>NC_086104.1:47242572-47859263 GCF_963921235.1 Mobula hypostoma
TTCTGTCAGTCACCTTCTGTATAGTCTCTGTACCTAGTATCACTTTACAGATGTACAGTCAATGGTTAAGAGGTTTGTTTTATTAGCGAAGTATGCATGCAGAATACAACTCTGAGATCTGCCTTGTCCAGATAACCTCGAAACAAAGAAAAACCATGGAGTTTGTGAAAAGAAAAGACATCAACCCCCACGCGCACCCCCCAACACAAGAAAGAACTGAGCCACCCCGATTTAATCCTAGCCAAATCACAGGACACTTTACATTGACCAATTAACCTACTAACCAGTCTGTCTTTGGTCTCTGGGAGGAAACTGGAGTACCCACGCAGTTACAGGGGAACATACAAACTCATTATAGGCAGCAGTGGGAGCCGCACCCCGGTCACTGGTACTGTCAAGTGTGTGGCTAACCACTACGTTACCATGCCAAACATTATACTGTATTTTTTGTGTGTTTTTTTAATTACTGTGTTCCTCAGAATTGTGTAGGAAGTGTGGAAACTAAACCAAACATTTTTTAAAATTTTGTAGGATAAGCTGAAAAACATTCTTCAAAACCTGAGAGATGAACTACAAACAGATCCAATCATCAGTTCCTCAGAATAAGGTGCAGCAATACAGAAGCCTTGCCATCTTAAACAGAGATTCAATCCTCTAAGGACAATAGTAAAAAAAAAATGTGATTAGAATGATAATGTGGACTTACTTGATAATGAAAGCAACGCATTTCAAGGAATTACTTCTGACATGAAAATACAATCAACGATGCACTCAACTAAACAATATTTATTCAAAGCAAATTACTTGCTATTTATTCTAATATCTTAACTATTCCTGCCCATGCAAATGAATGGAGTTGCTGTATCTGTACTTACGTTCTTATGGTTGAAACCCAGTGTAGTTGCTGGAATTTCAGCAGCTTTATGTTCTGCCACCGCACTGCAGCAACAACTTGCACAAAATGCAGGTTATTGTGTAGGTTTGAACAAATTCTTGCAAGCATGCCACAATTACCAAACTTAAAGTTGGCCAAATCTTTCTTTCTTTTTCAATCTTTTTATTAGTTTCATAAAATATAAACATAACATAGCAATAATACAAAATTGTTGGAAATACATTGTTATACTTAAGATGAGTAATTATAAAACCAAATAGTATAAATTGACAAAACTCCCAATCATGTAGGAAAAAAAAATAACTGGAGAAAAATCATGAAAAAGAAAAAAAATTTACAAAAACAAACCCCACCCCCCAAAAAAACTAATCTAAACAGAATTAGTCAACTAAACTAAAAAGACTTGGGCAATTTTAACAACGTAAAGATGGAAGAAAAGAAAACCTTAGTGTCGACGACTCCATTCCTCTCAACCAACACTACAGAGAAGTAAAATAAGTTTGGAAATGGTCAAATTACATCATATGAAAATGCTGAATAAATGGCCTCCAAGTTTTTTTCAAATTTGATGGAAGGGTCATAAACCACACTTCTAATTTTTTCCAAATTTAAACACAACATAGTTTGTGAAAACCAGTGAAATACAGTAGGAAGATTAATCTCTTTCCAATTCAGCAAAATGGGTCTTCTAGCCATTAAAGTAAGAAATGCAATCATCCGACGAGCTGAAGAGGTTAAATGATTTGAGTCTATCGTTGGTAGTCCAAAAATAGCGGTAATTGGGTGAGGTTGTAAGTCTGTATTCAAAACCGTTGAAATAATATCAAAAATATCTTTCCAATATTTTTCCAACAAAGGACATGACCAAAACATGTGAGTTAGAGAAGCTATCTCGGAATGACATCTATCACATATTGGATTAATATAAGAATAATAACGAGATAGTTTATCTTTGGACATGTGAGCCCTGTGCACTACTTTAAACTGTATCAATACATGTTTAGCACATATAGAGGATGAATTAACCAATTGAAGAATTTTTTCCCATTTTTCAATCGGTATAATAATCTTAAATTCTCTTTCCCAATCAGTTTTAGTTTTATTAGAAACATCAGGACATAAATTCATAATTATGTTATAAAAAATTGCTACAACACTTTTCTGAGAGAGATTTAGATCTAAAATTTTTTCCAGAGTATCCATTGGATATGAGTGTGGAAAATTAGGAGAAGCAGTAATTCAAAAGTTCCTAATCTGTAGGTATCTAAAAAAGTGAGATCTGGGTAAATTATATTTATTAGAAAGTTGATCAAAAGACATGAAACAATTATCCAAAAATAGATCACGAAAACATACTATACCTTTGGTTTTTCAATCAAAGTAAGCTTGATCCATAGTGGAAGGTTGAAAAGGAAATTAGATATAATAGGACTTGCTAAAATAAATTGATTGAACCCAAAGAATCTTCGGAATTGAAACCATATACGTAAAGTATGCCTAACTATTGGATTATTCATTTGTTTATACAATTTAGAAGAAGTCTAAATCTCAAGGCCATCAATATTTTCTTTGTAACAGCAAAGGTAGTTGCAGTAGCAAGTGGTAATTTTGCTTGGCATTCATGCTTTTTATTCATTTACGAATGTGGGCATTGCCTGCTAAGCCAGCATTTACTACCCATCCCTAGTTGCCCTTGAGAAGGTGGTGACGAAGCTGCCTGTTGAATCAACTGCAGTCTCTGAGGTGTAGGTACACCACAGTGCTGTTAGGGAGCGCATTCCTTGATTTTGACCCAGTGACAATGAAGGAATGGTGATTTGTTTCCAAGTCAGGATGGTGAGTGACTTGGAGGGGTATCTGCTATTCTTGTCCTTCTAGATGGTAGTAGTCGTGGTCTGGAAGGTGCTGCCTTAGGAACTTTAGTGTGTTGTTGCAGTGCATCTTGTAGATAGTACACACTGTTGCGACTGTTCGTCAATGGTGGAGGGATTGGAAGCTTGTGGAAGGGGTACCAATCAAGTGGGCTGCCTTGTACTGGATGCTGTCAAGCATCTTGAGTGTTGATGGAGTTTCACTCGTCCTGGCGAGTGGCAAGTATTCCATTACACTCCTGACCTGAGCCTTGTAGATGGTGGACGGGCTTTGGGGAGTCAGGAGGTGAGTTCCCAGCCTTTGACCTGCTCTAGTAGCCACCATGTTTATATGGCTAGACAGTTCAGTTTCCTGTGAATGGTAACCCCCAGGATGTTGATAGTATGCTGCCTAGTATCTAAAGATATAACACTATGTAACTCATGAATTAAATGCAGAATCTGCTCAGAAGATGAAAACAAATATTACCTTGAGTATGTTTTCATCCCCCATAGTAAAAAGAAACAAGGTCAAATACAAATTGGTAACCTGCAGTTTGCCTTTTAACATATAACTACCAAATAATCCCACCAGCATCCAGATGAACTATTGTTAGAAGTTTTTATCCATATCAATTGTTTACCAAGAAGGTAAAAACATAATGCAAGATTTTGTAGTCAGCAACAAGGCAACCCATCCTCATTGCTGACTTCAATAAGATGGATTTACCTTAAGTAATCTTTGCTGAGGGAACTTATAAAGAAAAAACAGGTAGGATCATTGAGGCATTAGTCCTTAGGATGGAAATAGACTCTTACTTCAATACTTAATGTTAACCCTGTTCTAGAAAGGAAAAATCTAACAACAGTTTAAGTCAGGGGTCCCCAACCTTTTTTGCACTGCGGACCGGTTTAATATTGACAATATTCTTGCGGACCGGCGGACCCGTGGTGTGTGTGTGTGGAGGGGTGGGTACGGTTGCCAACGGCCAAGAGTAGCAGTCAAATATGTTGTGTTTACCCAGATAAGACTACAATGACCATGAAGCCTTGCGCGGCACCATTGCACATGCGTGTACCTGCCGATGGATTTTTTTCCCCCTCTGCAAATCATCTTTGGCGATTCTGTTTGGGGGGGCGCGGGGCTGCTGTTAATCACGACTAGAATATCAGTGATAAGTGGCTAATACACTCAATTTCGTTTCTAAAAGGGTTTATCTAACATTTAATATTAAACACAGTGCATATTTTCCTTGCAAGTATATAGTGATAAGTCAATTATCAGGGGAGGACGGGGCGCTTGAAGTAAGTGTTGAACGAACTTCCAGTAGAAGTGGTAGAGGCAGGTTCGATATTATCATTTAAAGAAAAATTGGACAGGTATATGGACAGGAAAGGAATGGAGGGTTGTGGGCTGATGCAGGTTGGTGGGACTAGGTGAGAGTAGCATTTTGCACAGAGTAGAAGGGCAGAGATGGCCTGTTTCTGTGCTGTAATTGTTACATGGTTATCTAAGTCAATAGCATCATAACATTTTAAGTAACGTTTGGATACTAAACACACAGCACATATTTTCCCCCGTATGAACATGTAAAATCATTGCAACACACCAATATCGCTGAATCAGTGGGAGCCCTGGGCTTGTTTTCCTGCAACAAGACAGTGATGGGAGACAGCGATACTCAAAGGGGGTTCCTTATGTCCAGTCTATTCCGCAATTTTGTTTTCATTGCAGAAAACACTGCTTCGCAGAGATATGATGTTGGAAATGGAAGCAATGTGTTTAGTGGTTTCGTGGCGATCTCAGGATATTCAGCCTTGACTTCGATCCAGAATGCCGGCAGAGATGTTATGTCAAACATACTTTTCAGCCCGCCGTCATTTGCAAGCTTAAGGAGTTGATTTTCTTCCCGCGCTGACACGGATGACGCGCGGGTCATGACCTCGCATGCGTTTAAACTCAGTGCGTGACAGGGAATGAGGAAAGATGCAGCTGACTCATATCGCCAAATCATATCGTTCCCTTGCGGCCCGGTGGTTGGGGACCACTGGTTTAAGTCATAGACCCAAATTTAGCATAAGTAGTTAAAAACTAGAAGTTTTGCACATCTTTTGATGGAATAGTTTGCCTCATGTTTTGCAAAAACAATCACAAATGTAAAAACACAAATCTTTTAAAACCATTTTGTACTCTTCACAATTCTGTCTTCAACCACTCAGAGTTGTGGTATGTCTGCCTAATTCTACATGTACCTATTTCTGTAATAGCTTTCAAAAACTACAACTAATTGAAAGAACATGTTATTTTTCTGAAATTTTGTCTATGTCATGTCAATAACTCAGCCGTAATGTTTTGAAATTCATCCCATAATTTAGGTACAGCCTTAAATATATTTTAGCTGCCCTACAAAAAGAAATTCAAATTCCTCCATAATCATACCCATCCAAAACAATGAATGTGCAATATCAGTGGCTCATCTGACGTGTCATGTGATTTTTGAGTGAAATAGGCAGTGAATGGTAGGGAATCACTGAAAATTAATACTTTTCCCCTGAACTTCAGTATCAAAACACTGTCCACTTTCACAGCAACTTCAAGATTTCCTCATTCACATGCATCAAAATTCCAAACCTCCTGTCAATTACAGTACTTGAGGTATTGAAGATGGATGCTGAGTTTGCTATCATTATCACACAAAATCTAGCCCATTATTTAGGCTGTTTGGACGAAAAAGTTTTTTTTTCCAGAGAAATTAGAACTCAGATGTATTCACGTATCTACAATACAACTATGTGCAAAAACCAGAATTGTCCCAATTGGTTTCCATAGATGAATTTCTGAACAATTTCTAAATCACTCCATAATTGTGTAGTACTGAGAGGGTTCAACTTAATCCCCACAATACCTGGAGTTCAAAAACTCTGTCACTTTGACACATGAGCAACCTCTTCTGTTAAAATTCTGGTGAATCGCACATCTGCTCCCACAGGCAGTCTAGACTTGACTTTTTTGGGAAGTTCCTCATTTAGAGTGTGTACCTCCTCCCTTTCAACTGAACTGTTTAGCCATATAAACATGGTGGCTACTAGAGCAGGACAAAGGCTAGGAACTCACCTCCTGACTCCCCAAAGCCTGTCAACCATCTACAAGGCTCAGGTCAGGAGTGTAATGGAATACTCGCCACTCGCCAGGACGAGGGCAGCTCCATCAGCACTCAAGAAGCTTGACATCATCCAGTACAAGGCAGCCCACTTGATTGGTACCCCTTCCACAAGCTTCGAATCCCTCCACCATTGACGAACAGTTGCATCAGTGTGTACTATCTACAAGATGCACTGCAACAACACACCAAGGTTCCTAAGCCAGCACCTTCCAGACTACGACCACTACCATCTAGAAGGACAAGAATAGCAGATACCTGGGAACACCACCACTTGGAAATCCCCCCTCCAAGTCACTCACCATCCTGACTTGGAAACATATCACCATTCCTTCATCGTCACTGGGTCAAAATCATGGAATTCCCTCCCTAACAGCACTGTGGTGTACCTACACCTCAGGGACTGCAGCAGTTCAAGAGGCCACAAACTTATCAATCACCTATGCTGTGGACACTTTCTGGAGGTGCAAGATCCGTATGCTCCACGACCACTGGACTTAGTGTGTAAATTTAAGAGGGGGACTATGTTGAAAAATAAATGTGCTAGGTTTTCTAAGATGGACTCCTTCTACCTTAGGCCATGAACTTATCAATCACCTCTCGTGCAATGGACTGAAACACTTGAGCATATAGATATTAAGAAAGCTGGAGCTTTTGACAAGTCTCAAGTTAGATAAGTCACCAGATCTGGCCGAGATATATCCTAAGCTAATGTGGGAAGCGAGGAAGGAGATTGCTGAGCCTCTGATGATAATCTTTGCATCATCAATAGGGATGGGAAGTTAGAGGCAAAGTTGTTGAGCTCAGCATGGGTGCATGAAGTAACACCAATGCTGTGCAGAAAGAATTGAGGAGCATTAAAACTGAGGGCTTGGAACGTGGATTGTTCCACATAGCCAGCAAAAAGGCAGGCATATTTGGAGCCCATGCCTACACCTTAGGTTTGGAGAAAGTGCGAGGAGCCAAAAGAAATCATTGAATGTGATTTCCAGCTCTGCAAGGGGGAGGAGGATGGTGATGGAGGGGAAGTGGTTAGGTCTGTTGCCTAGAAAGAAGCAGAGAACTTTAAGGCCTTTCTGATGGAAGATAGAAATGTAAGAACCGAAACATCCACAGTGAAAGTGAGGCGATCAGGGCCAGGGAACTAGAAGTTCTCTGAGGTTGCATAAGGCTGAATCTGGAGTATTGTGTTCAGTTTTGGTCACCAAATTACAGGAAGGATATAAGTAAGGTTGAAAGAGTGCAGAGAAGGTTTACAGGGATGTTGCCGGGACTTGAGAAACTCAGTTACAGAGAAAGGTTGAATAGGTTAGGACTTTATTCCCTGGAGCGTAGAAGAATGAGGGGAGATTTGATAGAGGTATATAATATTATGATGGGTATAGATAGAGTGAATGCAAGCAGGCTTTTTCCACTGAGGCAAGGGGAGAAAAAAAAACCAGAGGTCCTGGGTTAAGAGTGAAGGGGGAAAAGTTTAAAGGGAACATTGGGGGGGGGGGGCTTCTTCACATAGAGAATGGTGGGAGTGTGGAATGAGCTGCCAGATAAGGTGGTAAATGCGGGTTCTTTTTTAACACTTAAGAATAAATTGGACAGATACATGGATGGGAGGTGTATGGAGGGATACGGTCTGTGTGCAGGTCAGTGGGACTAGGCAGAAAATGGTTCGGCACAGCCAAGAAGGTCCAAAAGGCCTGTTTCTGTGCTGTAGTTTTTCTGTGGTTTCTAGTTCATCAAGGGCATATGAAGTGTTACAGATGTAGGTGGGAAGTGGCTGAACCAGGGCTGATAAAATGGACTCGAGATATGCGGACACAAGTAGAGCGTGGCAGGAACAATGGGCCTATCTGGAAAGTCAGGTTTGTGGATCTTCGGTAGGAGACAAATGGGCAGCATGGGGTATAGGAACTCTGAAGTTGGCAGTGGATGGGAGATGTCCAGAGTCAATGAGGTTGGTGATGGTGCAGCAGACAATGGCCCGATGCTCTTGAGTGGGACCTTTTTAAGTACAAGGAGGTGTATGAGATGTGCCACCTGACCACAGCAAGGTAGAGGTCAGTCTGCTTCAGCAGGATAGAATCCTAAATGATCTTTTTCGAACAGTTTTCCTGTGAAAGGCTCCTATTTCCCCACCATCAGAAAAAAAAAGACAACAATAAATTTACAATATTTTATAAACAATTAACATACAAATATAGTTTCAAGAAGATGATATAAAAGTAGGATTAGAAGTACCATAGCATCTAGTAAGGAACCAGACCACAAATGAATGGTGTACTGCAGGTTAATCAACGTTCTAATTGAGGTCTACATGATCAAAATTTTACTGTAGAATGTTCGAAGTCACACATTACAGATCAAGCGTTTTCACTCCGCATCGGTTCAAATTCCTTTTCTTTGTGCAATTTAGCAGTGAGGAATGGAGAAATGGAGTCCAGTTCACCATGGGTCAGGATAGGTGGGTGTGCAGTCTGGAAGTTGGTGAGTGGAGGACTTAGCAGAATGAAGCTGATCGAGATCATGGAATTGATGCCTAGGCTAGCACTGCACATCATCAGTTATGTCTTTTCTGGTCAATGCATCTTATGCATGGTGGACCCAAAAAGAGTTCTGCAGACTTCATAGAACTCACGAAAGAAACATGATTTTCTTTACAAATTTTTAAAATTGAACTTGCATAATATTGCATACAAAAACTATTGTGACAGGCAATCCAATTTCTATGTCATAATGTACAGAAATTTCATTCACCATATGCTAATCACTATTCTAATAGTTTTTTTGTAACCATTTTGATTAGTTAATGTACTGGATTGTTGCTTCAAAATAAAGTTGCAATATATACATGCTAGTTCCTGTGTAAGCCACGTGGCCTTACTTAGTGCACATTTTTTCAGTCAGTTTTGTCCCTCTAGAAAATGTACAGTCCTGCTGCTGAAACTTTATAACACTTGGAAGTAGTATTCAAATTCTGCTCTACCATTCATTGCACTTTGCAGTTATCATTTCCTTCTGTCTCTGCAATTTGTTCCTTGTGTTGATTCTTTGACTCTATAGACTTGTTCACATTCGGTGAGCATCTACTTTGTAAATGTTTCCGATCAAGATTTACAAAGCTCTTCTTCTTTAGACTATTTGTTAAAGTTGACAGAGGAGACTGTGCTGCAGCTGGTACCAGACCAGGAAATAATGCTGGAGGAGAACAGCTGGATTCAGATGGATGCTGAAGAGAACAAAAATAATTAATATCAATGCATTGGTTTGACTCCTATTATGTAAAAAAAAAGCATTTCTAAATACACTGGCTATTTGGCAAAAAATGGACAAAGAACAACCTGTAGCTAAAGGGACTGAGTAATGACTAGAAAGTATACTGGGCCCACATTTGCAATTATAATTACAGGTTGTACTCCACTACAAAGAATTTAATAATTTACAAATTTACTTTTAGGAGAAACATATCCATCTGTCTCAAGTTATTAATGATATTCTTTTTGTAGGATATATAATAACTAATCCATGAATGATGACTAACTCATCATTTTTTGATGAAAAAATAAAAATACAACTAACAATTCATTTTGATTCCCAAACTTAACTGACAGAACTAGAATGCAACAAAATTAAAAGTAACACCATTTGACTTTGTTACATTCATATACACCAATGGATTAATTATTTCTTCATCAATCACACAATCATAAGGAAATGTTATGGCCCAGTAACATAGTGGGATGCTATTAAAGCTTGGGGTGTCGTCTTCCAGAGTTCATTTTTGGCATCATCTGTAAGAAGGTTGTAACACATGGGTCTCCTCAGTGCTTTGGTTTCTTCCCACATTCTAAAGATGTACCAGTTAGTAGGTTAATTAGTTCTGTGATTAGGCCAGGTGGGTTGCTGGGCAGTGAGCTCAAAGCCTGTTCCACACAGTATCTCTAGATAAAAGATAAATTACCCCTTGATTGATTATTATTGGGTTGTCCCGGAGGCACTCATGGCGTGAGGTTCATTCTGGCTTTGCTCCATTCCCTTTACTACTTTTACCTGTAATCACCCTTATTTACTATATCTATACCTACACTAAAGGGTTTATGCTACAGATATATCTTTGAATTTCAATTTTAACTTACTGAAAATGCTGACCAGAGGACAAGAAGTTAAAATGGGAAAGATTCCGGCGGGAACAGGAAAAAAGATGACGATTCTAAAGCATCTAAGCACATTCCATTAACTTTTGAAACAATGTCTAAACTTCTGAAGGATACACTTAACCAAAGGTTTGTTGTGTTTGAAGAAGTTTTGAAGATGATTCAAGATGATGTTAAATTGTTTAGACATGAAATCAATTAACAACATATTAGAATTTCAGAAATGGATGAAGCCAATCAGAAGAGAGATCGAAAAATTGAAATTCTGGAGGAAAATCTAGCTTCGACATCTCAGCAGTTGGAACGTTTTAAATCAAAGATTATGGATTTGAAAATCGATCCCGGCAACAGAATCTGCAAATAATCGGGCTTCCCGAAGATGTTGAGACAGGTGATCCTACTAAATATTTCTCTAAATTTCTAATGGATATGTTTGGCTCAGAAGTTTTGGAGACCCCCCCCCCCCCGCTCCCCATTGCTTGATAATGTGCATCGTACCTTACACCCCAAATCTTCCAAAGATTTTAAACCAAGACCTATTATTGTTTGGTTCCACTATGCTCACATTAAGGATCAAGTGATACGAGCTGCTCGGCAGAAAGGTATGATTGAATTTCAAAGTTTCAGATTTCACATCGTTCAAGATTTCAGCCTGGAAGTTTTGAGGGAACGGATGGCTTTTAAACCGCAGATGTCAGAATTTTATCATAAGGGCTTCAAATTAGCGTTGCTGTACCCAGCGTGTCTGAGTGTTGTTCTGGCTGATAAATTTCATCGTTTGTTTATGACTACGGATGAAGTGCAAAGTTTTCTCGACAACCTGCCTTCATCTGTTAAGGACTAGTTAACGCACTGTTTTCTTTTTTTTTCTTTTTTCTAACTTGCTTTTCGGTTTTTTTGGGGGAAAAAAGCTATATTTAGCTTACAGATTTAGACTTTTTATATTTTGAAGGTTCTTGCCTTGGTTTTCTAGTGTAGGTATTTTTCGTATTTTTGAATAGAAGTATTTTTGCATTCTTCACTTTTAATCTTTTTGCTTTTAAGAGTAATTACGTAGTAGATTCAGTCTTTGGTTTTCCTTTTCTTTGAAATTTTATTGGAGAAGTATTACATCTTAAGATGGAGGATTGTTCTCCTCTTCTCCTAAGTATTTATTTTTTCTATTTTTATAGATCCTTCAATTTCATTTGTGCATCATGAGACTATTTCAGATCCAAATGGCAGATTTTTGCTAATTACTGGTTATTTCACAAAAAAGTTGTTACGGTTAATGTTTACACTCCAAATGTTGATTGTCCTGAATTTTTTTTTAAACATCTCTTTACATCCCTTAAACGATTATATGTTGATTATGGGTGGAGATTTTAACTGCTGTTTAAATCCTTTGATGGATAGATCTTTGTCTAATCAGGCACTTCCGAACAAATCGGCTATTCTTATTAACTCTTTTATGGTGGACTCTGGAACGTCAGAAATTTGGAGATTCTTACACCCCAACAATAAAGAGTTCTCATTCTTTTCGCATGTGCTAAGCACCGAGCAGAAAACCCCACACGCCAAGCGCTGAGCAGAAAATTGAACCCAGGTCGCTGGAACGGTGATAACGTTACGCTAACCACTACGCTTCTGTGCTGGACATTAAATCAAATAAGTACATCATTTGAGCTGCACTCCTGAACGTTCACTCTCAGCACTTTCCTGTCTACCCAAGTACTTCAGCTGGACCACTGTGGACCATTGAGAAAGCAGAACTGGTTTGTGACATTAGAATCTGAAAAACAAACTAATGTACGTTAGACTTCCTAGCTATAAAATAGTTCCTCTAATAATGACAACAGCCTCTCACTCAATGTCAGCAAAACCAAGGAGCTGATTATTGACTTCAGGAGAGGAAACCAAAGCTTCATGAGCCAGTGCTCATCAGAGGTGGAGAGGATCAGCAACTTTTAATACCTGAATGTTATCATTTCAGAGAACCTGTCCTGACCCCAACACATAAGTTGGATTAGGAAGTATGCAGATGATACTAAGATGGGTGGCGTTGTGGATAATGAAGTAGGTTTTCAAAGCTTGCAGAGAAATTTAGGCCAGTAAGAAGATTGGGCTGAAAGATGGCAGATGGAGTTTAATGCTGATAAATATGAGGTGCTACATTTTGGTAGGACTAATTAAAATAGGACATACATGGTAAATGGTAGGGCATTGAAGAATGCAGTAGAACAGAGGGATCTAGGAATAATGGTGCATAGTTCCCTGAAGGTGGAATCTCATGTGGATAGGGTGGTGAAGAAAGCTTTTGATATGCTGGCCTTTATAAATCAGAGCATTGAGTACAGGAGTTGGGATGTAATGTTAAAATTGTATAAGGCACTGGTGAGGCCAAATTTGGAGTATTGTGTACAGCTCTGGTCACAGAATTATAGGAAAGATATCAACAAAATAGAGAGAGTACAGAGAAGATTTACTAGAATGTTACCTGGGTTTCAGCACCTAAGTTACAGATAAATGTTGAACAAGTTAGGTCTTTATTCTTTGGAGCGTAGAAGGTTGAGGGGGGACTTGATAGAGGTATTTAAAATTATGAGGGGGATAGATAGAGTTGACGTGGATAGGCTTTTTCCATTGAGAGTGGGGGAGATTCAAACAAGAGGACATGAGTTGAGAGCTAAGGGGCAAAAGTTTAGGGGTAACACGAGGGGGAACTTCTTTACTCAGAGAGTGGTAGCTGTGTGGAACGAGCTTCCAGTAGAAGTGGTAGAGGCAGGTTCGAGATTGTCATTTAAAGAAAAATTGGATAGGTATATGGACAGGAAAGGAATGGAGGGTTTTGGGCTGAGTGCAGGTAGATGGGACTAGGTGAGAGTAAGCGTTCGGCACGGACTAGAAGGGCTGAGATGGCCTGTTTCCGTGCTGTAATTGTTATATGGTTATATGTTATATATGGTTATATCATCATTCTTCTAGAATTGATTACTTTCTTATTGACTCTCAACTAATTCCACTTGTTGTTGTCTGCCCATGTGCCATTGAAACTATTAAGTCAATGGATACATCTTCTAGTACTAGACAATAGCGATTTAATACCACTTTGCTTCAGAACTCGGACTTTGTTAATTTTATTGAGGAACAGATTGATTTTTTTTTCAAAAACGAATTTTACGGAGGAAATTTCCAGCGGGGTACTATGAGATACTTTTAAAGCATATATTCGTGGACAAATTATTTCATATTCTGCTGGATTGAAAAAGCGAACTAATAATGAAATACTTAAACTGGTTGACAAGATTAAAGAAATTGACAAGAAATATTCTATTGCTCCTAATCAGGAACTGTATAAAGAGAGAGTCGAACTTCAAATGGAACATAGTCTATTACTATCATCTTAGATTGAAAATCAGTTAATTAAAACTAGGAGTCAATTCTATATACATGGTGATAAAACTCGGAAACTACTGGCTAATCAACTGAAATCGGCTTGGTTAAACGCCAGTTGTTAAGATTCGTTAAAAAAAAATGGTACTCTGACTGTTGACCATGATGAGATAAATAAATCCTTTCAAGAATTTTATACTTCGTTATACCAATCTGAATTTTCTGATGATTCCACTATAATGCACAAATTTTTAAAGAAATTGAATATTCGAAAATTACCACCCAATGAATGTTTAACAGATGTACCTGTTACGGTAGAAGAAGTAAAGAACGCTATTTCCTTGATGAATTCAGGTAAAGTACCTGGTCTAGACTGTTATACAGTAGAATTTTTTTAATCCTTTTCTACTATACTTTCTCCTTGGTTATGTAGAATCTTTAAGGAGGCTACAGTATCTATAGGTAAATTACCACAATCTTTTTATCGAGCTTCTATTTCCCTAATTCTTAAAAAAGATAAGGATCCTACTGAATGTGCATCTTACAGGCCTGTATCTTTGCTGAATGTGGATTCTAAGATTTTTTTCTAAAATATTGGCAACGAGACTGGAGAATGTATTGCCTCAAATTACTTCTGTTGATCAGACTGGATTTATTAAAAATCGTTACTCTTTCTTTAATATTAGGAGATTAATGAATATTGTTTGTACTTCTTCACCTAGAACTCCAGAATGGGTCATCTCACTGGACGCTGAGAAAGCTTTTGATCGAGTTGAATGGTCATATCTGTTCAATGCGCTTGAGAAATTTAATTTTAGTCCGATATTTATATCTTGGATTAAATTGATATACCTTACTCCTTTGGCTTCGGTATTTACCAATAATCAAAGATCTCCCTTTTTTCAGTTATTCCATGGTACTAGGCAGGGTTGCCCTCTTAGTCCATTATTACTCGATACTGCCCTAGAACCGTTAGCTATTGGTCTTCGTCACTCTCCTAATATATTTGGTATTACCCGTGGGAATGAGATACATAAATTATCACTATATGCAGCTGATTTACTATTATATATTTCTAACCCTCAGAAATCCATTCCGGCAGTATTATCTTTGCTTGCTCAGTTTAGTAGTTTTTTGGTTATAAATTGAATCTTAGCAAAAGTGAACTTTTTCCATTAAATATGCAGGCTCCCATTTATAGATGTTCACCTTTTAGATTGATTACTGACTATTTTACTTATTTGGGGGTTAAAATTGCTAAGAGGCATAAGGACTTATTCAAGCTCAACTTTTTACCGTTAATTAGTCAGGTTAAACAATTGCTTACTAAATGGTCCCCATTGTCTCTATCACTGATTGGGCGAATCAATGCTTTTTAAATTATTATTCTACCTAAATTTTTCTATCTATTTCAAGCGGTACCAATTTTTATTCCTAAATTTTCTTTTGATACTATTGATTCTAAAATTTCCTCTTATATATGGCAGAATAAAAATCCTAGGTTAAGTAAAAAAAAAAATCTACAGAAGTCCAAGAAAGATGGTGGTTTAGCATTGCCGAATTTAAGATTCTATTATTGGGCAATTAATATTCGATATTTAATATTTTGTACACAAGATTAGGATATAATTCCAAGTCCACAATGGGTAAACCTCGAAAATTACTCTGTACAAGGGTTTTCATTAGTTTCTATTTTAGGATCTTCATTGCCCTTTGTTTTCTCTAAATTGAATAAACAAATGGTTAGTCCAATAATTAAACACACATTACGAATATAGTTCCAATTTCATAAATTTTTTGGTTTGAACAAATTTATATTATCAAGCCCTATTATATCTAACTTTTTTCTCCAACTCTCTGTTATGGATCAAGCCTTCCTGATATGGAAAATGAAGGGTATAACACGTTTCCGTGACTTATTTTTGAGTAACTGTTTCATGTCTTTTGAACGGTTGTCTAATAAATATAACTTGCCCAGATCCCATTTTTTAGATATTTACAAATAAACTTTTTAAATACCATGCTGTCTACATTTCCGATTTCATACCCAACTGATGTCGCAGAAAAAATTTTAGGCTTAAGTCCTTATCAGAAGGGATTAATAACAACTATTTAAGATATAATTATGAAAATACAGTCAGGTATATCTGATAAAATTAAATGGGAAAAGGAACTTCAACTTCACCTACCTATAGAGAAATGGGAGAAAATTTTTCAATTAGTTCGCTCTTCCTCTGTATGTGCTAAACATACGCTGATACAATTTAAGGTAGTGCATAGGGCCCACATGTCTAAAGATAAACTAGCTCGTTTTTACTCCCATATAAATCCTATTTCTGACAGATGTCAGTCTGATGTGGCCTCTTTGACTCATATGTTCTGGTCCTGCTCTCCCTTGGAAAAATTTTGGAAAGATATCTTTGATATCATTTCAACAGTTTTGCGTTTCGATTTACAACCCCATCCTATTATGGCAATTTTTGGTTTACCAATGATGGAACATAGATCTTTATCCTCTTCAGCCTGTCGTATGATCGCATTTGCTACATTAATGGCCAGAAGGTCCATTTTATTGAATTGGAAAGAGATCAACTCCCCTACTACATTTCAATGGTTTTCTCAAACTATATCATGTTTAAATTTTGAAAAAATCAGAAGTGTCATCTTTGATCCTTCAGTTAAATTTGAAGAGACTTGGAAGCCATTTATTCAACATTTTCATATGATGTAGCTTGAGCTTTTCCGAATCCTTATTAACTTAGAATGTATGAATAGAGGAGCGGACTTGACGACATTAATGAATGTATTCGGTCTAATATATTGGTTCAGCCCTGTTTTGCTGTTTTTTTGGGGGGGGGGATTTCTTTGTGATTTTCTCTTTCTTTTTTATTTTTTTCTGTTCATGATTAATTATATCAAGAATCTGGAAGTTTATTACACTTCTACTATTTGTAGTTTCTCTTGTATATGTTTATTATCAATAACGTAATTCCAATCTCTTTATATCACTATTGTTATTATGTTTATGAACTTGAAAACTAATAAAAAGATTAAAGAAAAAGATTATTATTACCTGGTGTTTATGGCTGCCTTCTGCTGTTGTCTCTGACTTCTTGCTTGTTTGTGTAACTCCTTTACGTCCACTTGGAGATACTCTACTCTGAGCTGCAAGAATGGAATTAGCACTGTTGAATAAGGTAGTTCTACGCAATGTGTAAGGGCTAGTTGATGCAGCAGGAACTTCCACAAAACCTGAAAGAAGATATGACCATCAGCAAGGAGAATATTGATGCAAGTATAATATTGAGCTCCCATTATCCAGAAAAAGCTTTCCTTTGACTTCATTTGACCTCCCACATTGTTCCAAACAAATTTTACCTCAAAGAAAGACGATTTGTTGGTTGAATAGTCACATTCTGTCATCTGTACTAAATGACAAATTCAGTAATTTCAGAAAATCTGAAATTCAATTCTGATATTCTCCTTTATTTCTCCTCTTGACCCAAACATTATATCCCATTACCAATCCCCTTTTCCTTGCATCATCTTTTTTTCATTTATTCTCTCCTGTCCTCCATCCTTTCATGAACATGTTAATTTTATAGCTTTTTCCAGTTCCAATAAAAGATCACTGAATTGAAGCAATAACTTCCCCTCACTACTTGCTGAGTATTACCTATCTTTTCTGTTCTTCCACTGCCAATATTCATTAAAGTTGGACATAACTAACAACTCTAACTACACAAAAAGATCTTCTGGATGCATGTTTTGTTGGTTTTGTCCAGTCAGACTAATATGCACGATAACTGGGATCCAATGGTGTCCATCAGTATTCTGGACCTTCCAGGCTGAGACACTGAGTCACAAAAATTTCTTTGGGCCCAATTCTGTGAAAAACTATTATTATTTTTGAAATTTGCAGCCAATCCCTCCCTACTAAGATGATTGCTGAAAAATTCTAGTACACATACTGGATGTATTAAGTGGACAAATAAATATTCACTCAAGACTGTTTTGCATACTTTCGGATTAAAATTTTGAATTGAAAGTCTGGATTCATGATGGCTAGCGGTGATCGGCTGAGTGGACCTGTGCAGTGGCAAAGGCTGGGTGGAAGAAGAGAAGAATATTTTAAAGAGATAATGGTATTCATGATTGGGATGGAATCATTGCAACAAGGAGGATGGAGACTTAATTGGCGGGCATCCCTGTCTAACGTGCTGTCTTGTGAATGCCCAATAACGGATTGTGCAAAATGAAAATGGTTCATGTCTTCGTGGAATGTTCCAAAAGGAGAGTGGCATGTGGAACAACATGTCTCTCATTTTACTCAGATGGTGAAATTGAAATACAATGACATAGTGCTGAGAAAGAATTACAGTACAAGAAGCCTCTCAGGTGAGATTGGATAAAACTCAAGGGCATAGATAGTTACACTGGACTGGGATATTATAGGCATTACAGAAATATGGCTAAGGGGGACAGGACTGGCAGCTAAATGCTCCAGAGTACAGGTACTATAAGAGAGATTGAAGTGCAAGAAAGGGAAAAGAGTTGCATTTCTGATTAAGAAGAACACTACAGAAGTGGACCGAGATTACATTACTGAGGGATAGTGCAATGCAGCTTACAAGTTGAGCTGAGAAATAAGGGAATGACCAATTTGCTGGGATTGTTCCACAAGAGCCTTAATAGTTAAATTAAATGAACAAATATGCAGGGATATTGTAAAAAGTTGCAAGTATAATGGGGTTGTCATAGTAGGGGATTTAGCTTTCCTAATATAGACTGGCTCTGCAATAATGCTCAGGGCTTAGATGGGGTAACATTTGTTAAGTGTATTCATCAATATTTCCTCATGTAATATACTGAAAGCTCTACTAAGAAAGGCAAACCATGACCTACCCTTGGGAAATGGGGCAGTCAATGAGGAAGCACTTTGGGACCAGTGACCACAACACTATTAGTTTTAAATTATATAAAGGTGCAGAACTAGTCTGCAAGCTAAAGTTCTATTATCTAAAATGTGGTAAGTCAAATTTTTATATTAGACAGAACTTGTGAAAGTTGATTAGAGTAGTTCAATCAAAAATGGACATTTGCCAAGTGGAAGGTTTTTAAAAAGCAAGATTTCAAGAGTTCAATATCTGCATTTTCCTATTAGAGTGAAACAGGAGTAAGGAAACCTGGATGACCAAGGAAATTTGAGGCTTTCATCAGGAGAAAGGTGGCATGGATTAGGTACAGGCAACTGGGATCAAGTGAATCCCTGGAGGAGTATGGAGGTTTCAGGAATATACTCAAGGAAATCATAAAGGCAAAAGGAAGGCATGAGATAGTTTTGACAGAAGTGTTTAAGGAAACTACAGAAGAGATTTATTAAGTATATTAATGGGAAAACTGTAACAAAGGGAGAGAATAGGGCCCTAAAACACCAAATTGGACATCTTTGTGTGGAGCTGCAGTAGATGGGCAGGACCTCATTGAGTATTTCTTCTGTTTTTTTATCAAGGGTAAAAAACATTTAAGACTTTGGACCTTGAATGGGAATGTTTTTTGGATAACTTATATCAGAGCTGAGGAGGCATTAGATGCCTTAACATGTAAGGAGGTTGATGAGTGTCTAGGGCCTGATCAGGTTTATCCAAAAGCACCGTGGGAAGCTAGAGAAAAAATTGTGGAAACCCTTGCTGGGATATTTGAATCATTGTTAGCCATGGGTAAAGTGCCAGAAGACTGGAGGGTAGCTAATGTCATGCCTTTATTCAAGAGCGGCAAGGAAAACCCTGGGAACTATAGACCTATAAACCTAACATCTGTGACAACTAATAACTAGGGTGATTCTGACGAATAAGACATATGCAGTTGGAAAGACGAGATACTGGAAATCCAGCGTAGCACACACAAAATGCTGAAGGAACTCAGCAGTTCAGGCAACATCTATGGAAGCGAATAAACTGTTGATGTTCTGGGCCAAGATCCTTCATCAGGAGCTGATTAGAGATGGTCCACATGGCTTCATGTGTGGGTGACAGTTTTCTTTTGTAGAAGTAACCAAAAAGGTTGATGAGAGAAGGGAGGTATATGTGGTCTATATGGACTCCAGTTAGACCTTAGATCACATTGGGCCCAGGGAGACAGATACAGAATTGACCTTAAGATTATGGTTGAAGCTTGACTTTCAGACTGGGTGCCCATGACTAGTGGAGTTCTCCAGGGGTTGGTGCTAGGTGTGAAATGGTAGCATAGCATAGCAATTAGCGCAACACTTTACAGTGGCAGCTGTGAAACGGGGATTCAACTTCCACTGCTGTCTGTAAGGAGACTGTAATCTCTCCCCATGACTACATGGGTTTCCTCTGGATACACCGGTTTCCTCCCATATTACAAAGACTTACAGTTAGGGTCATAGTTAGTGATTTGTAGACATACTATGTTGGTGCCAGAAGCAAGGTGATACTTACAGCTGCCCCCAACATAATCCTGAGACTGTATTGGTCGATGAAGCAAACAATGTATTTCACTGTAGGTTTCCATGAACATGTGACAAAACTAGTCTTTAACTTTTGGCCCATTGGTATTTGACATCCTCACCATAGTTAAGAATATACAAGGTGTGGTCAGTAAGTTTGCAGATGACATCAAAAAATAGATGGTGTCTTTGACAGTGAAGACAGTTACAGGGAAAAACAGATGGATCTTGATCAGCTGGGTAAGTGGGCTAAGGGCAAATGGCATTGCAGTTTGGAAAGACAATGAGGGTGGAGTTTTCACAGTCAATGGTAGGTCTGTGGGGAGTGTCAACAAATAAAGGGACTTAGGAGTAGAAGTACATGGTTCCCTGAAAGTGGAGTCACAAGTGGGCTTGGCACGCTGGCCTTCAAGTCATGGCAATGAGTATAGTAGTTGAGATGTTATGTTGCAATCACACAAGGCACTGGTAAGGCTGCATGTGGAATATTGTGTTTAGTTTTGGTCACCCCAGTTTTGTACCCCTTAAGCTGGAAAGAATGAAGAGGAAAAGTAAGAGGAGAAATTTAATAGAAACCTGAAGGACAACATTTTCATCCAGAGAACGGTCAATATATTGAATTACCTGTCGAAGGAAGTGGTTGAGGCAATATCATTTATAACATGCTTCATCAGGTGCATGGATAGGAAAGGTTTAGAGGGATATGTGCCAAATGCAGGCAAATGGGACTAGCTTAGGTAGGAACCTTGATTAGCATGGATCAGTGGGCTAAAGGACCTGTTTCTGTGCTGTATGAATATCTGGACACATGTTTCATCTATCCAGTTAAATTGTGTTCTTCAAGCATAAATAAGGATTCTGACGCAAAAATAGTTAATTAAATAGTACAAAATTTTTCTAGAGAACCACAGTCCTAAATGTTGCCACTTGTAAGGCAGATTGTTTTTATTTTTATCCTTTGATATTAGTACACATTTATACATAAAAACTCACAAAACTCACCCATTATAACTTTATCTGGGTCACATGAAATTGCATCTTGTGCTTCACCACATCTGCTCTTCTTTAAAATATTCTGAGCAGTTTCTGGTTTCGTTTCATTTTCCTCTTTTTTGGACTCAGCTCCTCTAAATCTTTTAGTCGTGTGTTTAAATTGTCCATCTGGAGACCTTTTATGACTTTTGCTCACATTCAATTTCATAGGGGCATCCCTGCCAAGTTCTGATATACTGCTTACATCTGGAGATTTTAGATGTGTTTGCTGATTGTTGGACTGACCAGGGGACATCTTTTCAGGCTCTTTAGGAACAGCTGCTTCTGATGTAGCTGCCGCTGGCTGTTCTGCCACACTTTCCTCATTCTCAGAATATGGCCGTTGCAATTTATTGTTCAGCAAGGCAACCCTACCCTTCAACAATTCATTTTCTTCCTCCAATTTGTGTGTGCTTTTGATCAGGTTCCAATATTTCTCCATATTTTCATCAGCTTCTTTTGTTTTTTCCTCTAACGTCTCTTTTAATTCCTCCATCTCGGCATTTAATTCGTCTATCCGTGAATTTGTACCTAATAATATAGTAAAGATTAAGGCATTAAAATGAACCTGTGAAATCTTTGCATAGACTAGGCTAATTCAGCTTAATGACAAGTGATTTCTATTTTACTAATCCTTTTATGCTATTTTGTTGCATTTTACCATTCAGTAAGTAGTATAGGCACTATACACATTATGCTGAATAAAATCCTATTTATGATAATGCACAAATAAATACATATGGAAACCTGGCTTTAAGTGTATTGGCACAAGAATGACACAGATCAAATGTGAATAAATAAGGGAAACATCTAAACGGTTTCTATGACTTATTTATAACTGGATCTTGGGAAATCACTTTGCAATTCCTTGTGCTGAAAAAATACTTTTATTCATATTAGTACTGATAAATTATTCTATGGAATTTGTAACAGTTCTTTGAAGGAACTGTAGTTTAAACTAATTTACCACTCCACTCTTTGCCCATATTCCATAATTTTCAATCTTGCCATCATGCATACATAACATACTTCTTTGTATATTAGGGTATACATGAGCAGCACATCTCTCATCCACTCTCTATGACCTCATCTAAAAACAAATCAACTTAGTGGTAAGGTTGATCAAATGTGGCTTGGTTTTCAGTAAATCTAGTTTAACTATGACTCACTATTTCCCCACTGCCAATGTTAAACAGGTTAACTATAATTGTTACATCTACCCTGCTACCTATTATTGATGAAGGAAGTCCTAGGTTCTGCCCTCCTGTCCCCGATTAAAGGAAGCCTGGAATATCACAATTCTGACCTTCCTCTCAGATCAGATAAATATTGCACTTCAGTTTTCTACCATGTCCTTTAACTACTATGACATTATCATTACATACCTGCTTCATCATTTACCATAAATTTGGCTCAGTTCTCTTCCTTGGGAAATACTGATGAAAAGTATTCAACTGTAGCTCAACCTTGCATTCAATGTTCATCACTGGAACTTTATTTTCAAAAATATTAATGGCATTGCTCACCAAACCAAAGGATTTAAATGCCAATGGGGAGAAAATAAAAG
Organism: Mobula hypostoma; assembly: GCF_963921235.1. Lineage (NCBI taxonomy): Eukaryota > Metazoa > Chordata > Chondrichthyes > Myliobatiformes > Myliobatidae > Mobula > Mobula hypostoma. The sequence continues at coordinate 47,265,070 of NC_086104.1, forward strand.
ATGGGGCTTGTAAATGCATCATTTAAAGAACATAGATGTGTTGAACTTGAATTACTTTTCCTCTCAAATTCAAATATAGGATTCAGCTGCACCCCTTTACCTGGTTTCTGGCTATTCTGGAGCTTGGTGAGCAGTTCTTCTTGTTGTTGAATGTGCTTCTTCAGTGATTCTTTCTCATGCTCAAGTTGTTTACAGCTTTTCATCCAGAGCAGTAGTTTACTCTGTGCACAATCCTTGTCTCTTTTCAGCTTTGCCACAGATTTTTGCAATTCCTCCACCTAAGGAAATTGCCATCAGTAAACTATAATATTAGTTTCAGAAACTTACATTTTTCCAAAAAAAATTTACTAACCATTTACACCATCTTAATAGATCACTTTAGAAAAGCTCCACTCCAGACCTCACAATGATACCCACAAAGATGACATAATATTTCAATATAACACGCCTGTTCTAAACTGTGTGCTCTAGGCAGAATTTAGTGCAGGTTAGGCAGTTAGTGTTCACATGCTCTCAGAACAAGACCAGGAGGAATTTGATCACTGAAAGATTTCTTTTGAAGAGGCCAGATCTATTGTTGATAGCCAGATGATAAAAATGGGAAGGTTGGAATGGGGAAAGTCTCATGGTCTTCAATCAGACATTAGCATTAAAATTAATAAGACTGAAGTAATTTTTATGTCTTATTTGCATGTAAAATTAACATTCCTATAAATTATATATGAAGAAATAGTGCAATCTGGAAATTACATTCTCAGCACAAAACTAAGGAAAATAATACATCTATCACTAGGGAAGAACATGCCTGGAACTGGCGATGCAAACAAAAAAAAGAGCAAGATGCTGTCTTGTGATTGTTAAACTTACCCTGTAAAGACAAATCCTACAATCAATACCTAAAGATACTTCACACAGGTGAATCAGGACAAAGAGAAGCCACATCATGAAAAAGATAGAGAGCAGGTAACAAGATGAGATACACAGAGTTTTTCATTCACAGAATGATAGGAAGTTATGGCACAGAAGGTATTTCTTCAGCTCATTATGTCCATACTGGTCAGGACTGAAGTTAGGTTAATCCCAGTTTCCACCTTTTGGTTCATTGGTCTACAGATTACGACTTTGACTGGTTATCCAGGTGTCTTTTAAGTATGTAAGCATTTCTGTATCCAGCACCATTTTTAGGTAGTGGTTTCTAGATTTCCCAGCACTTGATGAGTTAAATATTATTTTTCTCAACCCCCTTATCCTTCTATTAATCAACCGACACATAGACCCCAAAGGACTGCTTAATCCATCTATTGATCACGTCAAGGCCTCTCGTACATTTTATATACATTGATCGAATCACTGCTCCGTCTCCTTTGTTCCAAAACAAAGAACTTCAGCCTATACTAGAAAAGTGGAATATTTATTAAATGCTGAAAGACTAGGTAGTATTGATATTCAAACATCCAGATGTGATGTTACATGTCATTGAAGGCCAACATGCACACATGAATAAGAAGATATACAGTATGTTAGACTAATGACTGTAGGATTGGATGCAGGAGTAAAGTCTTATTGCAACTGGGGAGACTGTACCTGAAGTACCATGAATAGTTTGATCTCCTTACCCAAAAAAGGAGGCACTGGTCACAGAGGGATTGCAATGAAAATTCACTTGATTGTTTCCTCTGATGGCCAATGTACCATCTGGGAGATGGAGTAGAATGGAACTGTATTCTCAGGGTCGATAGAATGAAAAGAGATCTCATTGTAGCTTAAAAAAATTCTCATGGGGTGAATGGCCTGTTTCTAAGCTGTGCAACTCTACGATTCTACAAACAGTGGAGTAAGCTTAGAGGTACAAATTGACTACTCTTGTTATTTCTTTTCTTCACCTGGACAGTCTCTCCTGTTAACTGTAATTCTCCAGCCCTGGCAACAACCTTACAACTCTCTTCTGCATCCTATCTCACACAAATCATGATCTTTCTTAATGTGGTGATTAGAATTGGACTTGAGCCATGGCCAAAACAAACTTATACAGTGCTAGAATGACTTCTCTGCTCTTACAACCCATGACTTGGTCTATAATCAGTGACTTGTAGGCTTGCACTCCTCGATCCCCAGTTCTCTGCCCTACATTTACTGTGCAATTCCCCTGCCTGGATTGGCTTTTATTAATCACAATATCTCAAAACTTATGGGGAAAAGACAGGGGATTGGGCTTAGGAGGGACAATAAATCAGCCATGATGGAATGGCAGAGCAGACTTGATGGTCCAATTGGTCTAATTCTGCTTCTTCTTATGGTCTAATATTCCGAGTTGAATTCTGTTTCCCATTTTGTCTTGTCTCTTCTCATCACTATCTACTGGATGTGTTGGAAGCTGTTTTGTGCCCATCTTTATTTGGCTGAGCAGTCCTCCCAGTCCACTTGCAGCCATTGAGCATATTACCACAGAAATTTCTAGACAGCATCAACACACCACCTAGGTGCAACATAAAATTTCTTGCCCATATGACACATCCAAACAGTCATTAAGTTATAGCCAGACAAGTGTTAACATGGGAATAAGCACAAAGCCATTGTTGAGAAATTTTACCTTGCAGTTGTCATCCTTTAAGACAGTATTTGTTGCTTCTTTAGCACTCTTTAGATTGTTGATTTCCACCTCTTTCGCAGTAAGCTGTTGTTTCATTCCAACCATTTTCTCTTGGTACGTCTGCAACTCAGCTTTGTGCTAACAAAATAAAATGCAGTATTTATAAATGACAGGAAACTGATCAAAATTTTAGCTAGGTAAATATGTACAAAGCGTTTTTCAGGAAACAAGTAATGTTTGATAAAAACAAAGCAAGAGCAGAATTTACGTTAGACCAGAACTTAGGACAAAAAAAAAATGTTCGGTGAATTTCAAGACAGAATTTTTCAAATCGTAAAAGTAGATCAGATAAAAGAGCTGCCATGGGTTAACAGAAAGCACATTATTCTCCAAGAAGTGCATTCATGAAACACAAGAACATGATGTGATGTTGAATTTATTTATATTTTGGATAGGAAGGAGTTGAGTCATTCTTCAGCTCATCTTATATACTGTATAAGTAAGTTAAAGTATGCATTATGATCAGAGATTAAGGGAGCTAGGGCTTTACTCTTTGGAGAGAAGGAGGATGAGAGGAGACATGATAGAGGTGCACAAGATAATAAGAGGAATAGATAGAGTGGACAGCCAGCGCCTCTTCCCCAGGGCACCACTGCTCAATACAAGAGGACATGGCTTTAAGGTAAGGGGTGGGAAGTTCAAGGGGGATATTAGAGGAAGGTTTTTTACTCAGAGAGTGGTTGGTGCGTGGAATGCACTGCCTGAGTCAGTGGTGGAGGCAGATACACCTGTGAAGTTTAAGAGACTACTAGACAGGTATATGGAGGAATCTAAGGTGGGGACTTATATGGGAGGCAGGGTTTGAGGGTCGGCACAACATTGTGGGCCGAAGGGCCTGTACTGAGCTGTACTTTTCTATGTTCTATGTTCTATAAGGTTATAAACTTGTTATATAAATATTCCAAATTTGAGAATGTTGGTAATACAGGATGGTTGTTAATGTTTATCTAAATATAAGTTAATTTTGTCTGAAAATTATTCATCCTCATGTGCTAATATAATGGGATTTGACTTTATGAGTATTTCCTGCATTCTATAAGCAAATCTTATCAGTTTGTGTTTTTATGTCCAGGTATAGTGGTCTCCGATTTGGTGAAATTACATACCTTTTCCTGTACATTTTTAAGCACAGCTTGGTGATTCTCTTGGATACAACTTATGCTTTGTTTGTAATCTTCCACTTGTTTCTTCAGAATATCAGTGACTTGCAATTCATTCTGTAAGTATCCAAGGTCCTTCTCCAACTTGCATTTTTCTGATTGAGAGAATTCTAGCTGCAACTAGAATATGAAATCAACTTTTAGAATGGGAATAATCATATCTGAAATATTAAACACAAGCGATTTGAAATATCTGAAATATTATTTCAATATCATTGGATGGTTTCCATTACTCAATTTGTATTCATTCAATATTTTTATTCCCATATCCATCATTGTTGCAAAAATTGCAACATTGCTTTTGTTCTTTTCAAAATAGTAGTCATAATTAATTTTATATTACTGTAAAAGATAACTTTGCTTACTACAAAAGTATTATATTTGAACCATCTACAATGGTGCTGGACAGTTTGTGAACCCTTTAGAATTTCTCTGTTTCTAATAATTATGACCTAAGATGTAATCAGATCTTCACCCATGTCCTAAAACTAGATAAAGAGAACCCAATTAAATAAATAAACAAAAAACATTATACTTGTTCATTCATTTATTGAGGAAAAAATATCCAATATTACATGTATTTGTTGGAAAAAGTACATGAGCTTCCAGGATTATCAGCTCAGTTAAAGGGGAAATTAGAGTCAGGTGTTTCAATCAATGAGATGACAATCAGGTGTGAGTGTGGGAGACACTGCCCTACTTGAAGAACATAAACCTGGGTCTTCACTATCAAAGTCTGATCTTTACCACACAAGTTTTTGGAAGTTTGCCATCCCTCGATCAAAGGGGATTTCTGAGGACCTCAGGGGAAAAAAAAAAGTTGTTGATGTTTACCAGGCTGGAAAAGGATACAAAACAATTTCTAAAGAGTTTGGGCTCCACCAATCCACAGTCAGGCAGATGGTATAGTATAAATGGAGGAAACACAACACAGTTGTTCCTCTCCCCAGGAGTGGTCGACCAACAAAAATCACTCCAAGAGCAAGGCGTGTAATATTCCAGGAGGCCACAAAGAACCTGAGTAACATCAAAGGAACTACTGGCCTCTCTTACTGTCAGTGTCAGTGTTAATGTCAGTGTTCATGAGTCTACCATCAGGCAAACACTGAACAACAATGGTATGCGTGGTAGGATTGGAAGGAGAAAGCCACTACTCTCCAAGAAGAACATTGCTGCCCATCTAAAGTTTGCTAAAGACCACATGGATAAGCCAGAAGGCTATTGGAACAATGTTCTATGGACGGATGAGTCCAAATCAGAACTTTTTGGCTTAAATGAGAAATGTTGTTTGGCAAAAATCAAACACTGTGTTCCAGCATAAGACCCTCATCCACCTGCGAAACATGGCTGGGGGCAGTGTCATGGTCTGGGCCTGCATTGCTACCTTGGGACCAGGATGGCTTACCATCATTGATGGAAGTATGAATTTTGAATTGTTCCGGCAAATTCTACAGGAAAATATCATGGTATCTATCCATGGATTGAAGCTCAAGAGAAAGTGGCTCATGCAGCAAGGCAACAAACTTAAACACACAAGTCAGTCGACCAAAGAATAGTTAAAGCAGAAGAAATTCCACGTCTTGGAATGGCCAAGTCAAAGTCCTGACCTTGCTCCTAGAGAAATGTTGTGGAAGGACCGGAAGCAAGCAATTCATGCAAGGAAGCCCACCAACATCCCAGAGTTGAAGCAGTTTTGTAAGGAGGGATGGCCTAAAATTCTTCCAAGCCAATGTGCAGGACTGATCAACAGTTACTGGAAATATCTGGCTGAATTGGTTGAAGTTAGTACTGTACGGGGGGGGGGGGGGGTGGTGGTCACACCAGTTGCTGAAATCAAAGGTTGAAATAATTTTTCCAATACATGTCATATTGGATCATTTCTCTCAATACATAAATGAACATGTATAATTTTTGTGCTTAATTATTTAATTGATTCTCTTTATCTAGTTTTGGGATTTCTGTGATGATCTGATCTCATTTTAATTCATATTTATGCAGAAAGAGAAAATTCTGAAGGATTCACAAACTTTCTAGCACCACTGCAAATCAATGACTATTTATCTCTTCCACTATAAATAGTATATTTACGTTTGTATTTTCACTTTTGTTTATTTTCTTCCCAGTCTAAGGAAGGTTTGTGTACATTTTTAAAGTATATCAAAATATATCAGTAAAATATATCAAGACTGTTCATATTTTTTTGTAGATTCAATTACAAAGTTAAAGATTTTATATCAAATAACAAAATTGTTGAAATTTTATTAAACCTGACCTTAAAACTTTCAGTCTGGCTTCTAAACTCTTTAAGTTGTGCTGAAATTGAATTCTTTTCCTTATCAAAGTCTTCTTGTATTTGCAGAATCTTTTCATTGGCAATGGTCAAATCACTCTGCAGTTTATTATTGTTCTCAGTCAGTTCATTTACCTAAGAGAGAACATTTATGGTTAATAATTAAAGTGAAATGCTACACTATCTGGTTGCTTCCCCACATATTCTCATATCACAAAAGATTCACTTGGAAGAGTCTGTACATGTATTTATACAAGTCCACTTAAGATGTAATACAACACATTTGTCCTCACATTTAAAAACTAGCATGCCAGTGGAGACAATTTCTTAATCTCATCCAAGTAATTTAGAAGAAGCTGCAAGATAAACAAGCAACAAAGTTAAGAGAATTACCCTCTGGTAACTAGCTTTTAAAAAAAATTGATAACACTCATTTTATATTTATCTAAAAGTAAGATTCATTTTGTCAATTAAATTTAAAAATTCGAGGCTCAGCATTAACTTCTGAAAATATAAAGGATGGAATCTATGAATGTTTCATTGCATCCATCGTTCTAAAGCATTGACATTTTTATACTTTTGAAGGACCATGGTAATATTTTTCCTACAGCAAAATTATAATGCACTAATTATTAGTATTGTAGCAATGTTAGAAACAGCATTTGTACAGTTAATGTAATTCCTTTCACGTGAACATGTAATTTCTTAATCTTTATAAAAGATCATTGTAATTACAGAATTAGTTAACCAATTCTCCAAATAAACAAGGAATAGCCCTATCTTCAGCAGTTCTATAAAATAAATATCAGTCAAAAGGAAAACAGAAAAATGTATTTGTGTTTCCACTCTCTATCATATCTTTACAGGATTCAACAAATCAATAATAAATAAAACTTTAACATTAAAAGATACACAGTGGCTTTCAATATTCTATTTTTTTTAAGTTTAAAGGAGTAATGACTGGGTAAACCAACAGAAAACAATTATACTGAGCCATATCATCTGCCTTTCAAAAACTCAATTACAAGAAATAGGGAAGACAAAAATATTTTAACTACTGTTAAAATAAACACAGGCCTTATTCTTCATCAAGTATTTTAAAATGAATTTAGTTAGGATTAAACATTAATTTTCTGACCAGGGGAAGTGAGATGGTCTTGGTGAAGTTCTTGTACCTGATCGAGAAGTGCAGAAGCCTGCAACTGAGCAGCGTGTACTTCTTCCTTTAGTTGCTTTTCAGAAGCTTCCATAGTGATTAGCATTGTGTTATGCTTAGCTGATAGATCATGTGCTGCCTGCTGAGATTCAGCTGCTGTCTTTTGTAAGTTCTGGCATTCTTTCATTAACTTCTCCATTTCAGTCTGCAAATGATACAAGTCTGTTAAGTCCTTTTGCCTCAGGTTCTCCAAATCTGTGACTTGTTGCTGAAGTTTCTCCTTCTCTTCCATGTGGTCATTTAACTTCTGCTGAAGTACTTGAAGATCCTTATTTAGCATTGTGTTTGCTGATTGGAGACTCACATTTAAGCCAGCAACTTCCTGAAGTTGATTGGATAGCTGCACCTTTTCACATTCCAAACATGAATTTTGATCAATATGATTCTTCTCATTTTCTTTAAGTACTTCCAATTCCTCATGACAGTTTTTCAACTTTTCATTTAAATGGCTAATTTGGGTCTGTAGCTCATTAATAGAACTTTCATAGGTTTCTACCATTTTGAGTTTTTCATTTTCAGCTGCTTCTGAGTTTCTTAACAAACTTGAACAATGATCCTCTAACTTCTCTTGATTTTGCAGTAGTTGCTTTTCTAGATTTTGTTTGTCAGAGGACAAGGTATTGAGCTCTACAACCAAAAGCTCTAGTTTCTCAGCAATAGCCTTCTTCTCTTCCTCCAATACTTCAGCTTGTTCCTTTGCAGTTTCAGCTTGCATTACCAAATCCTCTGTATTTTCTTCTGAGGCCTGAAGCTCCCTTTCAAGAGCCTCAATCTTATCCTGAAGAGAGTCTGCTTTTCGGTCACTTGCTTTGAGTTTTGCAGCCATGTCCAGGCTTTTCTTCTGATCTGCTTCAATGCGTACTTTCAGCTTCTCAATAGCATGCCGCATTTCTGCTACCTCTGTTTTGGTGGAGTTCAATTTTGATACAACTTCATTTTTTTCCAACAAAGAGGATTCCAATGATTGGAGTAGTTTCACATTTTCAAGCTCTATCACACTAATCTTGTTTTGCAAATCTTTGGTCTGCTCATGCATGGACAAGTATTCCTCTTTCAATTGATTCAATTGCTTTTGAAATTCCTCCTTTTCTTTGATGCCAAGCTTAGCATTATTTTCAAGATATTGGAGTTGTTTGATCAAGTCTTCCTTTTCTTTCGAAGCTTGCTCCATTCGATCTGCAACTGTTTGCAGCTGGCTAGTTAGCTTTCTTATTTCAGCTTCAAGCAAGCTGTTTGTATTAGCATTGTATATCTTCTCAGCCTCAAACTCTTCTACCTTGATCTTCAAACTGTTATTGGCTTTCTCTAGTTTCTCATTTGTTTCAGCGAAGGTATCAAGATCCTGAAGAAACTTGATATTTTTTGCTTCAAGCTCAGTCAGCTTCTCTGCCTGCACATGAAACACTTGTTGAGCTGATTCAAGTTCCTTTTCCAAAGTATGCTTCTTGGTCTTAAGCTTATCCAGGTCATCTTCCAGGTCCAGGATATGATTTTCTAAATTAGCTTTATTTGACTTTGTACGTTTCAGTTCCATTTCAAGCTCAAGGAACTGTTCATTTTTGTCCCTTTTATCTTTCTCAAGGCGCTCCAAGATCTTGGCCATTTCAGAAATTTTACTTTCATCCACCTGCAACTGCATTTTCATATCACCGAGTTCTTCTTCCAGATTTTTTGCTTTGTTAGAAAGGTCCTGATTTTCAAGAGCAGAGGACTTCAGTTCATTAGATAAACAGCGGTTCTCATCCTCAAGAATCATCACTTTTGTTTTTAAGTCCATATCAGCAGCTTTGAAAAATAGCTCTTTTTGATGATTGGAATGCAAACCCTCCATCTCGTTGAGTAACACTTCAGTAGTTTTTTTCTTTTCCTGCCCCATTTGTACTTGTGCATTAATTGGTGCCTCATGATGAAGGTTCGCTGGGTCATTCAATTTCTCTTCTTTTAAATATATCTGTTTAACAATGTACTGGTGGTTTGCACCATCTTCATTCAGTTCATTAGTAACCATGCTAAGGTTTCCATTGTCATCAAAAGATTTGGTATGGTCACAGGACAACTCATGCTTTTCTTCTGAGGAACTTTGTACTTTACCGTCAGGGGTCATAGTTAGCATGTTAACAACATCCAGTTTATCTGCAACTATAGTGCTTTCATTTTGTTTTTCTGAACTAGTATGGCTCAGCTGAAAAACAAAAGTAGTTGCAATTAGTAAAATACAAATAGTAAATCTCCATCTCTTCAGAGCAGGTATACATATACATAACTGGCTGCTTACATAAACTTAAATGTCGTACTTGCACACCACAATATGTGGCAATGCGATAAAAGCACAAACCATATTCAAGATCATTTTGGTATTTTCTTAAATTACACTGGACAACAAAGATTTTGTTTCCTGAATACCTTTAGGTGTATCTTATGAATTTTGGGCTACTGATCATGAAAATCACCATGAAATTTCCCTATCACGCACCATTTTTAATAATCTTATGTTTATTATTTCAATTCATAATTTAAGTCAATTAAAATGTTGCCTACAATGTAAGCTGGAAAATTTCCTATCTTGTCCAGGCATGCTCGGGCATGCTTAGGTGGCGTGGCTACTGCATGGCAGGACAGGCTTTAGTAATAGTTATTGGGTTCAGGACTGTAAGGATGGAATTTGCTATCACCAGGCACAAAAATTTCTATGAAGGATTTTAATATTTGAGACAGATGCTTCCCAGAATAACTGTTGCCAAGATTAAGGAAAGCATTTTTGTTGGTCCACAAATCAAACAGGTCATCAATGACAGGCAATTTGAAGAACTTCTAGTGGGACTGGAGAAAATCACATGAAAGGCATTCAAGGAAGTTGTTGAAATTTTTCTTGGCATCTACAGAGCACCAAACTACATGCAGCTGGTTGAAAGCATGCTTCAAGCATATAAAACCATGAAATGCAACATGTCACTAAGGATTCATTTTCTGCATTCCCACTTAGACTTCTTCCCTGCAAATCTTGGTGCTGTTAGTAACGAGCATAGTGAAAGGTTTCACCAGGACATTGTGGTCATGGGGAAAAGATTACAGAGCAACTGGAATCCATCAATGCGGGCGAATTATTGTTGGACATTTAAGCGAGAAGCCTCAGACACTGAGTACAAATGAAAATCATTAACAAAATATTTTTAACTTAGTTGAACTATTGCAAAGCATCAGCACCATTATGCAATTAAACACATTATATTCAATGAAAGTTAATTTCTTGTTTCTCCAAATTCCTACGTGATACAAGTAGTCTGAAATTATATCTGTGTTCATCTTCAAGCCCTCTATCATAAACAAAAAAAAATTCTGAGGAAGCAACACTTTTGAAAAAAATTGTTGCCCAGTGTTATCAAATGGAGTTTCTATTCAGTTTAAGAAGACTCTGTAACACTTCAATTGTGAAAAGTGTCCATAAATACAATTCTGATCTTTCTTTCACATACTTACCAGTGGTACTTTTAATACCAGAATTCATTGAGCACAAAAATCATTCATGCACAAACTAACTTCTCAAACTAATTTACCAACTAGAATGCAAAAACTATGAGCAGCAATATATGACCCTGTGTGCCCTCAGTAAGAATGAGGCTAATCCAATCTTGGCCTCAACAACACTTGTCCACTCTTTCCTTTAATCCTTAACGCCACTTAAATGCCTCACATCTTCACCATGAATATATTACATTAGAAAGAAAGAGAAATTGCCTTTAAACTCACGAGAGAGCAAAGGCCATCAACTTTTTGCCGTTGATGTTTCTGTAGCGGGCAATTTCTTTTTTATGAGGTCGAGTTGCTAGCTCGACGCTCAACCCAGCATGGGTGGAAAGCGTGCATGGGAGCCAGCTGGATTTGAACTCAGGACCTTCCACCCCAAAGTCCAGCGCTGATGCCACTACGCCACCAGCCGGCCTTATATTACATTACCCTGCCTCCAAATATCTCGGGGTGAAGTCTTCACCAAAGAAGGAAATTTTCTTCCCTGTCTGAAATGGAAGACCCATATTCTGAAACTCCCTTGTTCAAAATAATCCCACTTAAGAAAGCATTCAAGATCCAACTTGGCAATCCCTTACAGATACTTTTAGATTTCAATGGGATCACCTCTCATTCCTCTGCTGTGTTTAGGTCAAAGCTAATTAATATTTCTCCAGATGTTAATCCTATATTCCAGGAACCACTTTTCCTGCTCTACTTCCAATGTAAGCAAATCCTTTCTTAGATATGGAGACCAAAACAGCACATAGTACACCACAGCACAGGTGTGGTCACACTAGCAAACTGCAAATCAAAACTTCTTTGTAACCTCCATATCCCTAGCAAATAAAGATCTTTTGAATTGCTTGTACCTGAATTTTGTGTTTCATATACTAAGAACTTCAAATCCCTCAGCATCACAATTGTGTAGTCTCATGCATTTTTAACATTCCAAGTGGATAATATCTCATTTTCTTCATTCCATTTTAGCACATTTTTCCCCCACGTACAGACTTCTTGCCCATTCATGTAAAGTAGGTCTGTCCCTGAACAGTTTATTCATGTTCTCCTCAGAATTTGTAAAACCACTTAGTTTTGTATTGTCAGCAAGTTTAACTATCAGATTTGCAATTCCTTCTCAAGGTTCATTTCTTCCAGATGCACAATATTGAGAGCGAATGTAAGTTGATAACATTTTTATTCCTGCCAATGTTCCCACAACATCCCGTAAATAAATACAAGAATTTCAGCTTTCCTCATTGTTGGAGAGATCATAGGCTCAAATTCTTTCATTCTGGCGGAGCACTGCAATTGGCCCTGGTAGTTAATAGGGTTAGCTTTAAAAGTTTAATTGCTGTTTCTGACCATCACTCCAGGAAAGAAATGCTTTGTTCCCATGGTGAAATTCAGAACCAGACACAAAGATACCCTGCTTCCAAACATAACTGGGAAAAAATGCTTATCATGGGTTACTTACTTTATTATTCACCTTTTGTAGCGAATCCTCTTTTGAAAAGTAGCTAGCATTCAGCAGTGATTGGGAACTGAGGTCTAGAGACTGGAGCTGGATCCTTGCACCTTCTAGCTCTGCAGATAACAATTCTGTCTGTTGTTTCTGTGCAGCCAATTTATTTTCCATCTCTGTTGTTAGATTGTTTAACTTCAATTGCCATTCATCTCTTTCAGATGAATGCTGTTGCTTTAGAGTTTCAAGTGCTTGTCTTGTTGTAGTTATTGTATGTTGCAAAGCTTGAATTTTTGCATCTGCATCAGCTTGCTGCTTGAACAGTTGTTCCTGCAACAGTGCAACAGACTGCTCGGTAGACTCAGAACAAATTTCCAGTTGCAAACTTTTCACCTTCAAGTCAGTATCTTCATCAGAAGCAGCAGCTTGGTCATTCAGGTTGGCCGATTTCTCCTTTAACTGCTGACGCAGTAAAATTAGTTCATTAGCTTGTTCCTGAATCATCTTCTCTGACTGCTGCAAATAATCTTTCTGTTCAGATACATGAAGGTGAGCGCTTTCTAATGAGGATTCAAGCATTCTCAACTGATCCTGGAGTGTTTCCTTCTCTATCTTTGATCCAGATAAGGCACTTTGAGCTTCAATCAAATTACTCTGTAACAAGGATAACTCTGCCTTCATTTCTTCCACAGCATCATTATGTTTCTCATTTATGCTCAAAGTGTTTTTGTTTCCACATAATGAATTATTCTTAGCAATATTGCAAGCCGCCTCCTCTTCCAGTATGTTTTGATGCCTTATTTCTTGGGGCATAATCATGTTTTCATTTAACTTGGTGACATCTGAAGCATGTGCATCAGTACTCTGTTTGGTTAAATTCACTTTATTCAACAGGTCCGTATGCATATCTGCTGTCATATCCTCATTTTCATACTGAATATTGTTTTCACATCCACTTATTAATTTCTGTAGTGAACATTCAGTCAAATGCAAAATTTTGGGTGATAACTCAGACTGCACCTTACTCAAATTCTGTTGCACACAAATTCTTTGCTCCTCACTCTGGTGCAGTTCAGACTGTATCTTACTTAAGTCCTGTTGCAAAGAAATTCTATGCTCCTCACTCTGTTGGAGTGCAGACTGCATCTTACTCAGGTCTTGTTGCAAAAGAGCTCTTTGCTCCTCATTCTGTTGCAACTCAGACGCCACCTTACTTAAATCCTGTTGCAAACGAATTCTATGCTCCTCACTCTGTTGAAGATCAAACTGTATCTTACTCAAATCCTGTTGCAAAGGAATTCTATGCTCCTCACTCTGTTGCAGCTCAGACTCCACCTTACTTAATTCCGATTGCAAAGAATTTCTTTGCTCCTCACTCCCTTGGAGTGCAGACTGCATCTTACTCAGGTCCTGTTGCAAAAGAACCCTTTGCTCCTCACTCTGTTGCAGCTCAGACTCCACCTTACTTAATTCCTGTTGCAAAGAATTTCTTTGCTCCTCACTCCCTTGGAGTGCAGACTGCATCTTACTCAAGTCCTGTTGCAAAAGAACTCTTTGCTCCTCACTTAGTTGCAATGTGTTCTTGACATTGTTCAAAGTAGATTGCATTTGTGCATTTAACTCCTGCTGTAATGAATCCAGTTGAAATTCCAAATTACTCTTTTGACTCCTTAATTCAATAATGTTGGTTTCAGACTTAGACAGTTTATCCTGAAGATCCAAAATCTCTGTTTCTTTTTGGTGATATTGCTTCTCTTTGGCCTGGCTTGCATTAAGCTGGTTTTCCAAAGAACAAAAATCCTTTTCTTTCTTTTCAAATTCACTTTTCAGTCGGTCAGTTGTTTGCTTCTGCCAAGATATTTCTTCCAGCAAAGATACTTCATTATTCTTGCTTTCTCTAATTTTTAAATGCATAGCTTCCATCTCTTCCTGCATTGTGCTCACTTTTTTTTCCAGAACAACCCTATTTTCCTCACTGTGCTGCAACTTGCTCTCCAAAATTCTATCATCAGTCTGTAATTGTTTTAATTGACATAAGCAAGATTCTATTGAGGCCTCTTTATCTTCTAGGTCCATCTGAAGAAGCTGAAGTTGGGCTTGAAGCCTCTGAAGTTCATTTTCTTTAGTTATAATTGTATCTCGTAACTGGTCTAAAATTATATTGTTTTCTGTAATTAGCTTACTGCTTTTAACATTTTCAGATTCTACTGTTGCCAAATCATTTTCAAGTTTTTCTATTTTTGCTTCAAAAATATTTTCTTTTACAGTTTGACTTTGTATCAGTTGTGTCAATTGTTCTTTGTCCTGAAGTAATTGATTGTAATCCTCTAGTATTTTGTTCTGTCTTGCATTGGACTCTGCAAGTTCTTTTTGTAAGTGATCGATTTCTGTTATTTTCTCCATTTGTCCCTGCAGGACTCCCATTTCTTCAACTAATGCTTTAACTTTTGCCTCATAATCTGCAATTTTGGAATTATATTCAACAGAAGCATCTGTGCACTTTCTTTCCAACTTCTCTACTTCTGCATTTTTCATTAATAATGCATTTGCTTGCTCACTTAATTGTTGTTCCAAGAAATTGTTATTTTCTTTTACAGCAGTACATTTGTCTTGGAGATTCTTTATTTGTTCTTCTAGCACAGTACACTCATGCATCAGTTCACTTTCCCCCTCATTCATCTTTTCCATTAATTGTGTAATAGCATTTTCTTTGGCTTCTACAGTACTTTCCAGCAACCCACGTTTAGCCATTAGTTCTTCACACAGAGTTTTAAGATCATTAATTATGATGTCCTTACTTGCAAATTCTTCTTTATATTTTGCAAGCGCTTCGTGCATCTCTTCTTCTTTCTTCATCATATCAACAAAAGCAGAATTCTTTTTGTTCAGCTCTATCTTCTCCTGCATTAAATTATGAACAGAAGCCTTCAATTCCTCATTTTCCTCAGAAAGCTGACCTAATGTCTTTTCATTCAAACTAATTAACTCTTCTTTTTCCTGAATGCACTTCTCTAATAGAAGTTGACCTTCCAGCTTTGTTTCCAACTCTTTGTTGGTCATTTGCAAACATTTCAAATTATTCATGTTGCTCTCAAGTTCTTGTGTAAAATTTTGGATAGATTTATCTTTCTCATCTACAGTAGCTTGCAATACTGCATGCTGCATCTTTAGTTTATTAATTTCTTCCCCCAGCTCCACTTTTAAGTTCTCATATTTCTCTCCAGCCTCCTCAATGTTTTCTTCCAATTCTTCCCTCTCCTTTAATACTGTTTCATATTTACTCTGCAACTCAGATCGAAGATGCTTTTCAAGCTTCAGCAAGGAATCTTGTGAAGTTATCTCTCCCTTGAGGACAATAATATCATTTTCTAGTGCTGTTCTTGCCACCTCAACTTCAACTTTGTCAAGCATGCTCTTTTCATGTTCTTGCATTAAATTTTTTTTCTCAGTTTCAATCCGGGCAAGTTGCACTTCAAAATCCTGTGTGACCTGTGATATGCTGTCTTTTAAATTCAAAATTTCAGTTTCTTTTAGATTTATCAAGTCATCTTTTGATTTGGCCATATTACTGACATTTTCATATTCAGCACTAAATACACGTTGAGACTCTTCGAGTTTTAAAACCTTATTAGTTTCTTGTTGCAGACTTTTCTCCAGTTCAGCTATCTGCGATGTAAGTTGAGAGATAGTCAGGTTAAGGTTTTCTACATCATGTTTATCTTGCTTTGTTTTTATCATGAATTCTTCAAAGGCTTGTTTTTCTTTCTGTAATTCCAATGTTTTGTTGTCTAGCATTTGCTTGACATCGTCAAACTGTCTTTGCAAATTCTGCTTCTCATCTTCAAGTAACTTCAGTCTTTCAGATTGCTTTTCGGTCCTGTTTTGATAAACATCCAGATTTGCCTCTTGCTCTTGATTTTTATTCTTGAAAAATTCAAGATTCTGATCCAATTCTTTAATTTTGTTCTGCAGCCCTTCTTTTTCATGCTGAAAGATATCTAAAGCTTGGATGTTTTCAGCTTTCCACTGAGCCAGGGAACTGTTCTCCTCCTTCAGTTTCTGACATGTCTCTTCCTTTAGCTGCACGTCGTTTTGCAGTCCTTCAGTCTTATTTTCCATTTTATCCATCTGGTCATTCAACTGCTCAATACTCCTTTCCTTCTCTTTCATGTCCTTTTGAACAACGTCTTGCTCCATTTTCATCTTTGAAATTTGCTGTTTAAGGTTTTCCACAGTTATACCTGATGATCTATTTTGATCATCCAGTTGTTGTTGAAGACTTTTTAATTCAAAGTCCAGAGCATTGATCTTACCTAGAAATATGAAAGACATAATATAAAAATATGAATGGCACAGTACAGAGATCAAAAGGAAAGATATCTCTCTGCAAATTAAATTTAGAAAAGAATGAAGTTTGATTGGTCTTGCAAATGGCAAGTTAAACATTCAAAAACTTCAAAGAAGGAGGTATTCTTGCACGCATTCAATGTATACAAATTGCACTTTCTAAACTGCTTCGATGAAGGTATTCCTCCAAGTTAAAAATCTAATATATCCATTTAAAAAAGCACTTTTTTTTATACCTATCAATACCTGTTATTTCAGACATGCCTTATTTTGGGCTATTATTGACCAATAATAATACCTGCTCAATTGTTTATGGCATCCTGATGAATCAGCTTTGTAAAGCAATTTAATAGAATCATCAGAACCACCTGTAGCTAACATTTTGATTCAGATTTAGTTCAAATGACCATAAATTCACCAATTTTGTTATCACCACACTAGGAAGCCAAAGCAATTTTGTAATTTCTGTGCACCCGCAATTTAACATTGATATCCCCAAGTAACTATTAGTGATTCAATTCTCCTCAGGGTTGTACTATTTTACAGCCTTCTGTTCGGTAATCAAGGGAAATCAGTTGAATCAAAGAACTAAGTAATAATAAACTGTAAAATACTCTGAAATATTAGAGTTTGTGGCACGAAATCCAATTAACTTAAAATTGCTCATGAAGCCATTTTACAGTCCAGTTCTCCAGAGGTCAAATAAAAAGTTAAGGGTAATCATCTTCTCAAATATTTTAAAAATATGAAGGATTTTTTGTTTAATTTCAGTAAATTTCTAGTAAAAAGGGTTTGAAAAACAAGTTCCTTCCCCCAAGAACCTCTGTTGTGAGGATAGTTTAATGTGATTTGTTGCTCAGCCAGCACCATGTCAACACATTTATTGGACAGAAGTGATATCTGACAGAAGTCAACATCATAAAAAGGGGATACAGATGTGGATGGATCTCTGAGAGCACAGTTGTAAGCTTGTATCATTACATTTAGAATTTAAACACTTTCTATCGTTAAGAATTTAGAAAAATAATTCAATTATTAGAAATTATAGTGACAAATAGCTCATCAAGAACCAGCAATTTATTATTTGTTTGATATTATATAGCTCTGAAGACCAACTATCAAGTATCCCTCATTACTGTTCATTATCATGCCTTTTAGGAAATGAAGGATTCATTATATGAATTTTCCTCCCTTCATTTAGGAAATGCTTGGCTTCCAATGTCATGAAGCTCAGCAAAGGATAACAGGATAAACTGCAAGCATTCTACTAAAGTTTGCAATGACATTCTTTAATAGTAGGAACTCTAGGAGATTCTTTGTTTAGGTACAAAAATAAGTGCTATTGACATAATGCTGCAATTATAAGGGTCAAGAATGTTGAACATCGAATTTGTCGGGGTGAATGATTTGTTTTTGTTGTACTGCAGATTACGGTCTCTTTGTGGGCTTTGCTATTGCTTGCTTGGTGAGATTTTAACTCAATAAGGAGGTCCGGATAAAGCCCTAAGAAACACTTGGGCAGTCAAAATCACATCTGAATAATCTGTTTCTCAGCTGGTGATTTTTATTTTTAATTTTATTCCCACCATCAGAAGGAATCTACCATTTTAGATTTCCATATGTCAGAAGGTACAGATGTTGGCCATGAAATTATGACAGTCAACTCTATGGGGAATCACTGTAAAATATTCACTGTCATGGAAACCAATCAAATTCCAACAATGCAAGGAAAGACTGGTCATCATTTAAATAATTATGCAATCATAGTCCCTCAGCTGGACATCTTCTTTGTGGAATTTCACGGCAGTTGTTTTCAAAGGCAGTGGATTGAAAGATCTCTTACAAAAACAAGTTCTTAAAACATTTGTTCATAAAATAAACCAGAATTGGAATGGATTAAGTTAATATTTTTTCTTGACCTTGGTGTATATTACTGAGTTAGTATTTAAAAAGTAAAAGCTTTACTTTTCAAGTCTTCACTGTAAGTGCTGGCACGGCTAAACTCCTGTTTGGTCTTCTGTAATTCATTTTCCAGTTTATGAATTTGTGTAAAATTCTGCTGAAGCTGATTTCTAAGACCATCTCTTTCTTCCTGAACATCCTGACAGAAGAAAATGGTTAAAGCTCATTTCTATATCAAATTTACAATTTTAAAAAAAACTGAAAATGGAATAGAATCATTTTGAATTGTACACCTCATTGCTGATACAAATTCTAAAAAAAATGGAAAATGAAAAATTCCAGATGCAACCAATCATTGCTCTGCATCTATCCATTTCCCCCATTAAAAGCTTCACCCCTGCCACCTGGGTGCTTGAGTAATTCAATTGAAGTACAAAGATACTGGAAATCCAAGCAAAAAGCAAAATGCCAGAAGCACTCAGCAGGCCAAGCAGCATCAATGAGGCAAAAAAGACAGTCAATGTTTCAAGTGAAGACCCAATTCATCAGAGCTGGGTAATTGTATGTATATTAAAACTGCCAAGTGTGTGTCTTGTCTGTATCCGTCCAGGAGACGGTGGTGGGAGGGGAAGATAGAAAAAATGCTTTACTTTTTTCCCTGCTCTGATGAAAGTCCCTTCACTGAAAGGTGGCTCTGTTTCTCTTCCCAGTGATGCTTCCAGCATTTTGCTTTTAGGAATGCATTCCTAAAGAACTTCCGATTACAGTGGATTCTGGCTAATTGGGCCATCGGTTAATCAGTGCAGCTGCTTATCTGGGGCAATCCTTAAAGAACAAAACCTAATCAAAAACATAGCCAGGATTCCCTTCATTTATCTGAGACACCATGCTGCTTAGCTGGGACAGGAGACTGCTGCCAAACAGTTTCTAACTAGTATCAGTCACGTGCACCTGTATGGTTATTGGACAGTACACTGTGCTTAGAACAAAGTTTTTAAATTGCAACAGTTGCAAGCGTTTGTGTTCAAAAATTAATGATTTTTATTACTGCTACTTGACAAGAAATAAACTATTCAAACTGCTTTGTTCAATGCATGTCTCAAGCATTCAAGCTTGGAGATGCCAGAAACAGCCGGGAGTGAAAATGAAACAATTTTACTACTTCAACAAGTTAGGAAAACTATGAAAAATTTGAAGGTATCGCCAATCATCTTGAATGTTACAATGAAAATGAACATTTGGAAGACATAATTGCCAAAAGCATTGTATGATATGAAGGCAGTCTATTATCTGCACTGGGCATTTGTGCTGATCTTGTCAATTTAGTCTATCAAAAGAATATAGCAGTGTTCACTGGATGAATTCCTCAATCAATAAATATTAGGAACTAATAGAGTTTCATAGTACTGTGGTAGTATTATTAATGATGTTCTAATTTATTTTGTATTTCATTTAACTACATAATTTATTACTCAGTTAAACAATAGTTTGACTTCTGTTTTATACCTTTTAACTATTTCCATAGAACGTCAGCTAATTGGACCAGCAACTTAATTGGGCCAAAGTGTACTAATCCCCTTTTCCACAAAATTATTCATTGTTCATATTAAATTCAACCTTCAACTATGTGCCCTGTAACACCAACTGGCTGTCACCACCCCTTATACAAAATTTAAGAAGAACCTTTCAGAGTCACTTCCACTCTAAAATGGATCCCTTCTCCCTATCACTCCCAATTGTCTTCAGATGAGCTCTCAAGTGTCAGCCCTCTTGTCCTCCACTACTGATCTCTGCTACTTTAGAATTCCCTTCCTGAACATGTCCAGCTTCCTGCCTTGTTTCAAGTTGCCTAAATCCATTGATGGCTTTGTCCTTCATAATCTGCTTTCACTCATTATTTTATCCTTTTATGCCTTACTAAAGGATGTTGCCCACATTAAAAACTCTATTGAATTGCAAGTCATTGTTGGTATACAAGATTTATTAAGTGTCAGTGATTTGGTCTTCCTCGCTTTTCAAATGTGGTTTATATCTCTATGCAAATGGCCATTCAATCAGGGAAAACCATTTGATGCTTAGAGAATTTGAGTTTTTAAAAAAAAATTACAAAGCAGAACTTCCAAGATATATTTTAAATAATTTACTAAATCTCACTTCAAGGTTTTTCTTCAGATCATTTTCCTTCGACTGATTTGCCTTTTGAATTTGATCTGATTGGCGTAATTGCTGCTTGATTTCATCCATTTCTTTTTCCAGTTTCTGTTTGCCTGCTGTTAACTGTAATCAAAAAAACATCAAAGTAAACAAGAGACATATAGTATAGTTTATCCAAATGGAAATAGATGTGTTCAAATTAAAATGGTAAGTTGGTTTATCATTGTTGTATGTATTGACCTACAGTGAAAAACTGTTTTTCATGCCACCCATACCGATTATCTCATTACACAGTGCATTGAGGTAGAACAAGATCAAACAATAACATTGCAGAAAAGAGTGACCAGCTACAGAGAAAGTACAATGTAGGCAAACAAAGTGCATGCTCATAATGAGATGGATTGAGAGGCCAGGAGTCCATTTCATTGTAGTAGGGATCATTTAATGGTCTTATAACAGCAGTAGACAAGCTGTCGTTGATCCTAGTGGTATGTGCTTTTATGTTTTTGCATCTTATGCCCAGTGGAGGGGGATAAATGCCAGAGAGTCTGGGGTGGGTGGGGTCTTTAAATATGTTTGCTGCAGTGCTTTAACCGAGGCAGCAAGAAATGTTGACAAATTCTAGTGCATCGTGCCTTTTGGGTCCGAAGTTTATCTGTTGTGTGAATAGGAGTAAACGTTGGCTTTATTGTGTAACGAGAATAATTTATCATACATGCTTAGTAGGTCACAATTGGGCTGGAGAGTTCAAATCAGTGATTAATTCAAAAATTGCAATTGTATCCATCAACAAGACTTGAACCAATAACTTTAAATCCGAAGTACATACTTTATCAACATCTAACTGCAGAACATTGTAGTCTTTTTTAGCTTGTTGCAATTCCTGGTTCAGTTTATTTTTTGTCTGGATGAATTGTTGATCTAGGCTTCTTAGAGAGTGCTGATGATGAGAAATTTCCTGCAGAGTAAAAAATAACACTTGCAATTTCAAATACTAAATATCAAAGGGATGAACAGTGCTTGCATGCAGATAAACAAGCTGTAAAAATTTACATTCAAAATTCTGAATTTTCCCACATTATACTGACTCAGTCTTCACAAAAGCTTCTTTTTCACATGTAGTGAGATACCGAGAGGTGCTCCACTCTACTTGTCGCAGACAGGAATTTAACATACACCAAAAGACTAAAGTAGGAACATAAATTCTGCACCACAATCAACAATAATGGCATGACAGTGGCTGAAAATGAAGTGGGAAGAGTTATCACCCATTCTGTTAATCAGATCATTTATGCAATGCTGCAGAACCATTTTTGCACCACACACACACACACACACACACACATACACCATCTTCACCTCTCTCCCCTTCAGATAGCTTTGAGGCTTCAATCATTTTATTTCAACAGTAGCATAAAACTCACATTCCACCACACCAAAAAGCTGTATTTGCATAACCCTATGACAATGTAATCCAATGTTAACTACATTCACTGAGAATTTATTAATAATATTAATTTTTAAGAACTATTTAAATAAGTACATAGTCCTTCCGGCAAGTTGTCAGCACGGTTGATCGCAGCTGTTTCTAGTTATTATTATCCTTTTAAACATATTTTTTATGATCACAAGATCTTGCTGGACCATTGGGAACTTAAAGTACCACAGGTCTACCCCATCAGCTGCTCGTTGCTCGTTGGCAGAGAAAGTGAACATAGAAATCTACAGCACATTACAGGCCCTTCAACCCACAATGTTGTGCCAACTATGTAACCTACTCTAGAAACTGCCTAGAATTTCCCTACTGCATTGCCCTCTATTTTTCTAAGCTCCATGTACCTATCCAAGAGTCTCTTAAAAGACCCTGTAGTATCCCCCCTCACCACCTTTGCTGGCAGTGCATCTACGCACCCACCACTCTCTGCATGAAAAACTTACCTCTGACATTCCCCCTTGTACCTACTTCCAAGCACCTTAAAACTATGCCCCCTCATGTTAGCTATTTCAGCCCCGGGAAAAAGCCTCTGGCTATCCACATGATCAATACCTGTGAAAGCTGGACGGTGTGGATCGTGCTGCTGCCTGCGTCAGAGAGGCAGTAGAGGAGTCGGTGTGCAAAGGTAGTGTGCAGTCTAATAGCCAGTGATCATCTTAGTCACTTTCCTTGTGATTGCAAGACCCTGACGGCATTGTTAACGAGGAATATTGCAAGTCAAATTCACTGATTTGGATAGTAGGGGCGGACAATGGGGGAGCTGCACGGCCTCGGTTATAGCAAGGACTGGACCTCATGCCACAGTGTCGCCTGTTTACAGCCACCAGGAGAAAAGCGTCAGAGTGAATGCGCTCCAGCAGAGGTGGTGTGGCGTGGCGTCCAAGCTGCATTTGGTGCTGCCCTCCCCCAGTGTTCACTCTGCAGAAGACAAGCTGTATTGTGTTTGACAGTAGATTTCTTCAACATTCATGGACTCAAGGTCTTGGACTATGTTTTTTGTGTGACACTATTTTACTGATATTTTATACGTGCTCGATGTGCCTGTGCTGTGTTTCACTGTTGGTACTGTGTTTTACACTTTGTCCCTGGAATAATGCTGTTCACTTGGCTGAACTCATGGATATATGTATGGTTGAATGACAATTAAACTCACAATTGAAAATACTAGACCCCATAGTTAGACATACTATCTGAACATTCACACTGTATAATCAATCATAGTGCAAGTTTTTTGTAGTAAAATTCATGTAAATAGCTAACATCACGTCACTGCAGCCGCATATGAACAGCATAAATGAAATGTCATTTATTAACACAGTCCAAACAGGACACGTTTACCAATACCACAGGAGTTTTGTTTTCTCTCGAGAAACCGAACAGGGATAATGATGTGTCATTAACTCATGCCTCCTAACCACACTGGAGGCAGAATGCCAATCAAGTTGATTCTCATTTCCATGCGTGCTAATTGCACCTTTCAAGCTCGGTGCTGATTGGTGGCGTGAGTCCAGTGATTTATGCAATCAACTCTGGCTCAAGAGGCATGCAATATTTGGAGGTTACATCACTTTAATGTAAATTGAGAGATCTCAAAACGGGTTACATTTGATCACTTTTACCATTTATGATCACTACTGCTAGATGGCATGACACATTGGCCTCTTTGCCATCCAAACTTTAACAGAAATAACACCATTATGATAGCACACAAGAAAGCTGAATGAAATTCATCACAAGGTCTGGTCCTAAGTCATGTGCCAGTATAACTCACTGAAATTGCTCAGTCTCTGGCAACAACCTTTATATCAAATAAGAACATGTTTTTATTTGTGCAGCTTTTGTCTGCAATTATATTAATGCAACAGTTTTATAATTATATTTTGATTACCTCTTGGAATTCCTTTTCCTTGTCTTTCAACTTCTGCTCAACATTGCGCCGTGTACTCTCAGCATTTTGCCTGCAGCAATTCAGCTCGTCTGACACCTGCTTTAGCTTTTGCTCAACCATTGCACACTAGAAAGAGTAGAGACATAGATATTTATATTATTTTGTAATTTATTTTGTCATTAACATTGTTTGTAATGCAAGAGAGAGCAAACTACAAAGTAATCTAAATTCATAAAGGACATCCATTATGTTTCTTTTAAATTGCTTTAAAAATTTTTGATACTGGTAGAAAATGTTGACATTAATATAACTTCACAACTCTGTTCTGTAACTACTTTCAAGCTGTCTCAGTTTTAAATCACGGCTAACCAATTTGCTTCAGGATTATATTATTTGGCTGTGGTACCACAAGATGTGTAAACAATTTACTACCGATTTACAATTTACTTCACCCCATGGGAAACAATGTGTTTGCCAATTAATTTATTTCATGTTCTTGGATGCTCAGCTAACATTTTAAAAAAACAACTGGAAAACTCAGAATTGCGAAGCTAGATCCCACCATAGTCTACAAAGACTGCAGTGAAATAGAAAACAATTACTAGCCTCTTTCACAAAGTAGATAAGAAGTGAAAATATTTTGCATCCCAATTTCTGTTTTTAAAATATCTAAAAGTTCATGAATATCCATGGTTGGATTAAATGTGTTAAGCTCAACATTCCATCCCCATTCTCTGTCCGTCGAGGATTCAGAGTACTTCAAAGATGCAAAAGATGGGTCATAAAACAAAGCCAAGAGGTAACTGGTTAATGAGGCAATAAAGGATTTTTATAGGTAGAGAAGTGTTTTCATTTGGCAAAGGCTAGATGGACTTGGGCCAAGGATTTCAAATTAGAGACCAGGATTGGAGGGAGGCGAATGTTGTCTCCTTGTTCAAAAAAAGTAGTAGGGATATTCCGGGTAATTACAAACCAGTGAGCCTTACGTCTGTGGTGGGAAAGCTGTTGGAAAAGATTCTCAGAGATAGGATCTATGGGCATTTAGAGAACCATGGTCTGATCAGGGAAGTCACCATGGCTTTGTCAAGGGCAAATCGTGTCTAACAAGCCTGATATAGTTCTTTGAGGAGGTGACTAGGCATATAGATGAGGGTAGTACAGTGGTTGTGATCTATATGGATTTTAGTAAGACATTTGACAAGGTTCCACACAGTAGGCTTATTCAGAAAGTCAGAAGGCATGACATCCAGGGAAGTTTGGCCAGGTGGATTCAGAATTGGCTTGCCTGCAGAAGGCAGAGGGTGGTGGTGGAGGGAGTACAATCAGATTGGAGGTTTGTGACTAGTGGTGTCCCACAAGGATCTGTTCTGGGACCTCTACTTTTCGTGATTTTTATTAATGACCTGGATGTGGGGGTAGAAGGGTGGGTTGGCAAGTTCGCAGACGACACAAAGGTTGGTGGTGTTGGGGATAGTGTAGAGGATTGTTGAAGATTGTAGAGAGACATTGATAGGATGCAGGAGTGGGCTGAGAAGAGGCAGATGGAGTTCCACCTGGAGAAGTGTGAGGTGGTACATTTTGGAAGGACAAACTCCAAGGCAGAGTACAAAGTAAATGGCAGGGTACTTGGTAGTGTGGAGGAGCAGAGGGATCTGGGGGTACATGTCCACAGATCCCTGAAAGTTGCCTCACAGATGGACAGGGTAGTGAAGAAAGCTTATGGGGTGTTAGGTTTCATAAGTCAAGGGATAGAGTTTAAGAGTCGCGATGTAATGATGCAACTCTATAAAAGTCTGGTTAGGCCACACTTGGAGTACTGTGTCCAGTTCTGGTCGCCTCACTATAGGAAGGATGTGGAAGCATTGGAAAGGGTACAGAGGAGATTTACCAGGATGCTGCCTGGATTAGAGTATGCATTATGATCAGAGATTAAGGGAGCTAGAGCTTTACTCTTTGGAGAGAAGGAGGATGAGAGGAGACATGATAGAGGTGCACAAGATATTAAGAGGAATAGATAAGAGTGGATAACCAGCGCCTCTTCCCCAGGGCACCACTGCTCAATACAAGAGGACATGGCTTTAAGGTAGGGGGTGGGAAGTTCAAGGGGGATATTAGAGGAAGGTTTTTTACTCAGAGAGTGGTTGGTGCATGGAATGCACTGCCTGAGTCAGTGGTGGAAGCAGATACATTAGTGAAGTTTAAGATATTACTACACAGGTATATGGAGGAATTTATGGGAGGCAGGGTTTGAGGGTCGGCACAACATTGTGGGCCAAAGGGCCTGTACCATGCTATACTATTCTATGTTCTATGTAAATACAAGATAGTTTCTAATACATCTGATGAAGTTTTCAGGGAAAAAAACCATTTACACAATAAGTGGCAAGAACAGTCAAATGGAGTAGAGTCTGAGCTCAGAGTATCTGAGACAATTAGTATAGGTTCTGGATGACTCCGAGGCAGGTACAAGTTTATTTTAATGAAATGAAACGAAACATGTTTCTATCTGCCATTTGGATTGGATATAGATGTTACAAATATAAACCCAAGACATCAAAATTGTTTAACAATGTATATTACAGTAAAGCATAGTAAATCACTGGGGCAGTATGGTAGCGTAGTGGTTAGTGCATTGTTTTACAATGCTAGTGACCAGGGTTCAACTTCCACTGTTGTCCAGTACATTCTTCCCATAACCATGTGGGTTTCCTACATATGCTCTGGGTTCCTCCCACATTCCAAAGATGTATGGGCAAAATTAAATTAAAATTAGTTATTTCAAAAATGTACATCGAAAGTAAACTTTAAAGATTGAATAAAAATATACCAACAAGAGACAGTCATGTCACAGAATAGAGAATATTTGTATCCAAGCCCAAAATGCTGACAAATTAGGAATTTAGGCAAATAATGTAAATTACTTTGCCCCATCATACCTTGGCATTGCTTTGTTCATACTGTGTAATCACTTTAGTCAATTCTTCACGGCTCTTAGTCAGTTTGCGTTCTTTCTCTGAAAGCTCCGTTTTAGCTTTCTCAAACTGGAATTGAATTTCATGAAGCTTGCTCATATGATTTTTCACTTCTTTCTCCTGAGCTTCAAGTCGAAGTTCCAGATCCAAAACTTTGGTTTGCAGTTCTTCAATTAAAAATAAGACCCTCTCATCACAATTGTATATTAGATACTACCATACCAAAAAGAAGAAAATGGTTAACATTGTTAAAGCATGTGAAATATTTAACTGAAGAGAAAGTAACGCTATATTTCCACCTTAATCCATTAACAAGAATTCTTAATTTGCATTACTTTATGCCACGCCGCTTAAGAGAAGCGCAGGAGAACAATTTTTATTACATTTATGTGCCCAAAAGTCTTTTCAGTGACCCTATTGTATCAGCCTCTACCATATGTCCAGCAGTGTGTTCCACGCACCCACCTCTGGGTAAAAACAAAAGCCTATCTTTGACATCACCCTTAAACTTACTCCATCCACCTTGAATGGATGTCCTCTAGTATTGGCTATTGCAGCCCTTGGAAAAAGATAATGGCTGTCCACTATCCACGCCTCATCCTCCAGTGCAACAAAGAGAAAATGTCTCGTCGCAGAAACTTTCCTCATAAGACACGATCAGTAATCACAGCATTATCCTGATAAACCTTCTCTGCACCACCTCTGAGGCTTCCACATCCTTCATAGAATGAGGTGACCAGAACTGAAAACAATACTTTAAGTGTGGTCTTATAGAGCTGAACTATTACCCCATGGCTCTTGAACTCAATCCCCCAACTAATGAAGACCAGCGCACCACACAACTTCTTAACCAGCCTATCAACTTGTGGATCAACAAGTTCCTCCACCTCAATTCGTACCTCAAGGTCCTTCTGCTCATCCACACTGCTGGGAATCCTATTTTCAACTGACGTCCAAGAAGATATTTGGTTACTAGACAAAATTTACCAATTAGCAATTTATTAATAAAACAAATGCCAGAAATACTCTTATACAGTGTTTCTAATAAACTTGGACTCAGCATACATTGCTGCATCAGGATAAATCAATTCTAATTTTTAGCTGGCTATGTTACCAATGATTGAAGCAACAGAACTTGATGAATTTGGAAATTCTGCAAAATATCATCACAATTCCAATTTGCAAGAATTTTAAAAATAAGTCCATGTTCACTATGCATAGTCTTCAAGCTACAGTAAAACTGAGAAACCAGCAACCTTTGGTGGTGCAGGATTAGATTTTCTTTACCATTGAATATTACTCCTAATGAATTCCCCAGAGCATATACTTTGATTCTTTTCACATTCTACATTGTGATATAATATATTTATCTGGTGTGTTTAAAAAAGATCAGGAAGTACCAGCTGAGTTTCAGCTTGTATGTTCAGTTTATCAAAGTAAACTGAAACATACAAGTACTCCCAACCCTAGCTCTGGCCGCAAACCTATCCATACCCTCAACTCCCCAGTGTTCCTGACATCCAACCCCAACTCTGGCTATACTCTGGATTAATGAGTATCAAGATTGCTTTGAGAATTCTGAAAAACGAATAGAATCTTGCTGTACTTTACTGTATATGCATAAAGATCCAGGAAGCAGTTCCCCTTTCATAATAGGAATTTCCTAATGATTCATTGTGAGAAATTTTTATTCTGCGATCGCTACACTACCTTGATTTTGTAGTTTCAGCTGTTCCTCCTGCTTGGAGCTATCCGTGTTGTTATTAAGCCATCCTATGGAACGGTTTCCCCTTTGCAAAGACTTGGGATAGTGCTTGAAGGGAGTTTCTTCCTGTTCCCATTGAAGATTCATGGCAACACCCTTTAATGGGGTCTCCAGTGAATGCGAGGCATGCTGACTTGGAGTTTGATCTTGTTGCCATGGAAACACAGATGAAGCCGATCGCTGCCGTGCAATATTCCGCTGGCTAATAGTATTCTGATGTTGCGTTTGATTGAACTACAAAATTCAAGAAAAGGTTTTAAAAACTAAGGAGTTTTCTTTTTAATGTTTCAAAACAACTTAGTGCATTAAGCCTAAATTGAGAATGCCCTTTCCATATAGGAACTTTTGTTTCTACAACATAATGGTTATCAGTTCCATAACTTATCTGTTAAGGATGTGGAATAGGGCCTCATTTGGAAACTTATAGTATGTGGAGGCATATATGGTCCAATGGTGATACAAACATAGATCCCATGAGCAGGATAACCGGATAACCATTGCCAAATCTTGGTTATCAGAAGTATGAAACCATGTATGAGATACTACCTTATACAAGTCTGTAGTGTGACTTATGGTGATCTAAAAACATCTTTAGAAAAAAAAATGGGAGATTATGCAAAGGCAGAATAGGAACTGAAGGACACAAGTTGCGCAAGATCAAGCCATGAACAAACATTTCTCACTTTCAAACAATTTGATTCTAAAAAATTGTCAACCACCAGCTCTAACCCTTTAAAGAAAAACTTCCATATTTCATTTCACTTGATGAATATTCATCTCCAATTCCTTTAAATCGTTTAATCCACTGTGTGGCGGGATTCTGCTCTAATTCCATTGACAAATTCACAGATGACACCACCATTGTGGGCCAGATCTCAAACAATGACAAGACAAGAGTGAACAAAGGCGATAGAGAGCCTAGTGTTAAGACAACAAACTGTCCCTCAAATGTCAACAAATAAAAGAGCTGGCCATTGACTTCAGGAAGTGGGGTGGAGCACAGGCCCCCGTACATATCAATGATGCAGGTTTATAGCTTCAAATTCTTCACTATAAATATTACAAATAGCTTATCCTAGTCAACCACACAGACACTCTGGTCAAGCAAGCACACCAATACCCCTAATTCCTCAGAGGGCTAATGAAATATGGCATGTCCCTGATAATCCTCATTAATTTTTATAGATATACCATGGACAACATTCAATCTAGATACAGAGGTTGGTATAGCAACTGCTCAGCCCAAAACATGAAGAAATTGCAGAGTTGTGATTGCAGCCTACTCTACCATGAAAACAGAAAAGCAGCATCCATCATCAAGGATCCTCACCACCCAGGACATGCTCTCTTCTCACTGCTGCCATCAAGAAGGTGGTACAGGAGCCTTGGGACTCATGCCACCAGGTTCAGAAGTAGTTATTACGCCTCAACCAATAGACTCTTGAATCAAAGGGGATCATTTCACCCGACTTCACTTGGGCCCATCATTGAAATGTTCCCACAACCAATGGACTCGGACTCTTGATCTCATGCTCTTGATATTTATTACTTATTTATTTATTTATTATGATTATAATTTCTTCCTTTTTGAATTTGCACAGTGTGTTGTCCTCTGCACTCTGGTTGAACATCCAAGTCAGGTGGTCTTTCGTTGATTCTGTTATGGTTATTAATCTATGGATTTACTGAGTATGCTCACAAGAAAATGAACCTCAGAGTTGTATATGATGACATATACGCATGTACTTTGATAATAAATTTACTTTGAACATTGAAACCAGCCTGCTCTCAGTTGAATCCTGTCTACACCAATTTCCTAAAGAAGCCAATATATTCAAAAGCCCATCTCTTTTTTCCCCCCTTCCATGAGTCAGAAGATACAAAAGCTTGTAAACACTCACCATCAGGCTTAAGGACAACATCTATCCTGCCACTGAGAGACTCTTGAATGGACCTCTTTTATGATAAAGATAAACTCTTGCACCTTACACCTTATTTGCCTACCTGCACTGCACTTTTCTGCAACTTTAACACTATATTCTGTTTTGTTTTTCCCCCTCTGTATTAGCTCAATATACTGATGTTTGGAAAGTATGTAAAACACAGTGTTTCTATTGTTCCTTGGTATATGTGCCAATAAAGCTTCAATTTCCGATTCTCTTGAAAACTAAATTTTACCCTCTACATAAATTCTGACTTACTGACAACCCCATTATCACCCCCGATCTCTCTATTCCTACACTATCAATCAGGTGAAGACACGTCTCATTATTTCCTCTTATCCCTCACCAATCATATTCCTCCCCATCACCGCAAGCCTCACTCCTTTAATTATCTGTACATGGTGCACCTCAAATCTAAAGAGCATACAACTTCCTGAATGCTTAACATTTGACATTCCATTTTCCATAATACATCTGCAGCCATTCACTTACTTAGCTATTACTGTTTAGGAAAAGGTAATATCAGTTTTTTAAAATGTACCTGACCTTGTGTCTGTAGATGATGTCAACAGGATGCACAAAACAGATAGCAAAAGTAGCTATGAAGATCAATTTGCATTCTATGTGCTGATTCATCACCACCTTTGATTCATTCAACAACAGTGGCGTCATCTGCAAACTTGAATATGGCATTCGAGCTGTGTTTAGCCACACAATCATAATTGTAAAGCGAGTAGAGCAGGGCTAAGCACAGAGCCTGGTGGTGCTGACAGTATGTGTGGAGCAGATATTACCAATCCATGCTAGCTAAAGTCTACCAGTGAGGAAATAGAGTGCCCAGCTGCATAGACAAGAAGCAAAGCCCAAGTGTCGGGGCTTTGTGATAAGTTGAGGGGATGAAAATGTTGAATGCTGAGCTGTAGTCAATGAACAACATTCTGATTTATACAATTTCTTTATCCAGGTGTCTAAGAGCTGAGTGAAGAGCCAATGAAATAACATCTGCTGTTGACAGCTTATGATGTCAGGCAAATTGGAGTGGATCCAGGATGTTCCTCATGCAGGAGTTGATAGACTTCCTGTCTAACCTCACAAAGCACCTCATCACAGTGGATCTAATTGCTTCTGATTCCACCACTGATGGCTGTTTCTTAACCCTGATCATCTCTCTAAACCTGTCAATCTTATAAAGCTGCTCCTTCAAACCTAGTCCAGCAAGGTTGGTGATCAATTCTGACAATGCCTTGTGTGGGTTAATTATAAAAGTAGAAAATATTGAAAATACTGTTTGGCTGCTGCATCACATTGGAAACTGCAGCAGATAATCATCTGATTACAAATGTTGGCTGAGTGTGAAAAGAGAAAACCATCCTAATTCTGGGCAAGGAGGTGTGGGTTTTCTGTAGTGAATGGAGCAAATGCCGTTGAGAGCCATGTCAACAGTGGTAGGTGGGAAACCACATTCAATGGAGCAATAAGACACATCATACTGCTGGGGAGGAAGGGTGGCATTGTCAGAACCGATCTGACAGAGGTGGAGAAACTCAGAGTCCTTTATAGGAATTAGGTTGGAAGAAAGTATAGAAAAGGTACTTAAGAGTGTATGTTGACTTGGAATGGACACTGATTGTTAACCTGTCCTCTGAGGAGATAGAAAAGGGAAGAGTCAAAGTGAAACAGGTGAAGCTGAGAGCAAGTGTAACCTGGTACCAAGCGCAATCAAACTCTGGCATTCTTAATAATGTTGTTCATAATAAGCATGTTGGGACAATTTGCTATGTTAAAACAACTCCATAAATGCAAATTGTTATTGTTGCAATTTGCCTTTAAGAGCAGCTTGAACTGCACACATTTGACAAATCATCTAGAATGCACTGTCTGTCAGGGTAGTGAAGGCAGATTCAATTGTGGCTTTCGTGGAGGAAATTCTTTTTCGCTTTTCCGCTTAAGTGAACAGGAAAAGAAAATTAGAGTGTGTAATGTGGAAAGATTCATGTTATGTGTAGAGCCTCCCCACCACTTACTAGAGCTGCACTGCCAGCATATTGTCTTTAGAGGCCAAAGACTCATCTCACCTTGGCCTGAATTATTTTTAATTCTGTTTCCAGTCGACTTCTTTCTTCCACTTCTTTGTTATATTTTTCCTGCATTTCCTCTAGTTTAGAGTCTGGAAAATAATTAACAAATTAATTAATGTCAAACAGTCTGTTCCAACTTTCCTTCTCAAATGCAGAGGAAAGTATTAAAGCCTTTTGGTGTAATGTGCAAGATAAGCAACCATCAACTTATTGTGGATTTTTTTGTTTAAAAATGTACCACTCACTTTCCCAATAAAACACAGAATAGGAGATATTACCCAGAGCAACACTGGCATTACAATTATCTTGCAATCAGCAGAATGGAACACATGTTCAATAACTATCAGAAGCCAATGTGCTTCTTATAACCCAATACAAACACTTATATTTAAACACAGGAAAATCTGCAGATGCTGGAAATCCAAAGCAACACACACAAATGCTGGAGCAACTCAGTAGGCCAGACAGCATCTATAGAAAAGAGTAAACTGTCGATATTTCAGGTCAAGACCCTTCATCAGAACTGAAGAACTCTTAATGAAGGGTCTCGACCCAAAACATTGACTGTTTACTCTTTTCCATAGATGTTGCCTGGCCTGCTGAGTTCCTTCAGCATTTTGTGCATGTTGCTTATATTTAAAGATAGGTAATACTTGACTCTTCATGTTTATACCTGTAATCTGCATTTTATACTCTTTAATTATAATCTACATACATTGCCTCTCCTTATGATTTCTACTAAAATGTACTAATTCACACTTCTCTGTATTACGTTTCATCTGAAAAGTATATGCCTATTTTTGTTTACAATCTTGTGTCCTTCTGAAGTCTGATACAGGTCAACTTTCACTAATCCAGCACCATTGGGACCTGAGGAGTGCCAGATTAGTGAAAATGCCGAATTACAGAAGGATCATATTAAACATAATCAGTGCCGGATTATCAAAGGAACCGGCTGACAGGTAATTGGATTAGTGAAGGTCGACCTGTACTATTTTCTTCATTTCACTCCACTTTCTAGTTTTTGTGTAGTCTGTAGATCTTCAATATTTCCTCATAAAGTTTGAAACAGCCATTTATTAACTGCGTTCCAGCACTAAGCCCCAGAGAGAGCTTTGGTGTACGATGCCGTTTTTCACCAAAAATCTCCGTTGTGTCTCATATTTGTCGCATGAATTGCTCTTTACACACTCCTTTCACTGTAATTTTTTTCCTAAATTAGTGTTTTCAAAAGCTTCCCCACCACATTTATTACCTTATACAGATTTATTACCTTACTGGCTTTATTCTATTCTCCATTTCAGCCAGTGACTCAATATAATTTTCTGTATTAAAATCTTTACAATACTAAGATGTAAACAAGCTTACCAACAACATTTTTATTTGGTGTTATGGACCTTGAGCAATTCGTTTTCGGTGTTCCAGATGAACCATCTGCAGGCATTCCAGTTGCTTGGCATCGCTCAAGTTCAGACTTGCATCTATAAGCAGAAAAATACAGGTGTTCAATGACCATATGCATTGTCTTTCCATTCACAGAACCAGTAATGTTTAGCTTCATTTCAAAGGTAACAATAGGAGAAAACTCCAAATACCGCTCAACTTCAGTATGTATTGTTACGTACCCCGTAACTGGGTTGTCAAACCAGCAGAAATGGAACACTCATTGGAGTCTGTGTTTACTAGAAACTAATAAAGTTTTATTAACAAAAATAATACAGTACACTAACCGCAAGGATATAAATGTAACAGGTTAGCAATGATAATACACACGTATACACAGAAATGGGGTAATAGGAATCAACCAAGCTCTATCGCAGTCTAGGGGTAAAATGATCAGTCTTAAGGTGAAGCAGAGTTCAGTTCAGTCTAGTGCAGTTCGAAGTAATCGCTGTTTCGTTGGGGGGAGAGGGAGAGGGAGAGGGAGAGGGAGAGGGAGAGGGAGAGGGAGAGGGAGAGAGAGAGAGAGAGAGAGAGAGAGAGAGAGAGCGAGAGGGAGAGGGAGAGGGAGAGGGAGAGGGAGAGGGAGAGGGAGAGGGAGAGGGAGAGGGAGAGGGAGAGAGAGAGAGAGAGAGAGAGATTGAGATTTCGATGCTTTCTGACCCCACTGTGGTCACCGACTGTGACACTTCCGTTCCGGATGCGACCGTTCTTCCGTGGTGAACCCGGCACCCAGGCAAGGGCGAACACACAACAGGTCCCCACTGGTCGTACCTTTACACCCTGTGAGCCTCTGGCCGATTCCCACGAATTGGTCCTCCAACTCCACCAACTTGTGGGGCACAATGCTCTTTTCAGGGTCTCGTGGCATGTGTCCTGTGCCTTAGCAAACCCGCTATTTTTATCCTCCTGATGTGGTATCACCTGTCCATCAAACTTCACACTTCCTATTGTCTCAGCAGGATTGTTAATGAACAGTTCAGGTTCAAAGCAAACTGTCTGTGGCAGATGCCAACATCTGAATTATATGTCTCTCTTTCGTTATCTCTCTCTTCTCTCTTATTAGCATTTTGAATGGCTCTCCGTTGTCTCTCGTTATCTCTCTCATTAACATCATCCATTCAGCAGCTCTGCTTGGCTTCACACATGACAGTATGTAAGGGTTTCTCGTTTATGTTAACTGCTAAGGCTAATAAAATGGCTTCTCTGTAATGTTAACTGCTGAGGTAATGGGTTCTCTGTAGCAGCATAGGTACAGACATAGGTAGGTTATAGGTAAAGATAACGGGACTTTGGAATTCAGTTGCTAACCAATGGGCGAGATGTTATTCTTTCTTGTTTGAGTGAAAGCTGTTGGTTCTCGCGGGCTTTGAGCAGAAGGCGTGAGGGGAATGAAGAGAGGAGACACGACTTGACAAGTCGGTGGGCTGCCCGACCCTCCAGGCTCCAGTGGAGGCCAAGGGTCGACGACGATCGAAGGAGGAATCAGCGAAGGAAAACCGTGAGCTCCAACGAATTGTGCACAAACTGATTAAATAAATGCTTTATATTTTGTTCTCTACTAGTCTCATAGTCCAAGTAAGAGTTATAAAATCTTACTTGTTTAACCGCATATTGTGTACTGTTTGTTATTTTGGGGTACTGATTTGACACAGGGGACACTTCACGCAGCATCCACCCAAACGGGTGATGGCCGGGCAGGGGGGGGGGTTACCACCCCTGAGATCATGCCACTAGGCAAAGCGAGTGTTACATGTGTAATAGCAACTTACATAAAGATGAGCCTTTTTTTGCTTAATGTTATTATTCACTTCCTGCACCTCTATTCCCTTGCGCTCAAAGAAAGTGAATGTAAAATATGTGGCTACTAATTTTATTTTAAGGCTAATGTAGCATCTCATTATTTAGAAGTTGCTCCTAAAGATGGCCTACATCGCCCTTACATTGGGATTCTATCACAATAGCAGAATAAATGAATGAAGAAACAACAAAAGGTCATCATGAATGGCCATTTCCTTCTTCCAACTTATTTTTAAGCTGAATACATCAACTCCTTCCTGTGATACAGCTCCAATCTATCAGAGTAGGTTTCTTTGCCACATACATCATTGCAGCGGAGTTCATTGAAGCATTCACATGATGTGCTTTGGATGTGCCTCCACAGCTATCTCTGGCGGTGAGTTCTGCAGTCTGCCTTTGGGGTGGGGGTGGCAGGGGTGTCTGTTCTAGGAGGCATCCTTCTGTGCTGAGGCTGTGACCTCCAGTCCTAGACTTTCCCCACAGTGGAAACATCCTCATCACACCATCTCTGTCCAAGCCTTTCAATATTCAATAGGCTTCAACGAGATCTCCTTTGATCAAGTAATATAGGTGACAACAGGGCTTCACTTCCAGATGAGCTCGATGTCTTCTATGCTGGCTTTGTCCATAAAAACTTGAAGGAACCGTCACAAACTCCCACAGTCTCTGAGGCTGACGTGCGAGCATCCTTCAGTAAGGTGAACCCACGAGAAGCATCCGACCCAGACAAAGTACCTGGCCGAGTACTAATGACCTGTGCTGATCAAATGGCTGGACCATTCACTGAGATCTTTCGCCTCTAGCATCGGAGGTCTAAGTTACCCACCTGCGTCACGCAGGCTTCAATTATACCAGTACCGAAGAAGAACAGTGACCTGCCTCAGTGACTCATCCAGTAGCACTTACATCCACAGTGATGAACTGCTTTGAAAGGTTAGTGATGAAACATATCAACTCCTGCCTGAGAAGTGACTTGAATCTGCTCCAGTTTGCCTACTGAAGCAACAGGTCCACAGCAGATGCTGTCTCATTAGCTCTTCACTCAACCCTGGAACATCTGGACAACAAAGATGCATAAATCAGGTTGCTCCTTATCGACTATAGCTTGGCGTTCAATACCATCATCTTCTCAAAACTAATCAATAAATTCCAAGACCTTGACCTCAATACCTCCTTGTGCAATTGGATCCCCAATTTCCTTCACATTCAGAGCCCAGTCGGTTTGGATTGGCAACATCTCCTCCATGATTTCCATCAGCACAGGTGAGCCACAACCTATGTGCTTAACGCTTGCTCTATTCACTTTACATATACGACTGTGTGACTAAGCACAACGCCAATGCCACATTCAAGTTTGCTGACAACACCACCGTTATAGGCCGAATCAAAGGTAGTGGTGAATCAGCATATAGGAGGGAGATTGAACACCTGCTGAGTAGTACCATAACAATAACCTCTTATTCAATGCCAGCAAAACCAAGGAACTGATTATTGACTTCAGGAGAAGGAAACCAGAGATCCATGAGTCAGTCCTCATCAGAGGATCAGTGGTAGAAAGGATCAGCATCTTTAAGTTCCTAGGTGTTATAATTTTGGAAGGATTTGTCCTCGGCCCAGCACGCAAGTAAAATTATGAAGAAAGCCTCTGCTTCCTAGGAGTTTACAAAGATTCACCATTGCATCTAACACTTCAACAATCCTACAAGAAGTATCACCCCCACTCCACTTTCTGTAGGAATCACTCCCTCCGAGATTCCCTTGTCCATTCATTCCTCCCTGCTAATCTCCTTCTAGGCACTTATCCCTGCAAGTGGCCTAAGTGCTACATCTACTCATACACCTCCTCTCTCTCCTTCAGGGCCCCAAACAGCCACCTTCCAGGTGAGGCAACTTTTCACCTGTGAACCTGCTGGGACCATCTGTTGTTGCCAGTGCTCCCTCATCTGCATTGGTGAGACCTCTAGTGGATTGGAGGATCGCTTTGTCAAGCAGCTCTGCACCATCTGCCACAAGCAAGACTTTCCAATGGCCAAACATTTTAACTCCCATTACGACGTGTCGGTCCATGGCACTCTTGTGTAAGATGAGTCCACCCTCAGGGTGGAGGAGCAACACCTTAATTTCCGTCTGGGTAGCCTCCAACCCGATGCATGAATATTGATTTCTTCTTCCAGCAAACAAATTACATTCCCCCTACCCCAGTTCCTCTATTCCCCACTCTGATGTTTTCTTCTCACCTGCCTATTACATCCCCCGGGTCACTTCCTCCTATGATTCACTCTGCTCTCCTATCAGATTCTTTCTTCTCCAGCCCTAGACTTTTCCCACCCACCTGGCTTCATCTATCATCTTCTACTAGCCTCTTTTCCCTCCCCCCGCATCGTTTTATTCTGACATCTTCCCCCTTCCTACTAAGTCCTGAAGAAGGTTCTTGGCCCGAAAGATTGATTATTTATCCAGTTCCATGGATGCTGTCTGACCCGCTGAGCTCCTCCAGCATTTTGTGTGTGTTGCTTTAGTAACGGATACAACCCAGTCCAACACAGGTAAAGTCCTCCCCACCACTGACAAAATCTTGACAACATGCTGTCGCAGGAAAGCAGCATGCAGCATCAAAGACCCCCAACACCAAGGGCATGCTCTCTTCTTGCTGCTGTCATGAGGAAGGTGGTAGAAGAGCCTCAGGACTCACACCACCAGTTCAAGAACAGTTATTACACCTCTACCATCAGGCTCTTGAACCAAAGGGGATAACTTCACTTGCCCCATCATTGAAATGTTCCCACAATCTATGGACTCACTCTTAAGGACTCCTAGACCATAAGACCATAAGACAAAGGAGCAGAAGTAGGCCATTCGGCCCATTGAGTCTGCTCCACCATTTTATCATGAGCTGATCCATTCTCCTATTTAGTCCCACTCCCCCGCCTTCTCACCATAACCTTTGATGCCCTGGCTACTCAGATACCTATCAATCTCTGCCTTAAATACACCCAATGACTTGGCCTCCACTGCTACCCGTGGCAACAAATTCCATAGATTCACCACCCTCTGACTAAAAAAATTTCTTCACATTTCTGTTCTGAATGGGCGCCCTTCAATCCTTAAGTCATGCCCTCTCGTACTAGACTCCCCCATCATGGGAAACAACTTTGCCACATCCACTCTATCCATGCCTTTCAACATTCGAAATGTTTCTATGAGGTCTCCCCTCATTCTTCTAAACTCTTCATCTCGATATTAATTTCTTATTTATTCATTAATATTATTATTTCTTTTTTTTTTGTTTCTGCACAAGGTTGTTGCCTTTTGCATGCTGGTTGAATGCCCAAGTTGGTGCAGGCTTTCATTGATTCTGTTATGGTTATTATTCTATGAATTTATTGAGTATGCCCGCAAGACATGAATCTCAGGGTTGTATACATTGACATATATGTACTTTGATAATAAATTTACTTTGAACTTTTGTTCGTCTAAACTCCAGTGAGTGCAAGCCCAGAGACATCAAAGGCTCCTCATACATTAACACTCGCACTCCCAGGATCAGTTTGCTGTATGACTATTACTCTAATGCCAGTACAGACTATGTTGAATTATCATTGACGTAGAGATTCATAGAGCACAGAAGAGTCCAGTTGGCCCCTTATGCTCAAGATTTTTTATAAAATGGATTGCATTTCTTTATTTTGCTGTAACTAACTGCAACAAAATGAATCTCAAGGTCATATATGGTGACATATACATACTTCGATAATAAATGTACATTAAGCATAAATTCCATGTGATACTGATTAGCAATGAAAACCTGATGAATTTTTCTCTTATTACAGATGAACTGAAGCTTTTTGTGATACCCTCCTATTATTTATTTAAACAGATCACTAACTGAACCACTTCAGCTTATATGCTACTTTACATTCAAGAAATTATAAAATGTGATCATAACTGTTCAAACATACAGAATAGAGTCATGTTCCTTCGCGTGGAAGACATAGAGGGGTAGTGACCTTCTCCCAATAATAGATGAGTGTTAAAAGATTTAGAAGAGATCTGAAAAAAATTTCTTTCGCCCAAAGGGCGGCTGCAATATTGCCTCAAGGCAGTTTCTCTCACATCACAACATTTAAAAAGCAGCTGGATGAGTTTTTGAATTACCAAAACACTGTAGACTATGAACGAAGTACTCGTAAACAAGATTAATAATAAATATGTAACAGATAGTCAGCAGGGACTTGAGGAGCAAAAGGCATTTTCCACTGCTGTACAATTCAATGACTGCAGTAAAATAATTTACTATCAATCCAAGAAAAGATTCAAGTGGCAATGATATTGTAACATTCTGAGTGAATCCAAATAGCACCATCTGGTGGTAGGCTGAGATTCTTCTTTATTTTTTATGTCAGTACTTCAGTTAACGGGAGTCAAACAGATCTTCTGAATTGTTGGGCATTACACCAGCCCAACACCTCTCTTCCAGACATTAGTACAATGCATTTTCTAACGAATTCATTGAGTTAATGGGTGCAGGAAACAGGGCTCATGTCTGTAAACTTCTGCTTGTGTTTCTGACTCATAACCCCATCTCCAGTAGCCCACAGTCCCAGTAATACCATCATACTCCTGGGTGGGTTGTGTAAGTCTACAAACAATAAAAAGTCAGTCCACTAACAAGTGAGTACTTCTTGCTGGTGGACGTCAAGGGTTTCATTGGTGCTGTCATATAGTAGGTTAGGGTCACTGCAACCTTGTATGTTTAAAAGAGGTATCAAATAAATAACATACATCAAAGTTGCTGGTGAACGCAGCAGGCCAAGCAGCATCTATAGGAAGAGGCGCAGTCGACGTTTCAGGCCGAGACCCTTCGTCAGGACTAACTGAAGGAAGAGTGAGTAAGGGATTTGAAAGCTGGAGGGGGAGGGGGAGATGCAAAATGATAGGAGAAGACAGGAGGGGGAGGGATAGAGCCGAGAGCTGGACAGCTGATAGGCAAAAGGGGATACGAGAGGATCATGGGACAGGAGGTCCGGGAAGAAAGACGGGGGGGGGGGTGACCCAGAGGATGGGCAAGAGGTATATTCAGAGGGACAGAGGGAGAAAAAGGAGAATGAGAGAAAGAATGTGTGCATAAAAATGAGTAACAGATGAGGTACGAGGGGGAGGTGGGGCCTTATAAATAAATAAGATGGACAGTGTTGAAGTTCTTGTGAGGAGTTGGATGTGCACTTACTAGGGAAATGGAAAACATTCCATCACATTACTGACATACCTAGTAGCTGGTAGAAAGACTTTGAGGTGTCAAATCGAAGACACTCACTCAGGGTGCAGTGTCTAATATGCCCTTGTAACTGTAGTATGTATATGACTGCTTTAACTGAGTCCGTGGTCACTGGTAATCCCCAGAATGTTTGTGATGGGCACTTAGTTTTTCTCTCTCTCTCATCAGAGGTGAACATTGCCTGGAAATTTTGTGCTATGAAAGCTACTTGCTACTTATCACAAATAACTGACTCCTATAATGCTTAGGAGTTGTAAATAGAATTGAACACCGGTCATTGCTAAACTTACAATGACAGAGCACACTGCTATCCTCCAATTAATACTTGAACCTTCTTAACCAAACAAATGGTGTCCTTGTTGAAGGATACGTTCATCATACCAAGCAGTTCTACCACGACATTTTTTACTTTTCTGCCAAAGGGCACAATGTGCTCAAATCAAATTTAATTTGCACAGCACAGAAGACAGCTTTACCTTTTGTTCTCTTGTTCAAGCTTCTCAACAAGTTTCTTGCTTGATGCAAGTTGTCCCTCTAGGTAATTAACTTGTGATTCCTTCACCTGCAGATCATGAGAAATCTTCTGCCTGGTTTTCTCAAGGTTTTCACATGAGTCAATTAGAGTCTGATGCTCCCGCTTTAGTGCGCTGCTTTCAGTTTTTTCATTTTCTACCTGTTTTTCAGGAGTTGGAAAAAAAGTTAATAATCATAAACTTGCTGCCATTAAAATGCTATATAACTTGCTACTACACTTAAAGGGCTTTAATTCCATGATCACTTTTAAAGTGACTTATGGGGGGACTTCCGGTAGCGCTCATGGAGTGAAGTCGCGTTCTTGACTCGCTCCATTACCTCTGAGTTTTTTTTCTTATGATCAGCTATATTTTAATTAACCATTAAGGCATCAACTTTTACAATACTTTGAAATAAATTGGGCTCTTCGATAACTGGATGCGTTTAAGGTCTGCTATGTCTAAGAATGGGAAAAACGGGAAGGATGGCAAACCTCCGGTTAAACCGAAAGGTATTGATTTCCCCCCGACTGAACCACCGGTGACTTTGAAAGCTATATCGAGTTAATTCAAAGGGAAATTTCAACCTCTGTTATGGAGCTGATTCGTGCAGAAATTTCAACCTCTGTTACGGAGCTGATTCGTGCGGAAATTTCAATTAATTTCCAGAAAATTGCCGATTCAATCGATAAGATACAAACATCTATTACGGAACATCAGTCGGCTATATCTGATCTTCAAAAATCCACGCAACAAAGTGAGCTTAAGATGGGGAAAATCGAAGAAACAATTAATGTAATGAAGAATAAACTTGACTTTCTGACCTTTAAAAACTCTGACTTAGAATCTAGAATGCGACGGCAGAATCTACGAATGATCGGGGTGCGTGAAGCTGTTGAATCTGATAACCCTATGAAGTATTTTTCTCAACTTTTAAAAGATGCATTTCCTACTGTATTTCCTGACCAAC
This sequence comes from Mobula hypostoma, assembly GCF_963921235.1. Taxonomy (NCBI): domain Eukaryota; kingdom Metazoa; phylum Chordata; class Chondrichthyes; order Myliobatiformes; family Myliobatidae; genus Mobula; species Mobula hypostoma. Next base: position 47,307,896 of record NC_086104.1, read on the forward strand.
CACCGCTATTGGATCGCGTTCACAGAGTTCCATCATACTTGCTTAGGTCAGGTAAACCTCGACATGTCATTTTATGGTTTCATTACTTTCAAGACAAGGAGAAACTGTTTCGATTTGTTCGATCTAAAGGTTTCATTGATTTTTTGGATCTTAAATTCCGATTCGTGGAGGATTTCAGTAAACCAATCCGGGATCAACGGGTTCGTTACAGATCTGTGATGTCGGAACTCTACAAGATGGATTTAAAACCAGCGCTTCTTTACCCTGCACGTCTAAGGATTCGTACGTTGGATGGAGCCCTCTGTTTTTTTGACTCTCCATCAGATGCCCAGAGTTATCTGGATCAATTTTCACCTTCAACATCTTAATTGTAATTTTTTTAAACTATCTCCGTTGATCGGAGGCTGTGAATTTGGCGGTCTTAATTTTTTTTTGCCCTATTTGGGCAGAAAAGTTTATTTTTGATTACTTAATATGGTTGCTAAACTTTCTTTTTAACTGCGTCATTTCTTTCTTTTTCCCAGGGGATTCTGGGTGGTTACTTCCTTATTGTCATTTTACGTATTTCCTTGTTGGCCTTAAATTTTGTAGTTTTTTTTTAAATCTATTTTGTTTTGTAGGTTTTTATAACTAGTTAATGTTAATAATCTTATTTTTTTTTGTTGTTCTGTTTGTTCATGGGTCTGGGGTTTATTGCGGTTTTTTTTATATATTTTCTGGCTTTTATTCTGTTAATGTGTTTATTTTAATTGAGTTATCTTTTTTTTATTCTTTTACTGTTTTATAATCAGCTGATCTTTTTTATATTTACACTTTTTTTAAGGGAGCGTATACCGGAAGTCATGGGGGTAGTTTTAGTGCTTGCTTCTTTCGGGCTGGTCTGCATTAGATTTAGCCTTGGGGTCATGGGGTGGGGGGGGGGTGGTGGGAGTGGCTTCACGTTTTAGTTTCTTTCTTCTTGGGCTATATACATTATTGAAGTATTGGTTGCGTTCTTCTTCCCGGTATCTCTTGTATGTTCTGTTCCCTCTCCGGGTTCGTGGGTCGAGCCTATCGTCAATCCTCCTTGTTGTGGGTTGACTTTAGGGTTTATGGAGTCTATTATTAATTTTGTCTCCTGGAATACTAATGGTCTTAATCATCCTATTAAAAGGAAAAAAGTTTTTAAAGTGTTCCGGAGACTTAAAGCACAAATTTTATTCTTACAAGAGACCCATGTGCGGAGAGGGGACAGACTACGTTTTTTTAAATTCTGGAAGGGCCAACAGTTTCATTCGAACTCCAATGCTAAGATTCGAGGCGTCTCTATTTTTATAGACTCCTCAGTTACTTTTATACAACATGATATTATTTCTGATCCGAATGGTAGATTTCTATTGGTTAGTGGTTTACTATTCAATAAAAAAGTAGTTTTGGTTAATGTTTATGCTCCTAATATGGACTGTCCGGAATTTTATAAATCATTATTTAATCAGTTTCCGAATTTGAATGAGTTTTCATTGATCTGGGGCGGAGATCTTAATACCTGTTTGTCTCTAGCTTTGGACCGTTCGGCTCCTTTACGGACCTTACCTAATAAATCTGCAACTTTGATTAATTCATTCCTTTCTGATTCTGGGTCGACGGACATTTGGCGCTTTTTGCATCCTCAGGAAAAAGATTTTTCTTTTTTTTCACATGTTCATCATTCCTATTCAAGAATTGATTATTTCTTTATTGATTCTCGTCTTATTTCCTCAGTGATTAAATGTGATTATGATTCTATAACCATTTCGGATCATGCTCCACTTAAGCTTTCTATTAAAATTCTGGCCAATATACAAAATAATAGACAATGGCGTTTTAATTCGCTGTTGCTTCAGGACTCGGACTTTGTTAACTTTATGAATGAACAGATTGATCTTTTTTTTATAATTAACCATACAGAGGATATTTCTGTTAACACTCTTTGGGACACTTTTAAAGCTTATATTCGTGGTCAGATTATCTCGTATTCTGCTGCTTTGAGGAAGAAGCAGAAGCAGGAGGAGTTGGTAATTGTGGACAAGATTAAGGAAATTGATAAGAAATATGTTATAGCTCCTTCTGAGGAGTTATATAAACAAAGAACTGAACTTCAAATGGAACACAGTTTATTACTCTCGTCCTCGATTGTAAACCAATTAAAGAAAACAAGAAGTGAATTTTATGTACACAGTGACAAAATTGGCAAACTGTTGGCTAATCAATTGAAGTCTAATTATGCTAAATCTCAAATTAATCAGATTTATAACCAAAATGATCGACTGATACTTGATCATGTGGGGATTAATCAAACCTTCTGTGATTTTTACTCTTCCTTATATCAATCAGCGTCTCCTCGAGATTCTAAATATATGAATGATTTTTTAGATAATTTAGACTTCCCTGAGATTTCACAGGATATGGCTTCTATGTTAGATACTCCCATTACCATGGATGAGATTAAGAATGTTATTTTCTCTATGAATTTGGGGAAAGCTCCTGGCCCTGATGGGTTTACCGTAGAATTTTATAAATGTTTTGCTCCTTCATTAATCCCTTGGCTCTGTAGGGTTTTTGAGGTTTCATTGAAACTTGGTAAACTTCCTGAATCTTTTAATAGAGCGTCAATTTCTTTAATATTAAAAAAGGATAAAGATCCTGCTCAATGTGCATCTTATAGACCAATATCTTTACTAAATGTTGATTCTAAAGTTTTTTCTAAGTTATTAGCAAATAGATTAGAAAAAGTACTTCCCTCTATTATTTCGGAAGACCAAACGGGTTTTATTAAAGGTCGTTACTCTTTTTATAATATTCGTACACTGTTAAATATCGTGTATACTCCCTCACAAAATGTTCCTGAATGTGTTATCTCTTTAGATGCCGAGAAAGCTTTTGATAGAGTAGAATGGCCTTATTTATTTAAGGTGCTTGAAATGTTTAATTTTAGCTCGAAATTTATATCCTGGATTAAACTCTTATATTATTCTCCTGTGGCCTCGGTCCGTACTAACTCTTTAAGTTCACCTTTTTTCCCTCTTTTTCGAGGTACTCGACAAGGTTGTCCTCTTAGTCCCTTATTATTTGATATTGCATTAGAACCTCTTGCAATTGCCATTCGAGAATCTCCAAATATTACTGGGATAACTCGGGGCTTAAAGTCCCATAAATTATCACTTTATGCTGATGATTTACTTTTATATATTTCTAATCCTCAAAAATCCATCCCGGCTGTTTTAGAGTTATTAGCACAATTTGGTCTTTTTTCAGGTTATAAATTAAATCTTAGTAAGAGTGAACTCTTTCCGATTAATAAACAACTTCCCTTATATTATAAATTTCCATTTAAATTGATTAATAATTATTTTTCATATCTTGGGATTAAAATTACTTGTAAATATAAAGATTTATTTAAGACTAACTTTTTACCATTAATAGACCATATTACTCAACTTTCATCTAAATGGTTTCCTTTATATTTAACTTTGATTGGTCGTATTAATGCAGTTAAGATGTTTTTTTTGCCAAAATTTTTATATATATTTCAGGCATTACCAATCTTTGTTCCAAAATCTTTTTTTGACAAAGTTGACTCTAAAATTTCTTCATTTATTTGGCAGAATAAAAACCCGAGACTGGGTAAAATACATTTACAGAAAGCTAAGAGAGATGGAGGCTTAGCATTACCTAACTTTAGATTTTATTATTGGGCAATTAATATTCGACATATGAAATTCTGGTTACTGGACCAGGATATACTATCCATTCCTAAATGGGTAGTATTGGAATTACAATCTGTTCAGGGTTTTACACTTGGCTCTATTTTAGGTTCCTCTCTTCCTTTTGATTGGAAACGCCTTAAACAGGTGTCTAACCCGATAGTTAAATATACCTTGCGTGTTTGGTTTCAATTCAGAAAATTTTTTGATCTTAATCAATTTGGGTTAGCGATTCCTATTTTAGGTAACATTTTTTTCTCCCTCTTTTACGGATCGTGCTTTTCAAACTTGGAAGACTAAGGGTATTTCACGGTTTTTGGATTTATTTTTAGATGGTTCCCTTATGTCTTTTGAACAATTATCTAATAAATATAACTTATCAAGAATACATTTTTTTAGATATCTACAAGTTAGAAATTTCCTAAGTACTACACTTTCTTCCTTTCCAATGCTTCCTCCTACATACATTTTAGATACTATAATCAACCTTAATCCATGTCAGAAAGGTGCATCGGCTATGATTTATAATATTATTATGAAACTTAGGAAAGCTCCATTTGATAAGATTAGGGTAGATTGGGAACAGGAATTGGGGTTTACCATTTCCGTGGATGACTGGGGGCAGATTTTACAATTAGTCAATACTTCCTCTATCTGTGTTAAACATTCCCTAATTCAATTTAAAGTTGTTCATAGAGCACATATGTCCAAAGATAAGTTAGCGCGCTTTTATTCTCATATTAATCCTTTTTGTGATAGATGTCCGGGGCAGATAGCCTCTTTAACTCATATGTTTTGGTCTTGCCCTACTTTGGAAACTTTTTGGAGAGATATTTTTAATATTATCTCTAAGGTATTGAATATAGATATCTCTCCTCACCCTATTACTGCTATCTTTGGACTACCTAAAATTTCCAGTAATCTCTCCCCTTCAGCCCGTAGAATGATTGCATTTCTTACTTTAATGGCGAAAAGATGTATCTTACAACATTGGAAAGAGCTTAATGCTCCAACTACCTTTTTTTGGTTTTCTCAGACGATATTATGCTTGAATCTGGAGAAAATTAGAAGCAATCTTTATGACTCCTCATTTAAATTTGAACAGACTTGGAGATCTTTTATTCAATATTTTCATTTAATGTAATATATACCCTTCTTGTTTTTTTTACTGTTTTTAATGGAGGTCGGGATTGAGGACGTGATTTTAAGTTTAACTCTGTTTGGTTTCAAGTTAGCCCATTGCTTTGCTTTGCTTTTAGTTAGTTGCACGGTGGGTTTTTTTTTGGGGTTTTTTTTTCTTTTTCTCTATTGATATATATATATATAATTAGTATACTATTATGTTACCTTGGTATGTTACGTTTAAATTACATTGTTTGTAGTATTTTTTTTGTATTAATATTTTCTGTAATTTTATTATATTCTAACAGTGTATTAGTGTCTATATGGCTTACCTTTTTGTATACTTATTTAATAAAAAGATTTAAAAAGAAAGATAAAGTGACTTATGATTTATTTTTACTTAGGGAATGTGAATTGGCTCTTTTACAAAGGAGAGCTAAAACGAACTTTGAAATTGTTGTTCCTAGAAAGTCAATTCCTAGCTTCCTACCTTGAATTTCTAGGTTAATGTTTGATGGCACTCACATTTGAATAAGTAAACTTCAAAACTTAAATAATACTGGTGCTCTTTGGAGGATGCATTGTGGAAATTGCGGGAAAAGCAGTTATATTCAACAAGTTGAGAGAAGCTCTGTTGTGATTATTCTCCTTGGAGTAACACAAGCATTATTGAGATACCATTCCATTGCAAGTGATCTATCCTTTATATTTTTCTATTAAGTTTTAGGTAAATGTACAAAATTTTATAGGACAAAAAGGGAGTTAAAAAGTTCCAGAAGGCAATATTACTTCTTCAGTCAACAAAACTAATCTTTAATTCTTTAAATTATTTTTTGTGGATTCACGCATAAATCAGCCAATTCTGGTACTTATAAATTAGTCATTTTAAGCAAAGTTTAATCATGCAATACAATAATTGAGCAGATTACCAAAAGCTTTCATAGATACAGTACATTTTAAGAAACAACTAAAAGCATGAGGGGTTAAGATTAATACTGAGAATTCCAGAACTAATAGGCTAATGCATAGCTGTCCAAGGCTATTCAATTCGTATTAGATCTACAGGTCATAATTGATATCCCAAAGAGTTTAAGCAGATTACAAGGATTAAAAGCAAAAATAAAACTCAAGTTTAACCAGAAACCAATATTGACCTTAAGTAAGAGTTATGAAAACTTATAAGTGGTCATGAAAATTACAAGGGGATATTGATAAACTAATTAAATGGGCAGAGGACTGGCAAATGACTAGCAAGTCAGACAGGTATGAAGCAGTATTAGGCACTTGACAACGACCAATAAAAGGTAGCTAGGTTTAAGTAGAGTGGCTATTGTGGGAGCGGGCCAGTGTTACAGAGTGGGGAGTTAAGGCTTTGACTCATAGAGGAGAAGCATAGGCCATAGGCAATTTTTTTTTCATTATTTATACTTTCTTTCTTATTGCACATCTAGAGCAGCAGGGATGCCAGGCAGGATGGTAGAATGCTCCTCCTGTGAAATACAGGAGGGCAGGAAGACCTTCAGTATCCCTAATGACAACACCTGCAAGAAATGCATTCGGCTGCAGCTTCTAAAAGACCATGAGCTGGAACTGGATGAATTCCGGATCATTCGGGTGGCTGAGACATTGATAGACACAACATACAAAGAAGTAGTTATTCCCAAGGTGTAGGACACAGAAAACTAGGTAACTGTCAGGAGAGGGAAAAGGGTTAGGTAGCCAGTGCAGTGTAGCCTTGTAGCTGTTCTGCTCAACAACAGGTATACCACGTTGAATACTGTTGGTGATGGTGGTGGAATGACATAGCAGAGGAAAGCCACAGTGCTCAGGTCTCTGGCATTGTGGTTCAGAGGTAAGAGGGGGGAAGAGGCAAGCTGTAGTGATAGAGATTCATTGGTTAGGAGAACAGAAAGGAAGTTCCGTGGACGAGAAAAAGATTCTCAAGATTCTCAGATGCCTCCCGGATGCCGGGGCCAAGGACATCTTGATCAAGTCCACGGCAGGGTGAGCAGCCAGAGTTGTGATCCACATCGGTACTAATACTATAGGTAGGATGGGTGACGAGGTCCTGCAAAGTGAGTTCAGGGAGTTAGACGCTAAGTTAAAGGACAGGACCTTCAGGTCTGCAATCTCAGGATTACTACCTGTGCCACGTACTAGTGAGGCCAGAAATAGGAAGATCATACAGTTGAACATGTGGCTAAGGAGATGGTGCAGGAGGAAGGGCTTCAGATTTTTGGATCACTGGGCTCTCTTCCAGGGAAGATGGTTCCAGTATAAATGGCAACACACATCAAAGTTGCTGGTGAACGCAGCAGGCCAGGTTCCAGTATAAATGGGACGGTTTACGCGCGAACTGGAAGGGACTAATAACCTTTCGGAAAGGTTTGCTAGTGCTGTGCAGGGAAGTCTAAACTAGAGTTGCAGGGCGATAGGAACCAATGCACCAGAACAGACTGTGGAGTGGTTGTGGAGAAAGATGTTGTTAAACCTACATACAAAGTCAGGAATCAGAAGATCAAGCACGGCGGGACAAATGTTCTGCGTTGTATATATTTCAATGCAAGGAGTAATGTAGGAAAAGCTGATGAACTTAGGGCACAGATCAGCAAGTGGAATTATGACACTGTGACATTGTAGCCGTTAGTGAGGCTTAGTTGCAGGAGGGTCAGGACTGGCTGTTCAATGTTCTGGGGTTCCATTGTTTTACATGAGATAAAAGGAGGAGGGATGGCATTATTTGACAGGGAAAATGTCATGGCAGAGTTCAGACTGGAGAGCTTGTCTACTGAGATTATATGGGTGGAAGTGAGGAATAAGGTAGGGATGACCATGTTAAACATGGAATAGTACAGCACAGTTCAGGCCCTTCGGCACACAATGTTGTGCCAACCCTCAAACCCTGCCTCCCATATAACCTCCCACCTTAAACTCCTCCATATACCTGTCTAGTAGTCTCTTAAATTTCATTAGTGTATCTGCTTCCACCACTGACTCAGGCAGTGCATTCCACGCACAACCACTCTCTGAGTGAAAAACCTTCCTCTAATATCCCCCCTTGAACTTCCCACCCCTTACCTTAAAGCCATGTCCTCTTGTATTGAGCAGTGGTGCCCTGGGGAAGAGGCGCTGGCTGTCCACTCTATCTGTTCCTCTTAATATCTTGTATACCTCTATCATGTCTCCTCTCATCCTCCTTCTCTCCAAAGAGCAAAGTCCGAGCTCCCTTAATCTCTGATCATAATCCATACTCTCTAAACCAGGCAGTATCCTGGTAAATCTCCTCTGTACCCTTTCCAGTGCTTCCACATCCTTCCTATAGTGAGACGACCAGAACTGGACACAGTACTCCAAGTGTGGTCTAACCAGACTTTTTAGAGCTGCATCGTTACCTCGCGACTCTTAAACTCTATCCCTTGACTTATGAAAGCAAACACCCCATAAGCTTTCTTAACTACCCTATCTACCTGTGAGGCAACTTGCAGGGATCTGTGGACGTGTACCCCCAGATCCCTCGGCTGCTCCACACTACCAAGTATCCTGCCATTTACTTTGTATTCTGCCTTGGAGTTTGTCCTTCAAAAGTGTACCACCTCACACTTCTCCGGGTTGAACTCCATCTGCCACTTCTCAGCCCACTTCTGCAACCTATCAAAGTCTCTCTGCAATCTTCAACAATCCTCTACACTATCTACAACACCACCAACCTTTGTGTCGTCTGCAAACTTGCCAACCCACCCTTCTACCCCCACATGGGATTATATTATAGACCATCCAATAGTAAGTGCTGAATGGGATACAGATTCTTAAATATGTTAAGGGAAGTTTCCTGAATCAGTACGTAGAAGTCCCATTCGATAGAGTACATGGAGTATGATACTAGATCTCATATTAGGGAATAAGATACAGCAGGTAATGAAAGAGGAATCTGGTGATTATAATGCCATTAGTTGCAAGGTAATTATAGAAAAGCACAGGTCTGAGGTCATAAATTGGAGAAAGGCCAATTTTGATTGTATCAGAAAGGATCTGACAAGTGTGGATTGGAACAGATTGTTTTCTGGCAAATGTATAATTGGTAAGTGGGAAGCCTTCAAAAGGTGAAATTTTGGAAGTACGGAGTTTGTATGTTCCTGTCGGAATAAAAGGCAGGGATAACAGGTTTAAGGATCGTTGGTTATCAGGAGATATGGAAGGCCTGGTTAAGAAAAGGAAGGAGGTACATAGCAGCTATAGGCAGGAACAACTGAGGTACTTGATGAGAATAAGAAATGCAAAAGAACACCAAAGAAGGCTAAGATAAGAGATGAGGCTGGTTTAGCAGACAAGGTGAAGGACTTCTACAGATATATTATGAGCAAAAGGATAGCAAGGGACAAAATTTGTCCTCTAGAAGATCAGAGTGGTAATCTATGCATGGAGCCAAAAGAGATCTTAAATGGATTTTTTTGAATCTGTATTTACTCGGAAGACAGACAGAGTCTTATAGAAGCGAAGCAAAGCAACATAGACTCTATACCAAACACAGAGGAGATGTTTACCTGTCAAGGTGTTTCTTTGGACGATGTGAGGTTAGTGCAGAAATTGCAGGGCCCCTAGTAGATATTTAAAATATCCTTAGCCAGGGGTGAGATGCCAGAGGACTGGAAGATAGCTAATGTTTAAGAAAGCCTCCAAGAATAAGCCAAAATATTATAGACTGGTGAGCCTGACATCATAGTGGGAAAGTTATTGGAAGGTATTCTAAGGGACCAGATATATAAACATTTGGATAGACAGACGCTGATTAGGGTTAGGCAACATAGCTTTGTGTGTAATAGGTCATGTTTAACCAATTTTATAGGGTTTTTTTTTGAGGAAGTTACCAGAAATATTCATGAAGGCAAGGCAATGGGTTGTGTCTACAGGGCAGTGGGTGGTGTCTACATGGACCTTAGCAAGGCTTTTGAAAAAGTCCCATATGGGAGGTTAGTCAAGATTCAGTCGCTTGGCATTCAGGACAAGGTAGTAAATTGGATTAGATATTAGCTTCGCAGAAAAAGCCGGAGAGTGGTTGTAGATGGTGGCCTCTGACTAGAGGTTGTGACTAGTGGCGCACCACAAGGATTGGTGCTGGATCTATTGCTGTTCGTCATCTATATCAACGATCTACGTGTGGTAAACTGGATTCACAAATTTACAGATGACATCAAGTTTGGAGGTGTAGTGGACAGCAAGGAAGACTATCAAAGCTTGCAGTGGGATCTGGATCAGCTGGTAAAATGGGCTGCAAAATGGCAGATGGAATTTAATGCAAGTGTGAGGTGTTGCACTTCGGTAGGACCAACCAGGATAGGTCTTACCTGGTGAGCAGTAGGGCACTGAGGAGTGTGGTGGAACAAAGGGATCTGGAAATAGAGATCCATAATTCCTTGAAAGTGGCGTCACAGGTAGACAGGGTTGTAAAGAGATTGTTTGCCATATTGGCCTTCATAAATCAATGTATTCAGTACAGGAATTGGGATGTCACGTTGAAACTGTACAAGATGTTACTGAAGCCTAATTTGGAGTATTGTATCCAGTTTTGGTCACCTACCTACTGAAAAGACACAAGTAAGATTGAAAGAATGCAGTGAAAATTTGCAAGGATTTTTCTGGGGTTTGAGGACCTGAGTTATAGGAAAAGGTTGAATAGATTAGGACTTTATTTCCTGTATTTTAGGAGAATGAAGGGAGATTTGATAGAGGTATACAAAGTTATGAGAGATATAGATAGGGTAAATGCAAGCAGGCTTTTTTCCCCATAGGTTGGCAAAGACTAGAACCAGAGGTTATGGGTTAAGGGTGAAAGAAGAAATGTTTAAGGGGATCATAAAGGATCCTTCTTCACTGTGACTGCGGAGAGCATATGGAATGAGCTGCCATCGGAAGTGGTGGATGTGGGTTTGATTTCAATATTTATGAGAGGTTTGGATAGGTACATGGACGAAAGGGGTATGGAGGTCTTTCGTAACAGTGAGGTTTCGTAAAGCGAACATTCGAAAAGCCGGGGACACCTGTACATCACAGTAAAGGCCCCTCTGCATCCACAAGCCCACACCACCCAATTACATCCATATGACCACAACGAACTGCACAAAGATTTTGTATTGTAACGGGTAATCATACTTCATAAAATCCAAAACCACTTTCGAGATAAAACGCTGCTGTCACTGCTGCTATGCAGGAAAGTGTCACTTTTAAAAATAAAAGGTGGATGTCAATAAATGGACAAAAACAATTTATATTGATGCTTATCATCATAATCAGATAAAATGAATATCAAAATATTAATACACATTATTCTCTTTGAAGAGCAATTTTAACAATGTGCAGCTTGCACTTTTATTCAAAGTCACTATCCAGTTTCTTAGGACTCATTTCAGCAAACTATCATCTAATAAACAATCCCGTACCTCAAAAACTACAATACTGATGTGAAAAAACAGTCACCTTTTGTTTTTGTTTCAGCAGTGCAGCTTCCAAGGTTTCAACCTGGAATTGTCGCTGTTGACGTTCTTTTTTGAGTTTATCTAGCTGAATTTCAATTTCCTGGATTTTCTGAAGTGCCTTTGTTGGAAGCCCTTCTTTCCACTCTTCCACAGCCCAACTCATTTTCTTTAAAATTTATCTTAAAAAATATCACAACCTTCAGGAAAGAATGGAGAAAGTTCTAAATGACAGTGCATTATGTATAGTGGAATCAGTGACATATCAATTCATTTCATAAAGCCAAAAATGTTCGTAATTGTTTCAGTTTTGACTGAAAATAGTGTCCGACACGTGCACTGCCCACTAAATCGGTGGATCTTGCTGTAAATAGGTACAGCCTACTTAGACCAATGGTTAACACCAGGTTATTGATAGAAGATCTAATGTTTAATAAGATAAATTATCCACTCACCTAACTACCGTATTTAAAACGATCGCCCGTTATTTGTATCTATGGAGTTTTGGTTGTTCCAGCCTCTTTTACTCCACGGGAATTACCACAGCAGTCTGCATTGTATTCAGTACTCTTCAGTGTATTTGGTTTGCAGTAAATGAGCCCAAGATTAATCCATTTAACCCTGACTCCACTGCACGTTCATCACAAATACAGTATCGCAAATGTATTCCTGATCACTGATCCCTGGAGGAAAACATCGGCAGGTTTATCCGTAATCACTGAAGAAATGTTCAATCAATACACCCGCAGGTTTACTGATCAGGGGGATTTTGCAATAGACCTGCAGGTTTACCCACTATCCCTGACCCCTGGTCCCGAGAGGAGTCTGTGCCGCGATCCCTGGAAAATCCACCCGCCGCTAACACCACCCTCAAACCAGGTCCCGTTTACCCTCAGAGGCAAAGACGAGCGCACACCTGAGCCCGCAGCTCCGTCAGCACCAACAGCCCGATTTTCAAATTCCTGCGCTTCTAGTTTAAAACCGCGCGTCACCAACCGCAAAAGACGCCAACCCATCGAGGATTTCCATTGGTGAACTTCAGAACACGCCCACTGCACGTGAACCGCCCTGATCTTTAATTGGTCCGTTTCAAAAGTCTCGGGCGGAAAGGAAATGCTTGATTCGTCGATCTCTAAATTCAAACATTCGCCCCTCCAGCGATTGGTTGCTTCGATAGAAGCCTTGTCCGTAGCCCTGGGGCGGCCCTCTGATTGGACGGCATCGTACACAGTACACAGCTCACTGCGGAGGAGTGCAAGGGTTTTATTGCAGTTGAGGCAAAATCCAGTACTGTGATTTTGAAGGTAAAGCAAAATGTTGTAATTACAGCAATTGTAAGGAAATGTTAATATTTTGGAAATCACGAAGCTAAGAAACTGAGCCAATATTTTGGTAATACTTTCCTGCAGATATAGCGAGAAGACTATGTGGGAGTAAAAACAAGAGCAATGATGAAAGCTCGCTCTGTGCTAATCGCCCCATCCTCACAAAAATGTAGTGTGGTCTATTATTCGCTTCATATACCTGATCAGAATCAGGTTTATTATCACCATCTTGTGTTTTGTGGCAGCACTACTGTGCAAAGACATGAAGTTGCACACACAAGTAAATAGTACAAATAAAATGAATAATAGAGACAGTCTATCTATTGATACATTTTATGAATCCACTGATTCTCACAGCTTTCAGGAAGCTATCTCTTCCTACCCTATCACTTGTAAAAATGGTCCTCTGTCTCCATCGCATCTGCTCTCAGGATGAGGCTTTTCATTCCAGAATAACTGAGATGTCCTCTTTCAAAGAAAGGGGCTTCTCTTCCTCCACCATCAACCTTGCCCTCACCCACATCTCTTCCATTTGATGCACATCCGCCCTCACCCTATCCTCCCGCCACAATAGCAGGGATAGGGTTCCTCTTGTCCTCACCTACCACCAAACAAGCCTCCGTATCCAGCATAGACAGTAATTCTCTGTAACTACAGCCATCTCCAATGGGATCCCGCCACCAAGCATATCTTCCTTTCCCAGCTTCCCACTTTTGACAGGAATTACTCCCTACACAACTCCCTTGTCCACTCATCCGTCCCCACTGATCTCCCTCCTGGCACTTACCCTTGCAAGTGGAACAACTGCCACACCTGCCCCTGCACCTCCTCCCTCACTACCACTCCGGGCCTTATACAGTCCTTCCAGGTGAGGTGAGACTTCACCTGCAAGTCTGTTGGGATCATCTACTGTATCCAGTGTGGCCTTCTGTGTATCGGTGAGACCCAGCATAGATAGGGAGACCACTTCACCGAGGTCCTTCGCTCCATCCGCCACAAAAAGCGGGATTTCCTGATGGCTACCGATTTCAATTCTACTTCCCATTCCCATTCCAACATGTCAGTCCATGGCTTCTTCTACTGCCACAATGAGGCCACAAGTGTTGCTTGAGGAGCACACTTTATATTCCTGACGAATATATGTCCTGACAAAGGGTCTCGGCCTGAAACGTCGACTGCACCTCTTCCTAGAGATGCTGCCTGGCCTGCTGCGTTCACCAGCAACTTTTATGTGTGTTACTTTATATTCCATCTAGGTTACCTCCAACTGTCACAAGTGTGGAGCATGGGTGGACCCAAATGCAAGACACAAACACGTTGTGTAGCGTTAACAAGAATAGAGTTTATTAATAATTACTAGGAAAGCAGGGAAGCAAGGATTGTTCAGTGGGAGATCAAGGAGTGAGCAAAACAGAAGCGGGAATAAGCGTGGCTAGACTCGGACTTGGACTTGGAACTTGGAACACAGAGTTCGGGACCCGGACTTGGAACTCGAAACACGGAATTCAGGACCCGGACTTGGAACTCGGAACACAGAATTTGGGACCCGGACTTGGAATTCGAACACCAGAGCCTGCACTTGGAACTCAGAACCCCAGAGCCTGGACTTGGAACTCGGAACCCCAGAGCCTGGACTTGGAACTCGGAACATCAGAAACCCGGACTTGGAACTTGGAACATCGAAGCCTGGACCTTTCTTAGACACAGGACATGGAACACTGAGCCGGAGCTCCTCCTTGGGTACAGGACATAGAGCCGGGACTCTTCTTTTATACACAAGATACAGGACACTGAGCTGGGGTTCCTCCTTGGTTACAGGACATAAGAGCCAGGACTCTTCTTTAGACACAGGACATGGAGCTCTGAGCTGGGACTCCTCCTTGGTTACAGGACATAGAGTTGGGACTCTTCTTTAGACATAGGACATGGAACTCTGAGCCGGGACTCCTCCTTGGACACAAGACGTAGAGCCCGGACTCTTCTTTTAGATACAGGACGCAGAATATTGAGAGACAGGATTCCCCAACTCAGAGTAGCGGCAAACGGCCGGACCTACTCAGTGGAGAAGAGAACACGAAGAGACAGTTCCTTACTCAGGTTAACGGCAAACAGCCGGACCTACTCAGCGGAGACGAGGACATGAAGAGATGGTACCACACAATGATAGACAGTTCGTACCTTGACACGAAATGGCTCCAAGTAGTGGCAAGCCCTTGACGTGGCCCAGGAACTACAGACAGTGGCTCTAGTTTCACCCCGGCGGGTTAACTTGATGGACCTGCTCCGGCAAGGTAGCTTAGCGGCTCGATCAGGCAAGGTAAATTAACAGGCTTGCTCCAGCGAGGAGAGGCAACTTACTGGCACTGGCTTCGGGGAGAAGACTTGAGTCGCTCCGGCGATGTAACTTGGCTCGTTCCGGCAGGGTGACTTGCTCACACTTGCTTCGGTGATGTCCGATGACGATCTAACACCAAGTAGCTGTAAGCTCGACACTAAAATCTACTCGTTCAGCTGAGACTCAAGTGCCTTTAATTACAGAGCCCAAGAAATATGGGGATACAATGAATTAAGGAAAACAAGGAATCAACAGTCCTGTTTGTAGCACAAAGTAAATTTAAAGGGACACAGGGAATAACCAATCAGGACCGTGACACCAACCTGATGGCATGAACATCAATTTCTCGAACTTCCAGTATTTGCCCTGCACTCCTCTCCTTCACTATTCCCCATTCTTGGTTCCCTCTCGCACCTTCTCTTCCTACCTGTCCATCAGCTCCCTCTGGTGTTCCTCCCCTTCCCTTTCTTCCATAGTCTTCTGTCCTCCCCTATCAGATTTCTCCTTCTCAGCCCTTTACCTCTTGCAGCAATCAACTTCCCAGTTCTTTACTTCACCGCCTCTCCCTCTTCCAGTTTTACCTATCACCTATCACCTTGTACTTATTCCTCCACTCCTGCTACCTACTTAATTCTGACTTCTCCTCTTCCTTTCCAGTCCTGATGAGGGGCCTTGGTCCAAAACATCAACTGTTTACTCATTTCCATAGATGCTGGGTTCCTCCAACATTTTGTGCGTGTTGTTTTGAATTTCCGGCATCTGCAGAATTTCTCATGTTTATGATTAAGGGGGTACTGTTTATGGGTTCATAGACAATTCAGAAATATGATGTCAGAGGGTAGAAGCTGAATCGTTGAATGGGGAACTTGAGGCTCCTGTATCAGCTTTGTGATCTAACAGGACTTGTTGATAAATTAAACTCCAGTAAGGAAACTGTCAGATGGAATCGACCATGACTCAACACTACTCTCCCGATTTCTCCCCATAACCTTTGACTCTTCAATGTCTGCTTTAAATATACCTAATGTCTTGCTCTCCACAGCCATCTGTGACAATCAGATTTTGGGGTACTTGGAGGCACATGACAAAAAAGCCGAAATCTTGGTTTCCATAAGGGGAATCTTGCCTGACAAATCTGTTGAAATTCTTTGATGAAAGAATAGGTAAGATAGAGCCAGTGAATGTTGTTAACTTGGATTTTCAGAAGACCTTTGACAAGGTGTCACACATGAGGCTGCTTAACAAGATAAGAGCCCATGAAAAGATACCAGCACGGATATATTACGTTTTGTAACTCTGAAACATAAAGCTAATTGAAAGGAAAATGAAGCCAGAAATAACTTGAGTACATTTAGTTTTGTTATTTTCACTTTAAGTGAGATGCACACAGATGACATGGTGGCACGGTGACATATGCAATTTGCATACTTTTAAATAGAGACCAAGTTAGTGATGTAAGCAACAAGGAATGCTTAATTAAACAATACATTTACAATATTACTCCAATATTACTGAAACATTAAATACACAACACCCCTCCCTGCTTAGCTATAAACTCCAATTCAATATAGAATGCATCTCAACTTGTATACAGTCTACTATATAAAACAACTACTATATAGACATCCACAGCATGATAAATTTTAAATTGTTACATTCAGGCCTAAATATTTTATCTCTGTGGGAGATTCCTTACCATTGTGGGATAAGGTTTTTCCTGACAAGAGGGGTTCACTCTGCTTGGCAGGAGAGACATGTGACTGTGAAACAATATCAAGTTGTGGGACCTCATCCGTCGTAGTTGTAGGAGTTGACTCTGGGACTTCAGGAAGTGGTTTGGCAGCTCTAGTCACCTTGTGAGGTGTTGGAATCCTGAACAGTGCATGACAACTTTCATTGGATGGTGTGGATCATAATGTGTGAGTACGGTGTCTGACATCACTATTTCCTTTGCCTTTTGGAAAACCACCTCACACTGCCTTGTCCATTGCCATTTATTCCTGATCTGTAGTAATGAGTTCACGGGGTGGAGCACAGTTGACAAGTTTGGCAAATTCATGAATTTACAAGATTTACAAATCCTTAAAAGGACCTCAACTGTGACACCATCCTGTGGCCTTGGAGCATCCACCACTGCTTGAATTTTCTCAGCACACTTGGGTATTCCTTGTGTGTCAATGGATATTTGTACTCTGTGACTACAGTAAGTGATGCTTGGTTTGAAGAATTCAGACTTGTTGCATCATGTCCTGAGCCCATAATCATCTAATCTTTTAACACTGTTTTCAGATTTTGGAGATGTTCCTTATCATTCTTACCAGTAACAATGTTGTCATGCAGATAGCAGTGAATGCCTGGGCAGCCTTGCAGCACCATTGCTTTCTACTGGAGTGCAAGTGCAGATCCTACTCCAAAAACAAGCCTATTACAGTGATAAAGCCCTTTGCAAGTGTTTATGGTGGGAAACACTTTGGACTCTTCCATCTCCATCTGTAGGTAGGCCTCAGCTAAGTCCACTTTGCTGAAGTGTTTCCCTCCAGAAAGCTTTGTAAAAATATCCTCTATCCTGGGCAGAGGGTATGGATCTACTTTCAGTACTGGGCCGATGGTGAGATTAAAATCACCACAGATCATGACAGACCCTTTGTTTTGGCTACTGGGACCAGTGGTGTTCCCATGGGCTCCACTCAGCCTTGGAAAGAATTCCTTCCATCTAGCTCACTGACTACTTTCACATAGGTAGTACAAGAACCAGACAGGCTTTGTAAAACTTGGCTGTGGCATTTTAATTAAACACTATTTTATCCTTGATATGTTTAAGTTTTCTAATGCATCTTTGAACATTGCTGTAGCACCATCTGGTACCTTTCTTAATTTGCTTTCAGTTGACTCCATTGCAGGAGGTGTTCAATACAAATGGTGAATGGATCTCCAATCAAGTTGTGGTTGTCTCAGCCAATCATGACCCCAAAATGATGACCCTCCTGTTTTTCCTACATATAAGTCCAATGTGGTTTGTTGGTTTAAAAATGCAAACACGAGGAAATCTGCGGATGCTGGAATTTCAAGCAACACACATAAAAGTTGTTGGTGAACACTGCAGTCCAGGCAGCATCTATAGGAAGAGGTACGGTCGACGTTTTGGGCCAAGACGTTGACTGTACCTCTTCCTATAGATACTGCCTGGCCTGCTGCGTTCACCAGCAATTTTTATGTGTGTGGTTTGTTGGTTGATGTATTATAAGTGTCATTCCCACAGGAATGATCTCTTCTCCAGGATAAGTTCTTAGTTGGATATCAGGGGGCTTCAGTTCAGTATCTTAAATGCTGTTCAAACTCATTTTGTGCAATGACAAACAGCTGAGCCAGTGTCGATTCCATTTTAATTAATTTGCCGTTCACTTCTGGTGTAAGCCATGTTGCTTGTCTTGTGTTAGTTTTCACTTTGTAAATCTCAAGGCTACTCTGTCCTGTGGCACGTTCATCATTATCAGAATTTCCAAAAACTGCTTGCAGATCTTTTTGAAATTGCAATTTGACATTTTATCTTTTACTCTTCCCTGTACAGTCCATTTATTTTTGTCTGCCCAACATGCTTACAAGAGTGAAAAAAACCATTAAGGTTTTTATAGGCCTCCAAATAGTAGCCAAGATGTAGGGTTGAGATTGCAAAGATAGCTGGAAAAGGCATGTAATAAGGGTAATAATGCAATTGTAATCGGGACTTCAATTTGCAAGGGGATTGGGAAAATCAGGTTGGTGTTGGATTGCAAGCAGGGGAATTTGTTGAATGCCTATGAGATGGCTTTTTAGAGTAGCTTGTGCTTGAGCCTACTTGAGGAAAGGCTATCTCAGATTGGGTGTTGTGTAGTCTTATTAGGGAACTTAATGTAAAGGAACCCTGAGGAGGCTGTGATCATAATATGATTGAATTCATACTGCAGTTTGAGAGGGAGGAGCATAAGTCACAGTATAAAAAGAGTGAAAGGCAGGCAGGAGTGGACATTGGACTGCTGGAAAATAACACTGGAGAAGTAGTAATAGGGAATAAAAAATAACACATGAATTAAAAATGTGGAAGACACTGTGACCATAAAATTGGGTGTAGCATTTTCATTTAGCACTATTTTACACTTGCTATGTTTGAGTTTTCCAGTGCCGTCCTAGAACACTGCTGTGCATCATCCAGTATATTTCTTAATTCATTTTCAGTTGACTCTATTGCAGGGGATGTGGCATGCAAATGGTGTATGGATCTCCAATCAAGTTGTAGTTGTCTCAGCTACTCATGATCCCACAATGCTGGCTGTTTTGTTTGTACCACGCACAAGCCCAATGTAGCTTGTTGGTTGTTTTGTACTTTTACAAATATCATTTCCACAAGAGTTATCTTTTCTCCATGATAAGTTCTTAGTTGGATATCTGCAGGCTTCAGTTCAGTATCTTTGAAATGTTGTTCACACTCATTTTATGGAATGACTGAAGCTGCTGAGCCAGTGTCTAATTCCATTTTAATTAATTTGTTGTTCATTTCTGATATAACCCATATTGCTTGACTCACGTTAGTTTTCACATTGTAAATCTCAAGTTCTCAATCCTTTGTCATTCTCATCATTATCAGATTTTCATCAACAGCATGCAAATTAGAACTCTTTTTGAAACTGCAACTTGACTTTTTATCTTTTTCTCTTCCCTGTGCAGACCATTTATTTTTGTCTGCCCAATAGGCAAAAAAATAAATAGTGTTCTACTTTGTTGCATTTTCTACAAGTTTTGCCTTTAAACCTTCGTTGGTCTGGTGTATGTGAGCCCCTGCCATAATGGTAGCACAATTTGTTCACACAGACAAGTTTCTGTTTAGATGTTGCAAATTTGTTCATGCTCATTTTCATTTCTGACTGCAATTCAATTGTGTCTCTGTCTGCTGTTTCCATTGATACAGTGGTTTCAAATGCTCTTTTAAATGTAAGTTGGGGGGCATCACGTGATGACGTGGGATTGAGAAGTATAAATCCAGCTCTCCCACAACAAATCAGTAAAGTACCGTTTAAATAAAACAAAGTTGGTAAATATTTTCTGAAAACTATTTATAAACTTTGTTAGACTACTTTACGATATGTCTCCTAAACCGCAACAAAAGAAGTCTGCTGTTGCGAAGCAGCCGCGAGACGGGAAGAAAAAAGGGCCTACTGCAACGATGGAGCCTCGGACTCAGGTTGGATCTCCTTCGGTAGAACAGGGAGCAATGGCGGTGGCAGAGGTTTCTCCGAAGAAGACAGCGGAAATGTGCATGCGCAAAGAAGAGCGCATGCGCAAATCGACACAATGCAAACTACAAGAACCGACAGCCACTGCAATTGAAAATGACTCAGAGTCAGAACTGGATTCTGCAGAGAACACAGATGAAGAAGAGGAGGAAGAATTGGAAGCGAGTGGAAGTAAAGGAGATGATAGAGACATAAGAGAGGCTCTATTGCAATCAACGGCTGAATTAAGAAAAGTAAGAGAAGAGCTTAGAGATACAAAGAGGTGCTATAATAAAGTTATGGAAAGACAGGATAAAATGGAAAAGAAGCTTCAGAAGATGGAAAGAGAAATGGGGCTTATGAATGATAGAGTGGAAAAAACAGAAAATGATTTGCTTGTCTGGAACTCGGAAAGAAACCGACTCTTGGAGAAAGTGGACATGTTGGAAAATTTCAGTAGACGTAATAATATTAAAATTGTTGGTCTTACAGAAGGTATGGAGGGAGAAAAGCCAATAGAATCTTTTCAAAGATGGATCCCGGATGTTTTGCAAATGGGAGAGGAGGTTCGACCAATTGAAATTGAGCGGGCACATAGAGCTCTAAGACCAAAACCAAAAGATGACCAATATCCACGATCGATTTTAATAAAATTCTTAAGATTTCAAGACAAGGAAAGGATTTTACAGGCAGCTGCTCGAGCTGCCAAAGATAGAAAAGGGCCATTGATAATTAAAGGGAACAAAGTTTTTTTCTACCCTGATATAAGTTACGAACTTTTGAAGAAAAGGAAGAAGTTTAATCCAGTGAAAAAAACCCTATGGGATCATGGTTATCAATTTATACTGCGTTATCCTGCAACTTTGAAGATTTTTTTGCCTGGTGGAGAAAAAAGATTTTTTGATGGCTACCAGACAGCAGAGCAGTTTGTGCGAGATTCTCTGAATATTCACCAGATACAAGAACAAACTCAGGAGAGCGAGATAGATTGAAGATGAAGATTGGGTTAAAGAATGGACTTGTTGGAGTTTTGAAGCTGGATGAATGTATAAATATATTATTAATTATATGAGGGGGGTAAGAAAGGTTAATACTGGAGGAAATTAGTTGGTAAAGTAAGTCCTGACGAAGGGTCTCGGCCTGAAACGTCGACTGCACCTCTTCCTAGAGATGCTGCCTGGCCTGCTGCGTTCACCAGCAACTTTGATGTATGTTGGGAATAGTAATACTAATTTTGTCTATATATATATATATATATAACTTTTTTTGTTGCGGGGGAGCTGGAAGAAGCACTGATCGATTGCTACATTAATCATGTGTGCAAGCGTGGCTTTTGCCGCGACCCGTATAATGGAGGGGGGTAATGTTGTGTATCCTTTCATTCACAACATTAGTGGGGGGGGGTATTTTGTTTTTTCTTTTTTTTTCTATCTTTTTTTCTTTTTGCCTGGAAGGTTGGGGGGGGGAACACATAGCATCATGGTGAAGTTTAAAGAGATTCCCCAAGGAACTATGAGAGTTGAGAAGATAAGTAATGTTTTAGATTGGAGTAACTTTGTTAAGAATAATGACTAATTTATTGAATTTTTTGAGTTTTAATGTTAATGGGCTTAATGGACCAGTGAAAAGAAAAAGAATCTTAACATATATTAAAAAAATGAAGATAGATTTAGCTTTTTTACAGGAAACGCACCTAACAGAAACAGAACATTAGAAACTAAAGAGAGATTGGGTGGGAAGTGTTGTTGCGGCTTCATTTAATTCAAAAGCGAGGGGAGTAGCAATTTTGATCAATAAAACGTTATCAATTAGAATACAAAATGTAATAACTGATTCTGCGGGGAGATATGTGATTATACATTGTCAACTTTTTTCCGAACTATGGACTTTTATGAATATTTATGCACCAAATGAAAATGATGCAAAATTTATACAAGAAGCTTTTTAGAATTTGGCAGATGCACATGAAAAAATATTAATTGGAGGAGACTTTAATTTTTGCTTAGACCCAGTCTTAGATAGATCAACCAAGGCTGTTATAAAATCGAAGGTAGTAAATTTAACTTTATCATTGATGAAAGATTTAAATTTGATTGATATATGGAGAAGAATCAATCCTAAAGAAAGAGACTATTCGTTCTATTCCCACAGACATAAAACTTACTCAAGGATAGATTTTTTTCTATTATCAATGCATATTCAACACAGAGTGAAAAATATGGAATATAAAGCAAGAATATTATCAGATCATTCTCCTTTATTAA
Source organism: Mobula hypostoma (assembly GCF_963921235.1). Lineage (NCBI taxonomy): Eukaryota > Metazoa > Chordata > Chondrichthyes > Myliobatiformes > Myliobatidae > Mobula > Mobula hypostoma. The sequence continues at coordinate 47,330,377 of NC_086104.1, forward strand.
TGATAATAATAATGGCTGATAAGGAAGAAGTGGCTTATAGATGGAGATTTAATTCAACATTATTAAAACGTCAAGATTTTTGTGATTTTATGAAAAAGCAGATTCAATTTTTTTTGGATACAAATTTTCATTCAGTGGAGGATAAATTTATATTATGGGATGCGATGAAAGCATATCTTAGGGGCCAGATAATAAGTTATACGTCTAAAATTAAGAAAGAATATATGGCAGAACTAGATCAATTGGAAAAAGAGATTACAAGAATAGAAAAAGAATCTCAAAGATAGATGTCAGAAGAAAAACGAAGACAACTTGTCAATAAGAAGTTAAAATATAATACGCTTTAGACATATAGAACAGAAAAAGCAATTATAAGAACTAAACAAAGGTATTATGAGTTAGGTGAGAGAACACATAAAATTCTTGCCTGGCAGTTGAAGACAGAACAAGCTTCCAAAACAATAAATGCAATTAGAACAAGGGCAAATAAAATATCTTATAAACCTCTTGAAATAAATGAAACCCTTAAAAATTTTTATTCTGAATTATATCAATCAGAATCCCAAAATGATGTTAATGAGATAGAAAGGTTTTTATCACAAGTTTCTCTTCCAAAATTGAATTTGGAAGAACAGAGGGGATTAGATATGCCTTTTACATTAAAAGAAGTTGAAGAAGCTTTAGGATCACTCCAAAGTAATAAATCTCCAGGAGAAGATGGTTTTCCACCTGAATTTTATAAAAAATTTAAAGATTTATTATTTCCTCTTTTTATGGAACTAATACGTCAAGCAGAAAAATACATAAGCTTCCAGAATCTTTTTCAACAGCGATTGTAATAGTATTGCCAAAAAAGGACAGAGATCCTATGAAACCAACATCATACAGGCCTATTTCTTTATTGAATACGGATTATAAAATAATAGCAAAAATTTTATCGAATAGATTATCTAAATATTTACCAAAATTAATACATATGGATCAAACAGGATTTATTAAAAATAGACAATTGGCAGATAATGTAACTCGGCTACTCAGTATAATTCATTTGACACAAAAAAGGGATGAGAAGAGTATAGTAGTAGCTTTGGATGCAGAAAAAGCATTTGATAGATTAGAATGGGATTTTTTATTTAAAGTATTAGAAAAATATGGGTTAGGAACATCTTTTATAAATTGGATTAAAACTTTAAATTCTAACCCTAAAGCTAAAGTAGTGACAAATTCTCAAATTTCAACACCATTCCAGTTAAAAAGGTCAACTAGACAAGGTTGTCCACTATCACCTGCTTTATTTGTATTGGCGATAGAGCCATTAGCAGAACTAATTAGAATTGATCCAGATATTATGGGTTTTAGAGTTAACCAAGAGGAATATAAAATTAATCTTTTTGCCGATGATGTTTTGATCTATTTAATAAACCCACAACATTCGTTACATAAATTATCTTCTAGATTGGATGAATATGGGAAGGTATCAGGTTACAAAATAAACTGGGATAAAAGTGAAATTTTACCTCTTACTAAAGGAGACTATAGTCAATGTCGATTAGTAACCCAATTTAGATGGCCGGTAAATGGTATAAAGTATTTAGGTATAAGACTTGATAATGATGTAAAGAATTTATATAAATTTAATTATTTACCACTATTGAAAAAAATTTAAGAAGATCTTGACAAATGGATGATACTACCAATAACATTAGTAGGTAGAGTCAATGTTGTAAAAATGAATATATTTCCTAGATTACAGTATTTGTTTCAAACATTACCAATACAATTGCCACAGAAATTTTTTCAAGAGTTAAATAAATGTGTGAGAAAATTTCTTTGGAAAGGTAAAATGTCAAGAATATCATTGGAAAAACTGACATGTAAATTTGGGTTAGGAGGGTTACAACTTCCAAATTTTAAAAACTATTATAAAGCAAATCAACTTAGATTTATTGCATCTTTTCTCGATGATCAAAAACCAGCATGGATTAAAATAGAACTAGACAAGATAGGAGAAAATAAACCTGAAGATTTTATATATAAATGGGAATCTAAATGGATACGGGAAAAGAAAGAATCTCCTATATTACCACATTTGATTGATCTATGGAATAAGATAAATGTTGATAAGGAAACACAGAAATCTCTATTAGCAAGGAGACCTTTGTTCCAAAACAGACTTATTCCTTTTACAATGGACAATCAATTTTTATATAATTGGTACCAAAAAGGGATTAAATTTATAGGAGATTGTTTTGAGCAAGATATATTGATGTCATTTGAACAATTAAAGAATAATTATAAAATATCTAATAATACTTTCTTTTGTTACTTTCAATTAAGGGCTTACTTAATAGGTAAGCTGGGTCAAACAATGTTTTTGCCAAAGCCTAATGAAATTGAAATTTTAATTCAAAAAGGGAAAATTAAAAAATTTATTTCTTGTATGTATAATTTGATTCAAGAACAGACAATTAAACAAGGAACCCATGTCAAAGCAAAAATGGGAAACAGATCTGAATATTAATATTGATGAAACAAATTGGTCAAGACTTTGTCTTGACAGTATGACAAATGCAATAAATGTTCGACTTAGATTAGTACAATATAATTTTTTACACCAATTATATATTACACCACAAAAAATAAATAGATTAAATTCAAATCTATCTGATAAATGTTTTCGGTGTAATCAAGAAATTGGTACTTTTTTACATTCTACTTGGTCTTCTTTTAAAATTCAACCCTTTTGGATAAATTTAAGAGTCTTACTGGAACAAATTACTGGAAGTCAACTTCCACATAACCCTGTATTATTTCTATTAGGTGATATTGAAGGGATAAAACCGAAATTTAAATTGAATAAATATCAGAAAGTATTTATAAAAATTGCATTGGCAGTAGCTAAGAAGACTATAGCAGTTACTTGGAAATCTGATTCGTATTTAAGTATGGATCGTTGGAATAATGAAATGGCTAGTTCTATTCCACTTGAAAAAATTACTTATAATTTAAGAGATAAATATGTAACATTCTTGAATATTTGGCGCCCTTATTTACAAAAGATAGGATGGCATATTTAAGTGCTCCGATAAAGATTTTGGTTACTTGGGGAAAGTAACGAATAATTATACCAAATTTATTTTGAATCCCATGGAGCATGTGGAAACCTTCCAATACCCAGGCAGCTCTTTTTTTTTCTCTTTCTTTCTTTTTAGGTAGGACTATATATGGGGGGGGGGGTGGGTAGATTTTATCTTTTCATGTATTCTTTTTGAAAATTTAATAAAAATTATATTAAAAAATGTAAGTTGTACTTCAATTAGGAGCCATTTTTGAATGCTTTTTTGCAAGATTCCACAAACTTTGTTCTCTCACTGCATCATTTAGCCTGTTACCAAACTGCCAATGCTCAATCTCTTCAATTCTGCTTATGAAACCTAAAGTGTTTTGCGATCAACAATGGTTTCTGTTCTAAATATTCCTTCATTACTTTCACAATATCAGCAAAGCTCATTTCAGCTGGTATGGTTGGATCAGTTAAACTTCTAAGCAAATTGTATGCCTTTAAATGCAATGCATTCAGCAAAGTCAGTGATTGTTTTCATTGGCTATTTTATTTGTGTGAAAAATTCACTCAATTCACTCTGTGTACCAAATCCAGTTACCTGTTGTGCAATTGAACACATCAATCTTTCTAATGTAGCCAGCCATATCTATTTTTTAAAAATTATTTATAATTATTATCACCCAATATTCACTGTTTATGAACCCAGGAATTTGTCCATTTTCTGCCTTTTTTTGACTCAAATGTCTTTCTCCTCTTGCGAAGAAAAAAAAGTGCACCATTTTTTTAAAACTGGAATGTCTCACTGTGCTTCAGCCAGTAGGTAGTCATCTCAGGTTTATTTTAAAACTTCCTCATCACCACTGTTATGTTTTGTAACTCCAAAACATAAAACTAATTGAAAGGTAAACATGGAGCTGGGATTAACTCATGTACATTTTGTTATTTTTACATTAAGCAAGATAACTAGTGGTGTTTTGCAGGGATGAGGAAGAATTTCTTTAGCCAGAGGATGGTGAATCTGTGGAATTCTTTGCCACAGACGGCTTGAAGGACATGTCACTGGGTATATTTAAAGTGGAGATAGATAGGTTCTGGGTTAGTCAGGGCATCAAAGGTTATGGGGAGAAGACATGAGAATGAGGTTGTGAGGCATAATAAATCAGCGATGATGGAATAGTGGAGCAAACTCGATGAGCCAAATGGCTTCATTCTGCTCCTCTGTCTGATGGTCTTATGGTTTTATCTTTATTTTTGCATGCTTCTGCCTAATTAAATTGCTTTGGGGATGAGACAGTTGCCTGTATCCTGGAATGTGCAAGAGTAATGTCAGGGAAAATATCCAGTTAATTTTCCTTACCTTAAGCGAGTGCTAGAATTTAGGAGGAGTTGTTTGATGAGGATGAAATATGGGATTGATACATGGTCAGAGTAAATAAGGTGTTGATAGTCTGTCAGGTCATAAGACTTAAAAGCTGAATTGGGTCATTCGGCCCATTGTGACTGCACCACCATTCATGTTGGCTGATTTATTATTCTTTCTCAACCCCATTCTCCTGCCTTCTCCCTTAACTTTTGACAGCCTTTCAAACCAAGAACCTATCAACCGCCATTTTAAATATACCCAATCACTTGGCCTTCACAGCTGTCTGTGGCAATGAATTCCACCAATTCTTCAAAAATCCCTTCGCATCTCTGTTTAAAGGAATGTCCTTTTATTATGAGGCTGTGCTCTCTGGTATTCTCCCAGTAATGGACACATCCTCTCCACATCCGTAACACAAAATAATCTGCAGATGCTGTTGTCAAAGGAACACTCACAATGCACTGGAGGAACTCAGCAGGTCAGTCAGCATCAGTTGAAAAGATTAGTTGACGTTTCGGGCCAAAACCCTTCGTCAGGACTGAAGGAAGAACTTTGGGGAGTGTTACATGAATGCTGGTAGTTGAAAAAAACAGTAATTTTAAGACAAAGGGGTGGGGGAGGGGAAGCAGGGAGGTGATTGGCAGGAGAACAATGTGAAGTAGTGGAAGGAGGCGGAACTATGAGGGAGGTGATGTGAAATAGGGATAGAGGAAGGGAGGGGGAGGGAATTACCGGAAGTTGGAGAATTCTATGTTCATACCAAGGGGCTGGAGACTACCTAGACGGTATATGAGGTGTTGCTCCTCCAACCTGAGTTTAACCTCATCATGGCAGTAGAGGAGGCCATGTATGGACATATCTGAATGGGAATGGGAAGCAGAGTTGAAGTGGGTGGCTACCAGGAGATCCTGTCTGTTGTGGCGGACAGAGTGGAGGTGCCCGACGAAGCCATCCCCCAATCTGCGTCGGGTTTCACTGATGTAGAGGAGGCCGCACTGGGAGCACGGATGCAATAGATGACCCCAACAGACTCACAAGTGAAGTGTTGCCTCACCTGGAAGGACTGTTTGGGGCCCTGAATGGTGGCAAGAGAGGAGGTGTAGGGACAGGTGTAGCCCTTATGCTTACAGGGATAAGTGCCGGGTGGGAGATCCGTGGAGATGGACGTGCGGATAAGTGAGTCGCAGAGGGATCGATCCCTGTGGAAAGCAGAGAGGGATGGAGAGGGAAAAATGTGCTTAGTGGTGGGGTCCTGTTGAAGGTGGCGGAAGTTGCGGAGGATAATGTGCTGGATCCAGAGGCTGATGGGGTGGTAGGTGAGGACAAGGGGAACTCTGTCCCTGTTGTTGTGGCGGGAAGATGGGGTGAGGGCCGAAGTGCGGGAAATGGAGGAGATGCGGGTGAGGGCATCATTAATCACCGTAGAAGGGAAACCACGATCCTTAAAGAAAGAGGACACTTGAGATGTCCTGGAACGGAAAGCCTCATCCTGGGAGCAGATGCGGCGGAGGCGGAGGAACTGGGAATAGGGAATGGCATTTTTACATGTGGTGGGGTGGGAAGAGGTATAATCGAGGTAATTATGAGAGTCCGTGGGCTTGTAGAAGATGTCAGTGGACAGTCTGTCTTCAGAGATGGAGACCGAGACATCGAGAAAGGGGAGAGAAGTGTCAGAGATAGACCAAGTGAATTTGAGGTCTGGGTGGAAGTTTGAAGTTAAATCAATGAAATTGACGAGCTCAGCATGGGTGCAGGAAGCAGCACCAAATGTAGTTGTCAATGTATGAAGGAAAAGTTGGGGAGCTGTACCAGAATAGGTTTGGAGCACAGACTGTTCCACATAACTAACGAAGAGGCAGGCGTAGCTGGGTCCGATGCGAGTTCCCATAGCTACACCCTTAGTCTGAAGAAAGTGGGAAGAGCCAGAAGAGAAGTTATTAAGTGTGAGAACCAGTTCTGCCAACCGGAGGAGGGTAGTGGTGGTGGGGAACTGGTGAGGTTATTAAGTGTGAGAACCAGTTCTGCCAACCAGAGGAGGATAGTGGTGGTGGGGAACTGGTGAGGACCTCACCAGTTCCCCACCACCACTATCCTCCTCTGGTTGGCAGAACTGGTTCTCACACTTAATAACTTCTCTTTTGGCTCTTCCCACTTTCTTCAGACTAAGGGTGTAGCTATGGGAACTCGCACCGGACCCAGCTACGCCTGCCTCTTCGTTGGTTATGTGGAACAGTCTGTGCTCCAAACCTATACTGGTACTGCACCCCAACTTTTCCTTCGGTACATTGACGACTACATTGGTGCTGCTTCCTGCACCCATGCTGAGCTCGTCATTTTCATCGACTTTACTTCAAACTTCCACCCAGACCTCAAGTTCACTTGGTCTATCTTGGACACTTCTCTCCCCTTTCTCGATGTCTCGGTCTCCATCTCTGAAGACAGACTGTCCACTGACATCTTCTACAAGCCCACGGACTCTCATAATTACCTCGATTATACCTCTTCCCACCCCACCACATGTAAAAATGCCATTCCCTATTCCCAGTTCCTTCGCCTCCGCCGCATCTGCTCCCAGGATGAGGCTTTCCGTTCCAGGACATCTCAAGTGTCCTCTTTCTTTAAGGATCGTGGTTTCCCTTCTACGGTGATTAATGATGCCCTCACCCGCATCTCCTCCATTTCCCGCACTTCGGCCCTCACCCCATCTTCCCGCCACAACAACAGGGACAGAGTTCCCCTTGTCCTCACCTACCACCCCATCAGCCTCTGGATCCAGCACATTATCCTCCGCAACTTCCGCCACCTTCAACAGGACCCCACCACTAAGCACATTTTTCCCTCTCCATCCCTCTCTGCTTTCCACAGGGATCGATCCCTCTGCGACTCACTTATCCGCACGTCCATCTCCACGGATCTCCCACCCGGCACTTATCCCTGTAAGCATAAGGGCTACACCTGTCCCTACACCTCCTCTCTTGCCACCATTCAGGGCCCCAAACAGTCCTTCCAGGTGAGGCAACACTTCACTTGCGAATCTGTTGGGGTCATCTATTGCATCCGGTGCTCCCGGTCCAGCCTCCTCTACATCAGTAAAACCCGACGCAGATTGGGGGATGGCTTTGTCGAGCACCTCCACTCCGTCCGCCACAACAGACAGGATCTCCCGGTAGCCACCCACTTCAACTCTGCTTCCCATTCCCATTCAGATATGTCCATACATGGCCTCCTCTACTGCCATGATGAGGCTAAACTCAGGTTGGAGGAGCAACACCTCATATACTGTCTAGGTAGTCTCCAGCCCCTTGGTATGAACATAGAATTCTCCAACTTCCGGTAATTCCCTCCCTCTCCCTTCCTCTATCCCTATTTCACATCACCTCCCTCATAGTTCCGCCTCCTTCTACTACTTCGCATTGTTCTCCAGCCAATCACCTCCCTGCTTCCCCTCCCCGACCCTTTTGTTTTAAAATTACTGTTCTTTTCAACTACCAGCATTCTTCAAACCCTCCCCAAAGTTCTTCCTTCAGTCTTGACGAAGGGTTTTGGCCCGAAACGTCGACTAATCTTTTCAACTGATGCTGACTGACCTGCTGAGTTCCTCCAGCGCATTGTGAGTGTTCCTCTCCACATCCATTCTGTCTAGGTCTTTCAATATTCAGTAGTTGCAAGGAGATTCCCTCTCCTCCTTCTAATCTTCAGCGAGTACAGACCAAGTCATCAAACATTCCTCGTACTTTAACTCTTTTCATTCCCAGGATCATTCTTAATCTTACATATTAGCTTTCATATTCTAGTCCTCTCAAAATGAAAGACAGCATTGCATTTGCCTTCCTTACTACAACTTAATCTGCAAGTTAACCTTTAGGGAATCTTGCACTAAGGCTCCCAAGTCCTTAGTGCAGGATTCTTTTGCCTCCTTCCCTTCTTAAAAAGTAGAAAGATGTTTTATAATTTTCAGTACTGTGGAACAATTCCTGACTGAAAGATTACTACCAATGCTACCTCTTTCAGAATCCTGGGGCATGGTCCATCCACTCCAGGTGACTTTACCACCTACAAACCTTTCAGATCCCCAAGCACCTTCTCCTTAGTAACAGCGATGACCCTCACTTCTGCTCCGACTCAAATTTCTAGCGTGTTGCTGGTATCTTCCACAGTGAAGGCTGATGCAGAATAGTTATTCAGTTTGTCTGTTATTATTTATTCTCTGTTACTACTTCTCCCGTTTTACTTTCCAGCGGTCCAATGTCAACTCCTACCTGTCCTTTACTCATTTTATATGTCTGGAAAATAAACTTTTAGTTTCCTGTTTTATAATATTGACTAGCCTACCTTCATATTTCATCTTTTCTGCCCTTATTGCTTCTTTAGTTGCTTTCCGTTGGTTTCTTAAAAGATTGCTTATCCTCTAGCTTCCCACTAATATTTTTTAAATGTATGCTCTTCCTTTTGCTTCTATGCAGACTTTGTCAGCCACAGTTGCCTCATCCTCTCTTTAGGCATTGACTTTGTGAAGCAAAAAGCCCGTCTCTATGCTGTTTGCTTCTGACTCGAGGTAATTGTCAAGGTTTACACTAAACAGCTGCATTATAAGGTAAGACACACAAAATGATGGAGGAACTCAGCAGGTCAGGCAGCATTTATGAAATGGATAAACAGTTGACACTTTGGCCGGGACCCTTCCTCAGGACTGAAGAGGAAAGGGGAAGATGCCAGAATAAAAAGGTGGGGGAGGAGAGGGAGGATAGCTAGGAGATGACCAGTGAAGCCCAGTGGGTTGGAAAGACAGAAGGCTAGAGAAGAAGGAATCTGACAGAAGAGGAGAATTCAAGCATCTTCCCCCTTCCTTTCCACACCTGAAGAAGGGTCTCATCCTGAAACATCAAATTTTTATTCATTTCATAGATGATGTCTGACCTGCTGAGTTCCTCCAGTATTTTGTGTGTGTTGCTTTGGATTTCCAGCATCTGCATAATCTCTTGTGTTAACTGTAAGGTAAGACTATGCTGTGTGAGGTTTTCCCAGACACACACACACTGAGACAGGAAACCACTGCTGGAAAACCAATATGGTGAATAATATACTCTGGTATACATAAAACTTTCCGATCTTCCTAAACAACATGTTATCCACGTGCTGTGAACTGCACGCTCTGAGGTCCATAATTATGTTCTGAAGCTGAATTAGATGGCTTCCTGCCATTGGTCAGAACATCAGGCAAGGATTAGTGGAGAGAAAAAAAATCAAGATTTTACTGTAATAGTTAAATTTAGAAGTGCACAATATTAGGTTAGAATGCATGGGTGCAAATTAGAGAAGAAGAAAGATGTAATGAATTGAGGTAAGTGATTAATTCAAAGTGTGCTTTAAAAGATGAAAATTAAAAACTAGATATTCTGTTAGGTAGAATGAAGGAAAATATTTGGAGCATAAAGGGGACTATTTCCTAAAATATAATAAACAATGTTTACATGTCTGGTTTTCATAGGGGGGTGGATGGGATAGTATGAATATTTTGGCAGGCATCTATGTTCCCATATCCTGTTCATATGTTTCCTGCAGATTGCATTCTCCTGTCACATTGTTCTTTTTTATTTTTTACTATTTCCTGTCTGCAAGTGGAGGCAAAGATCAAGCACAAATATAAAACTTGTGATTTTTTAAAAAAAAATTATGTACCAATAAGAGTTTTTCATTAAAATGTTATTCCAATATGAAATAACCTTTTAACCATTTAACTACCTGTGCTGTTATTTCAGTTTTTTTTAAGCACATCGTACCAGACATTCAGCCATTCTTGTATGACACGTGGTGTCAGGATTAACTGGGTCACATAATGAACGTTCCTGACCCGACCCTTGTATTTTTACAAGTCCGAGTGGCTAGCTCGACACTCAACCCGGCACGGATGGAAAGCGTGCTCAGGGGTGGCCCGAACTGAATTCGAACTTGGGAACCTTCGCTCTGGAGTCCGGCGCTGATCTCACTGCGCCACCAGCCGGCCTATTGTTTCAGTTATCCTTGGACGTGTACACCAAGGTCCCCATCTCAGAGAGTTCTACCATTCATTGTGTATATCATAACCTTATTAATCCTCCCAAAATGCATCAATCAATATTGTTCTGGATTAGTTTTCATCTACCTTTGTTTTGCCCTTCTTACCAATTCACCAGTATCACTCTGCAGCTCAAGTCAATCCTCCTCACTATTAATACCATTACCAAATTTGAATGCAAGCACTGTTACTTTGACTGATTTTATTCTTGCCTAGTATGAATTACATTAATTAAGTTGGGCTGCAAAGCTTCTGCTTGTATTTATGGTGAAATTACCAATAATTCACTGAAATAGGAATTAAGGGTCGTAAAGCAGTATGTATTTCCATACCCGTGCTAAACTCATCGATTTTTTCCACTTTGCTTCCAACTTCCACCCTGCCCTCAAATTCATCTGGTCCATTTCCGACACCTCCCTTCCCTTTCTTGATCTCACTGTCTCTATCTCTTGAGACAGTTTATCCACCAATGTCTATCACAAACCCACAGACCCACACAGCTGCCTGAACTATACATTGTCCCATCCTGCTACTTGTAAAAACATCATCCCCTTTTCTCAATTCCCCTGTCTCTGCCGCATCTCTGCTCTCAGGATGAGGCTTTTCATTCTAGAACGAAGGAGATGTCCTCCTTTTTCAAAGAAAGAGGCTTCTCAATCTCCACCATCAATGCTGCCTCGCAGCATTCATGCACATCTGCTCTTACTCCATCCTCCCACCACCCAATCAGGGATAGTGTTCCTCTTGTCCTCACCTACCACCTCACCGGCCTCCGCGTCCAGCACACAATTCTCCGAAACTTCCGCCACCTCCAACAGGATCCCACCACCAAGCACATCTTTCCCTCCCCCCCCCCACATTCTGCTTTCCGCAGGGATCCCTCCCTACGCAACCTTCCCTCCCTTCCTTATCCATTCATCCCTCCCTACTGATCTCCCTTCTGGCACTGATCCTTGCAAGCAGAACAAATGCTACCCCTGCCCCTACACCTCCTCCCTCACTACCATTCAAGGCCCTAAACAGTCCTTCCAGATGAGGTGGATTTCACCTGTGAGTCTGTTGGGTCATATACTGTGTTTGGTGCTCCCTGCGTGGCCTCCTGTATCTCAGATGCTTCATAAACATTGCTACGAGGGGTGATTGATAAGTTTGTGGCCCAAGGTAGAAGGAATCAATTTTAGAAAACCTAAAGTCCCCTCCTACATTTACACACTTAGTCCAGCGGTCGTGGAGCATACAAAGCCTTCTTTGTAGAAGACCGTGCCTTGGACCTCCAGAAAGTGGTCCACAGCAGGGGTGATTGAGAGGTTTGTGGCCTAAAGTAGAAGGAGATTAGTTATACAGCTCTTGTTACAAGCACGTGCAGTTCAACTCTTTGAGTGATTATGCACAAACTTTGAAGTTAACAACTCATCTCCTTCTACCTTAGGCCACGAACTTATCAATCACCCCTGCTGTGGACCACTTTCTGGAGGTCCAAGGCGCCAACTTCTACAAAGAAGGGATCGTATGCTCCCTCCCGCTGGACTAAGTGTGTAAATGTAGGAGGGGACTATGTTGAAAAATAAATGTGCTAGGTTTTCTAAAATTGATTCCTTCTACCTTAGGCCACAAACTTATCAATCACCCCTCGTATTACAAGCAGGAATGATTCAGTTATGATTCTAAAAATGAACTTGCTATTAAAACCTTAGTAAGTTTATGCCTTATTCTTGCAGATAACATAATAATCAAACCCAGAAGTGCTTCATTAATTTGTGCTTAAAATAGAGACATGTTTAAGTTTAAGATGAAAATATTAAGGGGTTCAAAAGTGGAAAAATAACTGGTTCAAATTGAACGAACATGGTTGATCAACACTAGAATAACAATTAATTGCTGTTTCCTCATCTGACAATTACGTAGGTGGATTTTTTGTATTTCTGGAACGTTATGTGGGTGCCCACAAAATTCCATGGCTCACAATCCTGCGTCTAGACTGTGCCCATCGCTTTTAACTAGTTCTACCAAAGCATGCTGTCAATGTGTTTGTATCTAATCAATGTAGGCCAACAAATGCACATGGCTAAAAGTAAAAAAAAAAATTCTCAGTTGGCCAAGACTGAACACAAGACAAGCCCATGGCATTAGGTTCACTTGGGCATCAACTGCGCAGAAATAAAATTGAAAGAATATTCAACACCAGCTGGGGGAGAGGGGAAGTGTTATGGGTTCTATATTGAAGGTTTTCTTCTAGTTTCATTGCATCATGGAAGTACTCATTGCATGGCTGGGAAGAGTAGCATTTATTTTAGCATTTCAAAGTTCAAGTTCAAAGTATATTTATTATCAAACTATGTATATATTGTACAACCTTGAGATTTGTCTCCTAACAGCCAACCACGAAACAAAGAATCCTTTAAAAAAAGACCATCAAACACCCAATATCCAGGGTGAAAAAAAATCATGCAAACAATAAGCGCAGGCAAATAGTGTTGTGAACTGAAGTCCACAAAGAGAGTCCAGTCACAGACCCTTAGTTCAGCGCAGAGTGGAGCCTCGAGCTGAACCAGCCCATCCCTCGCCTTGGACCCTGACAGCCTGATCTTTTCAATCTGGCCCAGTGCCTAAATCATTGTCCAAACATCAGGTTCAGTCGCGTCTGTTGTGTCTGTACAACTGCATATCAAACAAATCAGAGCAGAAGCTAACATATATATTCACTTTATGGAGAACAACAAATCAATATACATGTCCAAGTTATCAGTCAATAATTAGTGCTAAGGGGAGTCATTGTGCTAAAAAAATATAGATCTATATGTTACACTTCCTCCCCCATTAGATTAATGTAACAAAAATCTGTAGATGTAACAAAACATTCAATTTTCTTTTAACATACCATATTCAAATAAACATGCTTTCACAATAACAGTCCATAACTAACCACTATACTAAAGACTCTGTCTTTTGGGAGGCACTCTGTTTCTTTCAGGATAGCATCTCTGGACCTGTGGAGTGGTATCAGGTTTGGCAAGTGGCTTGTCAAAGGCAATTTTATCTGTTGCAGGTGTCATTTTGCTGGTAGTGACATGATCATCACTGAGAGGTAATTCCATTTGCTGTAATGTGTCCGTCTAGTTGGAAGCAATTGACTCAGGTGTGTACTTCAGCTGAGCATCCAGTATCTGATCCACGTGGTGTCTCCTTGTCTGATCTCCAACATCTATTGTGTATATCAGTGGTCCAGTTCTTGTCGCTATCCTTCCGGGTGTCCGCCTATCTTCTCGGTAATCACATGTTAGGACTTCCTGTCCAACCTCAAAGCTCCTTGCTAACTTACTTGGCAACTGGCTGAACTGTTTATTTTGCACTTCCTTCCAGAGGTCTGGACTTTCAGGAGGTCTATGCAAGATCTCAGATTCCTGCTCATGAACAGGATTGCAGGTGTTTGATCTGTTGTTGTAAGAACAGAGTTACGATACACAAAAAGGAAGTTGTACGCCTTGTGCTGTAGAGAAATGTCTTCCTTATCCATAGCTTTAGTGGACCTTGAAGGTTTAAATAAATCCTTCAGAATGTTTAGATAAACTTTTCAGCTAACCCATTCATTGCTGGATGGTGAGTAGCAAACTTGAAATGTCTGATGCCATTTTTCTTCATGAATAGTCTGAACTCTTTTGATGTGTACTGTGGTCCATTGTCACTCACAATTTGTTCTGGAAAGCTATTTCTGGAGAAGATAGTCCTCAGGGCAGAAACAGTCTTTTCTGATGAGGTTGCCTTCATTGGTATGGCTTCAGGCCACTTCAAATGAGCATCCACAGCGATCAGAAACATGAAGTTCATGAATAGCCCAGCAAAGCCAATAAGCACTCTTTGCCATGGTGAAGACGGCCTTTCCCATGGCTGTAACAGAGCCTGTGGGGTGTGTTTTGAACTTAGTGGCCTCCTGAACAGCTTTTGGTCAAGTCTTAAATCTATCTATGTATTCCTGGCCACCACATGTAGCTCCGGGCAAGACTCTTCATCATGACTGTACCCAGGTGTCCTTCATGCAGATTTTCTAACACTCTGGTGCACAGTTTAGAGGGAACCACAACACGAGGTCCACACATCAGCGTTCTTTGACGTACCAACAGTTGGTTTCATCTCACTGAGAACTCTGGAAACATAGGATTACCATGAGCTGGTCATCCTTGCATGGTGATGTCATAGACTTTGTCATTCCTTTGTTCTCATTGTATTTCAGAATTTGGTACTGGTAGCTGGTCCACCAATGCTGTGTGGAACAACTCTGTTGGGTCACAGAATGAAGACTTTTATTCTTCAGTTGTCAACAATGGAAGACATGACAACCCGTCGGTGTTTCTGTGTTGTTTTGTACCCTTGAACTCTATGTCATAAGAGTGGGCTCCTAGGAAAAGTGCCCAGCGTTGCAAACAGGTAGCAGACATCACTGGGACTCCCTTCCTGGGATTGCAAATGGACACAAGGGGCTGGTGGTCTGTCACTAAAGTAAACTTTTGTCTGTAGACATAGTGGTGGAACTTCTTTCTTCACCATACTAGACTATGGGCCTTTTGGTCGATCTGTGCGTTGTTGTGTTCTGTGCTTGAAGCAAATGCAATTGGATGTTCAGATTCATCTTTCATTTTTTGACAGGTAGTAGCTTCCAAGGCACAAGTATGGCAGAATTGTGACATATTTTTTGGTTTGGGTGCCTGCAGCACTGCTTCAGTCTCTATTGTGACTTATGTAATCCATGCTTGTCAATGACATGTCCGCAGTATGAGATTTCATTCTTGAAAAATTCACATTTGTCTCTCTTTGCGTGCAAACCATATTCACTCAGCCTGGTAAGCACCATACCAACATTCTGGAGGTGCTCTTCATCGTTCATGCCAGTAACAATGATGCCATCAAGGTAACGTTGTGTTCCTGGGATATCTTGGAGCTCTTGGTCCATTGTTCTTTGCCAAATTACTGGAGCTGATGTGACACCAAAGTTGAGATGATTATACTACAACAGTCTCTTGTGAGTGTTGATTGTGAGGAACTTCCTGCTTGACTCCTCAATCTCCATTTGCGGTTAGGCTTGTGACAAGTCAATCTTTGAAAACCCCTCCCCACCTGCCAATGCCTTCTATTCATGGCAGGGGATACTACACAGTATGCAGCACAAGGTTGTTGCTCACTTTGAAACCCCGACATATGTGAACAGCTCCTGTCTTCATTTTCTTGATCACCAGTTCAATGGGCATGGTCCAATCACTCCACTCAACCTTGGAGAGAACTGCAGACACCTCCAAGCTCTGCAGATCAGCAACTACTTTAGGATGTAGTGTGTAAGGCACTGCACGTATTTTATGGAATCTTGGTGTTGCTTTATCGAGTTCAATTCTGGCCTTCATGACTTTGAGTTTATCAATACACTTCTCAAACACCTTCTCATTGTCATTAAGCAGCTGTGACTAATACTACTTTTTTCAAAATTTTCTGATTTTCAAAATATCTCCGTCCACATTAGACGGATATTTGGGCGAATCTTCTCCTACTGGGCATGCGCAGGACGCACAGAAAACAAGCTAAGAGGAAACGATGTACTTGGTGCGCATTTGTCCAGTTACGGAGTAAAAAAACTTAAAAGGAATTGCTCTTGGCTCTCGCGCAGGATGACTTAAAACTAAAAAAAAAAAACAAATACTGGACCATATGGAGACAACCAACAGGGAGTTCACGGACAGTATGACCCGGCTGACGATGAACATTGAAAAACTGACCAACTCTGTTGCATTAATAAAGCACCTTGTTAAATGTATAAACCATGTCTGCATCAGTGTTATCTTGTATTTCCATACAATATTACTTTAGGCTGTTACACATCTATTGTCCGAGAAGTACTTGCATAAATAGGTAAACCACCTTCATACAAGCAAAGACAGAAAACAGGGCAAAGTGAGTATACTTATTTATTCAGTAAGCTATGGGTCAAAGTATTTGGTGAGTACATTTCTAACTCTTCTGGCTTCAGTCTCATTGCCGTCTGTCCTGAAATTATTAGGTTCTGCAAAGCACAGAATCAAATATCGCTGTGATGATGTACGTTCTAGTATTAATTCTTTGGCGACAATAAAGTAGTAATAATAATAAGAAGAATAATAAGAAGAAATCAATGAAATGCCGCGCTGTCTCCATCTGTTCCGACATGTCATGACAGCAGTTTTAAAAAGGTCCGGTTACCCCGTACACACTGCAATGGATATTAGGCGTTTTCAGATTTATTCACTCTGGAGACCGTTTCTGAAAATCTCCATTTTCGGGGGCTGAAAACGCCATTTCAGTGTGGACAGAAGGTCAAAACGAAGAGAAAAACTTCGTTTTCAAAATTATCCGGCGTAGTGTGGACATAGCCTTAGTCTCTGGCTAATGCTACTATTTGGGCTGCTGTTGTCTGTTGATGACACATTGAGAGCTTTGATTGTGTGCTAATCTAATTGGATTTTTCTCAACCATTCACGTCTGAAAAGTGTGACCCTCCACTTTTCAACACATAAAATTCTAACTGCTATGTTTTGCCTCTGTACATCACATTCACTTTCAGTTTGCCTTTGGGAGACATTTTTTCACCTGTGTAGGTCTTTCGCATCACCTACAGTCTTTTCTTTTTTTTAAAAAAAAAGGTCTTTTCTAATGGTAGCTTAGAAAACAGCCTGTTGTAGTCAGCCTCTGAAATTACAGACAAAGCTGACCCCGTTCCAGCTCCATTTTCAGTTTTACACCAGACACATCCATTGTGATCTTCATGATTTTGCGATATGCTTCAGTAATGCTATACAGTTCTAGGCATGACAGCTCACCTTTGTCAGACTCTGTGTTGTCTGATTCAGTTTCACATTCAGTCACTTTATGTATTTGTTTATGTATTTGTTTGTATTTGAAACTTTTCACTCTATGTGGTCTTTCTCTTTGGTTGTGCTTTTTGTCTGATGCACACACTCTCTATAGGACCTCGTTTGTGACATTTGCTGCAATCTTTTTCTTTGAACCAACAGCCATTTGCATCATGGGAGGATCTGTCCCATCAATAGCATTTTTGGCTTTTTCCCCATTCAGGGATATTTTGTGTGTTTCACATCCTAAACTCTTTTGCTGTAGTTCTGCCACATTCTTTGCTGCAGTGATATTGCAATGGTCAATGCCTGTGATGAGGTTTGGTCTCTTTCTTACGGTACCCTTTCATCAAACATCTTGCTTGCTGGCTTTTCAGGAGTTAGTAAGTTGCGTAAGAGACTGCACGTTCCAGCATCTATTAAGTTAAAAAGTGTGAAAACTTTCTTTCCCTCATCCTTCTCATTTCAGCCCTGTCGATATCTGATTCCCAGTCCTCATTAGCACTATCAAATTCATCAACTTTCCTGACTAAGGCCATTGTCACATTATTTTTACTTTAGCTTTGCTAGTTGTGCATCTGTCACTGTGTACTGTCTACTGTTACTCATGCATCCTTTTTCTAGCATCTGTGCCCATCTTCTCCATACTGCTCACTCTTCCCTTTCACTGTCTCTCTCCTTTCCTCTGAATTCTGTCTCATAACTGTCGGTGCAGCTGATGATATTTGCTGACATTCAGGTTCATACTCATCACCAATTTGTTTTGTCTGTACAACTACATATCAAATAAATAAAGGCACACACTCAGAGTAGAAGTTGATGTGTATATTAACTTTGCAGAGAGAACAACTGATCAATGCATATGTGATAGTTCTCAGTCAATATTTAGTGCTAATGGGAGTTATTGCACTAAAAGGGATACATCCATACATTAGAGCTTCGATATGCTCTGGCGCCTGAACCCCGCTGTCTTGATTTGGCCTGAACCTAATCTTTCCAATTCAGCCCGATACTTAACTCAATCAAACCTAATGTCTTCCTTATTCCTAATGACGGGCCTACTGCCTCACCTTGCCTCAGTTCTGCCACATCGAGTTGTCTCCTGCAATGATTGTTTACCAGAAAAAGAGTGACTAACAAAGTATTTAGTTGTTTTCCTTGTTTCATTGGCCACCAGCCGGAAGTCATTGAAATTTACCAGCACCATCTTAAACTTATCTACTCCTATTCAATCTCTTTTATTTTCCCTTAAGAAAAGAAATAGTTTAAATGATTATCTGTGCTCCTACAAGACAAATAATAATAGGCAAACTGAAACTGAATTTTATATATTGTATGTTGACAAGGAGACCATCGGTATAACAGCTTAATGAAATGACTCAGTATCAGAGCCCTTCTTCAGTCATTTGCCTCTTCTACCTACCACCTCCCAGATTCTTACATCACTCCTTTTCTCCCTCTCTCCTCATTCGGACTCACCTATTAGTCACCAAGCAGCTCATGCTGCTTCCAATTCCACTACACTTTTATTTTGGCTTCTGCCCTCTATTTTTCCAGTCCTGATGAAGGCTCTCACTCGGCCAGAAATGTTGACTGTTATTTCCCTCCATAGGTTATGCCTGTCCGACTGAGTTCCTCCAGCATTTTGTGTGGGTTTACTGAAGTTACATTTTTTACTGTTGTTTTTTCCAGTTATCTGTTACAACTTATGGAATGGTTATTCCATGGAATGTCTATAGAAACAATACTCAAATTTTGGATTTACAGATTTACTCTGGAACTTATACAAATATTTTGCTAATGTTACTACAGTTGGTCAGGCAACTGCAAAAATTCAACTCCCTTTTATATCTGTAACTACAGTTCCATATATCTGTGGAAAACAAAGTAAAGTATTATTAGTTGATTTCCTTATTTTTCTGCTATTTTATGCTGCTGTAATTTGAATGTCAGATTTTCTTCTCACACAAAGGGCGTCTACCTCTCTGGTAAATGCATTGTTTCCTGTGAACAAAAGGATGTTGAAAATCTGTTTTGAATAATATTATCCCAGCTGATGTACTTCCGGTAATTAACACCACCAAAATTCACATTAATTGACCTTTCATCTCTGCATCATTTCACTGTATAAAATCGTGACTTTTGTGTTTTTCTAGGTAACGAACAAGGACTCAGAAGTAATTCATTAACACAGTGCTCTTCACCACCTGAAGATTTGACAAGAATTGACTTATGTGAAAATTCTTCATTCACTCTGTTGATTCCCATATTATGCGCCATTCTCCACAATTAGCCAAAAGTGAGTTGCGAGCAGAGATTACAGAGATTACTGGTTGGGCTGGTGATGCAGTTAGTAGAGCTGCTACCTCAACAACTCCAGGCCGTCCCATTCAGTCCCGACCCTCCATCTTTGACAGTGTGGAGTTTACACATTCTTCCTGTGACTGCAAGAGTTTCCTTTGATATGCAGCTGAAGTTAATTGATCACTGTGAATTGCTTCTAAAAGTGAGGCAATTGGTAGTATATGTGGGATTTAATGGGAATGTGGGGAAAATAAAATATAAGTAATGTCATTGAGTGTAAATAAGTCAAGGTTAGCATGGATTTGATGGAATGAATGGGTTGTTTTTGTACACCTTTAAATGGTAAATTGATTCAAGGACAAGGATGAGAAACATCAACAAATAAAAATCCCAAATGTGTGGATGTTTTCTTTGTAAATCGTATATCACGATCAGTCCATTGTCATCAATGAAATTCAATCTACCACATCTACTGCTTTGCAATATTTTATAAGGAGACAAGTGAACACTGTTGATGAATGAAATCTAAATTTACAGTAGATGATTTAAATAAAAGGAAAGTTTTTTGAAAGAATGTTGAAGAAAATGTGAAAAGTAGTATGTGAATGATTTTGGAAAGGGAATTTCTAAGGTTTACAATTGCTAAAAGTTAAGAGACAGCAACATTCTGTGAATCAGAAGATGCAAAGTGCAAAGTGATGGATATATAGCCAGATATAGGGCCGAACAATATTGAACAAGTTGGTAAAATCATATAGGAATTTTAAGTCAAGGATTTAAAATCTGTATATTGGATAGACATTTCTGAAGTAATTACACAAGGTCATGTAGGTGGGCAGGAGGTATAGACTAGAGATCTTCCAAAGTTGCAATGAAAGTTGAAGGTGTGTTTAAGAAGATGCATGGTGTGTTGGCCTTCATTATTCAGCAGATTGAGCTCAAGAGCCCAAGTTAATGTTGTAGCTCTACAATTCTGATGAGACCACACTTGGAGTATTGTGTTCATTTCTGGTTGCCTCATTATGGGAAGGATGTGGAAACTTTAGAGAGGGTGTTCAGAGAGCATTTCTTATGAGGAAAGGTTGAGCGAGCCAAGGCCTTTCTCTTTGGAGAGAAGGAGGTTGGGAGGTAACTTGACAGAGCTGTGTAAGATGATAAGAGGTATGGATAAAATGGGCAGCCAGCATCTTTTTTTCCAGGTGGAAATAGCTAATATGAGAGGGTATAACTGTAAGGTGTTTGGAGCAAAGTGTAGGGGGGTATAAGAGGTTTTGTTTTTAAACGCAGTGTGGTAGAGGCAGATACATTAGAGAGGTTTAAGAGACTCTTAGAAAGGCACATAGATGAAAGAAAAATGTATGGCTAAGAGCAAAGGGTTAAATTGATCTTGGTGTAGGTTAAAAGGTTGGCATAACATCATGGACCAAAGGGTCTGTGCTGTGCTATACTGTTCTATATTCTTTATTTTGATGATTGATGGGTGTTTGATCTGAAAGTGAACTCTTACTCTTCCCAAGATGCAGCCCAGCCTGCTGAGTATTTCCAACATTTCCTGTATTTAGTTTAGATTTCTGGCATCTGCAGATTAAAACAAAAGCAATTGAGTATGTAATGCCCTGGTTCATATTTTTATTGTTATGCTATATGTATTTCATTTTGGCAGTTCTGTAAGAGTAGCTTGCTCCCTGTTCAACTTATTTGGGTTATTGTTGAAGACAAGAGATGAGGAGAAATGTGTGCTGTCCAATTAGGATGGTCGAATTAAGGGAGGTTTCTCTGGTGAGGGACACTAAGGTTGGGCTTGGGGCATTTGTTTGTCGGGAGATGAAGAGAGAAGATGCTGGGGAGAACCGGTCATAGCATACGATCTGGTGGGAGACCCAGTGCGAGATGGATTGCGAGTGATGTTCGGAAGGTGGTGTGGGCATTCATGTTGACCGAGGGCCCAGCGTGTGAGTGACAGAGACGTTCAAGATGAGCTCCAACTTGTGCACGTTTGACTGTTTAATTAGAATGGGCCCTTTTCTTGTTATTCTTTACTAACCCCTTAGTTAAGTTCAGATTCATAAATATAATTCCTTTAATCGTATGCAGTGTACTGTCTGTTGTTTTGTGGTACTAATTTGTAACAGGGTAGCAAATTACAAGGCATCCATACAAACTGGGCTTGGGGCGGGATCAAGGCGTCTCAATCTCATGAGTTTGGCAGGACTTGAGAGTGTCTTCCCTAGACTCACGCAGCCAAGGAAACCAGGGTGTTTCAAATAGATATGCAAATTTTGGTAGTCTTCAACTAAATTATAAATATACAGTAGATAGGGATTTTTCAAGGGATGGAAATTAACAATATCCGAATAAATTAAAGCTAAATGTCTTGGATACCCAAAATATGAAATCAAAGTGGAAACATTTGCACTCAATAGGTTAGTTAAATTTGAAGGAGTAAGAAACAACCCCAAAGTCACCTCTATCCCATTGACTCATACAGAAGTGAGATAGATTGAGTAGTGTCGCAACAACAACCTCACATTCAATGTCAGAAAGACCAAGAATTGATTGTGGACTTGTTGTGTTCGCTTGCCTATAACTACTAATGAGATTCGAAGCCAGGAGACAGAACAAAGCCGGAACACGGAATAACCTTTATTCAATAAAACCATACAGCTTTCCCTCTGACAATCCCCCGCTCTTCGGCGGAATGTTCTGCCTTCAGCAAGGGTCTGACCTTTGTCCCCCTTTGCCTGCACCTCAGTGCGTTCCAACCCGCCACAACATCGAGTTCTTCTGTTGCATCCGTTTCTGAGGCCAGTTTGGCAAGAATTCCCCATACCACACTAATGCCCCCTTCTCGGATCTCCAGTCCTCCTCCTCTTCTTGGACATCCCACTCTGGTTCTTTTCACCTCTAATTGCCAACAAGACACCAGCTCAACTTAAGAACTCCTCTCTCCTCTTCGAACTCTACCCCCTCGGAACACACTGCCTTCTTCCACTCTCTGCACCACCAATCCCAACCCCACCATCAAAGATGCAGACAAAGTAGGTACTGACCTCTACATTGCCGAGGCCAGTTGGCAACTCTCAGACACTTCTGCTTACTTACCACTTAAAGCAGACTCCACTCAGGATCATCAAAAATTGTTTCTGACACCATCACCAACCTCATTGACTCTGGAGATCTCCCATTAACAGCCATTAAACTCATAGTTCCTCTACCCTGTGCTGTTCATTTCTACTTCCTACCCAAAATCCATAAGCCTAACTGTCTGGGTAGACCCTTTGTTTTTACCTGCTTTTGCCCAACTGACCTTGACCACATACCTTGACTCCATTTTATCCCCTTGGTTCAGTCTCTTCCCACCTACATCTGTGATACTTCATATACTCTTGATCTCCTCAGCAACTTTCAATTCCCTGGCCTTGATTGCCTTATTTTCACCATGGATGTCCAGTCCTTATACACATCT
This sequence comes from Mobula hypostoma, assembly GCF_963921235.1. Classification (NCBI taxonomy): domain Eukaryota; kingdom Metazoa; phylum Chordata; class Chondrichthyes; order Myliobatiformes; family Myliobatidae; genus Mobula; species Mobula hypostoma. The sequence continues at coordinate 47,353,498 of NC_086104.1, forward strand.
ACCCCATATCAAGCAGGACTTAAAGCTCTCTGCTTCCTTCTTTAAACTAGACCTGACCAGTTCCCCTCCACCACTACCCTCCTCCGTCTGATGGAATTGGTCCTCAACCTCAAGAATTTCTCATTCAGCTCCTCCCACTTTATTTGAATTTGAGGTGTAGCCATGGACACCGACATGGGACCCAGCTATGCCTGAATTTTCAATGGATATGAGCAACAGTCCATGTTCCAAGTCTTCCCTGGTAATGCTCCCTAACTGCATTACATTGATGACTGCATTGGTGCTGCTTTATGCGCCCATGCCGAGCCTGTCAATTTTATCAACTTTGCCTCCAACTTCTACCCTGCCCTTAACTTGGTCCATTTCTGACACCTCGTCCTCCTCTTTCAATCCCCCTGTCTCCATCTCTGAAGACAAAATGTCAACTGACATCTTTAATAAACCTACCAATTCCAATGGCTATCTTACTTACATCTTTTCCCACTCTGTCTCCTGTAAAAATGCCACTCTCTTTTCTCAGTTCCCTCATCTCCACCACATCTGTTCCAAGATGAGGCTTTCCTTTCCAGGAGATCAGAGATGTCCTCCCCTGAAGAATGAGGTTTCCCTTCCTCCACCATTGATTCTGCCCTCACCCTCATGCCCTCGTTTCCTGGACATCTGTGGTCACCCCATCTTCCCACCATCTTAATAGGGATAGAATTCCTCTTGTCCTCACCAACGATCCCATGAGCCTCCGCATCCAACATGTCATTCTCCACAACTTCCACCTCTTGAACAGGACCCCTCCCCTCATCTCCACCGTCTGCAGGGATCGCTCCCACTGTAATTCCCTTGTCCATTTGCCCCCCCCCCATTAATGTCCCTCCTGGCATTTATCTCTTCAACTAGGAGAAGTACTACACCTGCCATTCACCCCCTCCTTCACCTCTGTTCAGGGCCCCAAACAATCCTTCCAGGTAAGGCAGCACTTCATTTGCAAATCTATTGGAGTCATCTATTGCATCTGGTGCTCCTAGTGGGGCCTCCTCTACATTAGTGAGACCTGACGTAGATTGGGGGAGAACTTCGTCGAGCACCTTAGCTCCATCTGCAAAAAGCAGAATTTTCTGATGGCCAACTATTTCATGACCTATCCCCATTCTTGTTCTGATGTGTCGGTCCATGGCCTCCTCTTTTGCCATGATAAGGCCACTCTCAGGTTGGAGGAAAAACACCTCATATTCCGTTTAGATAGCCTCCAACCTGATGGCATGAATATTGATTTCTCCAACTTCTGGCATTTTTCCCTTCCTTTCCCTCTTCTTCATTTCCCTACTCTGGCCTTTTACCTCTTCGCAGCTGCCTATCAACTCCCCATGGTTTCACTTCTCCTTCCCTCTCTCCCATGCTCCACTCTTCTCTCCTATCAAGATTCTCCAGACCTTTACTTTTCCACTGATCACTTAACAGCTTCTTACTTCATCCCCCTCTACGCACCAACCTGGCTTCACCTATCACCTTCTAGGTCGTCCTCCTGCCCCTCTCCGGCACCTCCTTATTCAGGCTTCTTCCCCCTTTCTTTCCAGTCCTGATGAAGCATTTCGGCCAGAAACATCAACTGTTTATTCATATCCATGGATGCTGCCTGACCTGCTAAGTTCTGCCAGCATTTTGTGTGTGCTATAGAAACCTTAATAGTGAATTCCAAAGGGCAACTATTTGAACAGTTGAACCAAGAACAGCTGAGCCATTGTTAGGAACAATGACCAATCTATGAAAGTCAGTGTGGGATTGGTTGTCAGCTGACCAATAGGCATTGGTTATTTTGGCTCGCCATAGTACTGCCTTCTTGAAGATGATTACCTGTAGGATTTGAACCAGGGGTTAATTTAGATTGGAACAACTGGCTTACACTGGCCATCAGTCCTTCTTAGTGGTTGTAGGTCACTTTCTATTGCCATGTTTCTTACTGCTGTGCTAGCACTGGAGGTTGGGTTCGGTTGGGATAAATCAAACCCTTCCAGGTTGTGATGAAGGGCCCGCTCTGTATTTAATTATCTGCCTCATGAACCTATTGTGCCTTCCAATGTTCCCTCTAATTTGTAATGACCAGTGTGTGCAAAAGATTTTGATGTCTTTTGAAATTTCTTGTCCTTGTGTTTCACTGGCTTAGGGTGGCAAAGCTTCCTTTGTGACAATGACATCGATATTTGCGGCAAATGTGTTTCTCGTATTGCAGTTACCTGTGTAATGCCTTACGCCACAGTTCCAACAAGTTGTGGTTTGCCACTTGGAGACCCACTGAGTGATAATGTCTGGTCCACTGGAAACTGCATTGACACAGTCCCATTTGACCCGGTTGGAATTGTGTTTCAGGTTGATTCGTGTTTTGCTGACATTCTCAGTGGAGTCATGTCAGGATCTTGCTCCAGACTGGTCAGGAGCTATTTATGAATGTCTGCAACACTATATGGCTGAAGTCTGCAAATAAGAATCAGATATTTGAATGATAATTCAGTCATGTTACTCAGCTTGAACTTTTGATGACCCCGGTATTTGTGATGAACTTATCAGCATCATGTTTAATGAGTTTTAGGCAATGGTAGTGAACACTGAAGAGGGATGACTGCTCTCCAGAAGTACTTGTTAACTGTTGGAAAGTTTCATCAAATGATACGTCACACCAGTTCTTAGGCAGGATGAAATTGAAATAAGGCTCATGTTCAGTAGTATCCTAATTTTCAGACCCAAGTCTGTACTATCCACAAGTCGTCTTTGCTTGACCCATAACATTTCAACTAGAATTCAAACATAACTCCTGAAGCAGCACTGAACTGGAAGTTGGTAATTGATGCAACAACTGACCTACACTGAGTTCTGTTCAGTGTTTGACACTGATGGCGTAGAGCTCACTTATAACGGTTTAGATTAACTTCAGCCCAGCTGCCTCAAATTGACCTTCAAAGTCCAAAATAAATTTGTTATCAAAGTACATATATGTCACCATATACAATCCTAATATCCTGTGGGCATACTCAATAATCCATAACAGAATAACAACAATAGTACAATCAAGGAAAGACCACACCAGCTTGGGTATTCAACCAGTGTGCAAAAGACACAAACTGTGCAAATACAAAAGGAAAGAAATAATAATAATAATAAATAAATAAATGTAAGGTTTTACTTGTAATGGTTTCTCTGTAGCAGCAATGTTTTGGTTATGACTAGAAATAACGGGATTTGGAATGCTGTTGTTCTTTCTTTTGAGTCTAGAAGAGAGATTTACGTGGTCTTTTGCTGGGGAGAGATGAGGAGAGAAGACGTGAATGGAGAGAGTTGGTAGACTGCTGGACCGGGTGGACTTGGAGCAAGGGCCGGAAGGGCAGTGACGATCACAGGGGGTCGATGGTGGACGATCGGCTTATCAGTGAGCTCCAACATTGCGCAACAGACTGTTTCATAAGATAGGGACCTTTTTCTTTTTTTTTCATTTTCTTTATTAGCCATACTAGTGAAAGTAAGAATTATAAAGCTTAATTGTTTAATCGCATATTGTGTACTGTTTGTTATTTCGGGGTACTGATTTGTAACAGGGGACACATCGCACAGCATCCACCCAAACAAGATTTCTTAAGTTTGGCTCGGCCGGGGGCTATAACCCCTTATATTAAGCTGCTAGCCGAAGTGAGAGTTACATAAGTAAACAAAAATATTGAGAATCATGAGATCAAGAGTCCTTGAAAGTGAGTCCATAGGTTGTGGGAACATTTCACTGAAGTGAAGTTGCGTGAAGTTATCCCCTTTGATTCTAGAGCCTGACGGTTGAGGTGTCATAACTATTGCTGAATCAGGTGGTGTAAGTTGTGAGGCAACTATACCTTCTTCTTCATAGCAGCAGCGAGAAGAGAGCATGTCCTGTTTGGAATCCCTGATAATGGATGCTGCTTTCATGTGACAATGTTTCATGTACATGTGCTCAGTGGTTGGGAGGGCTTTATTCATGATGGACTGGGCCATATCCACTACTTTTTGAGGGAATTTCTATTCAAGGGTTTTGGTTTTTCCTTACCAGGCTGTGATGCAGCCAGTCAATATACTCTCCACCAGACATCTGTAGAAGTTTGTCATTTTTAGATGCTAACTCCTAAAGAAGTAAAGGTACTGCCATGCTTTCTTTGTAATTGCAGTTATGCGCTTTGTAATTGCTGGGGCAGGTTCTCCGAAATCATAACACTGAGAAACTTAAAGTTGCTGACCCTCTCTACCTCTGATCCTTCAAAGAGGACTGGCTCATGGACCTTTGGTTTCTTCCTGCTGAAGTCAAGAATCAGCTTCTTGGTCTTGCTAACATTGAGTAAGAGGTTGTTGTTATGACACCACTCTGCCGGATTTTCAATCTTCCTCCTATATGCTGATTCATTACGATCTTTGATTCAGCCTGTGACACTGGTGTTATCAGAAAACTTGAATATGGCATTGGAGCTGTGATTAGCCACACAGTCATAAGTGTAAAGTGATTAGAGCAGGGGGCTAACAACACAGTCTGTCATGATCCTGACCGTTTATTTCCTAGTTTCCTCTAATTTCCTTTGATTGTGCCACGGTTCCAACCGTTAATTTCCCAATTGCTCCTAATTTTCTTTGATGATGACACACCTGGTTTCCATCAGGACCTGCAGTATAAGAACCCTGGCATTACAACCACTAGTCACCAGATCGTTGGTTTTTACCTGTGTGATGATTAATGTTTCCCGGCCGCTTAGAACCGTGTGTTCTAAGTTTTACTCCAGTTACAGCGTTTACCTATGAAACCCCGTCTCTCTGTGTCAAGGCTCCATATCAAGGCTCCGTGTCAAGGACCCTCAGGTTTGCTGTCCAACGCTCACATCCGTGTATGCATCCTAACTCAGTCTCCATGTCTGTGTCCTGCACTTGGGTTTGCTTTATTCGCTCTTTGCAACAGAACGATCTGGCCACAATGGACCCAGCGGACACGAATACCCTGCAACAAGCCCTCGCCAGCCAGGGATCCCTATTGGGTCTGCACAGTGGACTCCTCTGGGATGTCATGGAGAACCTCAGTTCCCTGTCCGCTAACATAACGAAGATCGGTGACCAGGTGGACCACGCATCCACTCATTTTACCTCATCCACTCCTGGAACTCTATCCACCCAGCCCAGACAGCCTGTAGTGGCAACCACCTCCATGACAGCAACACTCCCACCAAGAGAGCTGCACGTACCTGAACCAGAACAGTACGCTGGGGATTTGGGGAAGTGCCAAGCCTTCCTTCTGCAATACTCCTTGGTGTTCGAACAGCAGTCATCCACAGATAAGTCAAAGATAGCTTATATCATGGGGTTGTTGCGGGGAAGTGCCTTAGCGTGGGTTATAGCTATCTGGCATAATCAACCAGAGACCTGCTCTTCTTTCCCCACCTTTATCACGGAAATGAGAAAGATCTTTGTCCACCCTATCCATGGTAAAGATGCCGCTAAACGTTTACTCCCTCTCCTTCAGGGCTCACGCAGCGTTACCGAATATTCCGTGGAGTTCCAGATGTTAGCGGCTGACTCGGGGTGGAACGACGAGGCACTCCAAGGGGTATTTTGGAATGGTCTCAGCGACAGGGTGAAAGACCAGTTGGCAGCAAGAGATGACACCAACAGCCTGGATTCCTTGATCTCCCTAGCCACCAGGTTGGACAATCGTCTCCGAGAATGCCATAGCGAAAGATCTGGTCGTCCTCCACCTTTGGCCATTCACGGCACTCATTACCATCTCCCATCAGCACAAGCCTCTCTTCTCCTCCTGTCCTTAGAGCAGCTCCCAGCCCGGCCATTTCCACCGGCCCGGGAGAGGAACCCATGCAGCTGGGGTGGAACCGTCTTTCTCCCACAGAGCGAGTCAGGAGATTCAGAGCGGGGGAGTGTCTCTATTGCGGCCAGTCCAGCCACTTCCATGCTACCTGTCCCCTTCGGCCAAAAGGGAAGGCTCATCAGTAGAAAGGGGGACCCTGGTGAGCCAGACAACATTCCCTTCCGTCCCCCAAACCCTGATGTAGATCCAAGCTACTTTATGTTACAACCAACAGTCCCTGCCTCTGTCAGCTCCAGTGGACTCCGGTGCTGAGGGAAACCTTCTGGATGAAGACATAGCCTCCTGGGCCAGAAATCCTCGGAAGCTGCTGAGTACCCCTCTGGAAGCCCGGGCACTAGACGGTAGACTTCTGGCTCGAGTCACACACTGCACACCACCCGTCTCTTATTCTCTCCGGGAACCATCGGGAGCAGGTACAATTTAACTTAATTTCCTCCTCAAGCTCTTGGGTACCCCTGGTTAAGCCGCCATAATCCCCACATGGACTGGTCCACTGGGAAGATAGCCAGCTGGAGTCTGTTCTGTCACTCCACTTGTCTTCAATTGGCCTTGTCCCCTGTGAAAGGCACCGCGTCCTCGCCTGACTCTGAAACCCCGGACTTACCCAAGGTTCCAGCAGAGTATCAGGACCTGGAACAAGTGTTTAGTAAACAACGGGCCCTTTCCCTGCCCCCACATTTGTGCAATTGACTCTCTCCCCGGAGCCTCTCTACCCACCAGTCGGCTTTACAACCTGTCCTGACCAGAGAGGAAAGCAATAGAGGCTTACCTAAATGACTCTCTCATGGCAGGCATTATCCGACCTTCATCCTCCCCTGTTGGTGCAGGTTTCTTCTTTGTGGGGAAGAAAGACGGTTCACTGCACCCCTGCATTGACTACTGAGGTCTAAATAGCATAACCATAAAGAACAAGTATCCACTGCCTCTTATCAACTCTGCTTTCGAACCACTTCACGGAGCCACCGTCTTCTCCAAGTTGGACCTACGAAGTGCCTACCATCTGGTCAGGATAAGGGAGGGCGATGAGTGGAAGACAGTGTTTCACACCCCTCTTGGTCACTTTGAATACTTGGTCATGCCATTCGGTCTCACCAATGCCCCCGCCATCTTCCAAACCCTGATAAACAATGTCCTTAGGGACTTCATTAACCGTTCCGTGTTTGTTTATTTGGGTGACATCTTAATCTTCTCCAGCAGTCCTCAGGAACACACCCACTATGTCCGTCAGGTTCTGCAAAGGCTTTGGGAGAGCAAACTATTCATTAAGGCTGAGAAGTGTGAGTGTCATGTCCTCTCAGTCAGTTTCTTAGGATACATCATCGAGAGTGGGCAAGTAAGGGCGGGATCCTGAAAAGATCTGGGCGGTGGCGGGGTGGCCAAAACCCACGACACCCAAGCAACTCCAGCAATTTCTGGGGTTTTAAAACGTCTATCATCGTTTCATCAGGGTTTACAGCCAGGTGGCAGCACCCCTTACTCGACTCACCTCGCCTGGTGACCCCTTTTCACTGGGACCCCGAAGCGGACTCAGCACTCTCGGAGCTGAAGAGGCGTTTCACCTCCGCTCCCATCCTGATCCAACCAGACTCCCCTTGTCGATTCGCTGTGGAGGTCGATGCCTCCGACTCTGGGGTGGGAGTGGTGCTCTCCCAACGCTCCAGCCCAAACCAAAAACTTCATCCCTGTGCCTTCTTTTCTCACTGGCTATCCCCCACCGAACGGAACTACGACACTGGGAACCAGGAGTTACTGGCCGTCAAACTTGCTTTGGAGGAGTGGAGGTGCTGGCTGGAGGGAGCGGAACATCCGCTTATCTTCTAGACTGATCACAAGAACCTCGCATACCTCCAAACCGCCAAATGCCTGAGTTCCTGCCAAGCCCGTCAGGCATTATTTTTTGGCCAGTTCAGATTTACACTTACCTATCGTCTGGGGTCCAAGAACGGGAAGCCCGATGCTCTCTCCCATCAATACGTTTCCCAGGAGGGCCTTCCCAACCCCGAGACCATCCTTCCACCATCCTGTGTAGTGGCTGCCCTCACCTGGGAGATCGAATCCATAGTCAAAGAGGCCAACGGACTCAACCTGACCCAGGCAATGGACCCCCCAATCGCCTCTTTGTGCCTGATTCTGTTCAGTTTTAGGTTCTCCAGTGGGGGCATACATCACATTTCGCCTGCCATCCCAGAATCAATTGGACTCTGTCCCTTATGAAGAGACATTTCTGGTGGCCCTCCATGGATGCTGTCACCCGTTCCTTCATCTCTGTCTGTTTTGTTTGTGCCCGTAGAAAAGCCTCCCACCGACCACCTACTGGATTGCTTCATCCCCTACCAGTCCCTAGCCGCCCTTGGTCTCACATTGCACTGGATTTCGTTATGGACTACCCCCTTCAAATGGAAACACTGCTGTACTCACCGTGGTGGACCGTTTTTCCAAAGCTGTGCACTTCATAGCCCTTCCCAAACTCCCTACAGCCTGTGAAACAGCCGACCTTCTCGTCCATCACGTCTTCTGCCTGCATGGAATTCCCTCTGACATTATTTCTGACCGGGGTCCCCAATTCGTCTCTCAAGTCTGGAGATCTTTTTGTCAAGCCCTTGAGGCCTCGGTAAGTCTGTTGTCCGGCTTTGATTCGCAGATGAACGGTCAAACAGGATGAACAAACCAGGATTTGGAAGCAGCACTGCGCTGCATATCCGCCAACAACCCGTCTTCCTGGAGCACCCATCTCACTTGGGAAGAGTATGCCCACAACTCCCTGGTCAGCACCGCTACTGGAATGTCTCCCGTCAAATGCTCCCTCGGTTACCAACCCCCACTGTTTCCTGCACATGAAGATGACATCACTGTGCCTTCAGTTCAGGCCCATCTCCACCGGTGCCGCAAGATTTGGAAAGACACACGCGTGGCTCTGCTCTGCTCAACCGACTGCAACTGGAGGATTGCCAATCGCTATCGGATTCCTGCACCTGATTATCGGCCTGGGCAGAAGGTTTGGCTCTCTTCTAAAGACATCCCCCTCAAGAATGAACCCAAGAAACCCGCCCTTCATGACCTGGGACCATTCAAGATTGAGAGTATAATCAACCCCTCGGCGGTCAGACTCAAACTGCACAAATCTATGCACATTCATCCCACATTCCACATCTCCCAATTGAAACCTGTATCTGTCAGCCCTTTGTGCCCTTTGTGCCCTCCTGCCGAACCCCCTCCACCTGCCCGGATCGTTGACGACTACCCAGCATACACCATCCGACGAATACTAGATGTGCACTGCTGAGGCAGAGGCCTCCAGTACCTGGTCCATTGGGAGGGATATGGCCGGGAGGAATGCTCCTGGATTCCTCGCTCCTTCATCCTGGACCCCTCCCTCATCCATGATTTCCATCCAGACAATCCGGACACTCCTGGTAGTTCACCTGGAGGCTCCCGTTGGGGGAGGTACTGTCATCATTTATTCCCTAGTTACCTCTAATTTCCTTTGATTGCGCCACGGTTCCTACTGTTAATCTCCCAATTGCTCCTAATTTTCTTTGACGACGACACACCTGGTATCCATCAGGACCTGCAGTATAAGAACCCCGGCGTTATAACCACTAGTCGCCACATCGTTGGTTTTACCTGTGTGGTGATTAACATTTCCCAGCTGCTTAGAACCGTGTGTTCTAAGTTTTACCCCAGTTACAGGGTTTACCTATGAAACCCCGTCTCTCCGTGTCAAGGCTCCATGTCAAGGTCCCTCAGGTTTGCTGACCAACGTTCACGTCCACGTAAGTATCCTAACTCAATCTCCGTGCCTGTGTCCTGCACTTGGGTTTGCTTCATTCGCTCTTTGCAACACAGTCTTGTGGTGCCCCTGTGCTGATGGAGACTGCGGAAGATATATTGTTACCAATCCGAACTAACTGGGGTCTGCAAGAGAGGAAATCAAGGATTCAATTGCACAAGAAGGTATTGAGGCTAAGATCTTGGGCATATTGATTAGTTTTGAGTGGATGATGGTATTAAATGCTGAGCTGCAATCAATAAAGATCATCCTGACGTATACATCTTTGCTGTCTAGATTTTCCAAGGTTGAGCAAAGAGGCATTTGCTGTGGACCTGGTGCTCTAGTAGACAAGTTTCATCATCAACCTTTCAAAACACTTCATTATTGTGGATGTAAGTGGTACTGGTCAATAGTTATTGAGACAGGGTACCATGTTCTTCCCAGGCACCAGTATAATTGAAGCCAGCTTGAAGCAGATGGGTACCTCAGACTGTCAATGCGAGAGGTTAAAGTTCTCATTGAACATGCCAGTCAATTGATCAGCACGGGTACTGATCAGTACTTGCCCAGGTACACCATCGGGGCCAGATGATTTTCATGGGGCCACCTTCCTGAAGGCTGCTTGCATGTTGGCCTCAGAGACTGATATCACAGGATCATCAGGGGCTGTGGGAGTTCGTGATGGTTCATCCATGTTTTGACAGTCAGACCGAACGTAGAAGGCATTGAGGTCATCTGGAAGTGAAGCCCTGTTTTCCCCTATGTCAATGAATTTACTTTATACGAGGCGATAGCGTTCAAGGCCTGCCACAACTGTCAAGCATCCTTGGATGATTCAAGTTGGGTCTGGAATTGCCACTTCACCAATGTGATGGCATTCTGGAGATTATACCTGGAGCTCTTGTAACTTTCTTATCCACTGGACCTGAATGCCTCCAACCTGGCCTTCAGCAGATTCAGGATCTCATGGTTCATCCAAGACTTCTGGTTGGGTTAGACTCTGAATGATTTCGTGGGGACACACTTGTGTTTTAATAAAGTCCATGATAACTGTGGCTTATTCATTCAGATCCACAGATGAGTTCTTGAATAGGGCCCAGTCCACTGACTCGAAGAAATCCTGTAGCCGCTCCTCTGTCTCCTGTGATCATCTCTTTGTTGTCCTAATCTCTGGAGTTTTGCTCTTTGGTCTCTCCCAGTATGTATGTAGCAGAAGGACAGCCAAGTGATCCAATTTACTGAAGAGCTTGCTGCAAGTCTGCTGAAATTGCAAAGCATCTTGTCACCAACTTGAGTTTGTTCACCTATAACTACTATTGAGATCTGAAGGCAGGCGACAGAACAGAGACAGAGCATAATAACCTTTATTCAGTAAAACCACGCAGCTACAACATCTTCAGCAGTGCATCCCAAAGCAATACTATTTAAAAGGTTTACCCAAGAACATTTGAGATGTTGTTAGAAACAATGACTAGTCAGTGGAAGTCATCCTGGGATTGGTTTTCAGCTGATCAAGAGCAGTTGGTTGTTTTGGCTTGCTGTAACAGGACTCAATGAAGGGGAAGCCAGGAGAACACACCACAGCCCTCACAGAAGGATCAGCAGTGGAAAGAGTGAGAAGCTTTTAGTTCCTGGGTATCAGCAGCTCAGAGTATCTGTCCTAGGCCCAACTCATTGATGCAACCACAAGGAGTGCATGACAGTGGCTCTACTTCATTTGGAGTTTGAGCAGATTTGGTATGTTGCCAAAGGCTCTTGCAAATTTCTACAGGTATATGATGCAAGGCATTATGTCTGGTTGTTTTACAGCCTGGTATGGAGGCTCCAATGTAGAGGATCAAAAGAGGCTGCAGAGGGTTGTTGACCCCCCCCCCCATCATCAATGACATCTTCATGCGGTGGTGCTTCAAAAAGACAGCATCCATCATTAAGGGCCCTCACCATCAGGGACACACCCTCTGCACGTTATTACCATCAGGGAGGAGGTACAGGAGCCTTAAGGCCACACTCAAACTTTTAAGAACAACTTCTTCCTCTCTGCCATCAGATTTCTGAACATGTCATGAACCTATGAATACCACCTCACTATTTTGGTCTTTTTGCACTATTTATTTTGTAACTTATGGTCATTTGCTGCTGCGTAAAAACAACAAATTTCATGTCATATAAACCTCATTTCACGTCAGTGATAGTAATTCAATATCTTTTCTCCTGTCTCAGTAATCTACTGCTGAAACCCTTAACTCTGTCTTGGCTAATGAGACTTCACAATTCTAATATTTTCCTGGCCAGCAATCCACCCTGCACTTATCCTAAACTCACTTGTCAAAATGCTGACTTTCACCAAGTCTTGACTCCCATCACCTGTGCACTCACTAGCCAGCACTGGCTTGCAGCTTGGAAATTATTGCACGAGAGTGCTCCTTCTTATTTTCAAATCTGCCAGAGATGATTCTCTCTATTTCTGTTAACACCCCAGTCCTAGAATATTTGAAGGTATTTCTCTAGGGCACTCATACTTTTTAAAGACAACCAAACACCCTCCAAAATTCTTTCCCCTTTTTCCATCTTCAAAATTTAAATCTTCATCCGTATTTAGATAATGACAACTCGGCAAGTCATATTAACATTTCAGGCTGAACATTTCTCATTAATTCTTGAGATAAACTCAGAGGAATGTAAAGTAAAACTCTGGTAATGTTATATGGGCTCTCAGAAAAAAGCGTGCAGCCAAGAGAGTACAGGTGGAAGCAAACAATCTAAACAACTTTTGCTGGGTTTGTATTTTGGGATCATTGCAGTTGAATTTGAACCAAATTGAACGCATGAGCCAGCGGACATATTTAAAACCCAAAATCCGCCACACGGTGTCACTCATGAGCTAGTCACTTCGCTCGTCACTACAATCACGAAGCATAAGAAGACGATTTAGAGACGACACGCATTCCTTAATAAAGTACATTCATTTCCGAATATTTCAGAGGCGTTCAATCTAAATATATCAATAAAGTTGAAAGAACGTTTCTTTTTTTGACGCTAATGCACCCAATCGCGTCGGCTCTTTTTGCCGGTTGAACAAACTTCTTGTCGATTACTCTGAAATGCATAAAAGTAATCGTATTAAAGGTTAAATTGTTGCAGGCCTGCTTTAAATCAGCGCTGGCTGGGCGTGTTTTCGCTGTGTGCCTATTAAGAAGGAACGACATCTCAGCCCTACAGCAGCTCACATTCCTGACATTCCACATTTCTGATGTCACGAGGAGCTGATTTTTTTTACCCAAACCCACAAACTCAAGTCTGGTTTGGAAGAGCAGTGAGTGGGGGGAAAGAGAAGGTGGGACGGGGACGGGATCACCAACCGGACGAGCAGAAGGCACCGGAGACGGCTGGCCAGGCACGGGGAGTGAAGCGGGGAGCAGCCACGGCGACCTAACGCCACCGTACGAAAGTAGTTCCCGAGTGGGCTGAGCCCCGGAGCAGGGAACGACGTGGATTCCTCACCCGGAACAACACCGGACCACTGACCACTTCTGGAAACTCTATTTTTAAAGTATTTTTTTTCAAAGAAAGGAAACACATTTGGAAAGTATTTGGAAGAAGCGCGCGCTGTTTATGGATTTAATGGACTAACCAGGCACCATCTCTAGATACAAAAGACATGTAAACAGGTAAGAGAACATGAGATTCTTTATTCTCAGAGCCTGTCTGATTAATCGGAGATGTGAACAGATAAAATGGAAAGGTGAGAAGTGGCCTTTTGATCGATCCCGGCTCTCAATTCTCCCTTTGATAGATCCACAGTCGGACGTGCCTTCCTCTGCGGCTGCACTACCAACGGTCCCGGCAGCCTGATCTTTCTGCACCTCCCTTATTTTAAGGCTTACGAGATGAAGGCTTGCGGATCAAGACGCGGTAGCCTTCCATTCCAATGTGTGTCTGTTCAACTTTCTATAGGGCTTTTGCACTGAGAACAATTATTGCATCCCTACACAAAATTAATTTCGGCCCTTGCTTTGTTGTAGCACGTTTAAAGAGACCGTCTCGCGTTTCGCTGCGCGACCTAGGTAGTAGATCAAACGAGTGGATGCCGTACTTTCTGAAACAAATTACTTTTAATCGTTGGGTTAGTGGCAGAGATGTTTACTGAAAATGTTAAGCTGTTGAACATTTTTATCTTAAAAATAAAACGGCAATAAAGACTGCCCAAGACTCTTGAGTGAATGAACGCTTGGAGGATTGAGCTTGACGAAGGAGATGGCTCTCTCAAACCTTGAACGCAAAACTTTATACAACCATGTAGTTCAAATCAGTTCTACGAACTCTACAAATTGAGTTTGTTTGACTAAAGAAATATCAGTTTGAAATGTTTAAAACTTGGCTGCGTGTTTTCTCCCGATAGAAATATTGAAACAAAGGATATTTTGTTGACTTTGAGCTGTGAATTCCTCTTGCGACGGATCGTGAATTATTACAATATTATTTCAACTTCAAAACTATCACAGCAAATTATACATATTCGGAATAAAACTTCCATCTATGGTTGTACAGAATAGTCGCTCTATACCTGCCCTTTAACACTTGAGAATTTCATAAACTCGGGCAAGCGAAAATATTTAAAATATTATGTGGCATTCATTATATTCAGTCACAGTGTAGGCAATCTGATCTGAATTTCTACTTGAGCTCTGATCCGCTCTATGTAGTAATTAACTGTAATGGAAATGCAATTTGAAACATATGACCTGTGGGCATGTCTGAGTTCAGATACTGAGGAAATGTGCCTTACAAGCACCAGATTAAATTAACCTTGGGTTAATGCTGTCACTTTTTCAAAGGTGGTCCACTGGTTGCAGAAGTCATTGGCTTGGAAAATTGTACATGCTTTGTTTTTGAAAAACGTTGGAATTTGATAGAGATAATAGTAAACACAATGCACAATCTCTGAAATGTCGACTGTACCTCTTTCTAGAGATGCTGCCTAGCCTGCTGCGTTCACCAGCAACTTTGATGTGTGTGTTGCACAATCTCCTTGTTGGTTACATACCAGAATGTATTTTGTGCATTGTCAGAGTTGTCCTTGATAATTAACAAAATTTGTGTAATAGGACATTTCCAATATCCTTGAGTTTGTAGGTTTTGCTATTTGAACTTGAATCATCTTCATTTTTCCATTAATTAAGTCAACTTCATGGGATCACTGTCGATCCTCCAACCACAAAAGTATGTGAAAGGCTGTGACTCTTGAAGCAAGAGACATATCTCCCAATTTCCTCAAGACTTGGTAAAATCATTGTGCCTTGTAGCGATTGCAATCTTCAAACCCATTTACAGTGCATTAGAAAATGAAATGGTGAGATCTAGTCAGCATTCAGCTGTGGTGGCAGTGACATTTGTGCGATAAGTGTCAGCAGAAGACCACCTCCGATGGGATAGAGATCATCGGTGTGTAACATTGACCAAGTACTCAACAGAATGGTGACATAAATGCTGTTTCTACAAGAGCAGGTCAGAGGTTTGGTATCTTTTGACAAGTGATGCAGCTCTTGATACTTCAGACAGTTCTCCACCATATTGTAAGCACATTTCAGGCCATCAATAAGTGCAGCTTCAGCAACACTTATGAAGTTCCACCATCACCATGCTCTGGCTGCAGTACAAAATATTTGCCTCAGCTGCTCTTTCAAGCACTTGACTTCAAATGAGAAGTGCAAGCACTGTATCTGAATTAGGAACACCACCAAACAGAAATAACACACCTCTGACTTGGAAATAAAACAAAATGCTCATCTAGCACTCTTTAGGCTTTAGTTGTACTGCAGTAGGTGGTTTTTTTTTACTGTTGGGGGTTATCCCTGTTAATGCTGACACATTCTTATTTCACTTTTCTTACATATTACACAATATTGAACAGGGTGAGTTTAAAAGGAGCAAGAAATCAACAAGCAGTCCTTATATTTTGGCTTCAGCTACAATCATACACACAATTTTGATCCTAGCCCTCATTCCACCTGAACTATCAGCCCCTGTCCAGACCCTGCCTTTGGCCACACACCCTGTTTGCACTCTGTTTCCTGCTCACGTTGTGGACTTGTGTGTGAGCCAGTTGCTGAACCATCAAAATGTATGAACGATTGGATTCTGCATTATTGGAATTCAACTTTGTATTGCTATTCATTCACTGCGTCTGAATCCTGGAATTCCTTACCAGAAAGCATTACTGACACCAGCACTCAGCACTTGAAGAACAGCAATACCAAGTTGTTTAGCTGTGGCTCCCTTGTGCAACTGGGATGGTCAATAAATGCTAACCTTGTTAGTGATGCCCGCAGTTTGCTTTAAACAAAATAAAGTCAGGGTGAGGGCTGTGCATCAGCAAAAATCCTCTGAAGCTCAACACCATTTGGCTGATTCAGATATATTTATCACATATACATCGAAACCTACGGTGAAATGTATCATTTCTGTTAACAGCTAGTACACCAAAGGAGATGCTGAAGATGCCCTGTGAGTGTCGCCACACATTCTGGCATCTAACATAGCAGGTCCGCAGTGTTCCACAGAGCAACGTAAGCAGCAAAAGTAAAACAAGACACCAACAACAAAACAAAATCCTTTCCTATCCCTCCCACTCACCCAGACAGGCCGCCTCTGGGCCTTCAGTTCCTGCCCCTGGATTCTCAGGTTCGCAAGCATCAGGACTCCAACTTTGGTTGCTGAATCATTTATCACTATAACAATTAATTCCCTCCATTACTGGCATAGCACCCTGCAAAATACTCTATGTGTACTATAAGGATAACCCAACAGCGCCTCCCATATCAAGGACCTGTACTATTCAGGAAGCAGCAGCAGAAGTTTCAGCATGGAGATGTATCATAATTTCATTGTTACCATGCATAAATCTTACTTAACAATACTGTGGGTATACCACAGGGACTGCAGCAGTTCAAGGCAGCAGCTGACAGACACCACTACAAGGTCTTATAAGGCTGGGCACCAAGCGTTATCTGTGCTAGTCCCACCCGTACATATGAAAATTAATGTTTGCTAGTTTGAAAAGTGCATTGGAATCTCTTCAGCTCTTGGCTAGCTTGTAAAATTTAATTGCTTATTCAAAACAACAAATGAATATTACAATTGTGTGGCTTTGCCTTTAATACAAATGTAATTGTAAGTGAATTTTCTTCAATCTGACATGTATTTTAATGAAAGATAGTTTTTCATGGTCTTGGGTTGTCTTGAAGTGCTTTAACTGAATTCTATGTTTCCACTGTACATAGCAAGCACAGTAAATGCATATGCATCAGTCCCATCCAAACAGCAGTGTAATTAGTGTAATTACATCCAGATAGTCTATTTTGTTATTTCCTATTTTATTCAGATTTTTAATTGGCTTTTATTTTATTCAACCCAGCCTTATAAATTCACAATTTGTGCCAAGGCCATTACTAATGTCCTTGTAATCAGTTGTCAATAGCTTTGGAGACCTCTATTTGGGTGTCTCCTGTCAGGTTGTTCCCCTCTCATATTGATATGATATAACTTCATCACCTCCCTAGTCTATGCGGATCAGAATTCGAGCCTCATATGTAGCTTCAGAGTCTGAATTCCCTTTTTATTGGATGTCAAACTGATATTCTGTCTGCCCTTGCAGGTGTAAAAGATTTAATGAAAACACAATTTGGCAGTGTTGCATTAGGATGTATCAATTGCGCAAAGCACAGTATAATTGTAGGTTCTTGCTCAAGGGATTTGTGTAAAGCTAGCTCTCTTTTAGGATACCATAAGGTGAACTATGTGGAAAAGGTACTCTGACAACTCTATGTATCTGAGCTTTGTTTAAATTTAAAGTTTGGTTTAAAGCACAGAAAGAAACTGTTTTGAGAACTACTTTAAATCAAACAGTTTATATTCAACATTTTACTTTGAAACTGTAATAACATCAGGCTTGTTTTGTCCACATCAGCCGGAACAGACCCACAGCAGCTTTCAAAGAAAGAGCCTTTATGCAACCTCCTTTGTGACCTCGAGACGTCCCAGAGAACTACATAGCCTACAAAGTACTTCTGAAGTGTAGTCATTGTTGTATTACAGGAAGTGTGGGAGGCAGTTTGTGTGTGACATTGTTCCACAAACAGTAGTGTGATAGCAAGCAGATAAAAATGGCATGAGAAATGAACCAATAGTAAATTCAAAAGTGTCTTGGGCAGAGGTTGGGCTTTGTATTAACATGACTGGTAGTGTTGGTGAAAGTAGGGTGCAACATTCTGCCCAGCGCCAGCTGATCAACGGATAACTGGCCACTTGCTAATCAGATGTCTCCAATTATTGCTCAGTTCGTAAAAGAGTGAATAAAGTGTGGGCATCGGCCAATACTTCTCTAAATTGTCATTTATGTAGTGCATGGCTTCAATATTATTTGTTGATTTGTGCTATTTTCTATGGTTATTATAGAACTTAGAATATAGAACCACACAGCACAGTACAGGCCCTTCGGCCCACAATGTTATTGCAAACTTTTAAACTACTCCCAAGATCACTTTAGCCTTTCCCTTCCACATAGCCCTTCATTTTCCCTTCATCCATGGGCCTACTTAGGAGTTTCTTAAATGTCCCAAATATATCTTCCTCTATCACCAGCCCTAAAAGCAGGTTCTAAGCACCACCCACTCTCAGGTTTTAAAAAAAAACAACTACCATCTCTGACAATCCCTGACACTTTCCTCTGATCATCTTACAAATATGCTATTTGATATTAGCCATTGCCACCATAGGAAATGAGCACTGCCTGTCCACTCTATCTCTGCCTCTTTATCTTGTATGCCGTTATCAAGTCTAGTCTCGTACTCCTTCACTCAAAAGACATGTTCTGTAATCCAGAAAAAATCCTGATAAATCTTCTCTGCACGCTCTATGAAGTATTATTATAAATAATCAGATGTTTTTAAAAAAATGTAGGTTAGGCCTGTAGGTTTCCTTTTTATTTTGGCAACAAAATTGCTTGGCCTATTGTTCAGTTTTCCAGGCGACTGTGTTCTTAGTTGATTGTAGTTAAAACTTGGCTGTTTTATAAGATTGTGCAGGGCTTGACGTGGATTTAGATATCTCAAAATATAAATGTGTCCCATGGGCTCAGACTGGTTCCAGAGAAGGGACCAGATTAGAAACAGAAAATGGAAATCACATTGTTGCACAAAGAAAGCAATATTGTCTTTGTTGTCCTCGTGGTGGTTTAGTTTCATTTGGTAGTTTGGAAGAGTGGTGCTGCTTTTTACAGCTCCAGTGACCTTAGTTCATTCCTGACCTCTAGTGCTGTCTGTCTTTAGGTATCCCACATCTGAAAGTCAGGAGAATTGGTTGTATTGGCCACTGTAGTGTGGGAAGTCAACCACCCTCACTTCATAAGCTAACAGTTTTACTCAAGATTCCCCAACCCTCCCTGTTTCCTGATTGCTCCAGCCTTTGGTCATGACCTGGGTCTGACAGTTCAGCCAAACAGCTTATCATTTTGTTTTTGCTGGCTTCAGATAGAAATGATTGCTTCTCAGGTCCTGCCATTTAAATTTGTTAATCACAGAGAAACCTATTCTTCTGACCTTCCTCCAGTCCAAAATGATTAGGAAGAAAAATGACCCTATATAGTACATGTATGCAATAAATTATTTCAGGGAAATGATGAAGATATGAATGGAAGTTCATCCCCATTTGCATTCTCAACTTGCACTGTGTTGTCACCCTTTTAGAAAATTGGTTCTGCTGAGGTGCATCAGTGCTGATAGTCAGTAAGGATGAGATATTATAACCAATCTGCACAGATTGTGGTCTTCCGGTTAGGAAGTCAAGGATCCAATTACAGAGGGATGTACAGAGGCCCAGGTGCTGTAACTTCTCAATCAGTGTTGCAGGAATGATTATGTTAAATACTGAGCTGTAGTCGATGAACAGCATCCTGACATAGGTGTTAGTGTTGTCTAGGTGGACTAAGGCTGTGTGAAGAGCCTTTGAGATTGCATCTGCCGTTGACCTATTGTAGCGATAGGCAAATTGCAGTGGCTCCAGGTCCTTGCTGAGGTAAGAGTTCAGTCTAGTCATGACCAACCTCTCAAAGCATTTCATCACTGTAGATGTGAGTGCTACCAGGCGATAGTTATTAAGGCAGCTCACATTATTCTTCTTGAGCACGGTATAATTGTTGCCTTTTTGAAGCAAGTGGAAACTTCTCACTACCTGTAGCAGTGAGAGGTTGAAAATGTCCTTAAATACTCCTGCCAGTTGGTTGGCACAGGTTTTCAGAGCCTTACCAGGTACTCAATCGGGACTTTCCGTCTTGCGAGGGTTCACTCTCTTTAAAGACAGTCTAACATTGGCCTCTGAGACAGAGATCACAGGGTCACCAAGTGCAGCAGGGATCTTCACAGCTGTAGTTATATTCTCCCTTTCAGAGCGGGCATAGAAGGTGTTGAGTTCATCTGGTAGTGAAGCATCACTGCAATTCATGCTATTGGGTTTTGCTTTGTAGGAAATAATATCTTGCAAACCCTGCCTGAGTTGTTCATCCAATGTCGCCCCCAACCTCATTCAAAATTCTCTTCAGCTCACTTTTTTTTATATACTACCTCACTTTTTTAATATACAATTATTTCTGTTTTTGCATGATTTAAATATGTATACTGTAAATTGATTTACTTATTATTATTTTGTTATTATTGTGTCGCATTGAACTACTGCTCCTAAGTTAACAAATTTCACAACACATGCCGGTGATAATAAACCTGATTCTAATTCAACTTCTGTCAGCATGTTTAATGCCATTGACTATGAAGTTAATGGAACTGAATGTATCTCTTGCTCAGTGGATTTAAAAACACTGATTTAAAGCAGATGAATTTGCTTCACTAATCAACTATATATAACAATCTTTATTACAGTAACTTGTTGAGCAGAATAAGAATTTGGTGAAGATGTTAGTTAAGATTTATTTTTCTTTATTTGCCCCAGCCCTGCTTTTGGTAGCTGCATTGGTAATTTCATGAGTGTCTGTTAAATCAGCATTTCTCTCATGTTCCACACACCCATGTACACCTTCCGAGACCAGACCAAATATGAACAGGACAAAGATGGTCAAAGAACGCTCTACTGCAACTCAGACTTGTTTCACTCTAAGACATATCATGCTTTATCCTATTAATGGCATCTGCAATGTTAGTCTCAGCAGATTGTTGAATTTGAAATTAATATGGAGCCTGTTTGATTTAACAGATACAAACACCAGCTGGTGCTACATTCAATGCATGCTTTGTTCACCAGCACAAGAGGGCCGATAACAAGGCTGGTTCTGAATCGATATTTTGAGCTGCACCCTCCTCTAGAGATGGGCATATGTCCTCACCACCATGCCTGAAGAGGAGAGACCGTGGTTCGTGCTGCGGTTGTGGCTCATCTGAGGAGTCTACCAACTGGGATTGCCTGTTTTTATGAAGGAGCTTTGAACCACCAGATCAATTTGTATTTCAGTTATTTTAGTGCTTGCTGAATTTGAAATAGGACCAAAACAATGAAAGAAAGAATGAAGAGACTTGAGGTGGAAGGGCCATCATTCTTAAAATTCTCAGTACTTTCAGCAGTGTGATCTGGATGATTTTAAGTGTTTCAATTTTCCAACTTTCAATACATTGAATAATAGAGGTTACAGTTATAGTTACAGTACAAATGATTGTTTTAATGATGAAACACTTTGTGAAAACCCATATAGAGGTAACTGAAATACTGGGTGACTGAAAAGGTGATTTAAAACCTACAAAACTTTTTGAAGTTTGAGAATGAGTTGCAAACTACATTGTCTTATCAGTGATTAATGTCATGGCTTTTCAGCAGGAAATATTTTGTAACAGAACCTTAAAAAAAAGTAATTGCCAAAAGACTACAATTTTAAACAAGTGGTAATCCTTTTCAGAGAAGAAAATTATGGGAAATTTAAAATTGGCTCTTTGATTATCAGAAATGGAAGTAGCTTTTTCCATTTTAAGTTTAAGTAAAACCTGACATTATTACATATTCTAAACAGTCTGTAGTTCCTGATTACATTTTTCATCATACTTTACATTTTCTTTAATGTTAACATTTTCCCAGGTTTAGCGTTGACTGCATGATCATATGTCGATAAACCTTCAAGAGGACAGAATGTACTTGATCTGGTATTGGGAAATGAACCTGGTCAGGTGTCAGATCTCTCAGTGGAAGAACAGTTTGGAGATAGTGATCACAATTCTATCTCCTTTACCATAGCATTGAAGAGGGATAGGAACAGACAAATTAGGAAAGCATTTAATTGGAGTAAGGGGAAATATGAAGCTATCAGGCCGGAATTTGGAAGCATAAGTTGGGAACAGATGTTCTCAGGGAAATGTACGGAAGAAATGTGGCAAATGTTCAGGGGATATCTGCATAGAGTTCTGCATAGATACGTTCCAATGAGACGGGGAAAGAATGGTAGGGTACAGGAACCGTGGTGTACAAAGGCTGTTGTAAATCTAGTCAAGAAGAAAAGAATATCTGATGAAAGGTTTAAAAAGAACACTAGGTAAAGGTAGAGATCTAGAAGATTATAAGGCTAGTAGGAAGGAGCTTAAGAATGAAATTAGGAGAGCCAGAAGGGGTCATGAGAAGGCCTTGGTGGACAGGATTAAGGAAAACCCCTTGGCATTCTACAAGTATGTGAAGAGCAAGAGGATAAGACGTGAGAGAATAGGACCAATCAAGTGTAACAGTGGAAACGTGTGTATGGAACTGGAGGAGGTAGCAGAGGTATTTAATGAATACTCTGCTTCAGTATTCACTACAGAAAAGGATCTTGGCGATTGTAGGGATGGCTTACAGTGGACTGAAAAGCTTGAGCATATAGATATTAAGAAAGAGGATGCACTGTAGCTTTTGGAAAGCATCAAGTTGGATGTGTCACTGGAACCAGATGAAATGTACCCCAGGCTACTGTGGGAGGTGAGGGAGGAGATTGCTGAGCCTCTGGCGATGATCTTTGCATCATCAGTGAGGACGGGAGAGGTTCCGGATGATTGGAGCATTGCGGATGTTGTTCCCTTATTCAAGAAAGAGAGTAGAGATAGCCCAGGAAATTGTAGACCAGTGAGTCCTACTTCAGTGGTTGGTAAGTTGATGGAGAAGATCCTGAGAGGCAGGATTTATGAACATTTGGTGAGGGATAATATGATTAGGAGTAGTCACCATGGCTTTGCCAAAGGCAGGTCTTGCCTTACGAGCCTGATTGAATTTTTTGAGGATGTAACTAAACACATTGATGAAGGTAGAACAGTAAATGTAGTGTATATGGATTTCAGCAAGGCATTTGATAAGGTACCGCATGCAAGGCTTATTGAGAAAGTAAGGAGGCATGGGATCCAAGGGGACCTTGCTTTGTGGATCCCAGAATTGGCTTGCCCACAGAAGGCAAAGAGTGGTTGTAGGCAGGTCATAGTCTGCATGGAGGCTGGTGACCAGTGGTGTGCCTCAGGGATCTGTTCTGGGACCCTTCTCTTTGTAATTTTTATAAATGACCTGGATGAGTAAGTGGAGCGATGATGGGTTAGTAAATTTGCTGATGATACAAAGGTTGGGGGTGTTGTGGATAGTGTGGAGGGCTGTCAGAGGTTACAGTGGGACATCGATAGGATGTAAGACTGGGCTGAGAAGTGGCAGATGGAGTTCAACCCAGATAAATGTGAGGCGGTTCATTTTGGTAGGTCAAATATGATGGCAGAATATAGCATTAATGGCAAGACTCTTGGCAATGTGGAGGATCAGAGGGATCTTGGGGTCCGAGTCCACAGGACACTCAAAGCTGCTATGCTGTGGTTAAGAAGGCATTGTCCTTCGTCAACCGTGGGACTGAGTTTAGGAACCGAGAGATAATGTTGCAGCTATATAAGACACTGGTCAGACCCCACTTGGAGAACTGTGCTCAATTCTGGTTGCCTCACTACAGGAAGAATGTAGAAACCATAGGAAGGGTGCAGAGGAGATTTACAAGGATTGGGGAGCATGCCTTATGAGAATAGGTTGAGTGAACTGGGCCTTTTCTCCTTGGAACGATTGAGGATGAGAGGTGACCTGATAGAGTTGTATAAGATGACAAGCATTGACTGTGTGGATAGCAGGGCTGAAATGGCTAACACAAAAGAGCACAGTTTTAAGGTGCTTGGAAGTAGATACAGAGGAGATGTCAGCGGTAAGTTTTTCTTACGCAGAGAGTGGTGAGCGCGTGGAATGGGCTGCCAGCGACGGTGGTGGAGGCAGATACAATAGGGTCTTTTAAGAGATTCCTGGATAGGTACATGGAGCTTAGAAAAATAGAGGGTTATAGGTAACCCTAGGTAATTTCTAAAGGACATTTTCGGCACAGCATTGTGGGCCGAAGGGCCTGTATTGTGGTGCAGGTTTTCTATGTTTCTATTTCATGTTGTGTTTTGCATTGCTTCGATGTTGGTTGTGGCTTCTAAAATACTTTTGGATGGTATGAAAATAATTTAATGGTTAATGCTTTTGTTATGCATTACAAGAATGAATGCAAACTTTATTGGTAAACACAGAATTTGAGATTGAGTTGTTTACTTTTAAGTGTACAATACATCTATGCACAGAAAGTGCTATTATGCATCAGAGTTGTCATTTCAGAAGGTGTGTCCTGGGTGTACATAAATGTAATGAAGAATGCATGATCATGCCTCTACTTTCTTAGAAGTTTGCAAATGTTCTGCATGTTATCTAAAACTTCGACAAACTTCAATAGATGCACAGTGGAGAGTATACTGGCTAGTGTGGAAATACCAGTGCCCTTGAAGAGAAAAGCCTAGAAAAATTCCAGTCAATCATGCATAAAGCACTCCCCACCATTGAGCACATCTATAAGGAGTGCTCTCAGGGACAGTTATTACCCCTCAACCATCAGGCTCTTGAACCAGTGGGACAACTCACATGCTCACAATCTATGGACTCACTTTCAAGGATTCTTCACCTCCTGTTCTCAATATTTATTGATTATTTATTATTATTTTTGTGTTTTTGCATATTGGTTGTTTTTCTGTCTTTGTGTGCAGTTTTTCTATGATTTTATTGTGTTTCTTTGTATTTAGTGTGAATGCCCACAAAAATGAATCTCAGGGTAGTATATAGTGATTTTGATAATTAACTTTGAACTTTAAGACTTAAGTGGGTGACTTTTGCAGGCTTGCTAATATAACATTAACATCTGCATGAAGTTTACAGAAATAGCATGGATGTCACACAGAAAAAGAAACCGGTTTTAAGGGAAGAATTGAAGGATGTTTGAGCAGGAGCTAGTTTTGATTGTAATTGTACTTGGATGGACTAAATGACTCCATGTTCCAAAGAAGGCCGGTGCATTTCCCTGATCGGATCGCTCACAGTTCAGATTCTGCCCTTGGTGTTCTTCTCTGACTCTGCAATGTCTGATGTCTCCTTGAAGATCTGAAATACCTCATGTATGTCCACCTTGGCTGGCTGTCCCAGGCAGAAGGTCATCTGAGTTAGTCCTGCTTCTTGCAGAAACAATTCCTTTTGCCAGTTGTAGTAAGAATTTCCACAGTGGCACAACTTGAGGCTTTCAGTTGTCCATGGAATTAAGTGTGATTACTGTTCGTAATTGCGGTGAGAGTCTGGGAATTGCATCATACATGCTCCAGTTTTCTTTCATAGCAGGCAGGTTTAAAAAAAAATCTGGCTTGTGGGATTCTGAAGAATAAAATCAAAGTACAGAGCACAGCAATATTTTGACATGGTCCTTTATGAGATTTATTATTTATCGAGTGGCACGGTAACGTAGTGGTTAGCGTAACACTATCACAGCTCCAGCGATCTGTGTTCAATTCTGTCTCTCTCTGTAGGGAGTTTGTACGCTCTCCCCATGTCTGCATGGGGTTCCTCCAGGGACTTCTGTTACCTCCCACGATCCAACGACATACGGGTTCATAGGTTAGGTGGTTACATGGGTTTAATTGGGTGGTGCAGGCTCGTCGGGTCAGAAGGGCTTGTTACTATGCTGTATCTTTAAATAAATAGCCTGAAGTGTTCACAAGCAAAAATTGATTGAGTTATCCTGGATTTTTGTTGTATTGAGCAGCCTGCAAATTTGAACAGTGTAATATAATATAATTGCATACAAAATGAATGTACATTTTTGTCAATGCTACATCTCAGCAGTGCACTCTGTATTAGTATTTCATTTTGTATCCATTTCCCTTCATTACCAGAAGAGTTCTGTAAAAGTCAATTGGATGAATTCCTTTTCTTGATTAGTTACTCTTACTTTATAGAGCATTTTGATGGGAAGGTTCATTTGCTGGATTATAATAATGACCTTTTATCTGGTGTTGGTATAGTTACGTGAAGAGTTGCAATTCATATGAAAAGTGTTCAGTTTACTGTGTGTTCACAGTAGTGATAACCGAAATAACATTAGGAGAATAGCGCTGGTCAGCCCTATCACTAATTTGAAGGTTAATCTGATTTGACATTGCTGTTAAAAAGGATTGAGCAGGATTAGACATCTTCAGGCACTTAAGAAATATGGGATTTATAATGAAATGGAGATTGAAATGTAGTGCATAGATGGACTCACATTGTCAGTTTGTATTAGCTACTTAGCAAAATTGATGCATTTATCCTAATTTACTACATATAGCAATATAGGCCATTTTAATTTATAACAGTTTATTCACCTGCAGGTTGTGCATGTTGGAGATGAAGCAATATTTATTGACTATCTCTAATTGAAGAAATTGCCTACAGGCAGCTTTCATAAACCTCTTGTCATCATGATGGTGATGGTACTTCCATTGTGTTATTGGGTATGGCGTTCCAGATTTTAGATGAATGAATTGTTCCCGAATCTGACTAATATACTGTCTAGTTCATTTTGTGGTTAGAAGTTTGAAATATCAGTAGTGTTGTGGGAATAACTGCAATGGATTTCGTAAATATTACCCACAACAATCATTGCATGCCGTGGTGGAAGAAATGTGTATTTAGAATGGTAAGTCGGGTGCTAATCAAGTGACCGCTTTGTTCTGGACGGTGCTGAGCTACCTCTGTATTGGAGATGTACTCATCCAAGCAAAAGGGAAGTATTCAATCACAGTGTTGATATACCTTGTACATGATGGAAAGGTTTTGGGGTGTTAGACATTGAGTCACTAATCTCCAAGCTCTTCATTAGTATTGATGTGGCTGCTTCAAGCAGCTGCACATGACTGGGCTTGGGATACCTCCTTGAGAAATTGTTGCAGCTAAATTCTGGGATTAGGAAGACTTTTCTGTATCCAGCACGATGTTCCTTTGTGGAAAGTTTGACTCAAACCAGCAGAGGGGCTTTCCTTCATTTTCATTAAGTTAAAGGTTCTCAGAATCTTTCATGGCACAAATGCTTGGATGATGTCTTTGTCAAAGGAAATTATTTTCATTTCAACACTAGTGCTCATTTCTTTTATCCATCTTTGGACAAGGTTGTAAAGAGGTCTGGAGCCAAGTTGCCCTGGCCAGTAGCCAGACTGAGCCTTGATGCAGAGCTTGTTGCTGAGTGAGTACTGTTTTTCAGTGATATCAACACCATCTGAATCACTGACTGAGACTAGGGAGATGAAATGATAAATAGCATGATTGACATCATATGCACTGAATAGAATTTGCTAAAGACTGGTTTCTTTGATGGTGGGGCCTTGGGAGGAAGCCAAAATGGTTCATTTAGTTGGCTGCTCTACTCAAATACAGTTGAAAGGGCACTAACCTTGTCCTTGGCATTTGTTTACTAGTCTCCATTATGTTGGGTGGAGATGTTCTTTCATTTTCACCTTGTGTTGACTGTCCACTTCTAGTCATGACTAGGTGTGTCAGGAGCTTTGAATCCTTGGACGTGCTAGAGACTAGCTCTTTCTATGGGCTATATTATCAATCATGTATTCCTGTACTGCAGCTTTGTTAGGTTTCAACAGCACGTTTTTAGTTCCTGAGATGCTTTGACGGAACTAGAATTGAACTCTTGTTTGATGGTTATGGTAACAAATGGAGTTTTTTGGGAAGCTGCGGATACAAATTTAGGTGAACTGTTATGTTGCTGTTCCTAGTGGCTCACAGCAGTCATAGTTGTTTAATTTTGAGTAGCTATAGCATTTCTGAGTCACATAACATAACACAATGGAGTACTGTGGCCTTGGAGTGAAACTGAGATTCTTAACACCACGGGTTTCTTGTGGAAACAATGAGTTGGCTCACTCGCTGACTGCTCGTGAGCAAATTTTTCTTCTGCCAACAGCTTGAGTCTCAAATGTTGATGTAGTTTTGGGCAGGGCATAGCATGGGCATGTGAGGAGCTGCAGAGAGGACATCACAGGAACATCAGTTTCTCTTCTCTCTTCTCCACCCCCCCCTCCCCCCTTACATCTACTTGGAGTGCTGCCTCAAGAAAGCAACATCTATCCTGTTGAAGGGTCTCGGCCCGAAACGTCAACTGTACCTCTTCCTAGAGATGCTGCCTGGCCTGCTGCGTTCACCAGCAACTTTGATGTGTGTTGCTTGAATTTCCAGCATCTGCGGAATTCCTCGTGTTTGTGTACCTATTATCAAAGATCCTTGCCATCTGGCCATCGCATCATCTCACCGAACTCTACAGGTGGGGTTCTTTGGTTTGTAGTGAATGGGGTTCAGGTAGAGGCTTGCATGGCTATAAAGATAAAGCCTGAGCAGAACCTAACTTGACTGCAGCTAACCTGGACCTGACCTGAACCCAGGGAATTGTTGTGCTTTTAATGCTTTTTCTGATGTGCAGTTGGATTTAGTTGGATATGGATCAGGTAGCCGTGCTCTAGTCTGAAGCTATGTGAGAGAAATGGAAACCACTTCCGATGTGCCTGCACATTCCTGAGTATATTCAGACAGTCAAACTAATCACATCCCACAGCAATGACCCATTATACATCTTCTCTAAAAAATCAGCCCGGCATGATCTGACCTCAATTCAAGGGCTTAAATTTTTTTGATACTTGACCCAAGCTTGCCACTTTGGTTGAATCCTCTTGGGGTTGAGTCAAATAACAAGACTTCAGCTCCAAAATGGCTTGCTATTTCAATTTCAATTCAAGGTTAATTTAAACATCTGCGACGGCATTGTAATTTGATACCTAAATAGACACATTCGAAACACTAGGTTAATGTCTTGAGCAGTTATTCTGGACTACAGTAAAGACTGAAATTCCTCCATTTGCTATCCAGTAACCCTGCAAGCAAATGGCCAAATATTAGAAAGGCTATCCTTGAATGAGCTGTGTGGAGGTTATGAATGTTTCAATACTTCTAAAATGTATGGTACTAAATTTCAGCAATGCCCTTCTCACAATAAGAATGACCCCTAAATCTTGGCTCTTTCAGCTGAGATTAATCTTGCAGGGCTTGTCCTAAGCAGGTGTGCTCTTTTCCATTGGAACTACATTTTTATCATGTATTGCTTAAGAACTTGGCTGCATATCTTAAGTGTGATGGTTTTTGTGCATGCCTATTTGATTTTTAAAAATTATGGAAAATACCAGAAATATAATTCTGTGTTTTACAAACCTTTGAATGATTAATATATGAACAAACCTTAAGCACGAGCTTCTGCAGGTGCTGGAAATCCAGAGTAACACTCCAGAATGCTGGAGAAACTCAGCAGGTCAGGCAGCATTATGGAAAGAGTTGACATTTGGGCCGATTCTTCATCAGAACACATGTTGCAATGGGGCTTGGTTTTCAGCCCCTCAAATTTTTTTTGTTGTAAAAATTGCATCGTTGATTCTAATTCACTAACTTTGTCAAGAAGCACGAAGAGCAGAATCAAATATCGCTGTGATGATTGTATGCTCTAGTATCAATTGTTTGGCAACAGTACTTAAAGGCATCCGTTAGTCTTGCGAGACCATGGATCTGCGCCTGGAAAGTCTTCACTCTCCAGGGCGCAGGCCTGGGCAAGGTTGTATGGAAGACCAACAGTTGCCCATGCTGCAAGTCTCCCCTCTCCACGACACCGATGTTGCCCAAGGGAAGGGCATTTGCACCTATACAGCTTGGCACCAGTGTTGTCGCAGAGAACTGTGTGATTAAGTGCCTTGCTCAAGGACACAACATGCTGCCTCGGCTGGGGCTCGAACTCACGACTTTCAGATTACTAGTCGAACGCCTTAACCACTTGGCCACGTGCCCACACTTGGCGACAATAAAGTATAAAGTAAGTAAAGTTCATCTAAAGTTCATCTGACTATCTACAGTTTTCTGCGTGACAGTTTGTCTTGCAACAAACACTATCTGGAGAAATAAGAAACAAGTAAATATGCTAAAATTTAAAAAGAAACAGAAATCACTGGAAACTCCCAACAGGTCAGACTGCATCTGTGGCAAGAGACCAGAACTACCATTTCAGGTTTGAAGAGCCTTTGTCAGATGCTGGAGGCTGGTGTGGGGAGAGGTGGTAAGATTTGAATATTTCTGATTGTGTTCCACTTTCTATGTCAATCAGGTTCCAAAGACTTGAAATATGCATGGCCAAAAAACTTCCATTGATTTACTGGAGAAACTTTCCCTTTTGTCAGTAGTTTTCAATCTGGAGATCCCCAGAAATTCTGCAGAGGCATTGGTTTTTCCAGATTTGTCCTCTTGAAAGAAGACCTTGTTGGGAGATCCCCCATAACAAGAATAACAGTCAGGCTTGAAACTTGCTACTGTGAACAAACAGTAAAAGCATCAAAAAAATGACAGCTGTACCATACACCATTTAACATTGCATGGGAAATGCGATAAGATCTTTGCAGCATACTTTATGTACTGTACTGATCATTGGAAATTCAGATGTATTCTTGGAGACTAAACATTAAAAAGCCAAGAATTTAAGTATCTGTTTTGTAATTGGTTGTAGTTACATTAATGATTTTTCTCATGCCAAAAAACAATGTAAAATCTGTTAATAGGTTGAGACAGACATAGATTAACCTTTTTGTAAAGATTTTACTTTTATCAGGTGGTGCATCTCCTACACCAGTAGGCTACAAACTAAAATGCAATTTTATTTAAGGAGGTAAAACACAACTCATTGCTAGTTGTTCTAAAATAAAATACAAGTTTCCCCCCCCATCCGAAGGTAGAGCATTCCTATGAAACGGCTCGTAAGCCGGAATGTCATAAAGCGAAGAAGCAATTACCATTTATATGGGAAAATTTTGTGAGCATTCACAGACCCAAAAATAACCTACCAAATCATGCCAAATAACACTTAAAACCTAAAATGACAGTAACATATAGTAAAAGCAGGAATGATATGATAAATACACAGCCTATATAAAGTAGAAATACTTTTCCATAATCATTGCCTGAACTGTTCTCCGTAGCGAAAATCTCACGCAAGCGCTCTCGGCAGAAACACAGCACAAGCGCTCTCGGCAGAAAATCTCGCGCAAGCGCTGTCGGCAGAAACACTCTCTCCAGTAACCTTTAAGCTATGAAGCTGCCAAATCATACCAAATAACATGTAAAAATACACAGCCGATATAAAGTAGAAATAATGTATGTACAGTGTAGTATCACTTACCGGAATTGGGAAAGCGCAGAGCACACTGATGGTGGTGTGTTAGACTGAGTTGTTGGAGTTTGGGTGGTGCAGTGGCCCCCACCCTCCAGGCTGCCGACCGATACCAATCCACAAAGCATGCAGGGGTAACCGGGAGGCACACAGCACATCTTTAAGAAAAAAGCTAAAATAAACATGCTGATTAATTAGGTGCCACCTGGCACATAATTGTCGGCCCAGATCAGTGCCAATTGCATCACCTCTGATCTGGGCTGAGAAATGTGTGTCGGGTGGCACCTAATTAATTAGCATGTTTATTTTGGCTTTTTTCTTAAAGATGTGCTGTATGTCTCCCTGCTGCATTCTCCGTGTATCGGTATCTGTCTGCAGCCCAAGTGTTGGGGTGGTGGGACACTGGGGTGTCATCTCATTGTCTGTTTCCATTAGAGCAGGTAGCTCATCTTCTCCTATGACTGCCTGCCTCGATGTTGAAGGTCGAGGTTTGTCGTCTGCTGTGGCTGATGTGGAAGGCTTGCTTGACTGCTGAGCCTTGCGCATTTTTCTATCATACAGTTCTTTGTAAGCACTGAAACCATTCCTGCAAATATCCCCTAAACCTACGTACCCGTTCAAAATTAAAGTTGTACTTTATCATTACTCATTCTGTTTCAATTGTTATCCTTTCCTCTTCCAATTGCATCAGCTCTTCATCTATCAGTTCTTGGTCATGGGATGCCAAAACCTCTTCAACATCATCTTCGTCAGCTTCCATAAGCCAAACTCACTTAGTCCTTACTCTATTCACCACGATCAAAATGCTTACTTATGTCTAGTTTTATGCTAAGTGTAACACCCTTACGAGCTCTTTCAGGCTTTTCCGATACCATAGAACTCATCTTGCAAACGGCTGCTCACAGGCACGTGTCTAAGCAATGCCGGCGAGAATGCCGTTCCAAATCGGGGGGAGAGTGGCTGCTCGGGGCGCGTGCTGCCTTTTATCGCGTGCTGCTTTTTTTATCGCGCACCGTTTTTTTTGCGCGCTGCTTTTTCGTAACAGTGAAAACACCTTCTGTTAGCGTAAACAGGGTACTAATGTAGGTCTTTCGTAACAGTGAGGTTCGTAAAGTGAATGTTCGAAGAGCAGAGGCACCTGTACAATCTATCAGGAGTTGTCCTTGGGATTCCCATTTTATTGCTCAACTGGGTTTTGTGCGGTGTAAAACTGAGCTGTTCAACTCAAAAGTGACTCATTGTTTCTGTTATTAACTAATTCAGCCCTGGTAACAATCTTCCCAAGTGAGATTCTGAATAAGTCCACCATACCTCCCGATCCTAAATTAGTTATCTAATGGCTCCTTTTGGGGAAAACATGCGTATTTAGATGTTGGGTGAGAGAACTGCTATAATGCCTGCTATAATACTAGACCCAGAAAGCAAAGCCCATGAGGATGATCATTAAACGGGTTCATATTTGAAGAATAGAAAGTTGACCAAGGTAATAGTTTGAATAATGGATCCATGGAATTACATTTCAGTGAGTGTCTTTGCTCCCAAGAAAAAGTGGGGATGTATTAAATCCTCAATCTGTTTTGTTCGAAATTGGTTCGGTACAATGTTTTTAATTATATATTAATATAATAGTAAAACTGTACCCGTAGAGGAATTGTAGAGTAGCTCAACAAGTGGTATTTGGTGTCAAGTCTCACAGGGATGTCTTCAGAATCCGATTTATTATCGTTGACTTAGATGATGTGAAATTTGCTGTTTAATCAGGATCTTGGAGAAATTGATTGGCCTGATAATTGCCAACTTCATTGGATTTTCTAGGCATTACACTTGCAAGCTTTGGGTAGACTGCATTTTAGTTCATTGCGCAGTTCTGGTATCTGCCATAAAAAGTGAGGGAGGAGGATTGATTTCCAAGGATATTTCAAGAAAGAAGAAGATAAAACTATTGGGGGCAGGTTAGGTACCTAATGTTCTTTACACTATCACAGAGAAAGGGGTCCGGAAACTTCCATCCAAGAAGGAAAGGGTGACAAGAATACTGGATCACCAGCCCCTGCAGGTTTTTCTCCAACTTGCATCTATCCTGAATGGTAATGCAGTGGATTCCAGTAAATTGTGACAATTGGGATTAATACATTTTGGCCCAAATGAGCGGCTGCCCCAATTAGCCAAAGTTTCATAGAAATAGTGTAAAAAGGTATTTTTTAAAAAGACAGAATAACAAATTGTGTATTTAAGTGAAATGCAGAACATATTAGAACACTACCAATAGTATTACAATACTATACAACTGCATTAGTTCCAAATAATTATCGATGGAGGAATTCATCTCATGTATGCAATGAACAAAATCAGCACAGACACCTAGTACAATGCTATCCATAACTGCATCCTCCAAATATTCATTTTCTTTGTAATATTCAAGATGATACTCTAAAATTCTTCATAGTTCCTAACTTGAAGTAGTGAAATCATTTCATTTTCACCCCCGGCCATTTCTGTGATCTCTAAGCTTGAATGCTCGAAGCTGCAGTAAGCAAAACGATTCTAAATTGTCATTGGTACTTCATTCTCGCCAGTTATCAGTGACAAAACTTACTTTTTTGAACGCAAGCACATGCAACTGCTGCTATTTAATAACTGCTGGTTCTAAGCATGGTGTAGCTTTTAAAGGTCACACAACTTTGACCAACTGACACTAGTTAGAACCTGTTCTGCAATTCTCCTGCCCCAAGTAAGCGGCATAGCGTCCCAAATAAACAAAGGGAATCACGGCATTTTCCTCAATATGACCTGCAGAATGGCTGTTTCCAATTGTGAGAGAGTCTAGAATAGGGGATGTTAACAGTCAATGAATCATTAACTTTCAAATACTTTTGAGAAGTATTTCTTTATACATCGAAGAAAATAATACATAGATAGATGTAAGCTCTGTCCTGAGCATCAATGAAGGAGGATAGAGGAATGGAGGCCATGGTGAGAAGATAACACAAATGACAGGAGTTGGCAAGTTATTTGGGGTTTCAGTGTCGGTTTGGACTGGCTGGGCAGAACGGTTCTCTTGGGTGTAGTTGGATCTTTGAAATTTTATATAATTATGAACAGAAATGAAGTTGTATAAAGTTTTAAAAAAATAGAACAATTAAATGTGTAGTTCCAGTTTGTGGATTTCATTCTCACCTATTAGTAAGGCAAGTAATGTCATTGTTCAAGATGCAATTCTGTTATGAGTATTGTCATGTGTTGTTAAATGAAGCGTTCATTTAAGGGAATTGCATTTTACAGTAGTCATGTCAGGTCAGTTTCTCTTTAAATCCTTGTGAGTTAATATTTTTTCTTTCACTTTGCAATTGCTTAGATTATATAAACATATAAACTTCTGATTTTTAAATAGCACCTCTTCTGAAACTTGATCTTTTTAATTTGAACAAAGGAATTGAAGTACTGGTAACTGAAATAAATTTCCTAGTTACTGTATTTGGCCCAGCACTTTAAGGGTATCCTGATTTTTTTTTTATTTTTTTGTGTTTGGATTATTTTTGGAAACCTTTTTTATTTTTTTTAATTGCTTCAATATAAATGATTCAAGTGGATGCTTTCTTGACCAGTTCAGTTAAATTGTGTTTAAGTTAAAGGTCCATTAGCAGCATCTAATTTCATTAGCCCTGTTCACAATTTCTTGGCATATTGCCAATATTGGCATAAAAGACCTTGTCTTCTTTTGCTCATTTTGGATTATGTGCATTAGTTTGTCGCATTTCATCTCCAACTGTAATCATAGGTTGTAGTATTTAACATTTCTAAGATTAAAATAGACACTTTTCAAAGCACAGGAAAATGTTAAGTGTGCTGGAAGCAATAGAATTGGCTTTCAGTATGTGGGCTGCAGATGACATCTTTTAGACTTAATCAAATATGCAAATTTTTTTTTAGTGAAGTATAGGGAAGATTTGCTTAAAACAAGGTTTATTGGAACCTACTAATGGAACTGAGCTTTTATATTTTTTCTGCAAGAAGAAAAAAGATATTAAAATAATCCCAAATGTGAGGGCTCTGGAACTATTGAAATAATGTAATTTTGTTTTGAGTTCTGGTCCTGTTACTTTGCTATTGTCTGTTTAATCTGCTGCAAATTTGATTTTGATGTGCCTCTGAAGTGGTTTGCCTTGCTGAAGAAATAGAAATTTCATTCGTTCGTTCAACTCCCTACACCCACTCAATAAGATCATAGTGGGTTTGTTAGCTCAGTCACAAGTTCAAAGTGTAAAGTAAACTTATTATCAAAGTACAACCCTGAGATTCATTTTCTTATGGGCATACTCAATAAATCCATAGAGTAATAACTAACAGAATTAACGAAAGACCACACCAACTCGAGCACTCAACTAGTGTGCAGAAGACAAAAGACAACACTTTGCTGCACTAATCACATATTCCTTGATTCCCTAACATATTAAAATCAACCTATCTCATGTTTACCTTCAGTGACTGAATCTGCACAACACTTTTAGATAGTGCAAGGTATATTGCATTCTAGATGGAGAATTTTTTTTCTATTCTTAGCCCTTGAATGACTATCCTCTTACTATGTTATGTATGGCTATGGTGCCATCATCGCAATCTATTTTCTCAAAACTGCAAGAATTTTGTACTTTTCAATAAAATCTCCTCTTTGTAAAAGAGCCCTGACCCTTTTCTGTTCAATATGATGTTTGTTATTACCAGGATTCAATAGAACATGCCTGTGCTGTGTTCTATCTATCTCAAGTGTAAATTCCATTAAGTAGGAAGACTAGAATCACACATATTTCTTATCATCCTTTATAATTAGACCTAGGTGCGTTTACCTGTACTGAAATCCTTGTGTGATCAAGTGGGAATTTTTTAGTTGAATAGTGCTTTTACTGTACAATGTCAGGACATCTGTATAACTTATATTATAAATAATTTTGAACATAGAGGTGTTGCTTCATGTCATTTGTTATAGTTGCTTTCCATATTGCTTTTGCTCTTTAATCCCTGTATTACAATTCACTCTCAGAATCTGCCATTTTGTATTTCCTTCCATCTCTTTTAACTCAAAACTTTCACATTCCCTTTCTCTCATTTGCTTTTAAGAACATAAGATCTAAACAAATCACAAGCCATCTTAATTGTAGAGAGAAAAATATATTGGTATTATTGTTTTCCCTGGCACTACTTCACATTTCAGAATTTTAGATTATGAATTTTTCAGTTCTGTGTCTCCCACACACAGAGCAAATGTAAGACTACCGTGGGGGGCAGGGAGGGGAAAGAAAATACGCTATTATTGGCTCCTTCCATTGTTTCTGCTTAGTTTCCATGTTTTGACTGTAGCAGTGCAGCTAGCTTCTCAGAGGGTGGTGATATTTGACTAATAGCCTTATAACTTCAGGCATCTCCCTAGCTGGGAGACTTATGGACTTAATCTACGATACGATTTGGATTCCTTTGGTCATCATTCATACTGTGCACCCAGCATTTTACTGGTTTCTGCTGCCTTATCTTGGAAGGGTAAATCATTTACCAACCAAGTGTACACTCAGTGACCACTCTATTAGGTACACTTGTACGCCTGCTTGTTAATGCAAATATCTAATCAGACAGTCGTGGCAGCGACTCAATGCATAAGAGCATGTAGACCCCATCAAGTGGTTCAGTTGTTGTTCAGACCAAAATCAGAAGGGGAAAGAAGTGTAATCTAAGTGACTTTGGAGTGATTGTTGGTCCCAGAAAGGGTGTTTTCAGTATCTCAAACTGCTGATCTCCAGGGATTTTTACACATAACTGTCTTTAGAGTTTACAGAGAATGGTGCCAAAAACACACAATGTCCAGTGGGCAGCAGTTCTCTAGGCAAAAAGGCTGTGTTGCAGAACTGAGAGGGGTCAGTAGAATGGCCAGAATAGTTCAAGCTGCCAGGAAGATGACATGAACTTAGATAACCACGCATCACGACGGTGGTGTGCAGAAGAATGTCCCTGAGTGCATAACACAGCAAACTCTGAAGGGGATTGGCTCTAGCAGTAGAAAGCTATGAACATACAATCAGTGGCTACTTTGTGAGGTATAGGAAGTACCTGATAAAGTGGCAACTGAGTGTTTATGTGGATTTGGGTCTCTTGCATACTGGGTGCAAATGAACATCTAAATAAGAATAGCCAAATGATACTTTACCTGAAAGTTAAAACTATTAGCATAAGAATTAGTTTACGACTTGTGCATGAGTGCTACAAAGCAATTTTCCTCATCTTTGATCTCTGTGACCACCATTCATAAATCCCTTTGTTGAATATACACACCACTCTTCTCTTTGTTGAACTTTAAAAAAAGATGCTAATTGTGTTGATTGTGAACAACCTGCTTTGAATTTTCATGCATGTTCCTTGGCTTTTGAGTGTATAGCTGCAATAGCACTTACCACTGATGTAACATGAGATTTATTTCAAGTAATCTTCAAGCTCTTAAACACCTCTTTAGGCACTCAAGCAAGGTACAGGCGTGATGCTAAGTTTCTCTCACTTCGAACTTGAAACTCCCATTTGTTTTTGCTACTGTTGCCAGCATTCCTTTAAAAATTTTAGTCATATTTTCTAAAGTTTATTCCACTCTGTGCTTATTTCCTCTGTGTAAAAGTTATGATTCATTGCACAATATTCCACCATAAAATTTTATTACAGCATATCAGAACTGTAGAATTTCTAAAATCTCTTGTACTTGGCATCAAGTAATCATTACTAGTGCTTTTCATTTGGGAATCCCTGTAATGTGGGGCTTATTCGCTTTGTTTTTGCAAAGTAAAAATAAACGTAGATGTTTAAAAGTTAAACTCAGATTTTACTTGCCATTTTTTTTCTTCCTTCCACTTCTGTGGATTGCCCAAGGATTTGACTCTGTTAATGTAGAAATAATTGTACATTATTGTAATGACCAAAATTAGAAAAGGATTTGCCCTATTGTCGAAGTTGTAAGCAAACACCTCAAAAATATTGCCAGTTACTTCTTATTTGGCTCAGTTCTGTGCTTTTTTAACTTGCTGTCTGAAAACTAATAGCTATCTATGCTGGTCTATTTTGCTGTTTCTAATCTTTGTATGTTTCCACATTGAATCTTCTGTTCTGCCCATTACTCCTGTAAATATTGGTCCTATCACCATTAATGTACAAAAAGCAGCTTTTGCAATCATAATTCTGGAACTAGACTGAATATGTATATATCCAAGTTGTTTAGAATTTCAAGTTGTTTTGACTTGCTGTTGAAACCACATCCTAATTTCCTTGGGCAGTGGAAAAGGAAAATTTGAACCAGGGTTTTATTACTGATTGATGAGAACACCCTGCTGAAAATCACTTGTGTGCAACTGTTTAGTGAAGGCACAAATGGTTCAAGCTGTGATGACCCTGACATTCAACTTGTCAAATCTGGGCTCCCATATGAAGGATTAGTTGTTGAGTAAAATGTTTGGAAGATAGCAGTGCATGTGTAAGTGTGCACCCTAAAATCTCCAGCACACGAGGAAGGGTACAGTAGGAACAGAGCGTTTTAGAGTTGTTGGTAATTCCATGTTGCTTGGTAATCATTATTTTAAAACTTTTCAGTAGTATTTGTAGCATTTAAAGAAGGGGATGTTCTTGTCATTAAAGCATCTTAATTTCCCTAGTGCATTACATGATCCATTTTCTAAGAATTCAGATGTAAATGAAAATCGGGGATCTTCCACGTGAAGAACAAAGTCTTATAGATTTCTCCCTTTTTTAATATTCATTTATGGGAGGTGGCTGTTGCAGACTAAGCCCAAAATTTAATTGTCTATCCCTACTTGTCCTTGAAGATGGTGAGATGCCTTTTTGCACTACTGCAGTTTTGCAGGTGTGGGCATAACCACAATGCCATTAGGGAGAGGGTTCGAGGAATTCTGAGTCAGGGTGATGTGTGGCTTTGAAAGCAACTTCTAGTAGTTGTGTTCCTATTCTTTTGCTATCTTCTCTTTTCAACTGGCAGAGGTTATGGGTAGTTGGAGTGCATCCCGTAGATGGTATAAACTGATGCTACCATGTGTAGATGGTGGAATGGATGAATTTTTGTGGATGGGTGCACACCAGGTGCACTATGTCTTTTCGAGTTTCTGGAGTGTTAATGAAGCTGCACTCATCTAGACAGGCAGTGAGTATTCCATCGCATTCCTGACTAGAGCCTTGTAAATAAGTTTTGGGAAGTGAAGAGGTGAGTTACTCACCACAGGATCCCCTAGCCTATGATCTACGCTTGCAGCCACATTATGTATATAGCTATTCCAGTTCAGTTGCTGGCCAATGGCAAACTGCAGGATATTGACAGCATGCGATTCTGTGACAGTAATGTCACTGAATGTCAGGGTGATCGTTAGATTTTTCTCTTCTGGGATACTGTCACTTCCTGGCATGTGTGGCATGAATGTTACCTGCCACCTATCAGCTGAGGTCTGGGTATTGTCATGGTTTTGCTGCATTTGTTTGTGGTCTGCTTTATTGCCTGAGGAACTGTGAATGGTGCTGCCCATTCTGCAGTCAACAGGGAGTGACCCTGTGAATGAAGGAAGGTCATTCATGAAGCAGCTGAAGATGGTTGGACCTAGCATACTACTTTGAGGACCTCCTGCATAGATGTCCTGTGGCTGAGATGAATGATCTCAACCAACACAACCATCTTCCTTTGCGATAAGTATAATTCTAACCAACCAAGGGATTTTTGTCCTGATTCCCATTGTCTCCAGTTTAGCTGGATCTCCTTGATGCCATACTTGATCAACAGCTACCATGATGTTAAAGGCAGTTAATTTCCATATATACAGCATAGAATAGGCCTATCTGACCCTTGAAGACATGTTGCCCAGCAACCCCTGATTTAACCCTAGCCTAATCATGGGACATAGAAACATAGAAACATAGAGAATAGGTGCAGGAGTAGGCCATCCGGCCCTTTGAGCCTGCACCGCCATATATTATGATCATGGCTGATCATCCAACTCAGAACCCCGCCCCAGCCTTCCCTCCATACCCCCTGACCCCCGTAGCCACAAGGGCCATATCTAACTCCCTCTTAAATATAGCCAATGAACTGGCCTCAACAGTTTCCTGTGGCAGAGAATTCCACAGATTCACCACTCTCTGTGTGAAGAAGTTTTTCCTAATCTCGGTCCTAAAAGGCTTCCCCTCTATCCTCAAACTGTGACCCCTCGTTCTGGACAATTCACCTACCGACTGACACATCTCTGGACTCTGGGAGGAAACTAGAGCACCTGGGGGAAATCCACATGGTCA
Organism: Mobula hypostoma; assembly: GCF_963921235.1. Taxonomy (NCBI): domain Eukaryota; kingdom Metazoa; phylum Chordata; class Chondrichthyes; order Myliobatiformes; family Myliobatidae; genus Mobula; species Mobula hypostoma. Next base: position 47,394,076 of record NC_086104.1, read on the forward strand.
CAGCAATAAATGTGCAAACTCCTTACAGATAGCGGGAATTGAATCCGTGTCGTTGGTACTGTAAAGCGTTGTATTAACCATTGCACTACTGTACCACCTCTGAAGTGCTGCTGTTTTGTCCACATTTGGACCATGATTGCAATGGTGTCACAAGCTGAGTTTTTGAACCCAAACTGTGCTTCTGAGAGCAGCAAGTGCCACTTAATAGCACCATCTGTTGTTTCTTCCATTGCTTTGCTAATTTTCGGGAATAGACTCGTGGATCAGATATTGGCCAGGTTAGATTTGTCTTGCTTCTTGTGAACTGGGCATACAGTTCGTGGGCAGTTTTCCCCACTTTCAGGATATAGCAAAGGTGCAAATCTTTACTACCTTTGCCCAATTTGTTGTTGGGCCCATAGACTTTGCTACTTCCAATTCCTTTATCCATTTCTTGAAACCACAAGAAATGAATTGAACTAGTTGAAAACAGACAGTTTTCGCACTTGGGGCACTGATGGAGGCGGAGATGAATTATCCATTCAGCACTCCGGGCTGAAGACTCTTGCAAGCGCCTCTATTTTCTCATATGCATTGAAGTGCTTGAATCTCCCGTAACTGGTATTTGTGGAGCATTTTCTTGTGGGTTGCCCTACTCCAGACCAACATTGCCAGTATTGTGGTTGTAAAGTACACTCAGCCATCTTTAATTCTTCTTGTATGCTTGTCCCCAGACTCCTGAAACAGGCTCTGTGCTCTGTCATGGCCACAGATTACCAGCTGCCAAAGGAAACAAATCAAAAATGTTTCCAAAGCCTTTTTGGAAAATCTGTGATGTTCTCACTGCTGTGGTTTTTATGCCAATTTTATTTTCCTTCTCCAGCAATGTCTTAAGTAAAATTATTAATTGATACAAGGTACCTTAGCATAGAAATAATATAGCATTGCATGACACTAGTAAACCATAGACAGCACACACAAAGTGCTAGAGGAACTCAGCAGGTCAGGCAGCATCTATGGAAAAGAGTGAACAGTCGACATTTCAGACTGAGGCCATTATTCCATCTTTACATTAATAACTTTTTTCAGTTGTCTTCTGTTGGTTTTTAAAAGCTTCCCGATCTTCTACCTTCCCACTAATTTTTCCTCTATTATATGCCCTCTTGTTGGTGTTGATTTCTCTTGTTGGCCATAGTTGTATCATATTTCCTTCAGAATATTACTTCCTCTTTGGGATGTATATATCCGGTGCCTTCTGAATTGCTTCTTGAAATTCCAGCCATTGCTGCTCTGCCACTATCCCTGCCAGCGTTCTTTTCCAATCAATTTTGGCAAACTTCTTTTTGCCTCTGTTGTAATTCCCTTTACTGCAGTGTGATACTGATACATCTGACTTTCTCCTTCTCAAATTTCAGGGTGAATTTGATATTATGATTACTTTCCCCTAAGGGTTCTTAAACTCTGAAATCAATTTGGGTTCATTGCACAGCACCCAATCTGGAATAGCAGATCCTCCAGTGGGCTCAACCATAAGGTGCTCCAACAAGCCATCTCATAGGCACTCTAGAAGTTCACCCTCCTGTAATCCAGCATCAACCTGATTTTCCCCCTCTACCTGCATATTGAAGTCCCCCATTGTGCATGCCCTTTTGGCTTGCATTTTCAATCTCCCATTGTAATTTGTAGGCACATGTTGTTACTCATGGTGTCAGATGTGTCAAGTGTATAGAGATACAACTTGTCATGGTCCGTTCACATTTATTGAAAAAGGATTAGAGTACAAAATATGTATTTCTCTATTATATAGGGAGCCCTGGGAAGAATATACCCAGATAATTTGTTTCACCTAACCTGTGGGTGAATATACATTCACTCTATCTCACATGTAGTGACTAGTTACTCGACTGATTGTTGGTTTGTTATAATAGAGACTCAGACTGGATCTGTGCTGTTTTGAGTTGACAAGAATAAGAGTGATCTTACTGAAATGTACAAGATACTCTTAGAGTTTGACAGGGTGAATGGGGGTGGGGAATGCCTCCCTAGATCAGGTAATTTGAAGCCTGGATCACAAAGTAAGGGATTAGCCATTCAGAAGAAAGATGAGAAGAAATTTCCCTTCTGAGAGGTTATGAATGTTTTGAGTTCCCTAAGGCTGTGGAGGGTTGAGTGTGTTCAAGACAGATCAATAAGTTGTTGAAAATTAAGGAAATTGAAGTTTGTGGGGCTTTTGCAGGAAAATGCACTGAGATTGGTCCCATCTTCATGAATGCCAGAACAGAGACTAGGGGCTAAAAGACCAATTCCTGCTTCAATCTCTTGTCTTTGCATTCAGCTAAATTCACTCATACCTGCACTACTACAATGAAGCTTTTGCTGGGTTGGCCTGTGTACAATTCAAGTGCTGGCCTGCAGCATATCAGAGGTTTCACATGCCTTTCTCAGTATTGGAAGAATTTCGAGGCTCGCCCTCAAACCCACGTGAGATGCATACATTAAAACATCTAGGACTGTTGTTTGGATTCTTTTATTCAATGTTTACTTTTGTTTCTGACTTGCATTATTAATTTAAACCATGCAGTGAATATTTGGCAAACTAGTTTCTTCATGTTAGAATGTGTGGCACACTGTCTGTGAGCACACTTCAATGGTTAAATACCTCCATTAGCCTGGTTGTACCAATGTCATAATTCCTGCACCACACTTCACCAGTACTATATCTTTTCAATGGGGACATTAGAAGCCAGCAAGAAAATAGTAAGTATTGTGCTCCACACTACTAACGCTTTAAAGGAATAATATTTTCGCTTTTTTTCCAGCAGCAAGAAAATTGAAAGTTTGTGTTCAACAATTAACAAATTTGAGGCTTTTGCTGGAGATAAAGCTTCAGGGTTTGTTTAGTACTTTAGTGGAGTATCTGGTTGGGTTACAGTTTATCTCTAAGCTTCTGCAGCCAACTTCTTTTGATTTCTGATTTGTGATCCTGAATGTCAGAAACGCATATTTTGATTAGTGCCCCGGGAATAAACTGATGAACAAGCTAAGGTTTTAAAATGATTTTGAGAGATCCATGGTATGCTTAATTGAAAAGATTTGTAGAAAATATGCTTGTATTGAATAAGGAGTGGAGAACTGCGAGCAGAGGCACAAAGAACTGTTCTCGTATTCTGAGAATTGTCAGATCAGATGCATTTCAGCCTGAGGTAATTTGTGTTCAGCTGCTCTAGAGCACTAGTGAAGTTTGTGATTCCCCAGTGAAGTAATGATATTTCACTATGAAAAGAATCAACAGTGCACACCTATGTTTTTACTTGTGTCAATTAGAGATGTTAAAATGCAATTGAACACTGAACATTTAAATGGATGGCTAAATGTATTTGCATTTTGGCTTCCTGACATGTGGGTGTTTGGTTTTTTTATATATATTTTGTATATGTATGTATGTGTGTGTGTATGTGTGTGTGTGTATATAATATATATATATATATATATATATATATATATATATACACACACATATATGTGATATGTCAATCATGAATTATGAATTATCTTGCCAAATGCAGTTCAGTTAAGGCATTGCATAAGACAGTTTAACATCCCTACTGAGTGATTTCATGTGTTGTAGGGTTTTCGTTGCCTACTGGTGATGAACAAACAAAAACAATAGTTGAGTTTATTTGTTGTCTTTAGATGTGGTCAAATTGCCCAAAGTGGTCCACAAGGGACTACTAAAACGATCAAGAAAGAACTGCTGAGACAAGTGAGGGAAGTAGGATTTTTAACTACATTATTGGTAACAATTAAAATGTTTGACTTTAAGAAAACTGGATGTCTGAAATAATTTTTTTAAAAGTTTGGTTAAAATGTTCTATAGAGAATTTTATGTAGTTAATGCATGATAGTACATGATAGAATGAGTTTTTTTGTTGTGTTCACTTTCAGTATATTTTTCATTCTTTTGTTCCCTTGTTCAATTTGTTTTGTCTCTTTCCCTTCCCCTAGCTTCCACCACACCCCACGCCAATCTCCCTGTCTGTGTGGGACCATGATTTTTAATGATCACCATCCCATTCACTGTATCTTCAAATTGCAGTGTTTCATGCTCTTAACAGTATAGCCTAGGGGCCTTTTAACTTGCTTCTGTGGGTCCTGACCTGATGTATCTCTGATATGGAGTAGAGCTGATGAGATGCCCCTCTGGTCCATCCCCCAAAAGTAGAACATCCCAGTGGTCAAACATTTTAATTCCAATTCCCGTTCCAACCTGTCAGTCCAAATCCAACTCCTGTGCGAAGATGAGGCCACCCTTGGTGGAGGAACAACACTTTGAATTCTATCTGGGTAGCCTCGGACCTGATGGCATGAATATAGTTCTCTCCCGGTTTAAGAAAAATCCTTCTCCCTCTCCTCTTCCCCACTCTGGCCTCTTGCCTCTTGTTACCTGCTTTTCACCTCCCCCGAGACGACAACTCGTCATCCTCCTCCCCTTTCTCCTATATTCCACTCTCCTCTTCTATCAGATTCCTCTTCTCCGGCCCTTTACCCCCATCCACCTGGCTTCACCTATCACCTTCCAGCTAGCCTCCTTCCCCTTCCACTCCCCCCGCCACTCCAACTTATTATTCTGGCATTTTCCCCCTTCCATTTCAGTCCTGATGAAGGCTCTCAGCCCAAAATGTCAACTGTGTATTCTTTTTTTCATAGAAGCTGCCTGACCTGCTGAGTTCCTCCAGCGTTTTGTGTGTGTTGCTATGGATTTTCAATGGTGACATTCTGCAGATTTGTCACAAAACTTCTACCTCTCCTTCTACATGTGTTTCTACTACAAAACCGCATGCCATTGGAGCTTGAAATTTAGATTTTGATGATGAGCTTTTGGGCAACTGAGCAATCTGGTGCTTTTGTTATCTCGGAGGGAATTTGGCATTGTTGAGAGTGAGTTTGGGAACGGAGTGTGTGGCCTAATAGTGGAGAACAAACCCATGATCAGTTCCATTACTCATCAATCCAGCGTGGAGCAAGCTTGAAATTGATGTGGATGAGACCAGAAGTTGAGCAGGTGTTCAATGCTGATTGCCTACGTTTGACCGGTATCCTCTTCCTCTCGCTTGCTGCTTCCAGAGGAAAGTGCAAGAGTCTTGGATCTTGAGCAAGGTTTGATCATTTGTGGCTCATGGATTGGACTTGTTTTTAGAGGACTCTGTGGTTCATGTTGCATGTGCTTCTGGTTACATTTCTTAAAAAATTGCTATTTAAAAAAGACCTCAGTGCTGCTATTATCAAGCTGCAGACATTACATCCAGATGGAGCCTTTATTGTCGCTGGGGACATTAATCATTGTAACCTACGTACCGTGCTTCCAAGATTTTACCAAAATGTACCATGCAGCACCAGGGGAAATAAAACCTTAGATCATGTCTACACAAATGTGGCCGACGCTTACAAAGCCACTACCCTCCCCCAACTGGGACAATCCGACCATCTTTCATTGTTTCTGCTTCCCAAGTACCGCCCGGTCATTAAAAGTGTGAAGCCCACAATGAAGACTATGAAGTTCTGGCTGGAGGGTGCTGACTCTGCTCTTCAGCACCAATTCCAGCACACAGACTGGAGTGTGTTTGCTGCCCATGCCACCACAGACTCTCAGATTAACATTGACCAACTCTGTCCTTGAGCATATCAACAAGTTTGTAGACAGAGTGACATCACAAAAACAAATAAAACTTTTCCCCAATCAGAAACCATGGATGAACAGAGAAGTTCGCCTCCTGCTCAAAGCCAGAGATTCAGCCTTCAGGTCTGGAGACCAGGAGGCTTACAGCTCAGCCAGGGCCAACCTGAGGAGGGGATTTTCTCAGCCTAAACACATATACAAACAGAGAATCGAGGAGCATTTCAACTCCTCGGACCCTCAGTGCATGTGGCATGGTATACAGGTCATTACAGACTTCAAACCACCCAGTACTGTGCCCCCTTGCAGCTCTGCTTCCCTCCCTGATGAGCTCAATTACTTCTATGCTCGCTTTGACCGAGAGAACAAGGAGGTCACCCTCAAAATGGATCTCCCACCTGGTGAACTGCCTCTCTCACTTCCCACCTCCGACGTTTGCGCCACCCTGAGCAGGGTGAATGTACGGAAGGCAGCTGGTCTGGATGGAATACCTGGCCGTGTGCTCGGAGTCTATGCAGGGCAGTTGGCTGGGGTCTTCATGGACATTTTTAATCTGTCCCTGGCCCAGGCAGTTGTCCCCACAAGCTTCAAGATCGCCACCATCGTGCCAGTGCTGAAGCATTCCACTGCCACGGGCCTGAATGACCTCCGTCCAGTTGCATTCACCCCCAACATTGCAAAATGCTTTGAGAGACTGGTTCTATCTCATCTGAATTCCTGTCTGCCCACTACCCTGGACCCCCATCAATTTGCCTATCGCACCAACAGGTCAACATAGGACACCATCTCCATGGCACTTCACTCTGCCCTGACCCACCTGGGCAACCACAACTCTTACGTCAGAATGCTGTTCATTGACTTTAGTTCGGCATTCAGTACTGTGATCCCCTCCAAACTGATCACCAAACTTTGCCAGCTTGGTATCAGCTCATCCCTCTGCAATTGGACCTTGGACTTTCTGACTAACAGACCCCAATCAGTTAAGTTAGACAACCTCTCCTCCTCCACTCTCACCCTGAACACCAGCGTGCCTCAAGGCTGTGTGGTGAGCCCTCTTCTGTGCTCCCTTTTCGCCTATGACTGCATTCCTGTACATGGTTCTAACTCCATAATTAAATTCACAGACGGCACCACGGTGGTTGGCCTGATCATAGGGGATGATGAGATGGCCTACAGGGACGAGGTCCATCACCTGGCCATGTGGTGTGCCAACAACAACCTGGTCCTTAACACCCAGAAGACCAAGGAGGTTATTGTGGACTTCAGGCATGCCAGGAGTCACACTCACGTCCCTATCTACATCAATGGAGCTGTAGTGGAGCATGTACCAAGCTTCAAATTCCTTGGTGTCCACATTTCCGAGGATCTCACCTGGTCCCTGAACTCCTCCATCCTGATCAAAAAGGCGCAACAGCACCTTTATTTCCTGCGGAGCATGAAGAAAGCTCACCTCTGTCCCAGGATACTGATGGACTTTTACCGCTGTACCATTGAGAGCACGCTCACCAACTGCATCTCAGTGTGGTATGGCAATTGTCCCGTATCAGATTGCAAAGCACTCCAGCGTGTGGTGAAAACTGCCCAGCGGATTATCAGCACCCAATTGCCCACCATTGAGAACAGCTACCATAAATGCTGCCTGGGCAGGGCGAAAAGCATTATCAAAGATGCATCTCACCCTAACCATGGACTTTTTGCTCTCCTCCCATCTAGTAGGCGCTACAGGAGTCTCCGCTCCCACATCAGCAGGCACAGGAAGAGCTTTTTCCCTGAGGCTGTGACCCTGCTGAACCTCTCATCACAGCGTTAAGCAGTATTGCACCCATATTGTACTGTCTCAGTACTTTTATATTTGTGTACTGTAGCACTTACTTTTTATTCGCAGTTATTTTGTAAATAACACTGTTCTTTGCATTTCTGGTTAGATGCTAACTGCATTTTCATTGGCTTTGTATCTGTACTCGGCACAATGACAATAAAGTTTAATCTAATCTATTTTGCACGGTTTTGATTGGGGTGCTTCGCGGATTGACTCTGCGACCTGCAGTCAATGAAGACACAGAGCTAAACTGAACTAAACTAAATTGAACATTCCCAGACCATTTCAAGGACTCTGCAGTTTGATGTCTAATATTCTGTGTGATTCGCTTGTTTTCTGCCATTTGTGTGATTTGTTCTCCCCGCCCCCACACGTTGGGTGTTTGATGTTTTCTTTGAATGGGTTCCATGGTGTTTTTTGTTTCATGGCTGCCTACAGGAGGATGAATCTCAGAGTTGTAAACTTTGATAATAAATGTACTTTTAACCTTTGAATCTTTTAAAATCCTGGTACACCTTTTCTGCACCCTTGCCAAAGTCTTGACAACCTTTGTATAACGGGGTGACTTGAACTGAAGGCAATTTCCAGGTGCAGTCGAATTGCAGTTTATAAAACTGCGATGTTATTTCCTGACAATTTACCTTAATGCCTCGACTAATAAGGCAAACATACTTTGCCTTTTTTTGTTAATCCTCCTGTCCATTTTTGAAGCCATTTTCAAAGAGCTATGGACTTGGATTCCAAGATCTCTCTGCATGTCAACACTGTTGAAGGTTTTTCCATTAAAAGTGTACTGTTCCTTTACATTTGGCCTGTTTAAACTCCATCTGACATTTTCCCACCCATATCTGCAACTGGTCTATATCCTATGTATCCTTTGTGGTTTTCTCTGCTTTCCACAACCCCACCAATATTCTTTATCATCTGCAAATTTACGAGCCCGCCCATCTACAGTTTAATCCTGGTTTTATCTGATATGTATGTGCATAAGCAACAGATTTCCCAGTATGGATCCCTGTGGTATAAATCTAGTCACAGACCTCCAGCCAGAAGAAGTCCCATCAATCACTACCCTCTGTCTTTCATGGGCAAGCCGATTCTGAATCCAAACAGCTGTGGATTCCATACATGTTAATCTTCTGGATGAGACGCCACTTGTCAAACACTTCACTAAAATCTATCCAGGTGACATCCGCAGCTCTACCTTCATCAACCGCTTTGCGTCACCTTCTTGAAAAGCTAAATTAGAGCATAGAACAGTATAGGCTCTTCAGCCCATGATGTGCCAATCCTTAACTTATTCCTAGATCATTCTAACCCTTCCTGCCCACCTAACCCTCCATGAAGACCCTGACTTAGAATTACACTCTGACTTTGGTTCTTTGCAGGAAAGGGACCCACTCTTAGGGCCTCACAGCCAGCCGCTTTTCGATATCCCAAGGGCGCGGTCTGGAAGACTAGAATGCATTCAGGGTGCCATATTTTCATGGCTCTGGAGACAGGCTGATTGAAGGCTGGTGTCTCCAGCTAAGGTGTCATGGGAGAATGCGGAAGACCGGAAGCAGCGGGCTAGCTGCTGTGGGCTATGTGTCCAGAGACCCAAGTTCTTTGGGCACAGAGCTCGGAAAAAGCAATGCAACAGACTTTTATCACCATAAATCAGCGAGTTGTTTTTTATGTTTCCCCTCTTGCTATCTATCCCTTTTATAAGTGTTTGTTTCTGTAAGATCACCTCTCATTCTGCTGAATTTCAGCAAGTATAGAACCAGGTGATTCAACCTGTCCTCATAGTAGACATCCCACCCTGCAAAAACTCATTTAGGGAGGTAGCATCATCAATTTGTGGGAGACTTCCGGGAGAGGTGGGATGTCTGCAATAGAGCAGCTAGCCAGCTAGTTTAAATAACATTAGCTTATGCTATTGAACAAATGACACCTGTTAAACTCACCTCAACATGTCTTTTACAGTCTTAACCTACCATGGGCAATGGAAAAATCACTGATGCCAACAGTGCAGTGAGCAACACTGTCGTTATTTTTGATGGCTATTAGGCAGGGGTACACTTTAGTGTAGTCTGGGGTGAAGTACTTTTTATATTTTCTTTTTTTTGAAACACTCTGCCATGGCAGTGCGGGACACTAAATTGAACTGATGGAGAGACAGAGGTCGACTGTAAAGCCCGCCCACAGAGAAAACTGATAGGTCTACTAAGCATAAAGAGAGACCAATCAGGATGCCCACTCCCACTCCCGCTCTCCCTCTCATTTCCGGGATATTGTATATAATTTGCGGGCTTCAGGGAGCTGCTATTAATATGCAGGAGACTCCCGGAACTTCCGGGAACGGTGGGATGTCTGTCATAGGCTAGCCCCCTTATGTCTAGATTCAACCTGGTGAGCCTCGTCTGAACTGCCTCCAAAGCCATACATCTTTTCTCAAGTAAGGAGACTAGAACTACACGTAGTACTCCAGGTGTGGCCTCATCACTATCTTGTACTTTGCAACATAGCCTCCCAGCTCTTAAATTCAATCCCTGTAGCGATGAAGGCCAACATTGCATTTTCTGTCTTGATAACCTATTGCATCTGCAACCCAACCTTTTGTGATTCGTGCATAAGCACTCCCAAGTCCCTTGGCACAATGGGATGCTGCAATCTTTCACCATTTAAATAATTTCATTTTCTATTCTTACTTCCAAAGTGGATGACTTTGCATTTACCAATAAAGTATTCCATCTGCCAGTATCTTGCCCAGTAACATTCATTCCCTTAACCTGTCTCTATCTCTCTGCGAACTCTCCACACGCTGTTTACAATTTGCTTTTCCACTCAATTTAGTGTCCTCAGCAAACCTGGATACACTAACACTCAGCCCCTCTTCCAAGTCATTATTGTATATTGTGAACAGTTGCACCGATCCCTGCATCGCTCTGTCACCACTGACTGCTAAACAAAGAAACACACACTTAACTTTCACCCTTCTACTCATTAGTCAATTGTCACTCCATACAGATACATTTTCCCCCACTCCACGCATCCTTATAGATAAATCTTGATGCGGTACTCATTGAATGCCTTCTGGAAACCCCAAGTATACAATGTCCACTCTATCCATTGTAATCAAAAGGCAGCCTTTAGCTGACCCAAAAACGTTGAGAGATATTTTTATTAATAATTCCTAAAGGTAGAGACTGTTGCTGATCTAGAGCTCCATTGCTTCTGTAACCTCCAATGTTCATGGCATGTTTGCTGATATTACAAAATTAGGGAGCCTTGTTGATAGTGAAACAGGTTACAAAGAATTGCAAAGAGATCTTAATAAGTTTGTGTGAGCGAGAGAGAGAGAGACTGAGAAATGGCAAATGGATAACACAGATATATGTAAGGTGATGCATTTTGAACATCATACCAGGGTAGGACTAATACAATGAATGACAAGGCACTGACAAATGTTATGGAACAGAAGGACCTGGGAGCTTTACAGTGTTCCCTTTAAGGTGTGTGCACGCACACATCTTTTGCTGCTAGTGCCCAAAAGGTTGTCAACTGTACCTCTTTGGCATATTAAGTATATTTCATGATCGTGCCCAATCAAATTTCCTTTTCCGTTTTCTGATGTGGATGGTGCTGACAACATGGAGTTAGTGATGATTTGTCTGCAGATTTTAGAACTGGCTTATGGTGTTTTTATTGAGGAAATTATTGATTCACTATGTTGAATTCCAAAGAAGCAAAGTGCATGAAGTGCAAAAGAATTGCGAGTTAATTTAAAGCAGAATGGCTTAATGAAACAGTAGAAACTACTACACCGAAAGGTCATGACGTCAGAAATGTGGAGCTATGAGAAATATTTCTGTACAATACAGAAACTGATGTTATCTGTATAGAAACATAGAAAATAGGTGCAGGAATAGGCCATTTGGCCCTTCAGGCCTGCACCGCCATTCAGTATGATCATGGCTGATATCCAACTCAGAACCCTGTACCTGCATACCCCCTGATCCCTTTAGCTACAAGGGTAATACCTAATTCTCTCTTAAATATAGCCAATGAACTGGCCTCAACTGTTTCCTGTGGCAGAGAATTCCGCAGATTCACCACTCTCTGTGTGAAGAAGTTTTTCCTCATCTAGGTCCTAAAAGGCTACCCCTTTATCCTTAAACTGTGACCCCTCGTTCTGGACTTCTCCAACATTGGGAACAATCTTCCTGCATCTGGTCTGTCCAATCCCTTTAGGATTTTATACGTTCCAATAAGATCCCCCCTCAATCTTCTAAATTCCAGCAAATATAAGCCTAGTCGATCCAGTCTTTCATCATATGAAAGTCCTGCCCTCCCAGGAATCAATCTGGTGAACCTTCTTTGTACTCCCTCTATGGCAAGAATGTCTTTCCTCGGACTAGGGGACCAAAACTTCACACAGTACTCTAGGTGTGGTTTCACCAAGGCCTTGTACAACTGCAGTAGTACCTCCCTGATCCTGCACTCGAATCTTCTTGCTATGAATGCCAGCATACCATTCGCCTTTTTCACCGCCTGCTGTACCTGCATGCCCACTTTCAATTACTGGTGTATAATGACACCCAGGTCGCGTTGCACCTCCCCTTTTCCTAATCGGCCACCATTCAGATAATAATCTGTTTTCCTGTTTTTGCCACCAAAGTGGATAACCTCATATTTATCCACATTAAATTGCATCTGCCATGAATTTGCCCACTCACCTAACCTATCCAAGTCACTCTGCATCCTCTTAGCATCCTCCTCACAGCTAACACTGCCACCCAGCTTCGTGTCATCCGCAAACTCGGAGACGCTGCATTTAATTCCCTCGTCTAAGTCATTAATATATTTTGTAAACAACTGGGGTCCCAGCACTGAGCCCTGCAGTACCCCACTAGTCACTGCCTGCCATTCTGAAAAGGTCCCGTTTATTCCCACTCTTTGCTTTCGGTCTGCCAACCAATTCTCTATTCACATCAATACTATACCCCCAATACCGTGTGCTTTAAGTTTGCACGCTAATCTCCTATGTGGGACCTTGTCAAAAGCCTTTTGAAAATCCAAATATACCACATCCATTGGTTCTCCCCTATCCACTCTACTAGTTACATCCTCAAAAAATTCTATGAGATTCGTCAGACATGATTTTCCTTTCACAAATCCATGCTGACTTTGTTCAATGATTTCACCACTTTCCGAATGTGCTGTTATCACATCTTTGACAACTGACCCTAGCATTTTCCCCACCACCGACGTTAGGCTAACCGGTCTATAATTCCCCGGTTTCTCTCTTCCTCCTTTTTTAAAAAGCGGTGTTACATTAGCCACCCTCCAATCCTCAGGAACTAGTCCAGAATCTAAAGAGTTTTGAAAAATTTTCACTAATGCATCCACTATTTCTTGGGCTACATCCTTAAACACTCTGGGATGCAGACCATCTGGCCCTGGGGATTTATCTGCCTTCAATCCCTTCAATTTACCTAACACCACTTCCCTACTAACATGTATTTCCCTCAGTTCCTCCATCTCACTAGACCCTCGGTCCCCTACTATTTCCGGAAGATTATTTATGTCCTCCTTAGTGAAGACAGAACCAAAGTAGTTATTCAATTGGTCTGCCATGTCCTTGTTCCCCATGATCAATTCACCTGTTTCTGTCTGTAAGGGACCTACATTTGTCTTAACCAATCTTTTTCTTTTCACATATCTATAAAAGCTTTTACAGTCACTTTTTATATTCCCTGCCAGTTTTCTCATAATCTTTTTTTCCTTTCCTAATTAAGCCCTTTGTCCTCCTCTGCTGAACTCTGAATTTCTCCCAGTCCTCAGGTGAGCCGCTTTTTCTGGCTAATTTGTATGTTTCTTCTTTGGAATTGATACTATCCCTAATTTCCCTTGTCAGCCACAGGTTGACTACCCTCCCTGGTTTATTCTTTTGCCAAACTGGGATGAACAATTGTTGTAGTTCATCCATACAATCTTTAAATGCTTGCTATTGCATATCCACTGTCAACCCTTTAAGTATCATTTGCCAGTCTATCTTAGCTAATTCACGTCTCATACCTTCAAAGTTACCCTTCTTTAAGTTCAGAACATACATCAAAGTTGCTGGTGAACGCAGCAGGCCAAGCAGCATCTGTAGGAAGAGGTGCAGTCGACGTTTCAGGCCGAGACCCTTCGTCAGGACTAACTGAAGGAAGAGTGAGTAAAGGATTTGAAAGTTCAACTTTCAAATCCCTTACTCACTCTTCCTTCAGTTAGTCCTGACGAAGGGTCTCGGCCTGAAACGTCGACTGCACCTCTTCCTACAGATGCTGCTTGGCCTGCTGCATTCACCAGCAACTTTGATGTATGTTGCTTGAATTTCCAGCATCTGCAGAATTCCTGTTTGCGTTTAAGTTCAGAACCTTTGTTTCTGAATTGACTATGTCACTCTCCATCTTAATGAAGAATTCCACCATATTATGGTCACTCTTACCCAAGGGGCCTCTCACGACAAGATTGCTAATTAACCCTTCTTCATTGCTCAATGCCCAGTCTAGAATGGCCTGCTCTCTAGTTGGTTCCTTGACATGTTGGTTCAGAAAACTACCCCGCATACATTCCAAGAAATCCTCTTCCTCAGCAGCCTTACCAATTTGGTTCACTTGATCTATATGTAGATTGAAGTCACCCATTATAACTGCTGTTCCTTTATTGCACGCATCTCTAATTTCCTGTTTAATGCCATCCCCAACCTCACTACTACTGTTAGGTGGCCTGTACACAACTCCCACCAGCGTTTTCTGCCCCTTAGTGTTGTGCAGCTCTACCCGTGTCGATTCCACATCTTCCCAGCTAATGTCCTTCCTTTCTATTACGTTAATCTCCTCTCTAACCAGCAATGCTACCCCACCTCCTTTCCTTTCATATCAATCCTTCCTGAATATTGAATATCAGCATGTATTGATGCGATGCAGAAGCTGCTGGAGAACTTGCAAGTGGGGAAAAAGTGGAGTGGTATTTGGAAACTTTACTTTTTAAAGCATCATTTAGCATTGTCAAACTGAAGAGGGTGTAGGAGAGATTTGTGAGGTTACTGCCTGAGTTATAGGGAGTAGTTGGTCATGCTGAATCTTTATTTCCTGGCTGCAAGAGAATGAGAAATCATCATGGGTATGGATAAGTGAATAGTCATGGCCTTTTCCCCTGCAATGGGGCGACTAAAACTAAAGGGCATGAGGTAAAAGCGGAGAGATTTAAAAGCAAGCTGAGAGGTTAGTTCTTTACACCTAGGGTAGTGAGTACCTAGAAACAGCTACTAGATGTAGTGGTTGAGGTGGGTATAATGGCAACATTAAAAAGTCAGTTGGATAGGTCAAAATATTTTGTGAATGTACAAGAAATTCAATCAGATGATCAACTGAGCCTTTGAGTCTGTCCTAAACCATGTTGACAGACTAATCATGAAGTTTATCCTCACCAGGGTTCAAATTCTCCAGCAGTCATTTTATCCCCCTGGAGCTGCAAAAACAACTTGAAACAAATTCTGGGGCCAATAAGAGTAAAAATACTTTAAGTTCCCTTGTGAGCTACTCCTGGGGATCATATTTAATCCAGAAGATTACTAAAACATAACTTCATGTATTTCAATCTCTGCCTCTAATCATGAACCAGACCAATTTTCTCAAAGGTACATGGAGAATAAGTGTACATTGCATTAGCTGGCAATGAATTTCTGGAGTCAATATTCCATCAGGAAAGAACCACCACCTAATATTCAGTCTTTATTTGTCGTTCATATAATTTCCTGGGCCTGCTCAATGCTTGGAACTAGGTTATCAATTTGTAGGGTTGCTTTTCAGCTTTTTATGTGTCCTGTACATACTTCCTCAAAAGTAGCATTGTCTATGAAACCGGGATGTGGATCTATTAAGCAACTACTCTAGGACCTTTCTCAAGGCTGCTCTACTGTCCAACATGTAATGGGATCAAATCCGAAAACAACATTTTAGACACATTCCAGCATGTCAGTCCACGACTGCTTTTACTGCTGCAATGAAGCCACACTCAGGTAGGCGGAGCAACACCTTGTATTTTGTCTGGGTTTCCTCCGACCTGATGGCATGAACATGGATTTCTCAAGCTTCTGGTAATTACCCTCTCTTCTCCCCCCCCCCCCACCATTCCCCATTCCTCTTTCACACTCCCACCTTGCCTCCTTACCTGTGCATCACCTCCCTCTGGTGCTCCTCCTTCCCTTTCTTCCATGATCTTCTACCCTCTCCAATCAGATTTCCCCCTCCTTCAGCCCTTTATCTGTTTCACCAATGAACTTCCCAGCTCTTTAGTTCACCCAGCTCCCCCTCCCAGTTTCACCAATCACCTACCACCTTGTACTACTTCCTCCCCCTCTCCCACCTTTATGACTTCTCATCTTTTTTTCCAGTCCTAATGAAGGGTCTCTGGCCGAAATGTCGACTGTTTACTTTTTTCCATAGATGCTGCCTGGCATGCTGAGTTCCTCCAGTAGCTTATGTGTGTTGCTTTGGATCTCCAGCATCTGCAGATTTTCTTTTCTTGGAAAGTAAGGTAACACATAACCTAGTGTCTAGATTTTAAAGTGTAATAAAGGAAATTTAGTGTATATTTTTATGGAGCTTTAAAATTTACAAACAGTAAATGAAAGGGGAAGGTGGGCGCACAGGACTGAATGTTGGTGGTTAGTTGTAATAAGTAAAGGTGAAAGGAAGCTGATTGAACTGAAAGCATTGCTAAGTGCTGCTCTCTGGAGATCTAAGCTGGAGCTGTTTTTACTTAATTGTGCAGACATTATGAAAGTATAGTGTGATTGAAGTGTAAGCTGAGAATCATAGAACAATCTAGCTTGTATTCATTTCTTTCTCATGTTTAATTACTTGCCTGCTAAATATTTCTATATCATTTGCTGTGTATATTCCATTGGGTAATGAGTTTCACATTCTTGCCTTTCTCTAGGGGTATAAAAACTTAAATATCTATTGTATTTATGGTGAATTTCGTGTGTTCATAGTATTTCATTTGACTCCCCATAAATGGAAGCATTTTCATTGGGCTTAACAATTAACTTTATCATAATCTAAAAGATATTATTGGGTCATTCTTCAGCCTCTCTTCCAAAGTGGTTGTCTTGCTTTCCCAATGAGTATAATTTTCAGTTCCTTTATACTCATTGAAATATTTCCTGCCTTCTTTTTCCCAGTGCCTCTCTAGCTTTGCATAATGCTTGTTAATGACACCAACTCACCAATATGGTTAACTGTCAAATTCAGAGGCAATTGGGTATGGACAACCAATGGCAGAATTATGTCAATGTCCAAATCCCAGGAATGGGGACAAAACCAAGACCATCTACTCTAGTCCAAGTGTTGCATAACCAGTGTTCAATGCATTTACCATTCAAAAATGTGTTGTTTTTTAATTCCACCCCTCTCAAATAACTTCTTTGCTTTTTCTGATTATATTACTGTGCATTACTATATCTGGTGATTGGCTGTATGTTCCCATACACATACGGCTTTATTTCATTTAATTCCTTCCTTTCCCAATCAGAACATTGCTCCTTTTTCTATCAAAATGCTGTGTTTTACACAACAACATTGTTACTCATTTTTAATCGTTTATTAATGCCCCCTTTTATCAAGTTCCCCAGAATGAAAGACCAAATTTGTCCACTTTTGATTCCTGAATCAAACCAGTAGATGGAAGTGCTGCTTTCTCTCCTTTTTAGCCTGTACAGCTACAGTTCACTGTGGCCTTCAGTGTCCATTATACTAGCTGACCCCCTGTGTGCTTTCCCAGTTATAAATCTACAATTGTTTTACCTTCATTTAAGACTGAGGCATACACATTATTGATTACCTTGCTTTTGCCTAGTGGTTGTTTTACTTTAAAGAATTGGACAAGGTTGGAAAAGAACAGCTGACCCCTGTGTTACAGCTGTTTGGGTTATGGAGATTTGACCTCGTAGAACTCACAAATCACTACCCAAAAATTTGAGGTACAGAATAAAGTTCACTCTCACAAAACTGACGTATGTGGAGAAAAGGTAATTATTTTGCAACTCACTTGTTTTGATGCATGTGCAAATGCAGGAAAATTTGTAAGGTGGGCTAGCCAACTGACTGCTCTCTTATTAGCAGAAGTGTCTTCCATGTAGAGTTTTATGTTATTAGAAGTAGCAGTTTAAGAGATGACATAGAATTGTACTGCACAGTACAGGCCCTTCGGCCCACAATGTTGTGCCGACCCTCAAACCCTGCCTCCCATATAAGCTCCCGCAAATTCCTCCATATACCTGTCTAGTAGTCTCTTAAACTTCACTAGTGTATCTGCCTCCACTACTGACTCAGGCAGTGCATTCCACGCACCAGCCTCTGAGTAAAAAACCTTCCTCTAATATCCCCCTTGAACTTCCCACTCCTTGTCTTAAATCCATGTCCTCTTGTATTGAGCAGTGGTGCCCTGGGGAAGAGGCACTGGCTGTCCACTCTGTCTATTCCTCTTACTACCTTGTACACCTCTATCATGTCTCCTCTCATCCTCCTTCTCTCCAAAGAGTGAAGCCCTAGCTCCCAAAGACACAACGAGACGATAATGTTGAACTTGCACCGCTGCTGGAATATTGTTTGGTTTGAAACATCCTGTTCTTTGGAAGGATATAAAAGCTGTGGGAAAGATGAAGCATGTGTTTATATTTCCATTAATGGGAATTAGCAGTTACAGCAACAGAGGTTTATTTAGAGTTTTTTTTATCTCTCTGGGTTGGGGATGGAAATCTGTTTGCTTTCAGGACTAAGGAAGGTTACAGTGAACTAAATTGTGATAAATTGCTCCGATTAGTTGACAAAACACAAAGGAATTCAAGGGAAGCTCAGCAACATTCTTTGCACGGTGGGTTGTTTTTGGTCTAGAACTGATTTTCCACTAATATGTTAAATGGGTGTACGATGAAAACCGAGTAAGATTACTGCTTGATGAAAACAATATTCCGTGAGTACAGGGAGTAAGCAAAAAAAATGTATGAAACTAAGGTATGGGCTTAGATTTGTTGGATGGAATTGTCCATTTCTTCCCATATCATTCTGAGTTTTGAAAGAATAAATTTAATGGTTTTTTGTTAATGTCTCTAGATATTAATGTTGGGAACCAATTCATTTTGATCTATAGTATGGTACAATTATTATTGGAACAAAATGCCTGCAATTCTCCTTATCTTTTTTAGTCTGAACTCTTGAAAATTGAGAAGTTATGAATCATAGTTACTGTCAGTAAATGTGTTACTGATCAGTCTAAGAAGACTAGGTAATTCATTTATATTGTATTTTTCCCAGCTGCAGGGGTGTCCTTTTCTCTGCCTAAATGTTGCTTGAGGAGCTTTTCAGAGTATCTCTTCAGCAATTAGCTCCCCCCCCCCCCCACTCCACCCCCTCTTGGGAATTTTTGCATTATTTGTTGAGGCATGATGCTTTTCTGCCTACTTTTGCAGACTATTTTCAACAGCAGCTGCAGAAATCTTGATCCCACTCAGTTCAAACCAGACAGCCCTCCCGGATTTCTCTTTCTGTTCGCCTCTCTGAGTGCGGCTCGAAGTTTGCCAAATTGTTTTGATGTTCTTAGCAGATTCCATGTTTCTTTTGTATTTCATCAGCAAGTGGTTTTGTCTGGCTTTTAGTAGTTGGCTCTACTTAAGATGACCTTGTCAGCATGTTTTCAGCCTAAGGGAAGCTCTCTCCCATCCAACCCTACAGCCAGCTTTGTAAATTATAACTAATATCACATGTTTCTGCAGAACTAAATAATTATAGAGGAATTATAGATTGTTATATGCCTAGACAAAATGTGATCTTTTTTTTAGGAGGTATTAAATTAGTGAAGCCTTCATTTTCATCAAATGCAAGATCTCTGAATGTGGAATACTCTATATTCCTGCCACTTCATTGCATATCTCTTGGGGTAGGGTGAGGGGGAAGCAATGCATCAAGACATCATTTTTTTTCTATCTAAAATTAGCTTGCTTCAAGGAAAAATAATATCGCTGGATTACTGCCATACTGTCTGCCCAATCCCTCCTCTGAAAGCTAGGGTACAGCTCTCTGTGTACAAATTTATGTAGATTTTAGAGATCCTTGTTAGTTTATCAGTGTCTCTGTTTCTGTTTTTTGTCGCGTTTGCATTACATTTAGTCCACTTTTTCCTTGGTCATTTTTGGTTGTGTAGTGTAGCCTTTCATCACAGTACTCAACAATTGTAAAACTGAAATCATAATGCTCTGCAGTGTATGCTTGCATTTAATTCAATCTAATTTGCATTTATATAACTTTAAAAAGGATTTTGCTGGCCTAGAATTCTATTCCATTGTGCAACATTTGTGTGCTACTGAATAGTTTGACGGGAGGCAGTTGCTTTTCGGCGTTAAGACATGTTGTCATTTTTGACATGTAGATGGGAAAATTGGTTGCAGTTGTCTCTGCACATGGGTAGTTGTGCATGGACATAGCATGCAGTGAGCTTTTTTTTTGCTGCTACCTCTGTTTTTGGTTTTTTGTCTGTGGAGGCCACTCTACAATTTGACCTAACAACAAATGTGAAGACCTGTCTAGGCAATTCTGAGAAGGAATCTAGTATATTGACCTCTTGCTGGGTAGGGCCTCTGTAAACTGCCTTATCTCTCTCTCAGGATCTTCACTGGATCTCTGGGACTTCATCACTGTACTCTGGCCTGGTCGCATCTTTGTTCCTCCCCGCCTGATACTTGGTTACCATAAATTGTATGAAGTTTTGAGTAAGTTTTAACACAGTTGTGAAAGGGGCTGTTTGCCATTTCAGTTCTTAAGATCGTTTGAGCATTGTGTGCAAGTAGACAGATGTAGAATACAACCTGCCCTCTTCTGCCACCCTTTCTCCAATCCTAATCCCTTCCAACTGAACTTGTGCAGAGACTTCTCTAGCTATCTTATGCAATGAATTTTAGTGCTACGATGACTGACTTTGAGAACTTGTGATCATCTTCTCCTTGGATGGCATTGGAGAAATGAAGTATAGAAGGCCATGAGGTTAAAGATTTTCATGTCATGCTGTTCATTTCCTCCCAATGACCTATGTTGTCTTATGATTGGTCATTTTCGAGTTGTGAGATTTGTGTGCTGGTCTTGTGAATATAGTGCTATACTACTTACCTTTGTAAGATCTCTCTTGTAGACTCTGTCTCCAAAAGATTAGCTAGCAAGGATATTCTCTCACTCTCCACTCCATTCCTGGTTCCTTTTACTTACCAACTACTTCAAGCCTTGAGCTATGCGGTCCAGGTCTTGGGTAACTATCTTTCAGGATAAAATTTGGACAGTTTTTGATGACACAGCGAAGTTCCTGGCTCTTTCTATATGAAGACACTTGCTTTTCTCAGTGTTGGGAGGTTTTACATGATTTTGCACTTTTTTTTGACATCAAGGCAGCATTGGATGGCAGTGAGAAGCCATAATGTGATGGGCATGGAGGGAAAGCACTCCATTGATCGGAGTCCTGCCTCACACAGAGGAAGGTGAATGTTATTAAATGTCAATTAATTCAGCCCAGGACCCCACAACAAATGTTCCTCGAGGCCCATCCATCTTCAGCTGCTTCATCAATGATCTTCCATCATCAGGCCAGAAGTGAGGAGAATATACAATGAAGATTGTACAATGTTCAACTGCATTCACAATGTGGAAAATGAGGCAAACTATGATTACAGCAATAAGTTCTAGTCAACATTCAGGCAGAGATTCACAAGTAATTTGTAACACAAAGATACTCGGTATGACCAACTCCAATATGTGAGAGAGATGACCACCTTTTCTCAGTGCCATTATCATCTCCATGTCAATGAGATTTTGAATGTTGAGGGTTAGGATTAGGGTCCTACTACTTCCAGTAGTTTACTCTGGGTCCTTGTCCCTTGGAACTTATTGGTTCCATATTTAGGAGGAAGAAGGTGGTTATAGTATGTGCTTGCAGCCAATTCTTCTACCTCAAAATGTTAATCTCTTTCTGATAAAAGATACTTTGTTCAGTCTTCAAACCATATATGTTTGAAAACAGAAAAGAAATAAAAGAGGAGTTGACAGATGAGAGCTCTTTGAACCAGTGTCTCACTGGTATAATGAAAGGCAGCTCTGTCACATCAAAGGGGACTTTTTCCATTTTAGAAGTTGTAAGTTTGGTGTGTGTGTGTGTGTGTGTGTGTGTGTGTATACACACTTGCGTACACAAATTTTGCTTCTCCTACATTTGCCCTGTGCAGTGGTCCATTGGGGCTGTGTTGTATTCAAAGTGGCCTTTCATATTTAAATTGTAGAGATACCTCCCATCCATGGCCCACAGGTGTTGACTTTTTTGTTTATTAGTTCAAGTGCTGCCAAGCACCTTGTCTGATCACTTTAGTCAGTAGTACGCTACTCTCTCTACACTTCTCACTGCCTCAGAAAAGCAGCTAACTTAATCAATGACCCCTCCAACCCTAGACATCTTTGCCACAGGCAGCTGTGGAGGCCAAGTCTTTATGTATATTTAAGGCAGAGGTTGATAAATACTTGGTTGGTCAGGGCGTGAAGGGATACAGTGAGAAGGCAGGAGATTGAGGCTGTGAAGAAAATTGGATCAGCCATGATGAAATGGCGGAGCAGGCTCGATGGGCTAGATGGCCTAATTGTGCTCCAATATCTTGTGGTCTTACTCTATCTTCTCCCCCTCCCATGGGTCAGAAGATACAGAAGACTGTAATCTCGTACCACAAGACTCAAGGACAGCAGCTTTCTTACACTTTTAAGATTATTGAACGGATCTCATGTATGATATGATTGACTTTGGGCCTCACAATCTACCTTGCGCCTGATTGTCTATCTCTACTGCACTTCGTCTTTTGCTAACACCTGTATTCTGCATTCTGTTACTGGTTTTCCTTTGTACTATATTGGTGTACTGATGTGAAACGATCCATATGGAATGCATGCAAAACAAAAGTTTTTCACTGTACCTGTAAAAATAATAAACCAATTACAACCATGGATCTTTCTGAACTAAATATGGTAAAACTTTTGCTGATTCAACTGTTAACATAATAATGTGAATTATACAATTGTTTTTTATGTTTTTTTTCTAGATCAGGCAAAATATGATAAGAAGTCAACTTTTCACTGCATACTTCCCAGCTGCTAGAGTTAAGGACTTAATTTCTGGGGTTTCCAAGAGTGCAGTTTTCTAATAATAAAAATATTTTTTAAAATATTCTGAGATACAGGGAAGACTGCTGTAATTGTTTAACCCAAGGAAATTAACTGCTTGTATAGTCCTGTAAATTACTCCTCGACCTCCCTCTTTCCTTTAAAATCTCCCATCCACTACCACCAACCTCATAATTCCCATACCCTGCACTTCTCATTTCTACCTGCTCCCCAAGATCCGTACAGATGACTGTCCTGGTGAGCCTATTGTATCTGCCTTCTTCTGCCCCTTTGAACCCATGTTGACTCCACTTTGTCCCCCTGGTTCAGTCCTTTCCTACCTACATACATGACACCTCACATGTTCTCGATCAATTCAATCACCTTCAGTTCCCTGGCCCTTTCACTATGAACATCCAGTACCTACACACTTCTAACTCCCATCAATCTGCTTTCCGGACAACAAGCCTAATCAGTTCCCCTCCACTATAACTCTCCTGCAACTGGCGAAACTGGTCTTCACCCTCAACAATTTGTCTTTGGCCCCCTACCTTCTCCAAACTGAGGAGTAGCCATAGACACCCACAAGGGTCCCAGCTATGTCTGCCTCTTTGTCAGCCATGTAGAATAGTTCATGTTCCAGGCTTACACTGGTGATGTTCCCCAACTCTGTCTATGCTATATTGACAACTGTACTGGTGCTGCTGCTTACACCTATGAAGAGCTCATCAGTTTCGTTAATGTTTCTTCCAACTTCCAGTTTACCCTCAAAATTACTTAGTCTGTCACCAGAGATTGAGAAAGGGGAGAGAGGTATCAGAGATAGACAATCTATTGTTATCTTTTACAAACCTACTGACTCTCGCGGCTATCAGTCAGACTTCATGTCGATTTCTTTAACTTATGTTAATTTCTCCCCTCCCCCCCCCTTCTCCATTCACTGTTCTGGTTCTCCTCTCACCCCTTCTCTTCTCACTTCCCCTCTGCTTTTCTTCCATGGACCACTCCTATCAGATTCCTCCTTTTTCAGTCCTTCCCCTCTTCTACTTATCACCTCACAGTTTACTTCATGCTTCTTACCCCACTCACTTTCCCCCGTACCTGGTTTCATTATCACTTGCCTACTTGTACTCCTTAACTTTTTCCCCTCTTTCCCCCCCCCCACCTTTTTAATTCTGGCATCTTCCCTCTTCTTTTCCAGTCCTGATGAAGGGTCTTGGCCTGACACATTGACAGTTAATTCTTCTTGGATGCTGCCTGACTTACTGAGTTCCTCCAGCATGCCTGTAAGGAATTTGTACACTTTCCCGGTGATCGTGTGGATTTCTTCCATCTGCTGCGGTTTCCTCCCACGTCCAAAGACGTACTGGTTGGTGGATTAATTGGTCATTGTAAATTGCCCTCTAGTTAGGCTAGGGTTAAATCAGGGGCTTGCTGGGCGGCACAGATTGAAGGGCCAGAAGGGACTATTCTGCACTGTATCTCAATAAAAAAAATGAAATTTGCGTATGCTGCTCATAGTCAAAGAATTATTTTTGTAGAGAAGTTGTAGGAACTAGGGAGATTTTAATTTTGGATATATTATTTGAATTTAAAGCCAGAATTGATCATGGCAACAGTGTAACTACTGGATTGTCAACAAAAGTGTTCCCAGTTCTCTAATGTATAATACCGGTTTTTCAGTAGGTTACATTAACTGTTCTGTTAAATGGACTAAGAGGTTTGGAGACGGAATCTGTAGCTGCTGGCAAATTTCACTGTAAAATGGTGTCTTTGATAGAGTAGTGGGAATCTTTGATTGCTTTTCATTAACATTTTAGCCAGCATAATAAGCAGATTTCTAACAGGCAACACAAATTGGCAATTCTTTTGCCTTCAAATCTTCCCTCAGGCTTAAGGTACACTTCTCCTTCAAGGACGCTGTTCTTTTGATGCTTTCATGTTTGATGTTTAAAGAGTTCTGTTTTGAAAACTGAAAATGGTGGTGTCTCAGTAAAGTTACTGTTCACTTTTTTTTCTGTAAAGGGGGTAAATTCATCAAAGGAACAGCTTCAAAGGAATTGCAATCCAGACCCAAGCTGTTCACCCATCCCTACAATTGTGGCTGCTCTTGTGGAATTTCTGTGTTATTTTAACTTTATGAAAAAACTGAAGCCAACAAAAATGCCAATGCTTGTGGGTTTTGTAGAATTTTTGATTCAGCTTCTGCAGTTCAACAAAAGCATTGATTTAACCCTTTTATAGATTGTGGTAGCGTTTCTAAATTTTTGGGATTATGGTAATCATTTTTCACACAAATACGCCAGAATATTGGAAGAAATTTTAAAGTTTGATCACATTTTGTTTTGGGAGATGTTGTATGATACAAATGCAGCTAAAGTACTGAAGAAAATTTCATTTCTTTTGAGAAAATTGGCTAAAAGTCAGGAAACACATCACTGTTTCAGATTTGGAAATAGTGTGGGGTGGGGCGTAGTTGACAAATCAAGAAATAATGTCAGTTTGCTTTTGTATACCTATATTATGGCAGGAGAAGTTGATATTTGAGAGAGCTAAATACTTAATTTTGATCTCTTGGAGTTCAATTTGAAATTGTGGTAACTAATTTTCAGAAACGAGCAGGGTGGAGGAAGTGTTTTTAGAGAGATTGTTTAGAGTTCAGGATGTACAGTATTCCAAAAGGTGTAATGCTCACCCAAAGTACCAACTACTGCAGATAATGGAAATCTGAACATTAACAGGAACGATGAAAATACTGAACATGTTGGCACCATTTGAAGAGAGAGAAACAAGGTAGACATTGAGCTTGACTGGAGAAAGGACGCTTTTCAGTGGGTCAATTTTATGCATCCCATCAATGGACCAAGGAAGCACCTTTTCTTCTTTCAGATCTGCACAATATAAGTAATTCCCATCACGTCCATTGCAAGGTTATTAAGTTTCTGTCTTTCTTGAAACTTATACTAACCATTGCCAATTGCATATTGGAATTTGCTGAGGGTTGTAAAAACAATTAACTTGTTGAACCACACACATTGCAGAACACCTGTTAGGATAATAGTTCAGTTGGAAGTTGTTAACTGCAATAGTCCCAGCCAGAAGTCAAATTTTCGTGATTATTCTAATGTAGGTTAAATATAAGACATGCATTCTTTTTCAGGAACTAGACGGGTGTTGCTTGGTGCATGACAGGAGACGAGGATCGGAAGAAAGTACAGGGGCATGCTAGAACTTGCTGGTGTCTTGAACAAGAAAAGAGCTTTCTTAGTTGGTAACCAGTTCCATGCTAATAATGTGGTATGTACTGGCCAGTGCCTTTTTAACCATTCTGTGGGAAATGCAGAAAAAAAAGCTCTCAAGATGGTGTGTTGGGCTGCAGTGTTAACAATGAGATTTGATTATTTATTATTAATTTAACTAAGAATGGATTATGAATCAGCTTCCATCAGAGATGGGACCATGTGATGGAGATTGGTTTTATCTAGACTTGTTTCATTTGGATTATGATTACAAAGAATTAAATTTTTTTGTTGTTGGGTTAGACATGCAGGGAGCTGAATTGCAAGTTATTTTTCTGTGATTTGATCCAAACCTGATATTAAATACATCTTTTTGGTGCATGACAGAACTATTTTGAATTCATCTACTGGGTTCGTAATGAGTGGAAAAATAAGGATAATGGCAAAACAATGTTATTAATTATATGTATTTCACAAAAGGCTTTCAATTAAATTGTGAGTTATTTATCCATTATAACAACCCTGCTAAAGCTCTTTGGGCATTAGCCTTTTCTTTCAGTTATATTCCCTATTTTTGCTCCTATTACTAACTTGAACATAACTCAGACCTCAGCAAGTGCTGTTCTTGCAAATGAATTTCACTTAGTACATTTTTGAAAACGTTCTACTGTACTTGTGTTCCCTTTAAGATATAAAGGTTTAATTTGTTTTCTCAGCTTCACTCCTCCATTTCCATTTACTCCTGTTTTCTCCTCTTGGTTTCCAGTTTTCATGTAGCATTTTCTTTGTCTCTCTTTTTTAATTCCCTAGTATGATCACAGCTAGCTACCTGTTGGAGATTTTCTAGCACAGCACACACCAAACCAAACAGTGTGCTTTCCAATTATTACTTAAGCTTTCTAAAATGCATTGGCATGTCACATTGCCCAAAGCTCGTGAATGAAATCTGTTCCTTTGACTTTTCTAGATATATGTTCTGGGAGGGGCATCCATTTAAAATGGAGATACAGAGAAATTTCTTTAGCCAGAGGGTGGTGAATTCGTGGAATTTGTTACCACAGGCAGCTGCAGAGGCCGGGTCATTGGGTGTATTTAAAGCAGTGCTTAATATGTTCTTGATTGCACATGGCATCAAAAGTTATGGGAGAAGGCCGGGGACTGGGGCTTAGGAAGGAAAAAGGATCGGGTATGATTGAATGGCAGAGCAGACTCGATGGCCTAATTCTGCTTCTATGTCTTATGGTCTTATAATGGGCTAATATATTTTAAAAGTGTTGTGCATTAAGCCTAACGGTGTCCTCAGTGTATGCAGCGAATAGTCTAAAGTTTGGTGTATTTGCCCTCTACATTACTTCAGGAGAAGTGAAAACCTAGCAGAATGATTTCACTTGACTTGTCCAGTGATTTATTCTAAGAAGTTTAGAACTTGGTTGTTGAGCCAGAAAGCAGTTTAGTTTGTTTGTGGCTGAGAATTTCACGATTGAATCATTCAAGCTGTTTAGGGTTCCATGGTCAATCGAAGTACTACAGGATGAGACATTCTCTTCAGGGGAGAAACATTGCACAGAATTGTTTGGAATGCACAAAGGGAGCATGCATGCATGTGCTTTTGGATACAGTTTGATCGTGCACAATATATAACATCCTGTGACACAGTGACGAATGCTCTCTCGTATAACGCCCCACAATCGTTCCTGATTTCCTTTTACTTTAATTCCCTTTTCCCTCCCTTTCCTACTCAACCCCCTGCACCCCCGCACCCCCAACAGTGAAAGCAATCTTTCACAGATGTATGAAAGCTGCTAAATGATCTCACAACAATTTAGTGTATGCAGGATGCCACATCCCAGTGATGAGTTGGGTGTTGAATTCCATGCTGATTGTGCAATGCAGATACTAATACAGATGCACTGAATTATTTTTTCCACATCTTGGATGATGCAGTTCGCACTCCTGAAGTTGGATTTGGAATCAATATAGTGAAGCATGTTAATGGTATTAAAAGAAAAGAATTTTAACTAAAAAAAAAAGATACTAAAACATATGAGACTAGAAATTATGCAGAGTAGCTTGACCTTTTATGTGCATTGTCAGTGAATATTATCCATTGGGAAATTCGATCCTGGCCTACTTGCATACTACGTTTGCCTGGAGGCATGCCTGGTATATCGTCAGTCAGCATGTCGTGTACATTTGTCTCACTATATATTTTAACTGTGTTTAAAAAGTTAGAGAGGTGTAGATCTCTAATACTGGGACCAGTGTGACCCTTTGTATCAGGATTACCAATGGATTATTCCTTACAACTGCTTTAATATTTAATTAAATTGTTTTTTTGTAACTCAATTGCAATTCTTCTTGAAACTAATTAGTTTCAGCAATCGTAACTAATGTATGGGTAGTCAGCCACACATGCTATATTTAAAATTGTTACACAGTTTTTCTGACCTTTACATGGTTTAATTAACAGTCCACTGCATAATCCCTAGAATAATATGAATACATAATGCGTGTTTCAAATTATTTATTGTTCTAAATTGTTGCCTTAATTTGATTTCGTTATTGTGACATTTGACAAGTAGTTCCTATTTAGACTCTTCATTGAATACTTGTGAACTTGGAACCCACTGAATTGTACTACTATTGTGACTGGCATAATCATGCCAGGTTATAGGACATTGCTTCATGCTTTGACTTTGCCTAGAGTGTATTTTTTTGTGTGTCATAGTTGGCAGTGTGGATAACAGGAACAGGATCTTTCCCATGGGCTGGATGTGTCCTGATGAATGGTCTCGGCCTGAAACTTTGACTGTTTATTCCTTTCTTGTAGATGCTGCCTGACTTGCTGAGTTCCTCCAGCACTTTGTGTGTGCTGATCATAGCCAAGTATTATTTTTGTAGAGTGGTGATGGTTATGTCAACAAACACACCTTTATTACCAGTGGCATACTGTTATTCCTTATATGTAGGACTCCACTTGTAATAAAGGTAATGTCCTTTAACAATAGTGATACATTTTAGCAAGATCTCACACGGTATGCACAGGGGACCCAATGAAGATTGATAAAATGTGTGTAACTTCTTAGATTTCCATTGTCTGCTTTTAAAAAAAAACATTTCTCTTGCACTTCATTTTAATCCAATGGCAGGGAACCTGGTGATTGGAAACCTGTTATTGGAACTCCGTAGGGTTTGGTACGTACTTGTTTATATTAATGATCAAGGCTTCAAAGTAGGGGTACGATAAAGAAATTTGCCCATGATACGTAACTTAATTCTGCAGATAACTGGGAAGAGGATATCGATGATGTGGTAGGTTGACAGAAAATTGGCAGGTAGTGCCCCTAGGGAGGTGTGCAAAGCATGGGATTGCACGTCAGAGCACACACACACATGAAACAGAGGGGTATCGAAGTATGTTGCAACAGCACATTTGAGATAGTGAGACTGTTCAATAAATTGGTTCAAATGATATTGTTTATTAGTTAAACTACAGGATTTGAAAACAAGAACACAATGCTCAGTTATGCTGGAGGCCATGGCTTTAAGGTGAAAGGGGGAATGTTTCATGCCAATGTGTGACGCAAATATATCTGCACAGAGAATGGCAGGTATCAAGGGAGGTGGTGAAAGCAGATCTGATGGCAACATTTATGAGGCATTTAGATTGGCAGGTGGAACAGCAGGAAATATGGGAATGGAAAAACTGTGCAGGAAAATAGGGTTAGTTTTGATTAGCAGCACATTCGGCTGAAAGGCGAGGACACAAAATGTTAGGCCAGGCAGCATCTATGGAAAAAAAGTAAACAGGCAACGTTTCAGGCCAAGAAGCTCCATCAGGACGGCGGGGGGGGGGGCGCGGGTGGAAGATGAGAAATTAGATCAAGAAGGTAGTGAGGGGAGGAAGAAGTACAAGGTGGTAGGTGATGGGGGGGGAAACCAGGAGAAAGGGAGGGGTGAAGTAAAGAGCTGGGAAGTTGACTAGTGAAAGAGATAAAGGGCTGGAAAAGGGGAAATCTAAAAGGAGAGGGTTAAAGACCAGGGAAGAAAGGGAAGGGTAATGAGCATTGGAAGGTGGTGATGAGCAGTTAGGGAGATGAGGTGAGAGAGAAAGGGGAATGGTGAAGGGGGAGCAATTACCAGAAATTTGATCAATCGATGCCTGGCCTGCTGAGTTCCTCCAAGATTTTGAGCGTGTTGCTTGGATTTCTTCTCCTCAGTTCCTATGCTGCATTGTTCTCTGTTCTGTATCCATTTCAAATAAAATGAAAATGCTCAAAACACCTAACAGACCAAGCAGTGTTTATTGAGAGAGAAACAGAATTAAAATTTCATCACTTTATAAAAGCCTGGTGTTGATAATTGTAACCATAAAACTATCAGGTCATCACAAAGGTTCTGATTTCCTTCAGGAAAGGAAAGGTGGCAGTTTGCTTAATCTAGCCTGTATACGAGTCCAGGAATGGTCAACTCTTACTTCCTCATTTTTGGGTACACTAGAGAGGGGCAATAAATAATGGCAGTGGGAACAATGTAAACAAATATAATCTGAGCTTTCTGATTATTCATATATCTATCTATACATCCAATTCTTGAACTATCCATGAACTCAGGGGAACTCATTTGTACTTTTTTTTTGGTGTGAGGGTCACTGGGGGGGCTACATTGGTAATATTAACATTTTTATGTCTTGTACTGTACTACTGCTACAAAACAAATTCCATGACGTGTTAATGATAATAAATCTGATTCTGGTTGTTGGACAAATAGACGTCAGCCACGAGAAAGAAAAAAAAAACACTGTGGGCTCTTTCTTAGATATTGTAATTATTGTCTCTACAAATAGACAGGGCTTCTTTTTAACATTGCTGCTCAGTTTTAATTTTTAGTCTGAAAAATGCACTGAAGACTTGCGATGAGGTTTTAAGCAGTGTTTTCCACACTCGCATAATGTACTTCAACTGCCCAAATTGACGCTCTGTACTGGACCTGGCCTGTGCCCCATGAGCAATGGGTGTGTGCTTTTCAATGTACTGCAGGCGCCTGTGTTATGGTTGCTTTTCAAAACATGGCGCATCACTCACTACTTAAATGATCAAAATATTCTTCAGTTTTAATGTGCTTGAAAGCATTTAACTGAAAAAAGATTTTAAAACATTTATAATTAAGTGTTTTATTTTTTTTTTAAAGTGTGCACATGTGGATGGATGGGTGTAGACTAGATGCCATTGTCCTGTCAAGCCCCTTGGGCTGAATCAGGTCCAGAACCATATGTCGTCCTGAAGGTGAGTCTGGGGCACAGCAGTTGCTCAGATGTGCCTGCAGCTAACAAGAAGTTTACTACACAGCAGCTGCCTAGCCATTAGTTTGATCCAGCTCTCCTCCTGTAAATACTTCTGATGGTGGTGAGGGTTGTGTCCATGACATATCAGGCAGAGTCCAGTACTTACTGCAGCTTCTTGCATTCTTGCACATTCAGATCACCATACCATACCATAAGGCAACCAGTCAGGGTACTTTCAACAGTACATCTGTAGAAACTTGTTAGCATACTTGGTGACAACTTGAACCTTCTTAACCTCCTTAAAAACAAAGTAAGGATATTGGTATGCTTTCCTTATTGCATCTCTATGCTGGGCCCAGAGGAGGTCCAGCATTTAAAGCTGCTCACCATCTCATCACCGATATAGACTGGTGCATGTTGGACCTCCTTTGCCCTTCCTCAAATCAGCAATCATTTCTTTAGTTTTGTTGAGTTTGATCAAAATGTTTCTTCAGCCTTTCTTGACATATAATTATTGACATTGCTTGGATATTATCCTTGTTTGATTGAGTTTATTTTTAAAGCAGTGACCACGGGGATTGGTAACTGCAGACAGTAAACATTGTTGACATGGACTTCAACAAACAAGATCTGGAAAGGTCCCACATGGGGATCTGATCTGGAAGTTTAGATTGCATGAACTAACTAATTGAATGCAAAATGGGCTTGGTGGACAGGGTCAGGATGATAGTGGATTTTCAGATTGGAGACTTGTGACTAGTGATGTGCTGCAGGCGTTCGTACTGGGTTCCCTGTTGCTTCTTATGTACAGTAAAGATTTGGGTGAGAATGTATATGATGTAACTAGTAAGTTTGTGGATGATACTGAAATTAGCGGTGTGGTGTACAGTGAAGAAGGTTGTCTAAGGTTACAACAGGATCTATACTAACTGGGAAAGGGGACAAAGGAATATCAGGTGGAATTTAACAGACAAGTGCAAAGTGATGTTGTTTTAAAAATTAAACCAAGGCAGGTCATGTGCAATGGATGATAGGGCCCTGCAGACTGTTGTAGAAGAGAGCAATCGAAGGATATTTCAAAGTAAGTTTATTGTCAAGGTGTAGGATTTTGGGAAGCTGAAGGGTAACAATAGAGATTAAATTAGCCGCCTTTGTCACATGTACATTGAAATATGCTGCGAAGTGCATTATTTGCATCGAGAATGTGCAGCGGACAGTCCGCAAATGTTGCCATTCTTCTGGCGCTGAAATAGCATGCCCACACCTTATTAACCCTAGCCCGTACTTTCTTTGGAATGTGGGAGGGAAACCCACGCAGTCACAGGGAAAATGTGCAAACTCCTTGCAGACAACAGTGGGAAACGAACCCGATCATCCATCTGGTGCCATAAAGAAACTATGCTACCATGCCATCCTCATGATTTCATGAGATTCATAAAGTTTGAAGGGGCATCAGTGGTGGATCATTGCTGCCTTTCTCCCAGTTAGGGGGAGTCTAAACCTAGAGGGTGCACCTTAAAGATGAGAGGGAAAAAAAAATTAAAAGCGGTTTGAAGAGGCATTAATTGCACAAATGCTGACATGTATATGCAACAAGCTGCCAGAGGAAGTGGTAGAGGGAGTACAATTATAACATATTGTAGAAGGAAATACAATGTTGGAAAGTGTATGGTTCTGCACTTTGGCAGAAGAAATAAACGGGCAGACTATTATTTAAATGGGGAAAGAATTCAAAGTTCTGAGATGTAATGGGACTTGGGAGTCCTCGTACAGGATACCCTTACGGTTAACCTCCAGGTTGAGTCGGTGGTGAAGAAGGTGAATACAATGTTGACATTCATTTCTAGAGGAATAGAGTATAGGAGCAGGGATGCGATGTTGAGTCTCTATAAGGCGCTGGTGAGACCTCACTTGGAGTACTGCGGGCAGTTTTCATCTCCTTATTTAAGAAAGGATGTGCTGACGTTGGAGAGGGTACAGAGAAGATTCACTAGAATGATTCCGGGAATGAGAGGGTTAACATATGAGGGACGTTTGTCCGCTCTTGGACCGTATTCCTTGGAGTTTCGAAGAATGAGGGGAGACCTCATAGAAACATTTCGAGTATTGAAAGGCATGGATAGAGTGGATGTGGCAAAGTTGTTTCCCGTGATGGGGGAGTCTAGTATGAAAGGGCATGACTTAAGGATTGAAGGGCGCCCATTTAGAACAGAGATGCGAAGACATTTTTTTAGCCAGAGGGTGGTGAATCTATGGAATTTGTTGCCACGGGCAGCAGTGGAGGCCAAGTCATTGGGTGTATTTAAGGCAGAGATTGATAGGTATCTGAGTAGCCAGGGCATCAAAGGTTATGGTGAGAAGGCGGGGGAGTGGGACTAAAATGGAGAATGGATCAGCTCATGATAAAATGGCGGAGCAGACTCGATGGGCTGAATGGCCGACTTCTGCTCCTTTGTCTTATGGTCTTATATAATACATATGTTGACATGTAAAGTATATGGACTGGAAAGGTATAGAGGCATAAGGGCCAAACAAGGCAATTGGGACTAACACAGGAAGGCATCTCAGTCAGCATGGATGAATTGGGCCAAAGGCCCTTATGAATTTGTAGCAGCACCAGAATGCATTGCAGCATCTGATTTGGCAGGATACCATTAAGGTTTTCTTATTTTCTTGTCATACTTGAACATTGTTTTGAGCTTGGCGATCTGTGTATTTTGAGAGGTTGTGGGATGTTTATAAGATTTTATTGGGAACTTTTGGGTTGTAGCTCAAAATGGAAAAGATGTCTCCTGGAAATTGAATACTGTAGCTTCCTGGGATGTTCCAGTCTTATTCCATGTTTCATAACTTGTTGGTTTGTCTAGATGGGACGATAACAGCTCAGAAAACATCTGCTGAGGGACAGTTCCTGTGTGGGGGAGGGAATACAATGCTTTCATTTATACATCAGTGAGGTTAACCCTGTTGGAAATTGCCTGAAGCCAAGACATTTAGCTCACTTCAAGGTGCAGGAGAAAGTAATTCCACATGTACTGAGTGCCTTCAGATCACAGTACCTTTCTTTAATTGCTGCTAGTGAGAATAAAGGCGTGTACGAATGCTCAGTTCACACATTACTTTCAGACATCAGCTCATTAAACTGGGTAAAATGTTTGTTTTAAAAAATTGAGTGCAGAATAATGTAACCAAATGGTAAAATTAATTGTTCTCCAGATGGGTAACGCTTTTCACTAAAAGTATTTGACACAAATGAGCATGAATGAAAACATTGTTAAATCATGGTATTTTTTGGCCTCTTGCACTGCCTGGCTAGGGAAAAATTAAGCTAAATTCTGTTAAAAAACCCAAGGGCAAATGTACAGTCATATCATGATAATTATACTGTAGGAAATGCAGGTTGAGTAAACAAGGAAGCAAGTAATACACTAACATTCAAAAATTAGAATACAATCACGGTTTATCTTATTTTTAGAGTAGACTGAACTTTGAAATCAAAATTTAAAATGAGATCTTTACGAATCTGAATGAGGCCATGACAGGTTTGAGTGTGTGTACTTTGGTAGCAGTCTTTTGTTTTTGCATTTTTTGGTGTACACCAAGCAGATTCCTTGTAGACATTGGAGTGTTGTTGAAATAGATATTTATTTTTCAAACATTTTTGAATCTCCGATTTTAAAGTTGTACTAGCTTTAGAAATAGCATTTTTTGGGAACATTTGAACCCACTCAGCATTACTTAAGAGATGGAATATTATTAAAATGGAAAAAAATGCAGATTATATCAGCAACAAGCCTCAACAGAAAATCTGTTAATCTGATGTGAAAGTATATGCAGGCAGGCATTGCCAAATCAGTGGGTTTTTAGTTTTCATGAATATTCCCCTGAAATATCTGGTGAATATTAATATGCAGTTGATCTTGTTGTTTGTGTTTAGTTGTACCTGGCAATAATGTAACCACAGGTGCTGATATTTAATAAGGCTCCATGTCTTAGTTTAAGTGGTTTAAGGTGATGAGTTACTTTTGATCAGGACTTGCTGGCTGTGAATTAGTGTTTGAGATTCACATGATTATCCAGTTCCCATATCTATGTTAGTAGTAATGTGGGATATCACATCTGAGTTGGTTTGCAGACTGTTATTTGCTAAATATGCTATCTAGTCTCTTCATGAAAATGAACAGTATGACCAACAAAGCAGAGTTGCTTCATAGGATTTCGGCTGGAGATGATCTAAGCTTGCCAGCATGAAGCTCATCAGTTGTTAAATGGTATTTTGGCAATTGTGACATTTCATTTGTTTTAAATATGTTCAGATATTAGTTTAGGCAGCTTAACTTAAGCTGAACATAAAGCGGAACTTCCTGGTGCCAAACATTTTGATTCCAATTCTGATTCCCGTTCTGGCATGTCAGTCCAAGGCCTCCTCTTGTGTCACGATGAGGCCGCTGTCTGGGTAGCCTCCATCCTGAAGGCATGAATATTGATTTCTCCTTCTGGGTAAACAAATTCCCTCCCCCTCCCCTCTGCTATTCCCCACTCTGGCCTCTTACCTACCTTTCACCTCCCCTGGGTCCCCTCTTCGCTCCCTTTCTCCTTTGTTCCACTCTTGTCTCCTGTCAGATTCCTTTGCCAACCCTTTATCCTTTCAACCCACCTGCCATCACCTATCACCTACCAGCTAACCTCCTTCTCCACCCCCACCTTTAATTCTGGCATATTCCCCCTTCCTTTTCAGTCCTGGAGAGGGGTCTTGACCCAAAATGTCAACTGTTTGTTTATTTCCATAGATGTTACCTGAGATGTTGACAGTTTCTCTTCCCACAGATGTTGCCCGACCTGCTGAGTTTTTCTGGGATTTTTCCAGCATTTTTCCTCCATATTTCCAGTTTCTGTATTTTTTTTAAAAAATGTTTTTCAACCCAACATTATTCACTAAAAAGATGCACAAAGGTGCCAGCAGTGTTTTGATTTTGTTTTTAATTGGAACGTTTAGAGTAATGGGATGAAGAGATGATTATGAAGAATATATTAAGATATGTTCCATAATTTCTGTACCATGTGCAGTTTTAAACATCTGCCAAAAGGGCAAATGAAAGTCAGTGAGCAACATACATGTGGCAGGATTCTGCCAGAACTATCATAGGGAACAATTTAAAATGCTTGGATATTTTCCAGTGAACCAGACATTTTGAAAGAGATGTTTAAAGTAATGGTGAATTTTGACAGTGGTGCAGGAATATGATTTGCTTTTGGTTGGATCACTTTCCACGTTCCCCGGAACATACTGGTACAATTCTATTCTGTCACCTTAAAGGAGAAGTCTCACATCAGCCTTTACTTTTGGTTTGCTGCAATGAAATTTCACAATGTACGAAAACTACAGCAAACTGTCAGGTCAGCAGAAAAGGTCATTGGCCGCAGTCTACCTTCACTGTAGGACTAGTATGTCTCCAGGACAAAGGAGGAAGCATGAAAAGTCATTGTGAGCACCATCCAACCAGCAAACTGCTTTTTCCAAAATCTTTGTTCTCAAAAGTGCTATAAGGGCTATTAAAACATAAAACCACGCCATCTTAAACATTTCTTCCCTGATGCAGTTAATTTCATCAGTCATTCTAGTTAGTCTCACACCCCTTCCATCTATTACCTCCACCACTGCACTGCATAAACCACTTTTTGCAATGCTATTTGCAATGTGAATATTTGCTGATATTTATCTATGAACATTTTATTTCATAGCCATACTTGAACATCTGACTTTATTTAACATATATTTCTTCCTTATAATTGTTATTGCATTTATTACATGTCAAGCCCTGACCAACACATGACAGCAAATTCCTGATGCATGTAAATGTATATAGCAAATAAAGTTGATGATCGGTAATGAAGAATTAAAAATGTCAAATATTGCAAATTGTGAGGTTTTTATGTAATTGATGCAATGTTATGCTGAACATTACTGCATAATGTAAAGATATTTACTTATGTATGTGAAGTATGTAATAAATAAAGTCACTTCAATTCAAATATTTGAAGGGACTATGAGAAGATTCAAGATGTACACCATTACACTTGTATTGTTCCAGTAAGATACTACAGGAGACACAACATAAGGCTTAGAAACTCTTAAGTAGGCTTAACATTTTTTGTGTGCTACACGAAGGAATTTATTCCAAAATAAAAAAAAATTAAAGATACAGTCCTTCTGGCCTGTTGAACTGCAGAGCCCAGCAATCCACCTACTTAACCCTAGCCTATACACAGGACAGTTTGCAATGACCAATTGATCTGCAAACTGGTATCCCTTTTGGAATGTCGGGAGAAGCTGGAGCAATTGGAGGAAACCCATGTGCTCACGGGAAGGACGTACACAGCAGCTGAATTGAACTGGGCCAACCGAGCACTCACCACTGTGCTACCTCGGTGCTCCTACAGAGCATGCTCACAGTTCACTCACCCTAACCTCTAAGTCTTTGGATTGGAGGAGGAAATCGAAGCACCTTGTGGAAACCCACGTGGCTCTGGGGAGAACGTACAAGATCATGGTGGGAATTGAACCCTGGTCACTGGCTCTGTAAAAGGTTGTGCTAACTGCCATGCCACCATGCCTCCCATTTTCTGGAACGCTGTTTTTGTTCCGGGTCACCTTTGTGGAAGATTTCCTTGTTTGTGGCAGTAACGTGCAATAATATCATGCACACGAAATTAGCAGGTTTGTGGTTCTTAATAGCACAGGCCAGTCAGAGAGTAGCCGACCTTTTGCAAGGCCAGTGATATTGGCTTCAGCATGATTTACAGAGGGACTCACCTGACCTGGCACCCTCCAGTAGGTAGTTTCCCTTTTCTGATTGTACATCTTTGGTCAGATTGAACCAGGAGGAGCCTAGACAGGATATCACATGGATATTCTCTCCAAGCAAGACACATAAAAGTTGCTGGTGAACGCAGCAGGCCAGGCAGCATCTCTAGGAAGAGGTGCAGTCGATGTTTCAGGCTGAGACCCTTCGTCAGGACTAACTGAAGGAAGAGTGAGTAAGGGATTTGAAAGTTGGAGGGGAGCCTGTGGCAATGAATTCCACAGATTCACCACTCTAGTTAAAGCAATTCCTGATCTCTGTTCTAAAAGGATGTCCCTCTATTCAGAGGCTGTGGCTCTGGTTTTAGACTTTTTCGGAGAACTACCTTTAACCGCAATCCCAGCAAGCTGCAGTCAGCACTGTCCATCCTGCAAGTACTGCAGGAGAAGGATCTTGTGGCGTATTTTCTTGAACAGACTATCAGTACCATTTGGCAGAGTGTCTTGTCATCAGAGCTCACTAGCAAGCACCAAGAGCTTGCCTTTCTGCAGTGACAGAGGCCTCCCTGTCCCATCTCTCCAGAAAGGTGATAATTTCTCTCCCAGTGTATGCTACACTGAGATGGCTGTGATGAGGATGAGGTGCTCTGCCACTACTTTGTGAACAGGGCATTTACAAAGCAGCCTGGAAGGGGATGAGGACTCCTTGTCAAGGGTCATTCCGAGCAGCTAGGTAACAGAGGTCTCTCTGATCTTCAGGTGAATCCTGGGAATACATCCCCCAACATCAAGTGCTGCTGAAGATGATCAAGTCGATGAAAGGCAGAGTTTGCTGAAACTTGATGGTCCTCCAATACAAAGAGGGAGTGCTGCTGATTGGCACATTCCTAACTGCAGGGACGTGCCCCAACAGATGCACAGAAGTGTGGTGCAGTCAATGCAAAGGTTTTGTGGGGAGGAACTGTAGTCTAAGGTCTTCCTGCTGCTGAACAGTGAGGGGCTTGGTGCTGTGAAGGAGCCTTTGAAAGTTTTCTATCACCCAAAGAGTGCTGGTGGTGCTCTGCGCCCAGACTGCAGTCATACTACAAATGTATAGAACCAATTACGCTGTAAATGTTTAAACTGAATGACAGAGTGTAAAGAAAGCCATGCACTTTTTTTTGTCTTTTTATATGGTATATTTTTATAATAAACTTTATTTTGAAATAAATGCCTTTCCTGTTGTCTACTACTCCCAATGTCTACTACCAATTTCCTTTGAACACTCCCCAGCCACTGAATCTCATCTGCCACCACCCCCAACACATTTAGGTACTGCACCTCTTCCTGCCCATCCTGAACAGGAATAATTTGCCACCTTTGTTTTGCATATTTTCTGTGAAACCGTAGACTTTGAGATAACATGGAGGAGGGACAATTGTTCATTATACAAATTCATCAGGATTTACAGTGCCTACTCCAGAAAGCAAGCTGTTATACAGTTGCAAGAAAAAGTTTGTGAACCCTTTGCAATTACTAAGCTTTCTGCATTAATTACTCATAAAATGTGGTCTGATCTTCATCAAAGTTACAATAATAGACAAACACAATCTGCCTAAACTAAAAACATAATCAGAGAATCTGTAGATGCTTCAAATCCAAGCAACACACACAAAATACTGGAGGAATTCAGC
The DNA here is from genome assembly GCF_963921235.1 of Mobula hypostoma. Classification (NCBI taxonomy): domain Eukaryota; kingdom Metazoa; phylum Chordata; class Chondrichthyes; order Myliobatiformes; family Myliobatidae; genus Mobula; species Mobula hypostoma. Next base: position 47,433,764 of record NC_086104.1, read on the forward strand.
AGGCCAGGCATATGTAAAAGAGTACAATCGACACTTCGGGCCGAAACCCTTCAGCAGGACTGGTGAAACGAAGATGAGTAACTTTAAAAGGTGGGGGGAGGGGAAAGAGAAACACCAGGTGATAGGCAAAACGGGGAGGGGAAGGGATGAAGTAAAGTGCTGGGAAGTTGATTGGTGAAAGAGATGCAGGCCTGCAGAAGGGGAGTCTGATAGGTAGAGACAGAAGGCCATGGAAGAAAGAAAAGGAGGAAGGAGCACCAGAGGGAGGTGATGGACAGGCAAGGAGATAAGGTGAGAGAGGGAAAAGGGGACGGGGAATGATGAAGTGAGGGGGGAATTACAGGAAGTTTGAGAAATCGACGTTCATGCCATCAGGTTGGAGGCTCCCACGATGGAATATAAGGTGTTGTTCCTCCAACCTGAGTGTGATCTCTTCGCGTCAGTAGAGGAGCCCATGGATTGACATATGGGAATGAGCAGTGGTGTTAAAATGGGTAGCCACTGGAAGATCCCACCTCTGGTGGATGGAGAGTAGGTGCTCGGTGAAACAGTCTCCCAATCTATGTTGGGTCTCATCAATATACAGGAGGCCACACTGGACACAGGATATGACCCCAACAGACTCACAGGTGAAGTGTCACCTCACCTGGATGGACAGTTTGGGGTCCTGAATGGTGGTGAGGGAGGAGGTGTAGGGGCAGATGTAGCACTTATTCTGCTTGCAAGGATATGTACCAGGAGGGAGATCAATGGGGAGGGTTGAATAGACAAGGGAGTCCCTGTGGATAGTAGAAAGTGGGGTGGGGTGGGGTGGGGAAAATGGTAGAAGTTGTATGCTGGACGCGGAGGCTGATGGTGTGATAGGTGAGGACAAGAGGAACCCTATCCCTGATAGTGTGGTAAGAGGATGAGGTAAGAGTAGACATGCATGAAATGAAAGGGATGTGGTTGAGGGCAGTGTCATCTCTGCCGCATCTGCTCTTAGGATGAGGCTTTTCATTCTAGAATAAAGGAGATATCCTCCTTTTTCAAAGAAGGGGGCTTCCCTTCCTCCACCATCAATGCTGCCCTCAACCACATCTCTTCCATTTCACGCATGTCTGCTGTTACCCCATCCCCCCTCCCTCTACCAGGATAGGGTTCCTCCTGTCCTCAGCTACCACCCCACCAGCTTTCGCGTCCAGCACATAATTCGCTGGAACTTCCACCATCACCAACGGGGTTCCACCACCAAGCACATCTTCCCTCCCTGCACGCCCCTCCCCCCCAATTTTTGCCTCCTTCTGGCAGTTATCCTTGCAAGCAGAACAACTGCTACACCTGTCCCTACACCTACTCCCTCACATGAGGCAACACTTCACCTGTGAGTCTGTTGGGGTCATGTACTGTGTCCGGTGCTCCCAATGTGGCCTCCTGTATACTGGTGAGCCCCGGTGTAGTTTGGAAGACCGTTTTGCTGAGCACCTATGTTCCATCTGCCGGAAGAAGCGGGATTCCCCAATGGTTATTTTAATTCCACTTCCCATTCCAATTCCAATATGTCAATTCACGGCCTCCTTTACTGTTGTGATGAGGTCACACTCGGACTGGAGGAGAAACACCTAGTATTCTGTCTGGATGGCCTCCAACCTGATGGCAGAAGATCGATAGCTCGAACTTCCGGTAATGGCCCCTGCCCTCTACTTGACCAGTCCTCATCCTCTTTTCCTTCTGTCACCTTACCTCCTTGCCTGCCCCAGAGCTTGATAGGTTCTTCATTTAGTCAGGGCTGGAAAGGTTATGGGCAGGAGGCAGGAAAATGGATCAGCCTTGATGAAGTGGTGGAGGGGAATGGACTAATTCTGCTCCTTTGTCTTCGTTGTATGGTAAAACTTGAGCAACACACACAGCATGCTGGAGGAACTCAGCAAGTCAAACAGCATCTATGGAGAGGAAAAAAAGCAGTCAATGTCTTTGGCAGAGACCCTTCAGGATTGGTAAGGAAGAGAGCAGAAGTCAGAATAATATGGTGGGGGCAGGGAAGGGTGGCAGGTGATGGGTGTGTGGAGGTGGGTGGGGGAAGGAAAATGAAGTGAGAAGCTGGGAGGGCAGATGTGGATGAGATAAAGAGCTGTACGAAGACATCTGATAGGAGAGACAGTGGACCATGGAGTATAAAACTTAGATTGATTTTTCAAATAGTTGTTATCCAGCTGAGAAATGGGCATAATGTTTGCCATATCTTTGTTATAAAATCTCCAGTTTAATGGCTTGCTCCTTTATAGGTTCAATTTTTCTGGTGAAATCTTGTAATGAATTTTAAAAAGCTAAATCTTTAGCTCTTCTATTGAAACATGAAAGTTATTCCATAATTTTGCACACAGCTCAAGGCTGTTTGTCCTCCTACCACAAAATCATGCACCCATGAATTATTATGGAATACTTCATGTATTAACTTCAAGGCCTTCAATTTTTTTTATATGTCACAGTCCTGCAGTTCTATGTATCTCTTTTACTCCATTGAACTCCCGCCTCCCCATCCCTCAACAAAAACAGTTTTGGAATTTGACTGCCTCTAAATCATTCCATTGTTGGCATTCATGCCATGGGCTGCCAAGGCCATAAGCACTGGAATTCCTGTCTTAAACCTCTCTGCCTATCTGTCCGATTTCCTCCCTTTCAAATGATCCTTTAATCTCCCACTTTGTACAAGACTTTGGTCATGTGCACTGATCAGTTATAGCACAAGCTTTTAATTTATTACATATTCCTTTTAGTACTTTAAAAGCTACTGTTTAAAGAAAATAAGTTGCTTTTGTTGTAAAACTGTCGCCCTAAAGATCCCTTTCATTAACTGGTTGCAGTCATTGGAGGTTGTGCACTACAAAAGAATTTCATTGTCCTAACTATGTGACTATTTTCAACTACTCGGGTATTAAAACTAAGCTGCCATTATAATGTGGTTATGTATCTGGTGTTTAATAATGACATGTTTCTACTGAGAAATGAGCAATATTTTAATCTTGTTACCTTTGTTTAAGAAAGTTTTATTTACTTTATACTTTCTCCTCACAGTATGAGTCACTTGCATCGTGGATTGACTTGAATTGACTAGGGTATTCCACTGCCAAGAGTGCAGGATGTTTTGTATGGGAGGCCTTTAAAAGTAGAACCCTTTCATTAAGTTTTTTTTAAAAATAAGCTGTACCTGTTGTGAGGCTCTTATTTAAAGTGGTAATACAGTGGGTTCTGGTTAATTGTGCCATTGGTGTATTTGCACGAACCCTTAAAGAACAAAAACTAACTGAAAAATAGCTGGGATTCCCTTTGTTTATTTGGGGCACTGTGCTGCATAATTGGGAGAGGAGACTGTTGCTTAAAGTTTCTAACTAGTATCGGTCATATGCACTTGTGGGGCAGTTAAACATTCCACTGTACTTAAGAGCAAACAGTGTTTAAGTAACTTCAGTTACGTGTGTTTATCACTGAACACTGAACTACGGTGAGCAAAACCACTTATCACTGTTCGTAAAAAGTAAGCAGTAAGACAATTCAGAATGGTTTTGCTCACCGTGGTTTCAAGCATTCAGGATTGGAGATGCCAAAAATGGCCTGAAGTGAAAATAAAACAACTTCACTATTTCAACAAGTTTGGAACTACGAAGAATTTGAAGGGATCCACAATCATCTTGAATGTTAAACTGAAAATGAAGATTTGGAGGATGCAATCATATGAAGGCAGTCCATTATCTGCACTAGGTGTCAGTGCTGATTTTGTTAATTTACAGTCAATCAAAAGAAAATGGCAAGTACACTGGATGAATTCCTTTGTTAACTATTAAGAACTAATACACAGTTTTAAAGTGCTATAGTAATATTGATAGTGTTCTAATTTGTTCTGTATTTCATTTAAATACATAATTTTTACCCAGTTAAATGGTAGTTTTTTCTGCTTTATACATTTTAACTACATCCTTGAAGCTTTGGCTAACTGGAGCAGCTGCTTAATTGGGCCAAAATGTACTGATCCCAATGTGTCCCAATTAACCTGAACCCACTATATACCCATATTCTTTTCTTTTGCCTTTTTCTGTTTTCACCATCTATTTAAGAAAAACATGGCTGGATGCTCTTTTCTGAAGTCTGCACCTTTTCTGTTACTGAGCTTGCGATGGGAAAAAGTAAAAGTGCATTGGAGAATCTACAATCCTCCTTACATTTTGGTCATAATAGAACACGAATGCATCCTGTGCAGATTTGCACTGGTGAACTGACACCTGGCTGCCAATTGGTATTGTTTCCAGAACCTCTAGTCTTTCTAAAGTCCCAGATTCCCCTCCTGCTGGCTTAATTGGTAAAACAATAGAATGTGTTTCAGCTATTTAGTAGAGTAGTGCCCTAATTTGAATTACTTTCGAAACAGTCGATTTCAACTGAACACCAAAGACACTGGCAAATTTCTGCAGATGTACTGTGGAGTGTAATCTAACTGGCTGCATCACTGTCTGGTAAGGGGAAGGGCACTGCACAGGATCAAAATCTGCTGCAGAAAGTTGTGAACTCAGTCAGCTCCATCATGGCCTCTAGCCTCCCCAATGTCCAGGATATCTTCAAATAGCGATGCCTCAAAAAGGTAGCATACATCATTAAGAATTCCCATTAGCTAAGACATACCCGCTTTATTACCATCAGGGAGGAGATACAGGAGCCAGAAGGCACACACTCAATGATTCAGAAACAGATTCTTCCCCTCTGCCATCTGGTTACTGAATGGATATTGAACCCATGAACACTACCTCATGTTTATTTTTATTCACTTTTTGTATTATCTATTTAATTAAACTTAAAAAATATATACTGTAATTTACAGTTTTTAATGTATTGCAATGTACTGCAGCACATAACAAATTTCACAACATATGCTGGTGTTATTAAACATGGTTCTGATTCGTTTTTACAAGGTAAGTCCATCTTTCCAGTTTCAGACACACAGATGAGCTAACTTTAAATGCCTGCCCATTTATGTTATAAATTTATCGATTAGTTATATACAGACGTTTGTACTTATCTATGATTTATGGTGATAGCAATTAGAAATAGGTACCTGGTATCATATCACTGAGTTTATTATGAGAGGAATCTAAATCTTCCTGGTATAGAGTTTGTCATGTTAATTCCTCAAGAGGTGTTTTAGAGGAAATTCATATTGTCAGGGAGAAAGTACCTGAGGTATTTGTGGCCTTACAGGGCATTAAGGTGGCCAACTTTCCAGGCTTGACCAAATGCATCCTTGGACTTTGTGGGAGGCTTCAGAGGCCCTTGCAGTGTTATTTGCTTTATTGGCAGCCACTGGTAAAGTACCCAAAGCCAAATAAGGTGACTGATGTTGTTTTGTTGTTTTAAGAGTAGCAAGGACAATGTAGGGAACTACAGGCCAGTCAACCTGATATGAGTATGGAGAGGTTACTGGAAGGAACCCTGAAGGGCAGGACCTATCAGCATTTGTATAGGCAAAGTCTGATCAGAAGGCATCAACATGGCTTTTTGTGTGAGAAGTTATGCTTGAGAAAAAAAATTTAGTTTTTTGAAGAAATAACCAAAAGGGTAAGTGAGAGGAGGGAAATGGATGTTGTGTGGTTGGACTTAAATGAGTTTTTTGACAAGGCCTTGTGTGGTAGGCTGGTCTTGGAGGTTAGGTCCCGTGGAGTGCTAACAGAAGCTTGTCAGGTGGATTCAAAATTAGCTCAGGGGCAGGAAGCAGGGGTTGGTGGTTTAAGGTTGTTTCTTGGAATGGAGGAGGACAGTAACTACTGATGTGCCACTGCGGTTGGAGGACATACCCTTCTTGATTATGTATTGAAATGATTTGGATGTGAGTGCATGAGGCTTGATCAGTAAGATTGCAGAAGACAGAAATTAGGTATTGTTTATAGTGAAGAAGGATAACGCAGATTATGGGGATCTGGATGTGTTAGGCAATTGGGCTGAGGAGTGGCAAATGGATTTGAATACAGGTAAGAGTGAAACAAAGCATTTTGGAAAGCCAAGCCAATGTACGACTTGTACTGTGAAGTGTAAGATACGAAAGGGAGCATAATGCAATGGAAGGACTTAGGAGTACAAGTGCATAATTTGTTGAAAGCAGTATCACAGGTAGACAGGGCAGTGAAATAGGCATTTAGCATTTTGGGCTTTATTAATCAGGTCATTAAGTATAAGAGTTGGAACATACCTTGCAATTGTTTAAGTCATTAGTGATTCTGCTCTTGGGGTATAGTGTATAGTTTTGGTCACTCTGTTATTGGAAAGACATGGTTAAACTGGCAAGTGTTCAGAAAAGATTTAAGAGGATCTTGCCAATAGAGGGACTGAGTTATAGGTAGAGGTTGGCCTTATTCCTTGAGATTTATGCAAATGAGGGGTACCCTTATAGAAGTCTTAAGCAGGAGAAATTCTGCAGATGCTGGAAATCCAGAACAATGCACACAAAGAGCTGCTTGACGAAGCAGACAATCTCAGCAGTTTCACAGGTGCAATGTTGCCTCACATGGAAGGACTGGAACTTTATAGAAATGTTTAAGATTATGAGAAACATAGATAAGGTGGATGATGAGTCTTTTTCCCAAGGGAGAGGAGACCAAAACTAAGGGGCATCGATTTCGAATGTGAGGGGAAAGATTTACATTTTTGACCATATTGCCACAGAACAACAAATTTCACAGCATATGTTAGTGTTAATAAACCTGGTTCTGATTCTCAAAGATAGTCAACCACTAGAGGTTGTTGGGATGGGAGGGTGAGGGTGGTGAAGTTGGTAAGGAAGTTTTATGTGATATGTTGTGCCAGAACTTCACATTTGTAGATGTTACTTAACTGGAAGCATGGAGTCAGAAACTGATTAAAATCAAGTCTCCAGGTAGGTCCCCTGCTTTGGCAGATTTACAAACAGTCTTAAGCCATCTTTGCCTGAAATATGGGTTGCTTTTCCTACCATCTGCTGAAATTGGCAAATTTGATAGAAATCCTGTTTCAGAGCAATTCTATAAGGTTGTACTTCCCCTTCCCCCAAAACCAAAACAGTCAACCACTTAGAATCACTTGCTTTGTGATGTAGGTGCTGTGCAGTAATAGATCTCAATTGCATTGGGGGAAGATTCCAGGCTTTGTCTCCATCAAATAATGCTGACTAATAATCTGTAACATACTTGATGGCTTCATAAAGAAAGTGATGTTGGAGAGGAGAGGAGAACTGTAATTTTACAGGCTACCATTAATATGTAGCAGTCAACTAATCATTGCAACATGCTGGCAATATTTTTGTGATAAGGGAGAAAAAGATAAAAGCTGTATTTAGAAGGTAATTTGTGGAAATTGTTTATTGGGTTATGAAATAACTTTAAGAGCAGATACTTTGGGAATATATTGGAAGAGGCAGAAATTGTAATGCCTTCCATCTTGCCGAATCTTTTAAACTTGTTGGATAGTCAGGATAATGAATATACTCTCAGGTTCCATTGGGTACATGCTTACTGTGGTGTCTTTTGAGAGAAAATGGCTGGAGGCTGCAGTGCACACAACACAAATATCTCTGACTGTTTAGACTTAGTCCACAGTTGCCTTTCTAAATTGTCTGGTTTAGGATTACATATTACCTTCAGTTGCTGTTTTGTTTGTTTTGCCTAAAATGGAATGCTGGATTGCATCCAGAGCAACATTCCATTAGCAGAAGGTATAACAAGAACAGACATGATATCTGAAATGGAGTTGTTTTTCCCCCTAGGAAAGAGAAATAGTAAAATTGCAGCTTGTGGTGACAAGCAGAGGCTAAACTGCCATCAATCAAGGCCAAGAAAGTTAAGGACTGGTATTATTTGGTGACACGCTCATTTTTCTCTGACATACCTAAACTGCTGCTACGCTGATATTTAGGTTTAACCATTTGACCATGCTACAGCTTGCTAAGGATCCACCAGATCTGGAATAATATGATTTTGTCGTTCAGGCAGACAGGAGGGAGCTGGTCCACACCCCTAAGGAGGTATTGACATTGTTACAGAGTTTCTCAGTCTTGGCATCAGGTTCACCAGCGCTTCTGATCTGCTGCAACCTTCGGAGATCCTTGTACACGAGCTTAAAACATTGATTTAATTGGCCCGAAGATCATTTTATTTCCTAGTTTTATTGTGTATATGAGTAGAGTTTCTTTTTAAAATAACTGCGCAAATGATTTGGTCAGTGGGTAGAGACAGTGAGAAAATGAACAGGGGAAATTATAAATTACGTTAACCTAAGCATGCATATAGAGTTTCTGTTTGACAATGTTTCGGTTAAGTGTAAGGCCTTTGTAAAACCTGCAAGTGACATCAGGCAACTTCCTATGGTTAATCTAGACTACTCTTTCTAGAGAGACTGATGTTTTAAGTGTAACGTGCTGTAATGTTTCACTGCTAATGTAATGGCCTCTCTGTAATCTTTCACTGCTAATATAATGGTTTCTCTGTAGCAGCAGTGTTTGGGTTATGACTGGAGATAACGGAGGCTTTGGAATGTGTGCCATCCAATGAGAGGCATGTTGTTTCTTTCTTGTGGGTCTGAGAGAAGGGATTCGCGGTCTCTTGTCAGCGAGAGATGAAGAGAGAAGACGCGAGGGGAGAGAGTCGGTAGACCACCAGATGGAGTGTACTTGGAGCGAGGGTCCGAAGGTTAGCGACGCTTGAAGGAGGTCAATGGGAGTTGGATGATTCCATGAGCTCCGACATGCACTTTAGACTGTTTCATTAAAATGGGCCCTTTTTATTTTCTTCACTAACCCTATAGTCAGATTAAGACTTTATAAAGTTCATTTGTTTAATTACATATGGTGAACTGTCTGATATTTTGTGGTTCAGATTTATAACTGGGCAACACATCAAGCAGCAGCCACACAAATGTGATTTCTCAGTTTGGCTGGGCCAGAGGCTGTCTTCCCCTAGACAAACGTGTACTGGCTGAACCTGAGGGTTACATAAGTTTTAATATTACATTTACTATTAAATCCTGTTAAGGGATGCCAATCATATCTCTGTGCTATGTAGAGTAGTATTGCAGTGGTATAACAGATGCCGAAGTGAATATTCCTATTAGATATTGTGGGGATTCTGTTTGCTTTTGACCTGGAATTTTTTGGAACTTCCACAACAATAGTATCCTTATTGAACATATTCAGAAATCTGAAATTCAAGATGATACTTATTCATCACAGTATATCTTGGAATCTTCTCTTCAGCTCTGCAAAAATCTTCCTTTAGCAATGGGTATTGAATTGACTTAGTTCTGGTACTTGACTGATAGCTTGACTGGTACCATATCCGATGCAGACTTTGGTGACCATGGTTTTCCATATAGATCTATCCTTCGTTTTTTGGATGACTTCCATTTCCTCTATGTAGCCACCTGGCTAGGCTTTTGATGTACATAAGCCGAGGTCTTCCTGTAGGTTTACTCCCCTCAATCTTTCCAGAGAGTATGAGTTTTTCTAGTTCATCTTTCCGCATGATGTGTCCCAGGAATCTGAGTTGTCTTCCTCTTATTGTTGGTATGAGTAATCGAACTGTTTGGGCTCTTCTAAGAACTTCTTCATTTGATGTGTGTGTGGTCCATGATATTTTTAACATTCTCCTGTAGAACCATAATTCAGCTGCTTCTAGTCTCTTTTCCATTGCTAGAAAAATGGTCCAGCATTCACTTCCATAAGTCAGCATAGAATAAATGTAGCACTGCTGTATTCTGTTTTTAGTGTACGTGCTCATCTTTCTGTTTGTTAATATGGTCTTCATTTTTTGGAAAGCTTATTTCGCCATTGCTATTCTGTATTTGATATCTGTGTCACACCTGCCATTACTTGTTATTAGGCTGCCAAGATATTTGAAATTGTTGACCTGTTTGATGTTTGTATTTCTGATCTTGATCACACATTGTGGGATGTTTGTCTTTCTGGAGATGACCATGCTTTCTGTCTTTTTGGTGTTGGTTGAGAGGCCTCTGCAATTACTTTCTGCTGCCGCTATAGTGAGTAGTCCTTGAAGTTTTGTTTCTGAGTCAGCTATTAGTATGATGTCATCAGCATATCTGATGTTATTTATATTATGGCCTCCAATTGTGAATCCTTTGATGTCTTTGATACTTCTCAAGATATTTTCACTATACAGGTTGAATAAGTCTGGTGAAAAGACACAACCTTGCCTGACTCCTCTCATGATATTCACATACTCACTCACTTCTCCTTCTATTCTGATCGATGCTGTCTGGTCCCAGTATAAGTTTCTTAAGAAACTTATATCTTTCCCATCTATGTCAAGATCTTGAAGCATTTCTAGAATATCTTGCTGTCTGACAGTGTCAAAAGCTTATGTATAGTCAATGAAACATAGGTAGATGTCTTTTTGTACCTGGATGGCTCGTTCACAGATCATCCGTAGCATGAAATTTGCACTTCTGGTTCCAGTGTTTTCCACAAAGCCGCATTGTTCTTTACTGATTGCTGGTTTTATACAGTGTCTTGCTCTCATCATGATTACTCTGAGAATAATTTTTGCCACGTGGCTCATCAGGCTTATTGTACGATGTAACTCACATTCTGTTGCTCCCTCTTTCATTGGAAATGTGAATAACATTGATTTACTTAAATCATCAGGTATCTCCCCATGATCATAGATTTCATTTGCTATTTCTGCTATTTTCTCTATTCCAAAATCTTCTAAGGCCAGTATCATTTCAACAGCGATGTTGTCTGGACCAGTTGCTCTGTTATGTTTTGTTTTATTTACGGCTGCTCGAATTTCTGATTTTAGAATGCTAGGTCCTTCAAGATTCTTCTTTATGTTCGGTTTTTCTCCCCTTTGGTCTTCAAAAAGTTCTTTTATATATTCTGTCCATCTGTTTAGGATTTCCTCTTTGTTCATAATTAAGCTGCCATCTTTTGCCTTGATGCATCCACTTGCTGAGCAAGATAATTTCCCCGTTAGTTCTTTAATCTTACTTTGTTCCAGGGTTATGGGCTTGTAGCATTTCTATCTCTGAGCATTTCTCATTTAGCCATCCGTCGTTAGCTTCTCTGTATTTTCTTTTTTTTTTGTCTTATCAAGTTGTTTGTATTCTTCACTGTCTCTTAGTTTGATGGTCTCTTTTTGTTGCATCAATTGTATTATATCTTCAGTTATCCATTTCTTCTTACTTTTCCGTTCTTTTCGTGGGATGGTTTCTTTTGCAGCTACAACCATGGATTCCTTCAGTATGTCCCAGGAAGATTTGCCTCCTTCATCCTGCGGCAATCGAAAACGGGTTTTCACCTTGATTGTGTATTCTGTTTTCAGATGAGGGTTGTTTTGTAGTTGTTGATAATCCAGTGGTTCTGATCTTTTTGGTTTCTTTAATTTTCTCTTTATTTTCATTTTGCAAATGACCGGTATGTGGTCGCTTCCACAGTCTGCTCCAGAGTAGCTTTCAGATTGAGTTATTGAGTTTTTGAATCTGTTATTGATTGTTATGTAGTCGATTTGATTTTTGTTGTTCCCACCCGGGCTTCTCCGTGTCCATTTCCTTCTTGGATGTTGGTTAAACCAAGTGTTGGTGATTATCTGATAGTTTGTTTTACACCATGATATAAGCTTTTCTCCTCTTTCATTTCTTTCTCCCAATCCCTGGTCTCCAACAATATGGTCTTCTCTTCCCTCACCAACTTTTGCATTGAAGTCACCCATGACTATGGTGGCTTCTTGTGATTTGCATTCTTCTAGTGCTTTGTCTGGGGAGTGGTAGAAGGCATCAATTTCTTCCTCTGAGCTTTCCATTGTGGGTGCATATACTTGGATGATAGAGATATTGTTTTGTTGCCCTTTAAGTTTGATTAGCATCATTCTGTCTGAGATATGCCAGTATCCTAGCAGGCTCTTGGATGTTTCTTTGTCTAAGATGATTGCGACACCCTTTTCATGTTTATCTTCACCAGAGTATATCATCTTGTAGTTGTCTGATTGGAATACTCCAGTGCCTTTCCATCTTATTTCACTTCGGCCAAGGATGCTGACTTCTAGCCTCTTCATTTCTAATTTTACGTTTTCTAGCTTACCAGCTTGGTGCAGGGTTCGAACATTCCAAGTGGCAAATCTCAGTGAGTGAATTTGAATGGTGACCTGGTTTGATTAATTGTTCCAGTTTGTATTCCATAAAGCTTTAAAGCCTTTCATAGAATTTTTCTTCTGGAGCCCATGTAGCTGATCTGGATTAAAGTGGCAAAATCTGAGTTTAAAGCAACAAAATCAACTCTGGTAGGTTAATTGAGTCCCCTGTTTTAAAAATCTCATTTCAGAAACGTGTGTTGTGGACACCTCAGTTTAAACAAGCTGCATTTTTGTATATGTACGTTGCGTTCACTACTTCTAAGAGGAGGTTTAGAAGGCCAGTTAGTGGCACCCAGCATTGACCCTGACCTTGAATGCTGTTTTTGTGGAGTTTGTAGGTTCTCTTGGTGAATGCAGGGTGTTCCAGTTTCTTCCCATATCCAATAGACACACTTAGTTGGTTAGTGGCTCTTGTAAATTGCCCCTTAGGGTAGGGAGGTAGCAAAAGGTCAAAGGAGATTATGTAAGACCATATGGAGCAGAACTAGTCTATTTGGCCCATCGACTCTACGATGCCATTCCTTCATAGCTGATTTATTTTCCCTGTCAACCCCAGTTACGCAAAATGTGAGAGCCATTAAGCTACACAGTTGTGGGTATTTAGACTGATAAGATTGGTGTGTTGGGAATCAACATGGATCTTGAATGATCTCCTCCTATGTCAAATTATTTCCCAATAGCCCAGTGATTAACTTCCGCCAAGCAAATTTTGTTGCACGTTCAAGAAGAGAATGGTGTCAGGGAACGTAGCTGCGTCTCAAATGGAGCATTGGAGTATTCCTACCTTAAATATGCCATAGGCAAATTGGATAGAATTTTGCTGTGAAGTGGCTTGATAACCTGTTCCCCAATGAAGTTTTGTGGGAAACATTTAATTCTTTCCTTTAGCGATTATTCGGACATTATACGGTGATGTCAACATTTTCACACCTGTGTTATCCATCTGCTTACCAACAGGTGAGCAGAGCTGCCATGTATCTTTTCCTGAGGATGTACAAGAGGGTATTTTTGCCCAGTGGTGGTTGATATAGAAAAGGGCCAAGGTTAACTTGTATTTTAAAATCAGAAAATGTTAGAAATACTCTACATCTCTGGGGATAAAAACAGTCAACATTTCAGTTGCAGACTGTTTAAACATGCTGCAGTTTCAGAACAGGGAATAAGAGAAAAGAAGCTTTCTAAACTGCCTAGAGGGAGGGTAGTGGTATGTCTCTGATAGGGTAAAACAAAGATGACCATGGGGATCACCAGATAATCTTGTTTACAGATTACTGAGTAAACAGGAGGCAGTTTGAGAGTGAGAACGTAGGCAGCAGAAGGTAGAAAATATATAATTGAGAGCAGGGCGACATGCCCAGGATGTCAGGCTCCCAGAGAGAAAATAAAGGGTGAGGGAAGAGAAAAAATAAACTAGTATCAAAGGGGGTCAGTTAATACAGAGAGAAATCAAGGAGTGTCACATTGTAAAATATGTTAAGTTCAAAAAGTTGTAATCTGCTTAAATGGAAGATATGGTGCTTGCTTTGGGCCTCAGTGTAACAGCACATGAAGTTGCAGACCAAGAGATCTGATTGGGGGTGAGAGCAGGATGGAACATTAACATGGCAGCTAATATAAAGCTCAGGCTGCCGGCAGATGCTCTGCAAATCAATCTGCATCTCTTTCCCCAATGTAGAGGGGACCAATTGAGTTTGTAATTTTCCTTCAGCATTTTCTTGAAGAACCTGACTGGTGTCATTTCTCAAATCTGGTCTCGGTGTACATGTCATATCTTCCCTAGTTAATTATTAATGACCAGTGCAGGTGCTTATGTTGATGGTACTTAAATACTTAAATATCAACAGCAATAGAATGTGTAATGCATCAAAGTGTTTGATTCCAGGTTTGAAATTCCTTTGGGTTGAACCTAACAATGGCAATGAAATAGAAAATATGTTTTGGATATGTAAAAACCAAACCTTGCCTTGTATTTCAACAGGAGTCACAGAAGCACAGTGCTGTCTTAGTTACCCTAGATTTTTTTAAATATAAATTTAGATTTAGATTTTCTTGTCTTCTGCATTATTGTGTCGAAAGAAAAGAGGAAAATTTAGATTTCCAAATATTATTTTTCTAAAAAAAAGTTACAGAGAAACTTGTATTTTGTTAAAGAAAGTAAGTAATAGACCACTTCCAAATAGAAACTGGATTACTTTAAATGTAGCCTCGTACATGATTAAACAGAGGTACCAAACAGGTGCTAATGATCAATGACATATTGAGTTGAATGAACTAAACTGATTAACTGAAACAGAAATGGGTGTAAAATGAATCAAACTGGGTGAAGGACAACCAAACTAAAAGGTGAGGGTGTGGTAGGTGTGACAGTGTGACAGTGTGACCTTCAAGTCATCAATTCTTGTACCATGGCAAAGACGAGCGTAGCAACAAGACACAAGGTTGTCATCCTGCATCAGTAACAAATTTTGCGGCAGACATGAGTTCCAGGAGGTGCTGTCCAAGCTCTTCTGGAGAAGCACAAAGAAACAGGCAAGTTTAAGGACAGGAAGCACAGTGGTCAGCCGCAGAATCTAAGTGTAGCAGACGAGAGATACATCAAGCTGACACCCCTTCTAAATCGGAAGAAGTCCAGTACTGCTATCAGCTGTGAACACGCAGGAATCACTATAACTCAAGTACACCCCTCTACAGTCTGGAGAAGTTTTGTCAGAAGTGGTGTTCATGGAAGAGTTGCTGCCAAAAAGGCATTCCTCCGAAGTGGAAACAAAGCCAAGAGACTCACCTTTGCACTAAAACACGAGGACTAGGGTGCTGAACATTGGCAGCAAGTGTTCTGGACTGGTTGGGTCAAAATTTTAAACAGGAGGCAGTTTGTCCAAGAAAGAGCCGGAGAGTGCTACATAAATGAGTGTCTGCACCCAAAAGTGAAGCATGTCAGAGGTTCCCTGTAAGTTTGAGATTGCATTTCTGCAAATTGAATTGGTGATCTGGTCAGAATTATTGGAATCCTCAATGCTGAGAAGTACAAGCAGATTCTCCTCCATCACACAATACCATCAGGAAAGTGTCTGATCGGTCCCAACTTCATTCTGCAGCAGGACAGTGACCCCGAACACATGGCCAAGGTTGTTGAGGACTATATTCGGCAAAAAGAAAAACAAAGAGTTCTGCAACAGATGGCATGGCCTCCAGAGAGCCCTGATCTCAGCAACATCGAGTCCGTCAGGGGTAATCTGTAGAGCCAGATCAAAGGTTCAAGGGTCAAATTTAGTGTCAGAGAAATGTAGGCAATATACATCCTGAAATGCTTTTTCTTTGCAAGCATCCATGAAAACAAAGAAGTGCCCCAAAGAATGAGCGACAGATAAATGTTAGAACCCCAATGTCACCCCAGCTCCCCTCCCTCCCATGCGTAAGTGGCAGCAAGCAACAACCCCACCTCCCCCCACCGGCAATAAAAAAGCAAGCATGGGCACTGCCACTGAGCATTCAGCATGAGCAAGGCAATAACAAAGACACAGACTTGCAGTTACCTGAAAGACTTTGCCTGTCATCCGGCATACGACATAGTGCAGATTCTCTCTCTCTCTCTCCCTAATAAGGGAGAAAGATGTGTATCCATTTTTCACCGGTGAGTGGGAAGACAACAAACAACTCGCTGGTTTACGATGTTAAAAGTCCAAAGATCTCAAAGATCTCGGGTCTTCGGGCCCATAGCAGATATCCTGACTACCCCAACGATACACGGGTCTCCTGCTGTGACACCGACCTTTGATCTGCCCGTCTCCAGAACCCCAAGATCTTAGACTTCCGAATTCAAGCCAGACTCTCAGGCTGAACCATTGATGTGCTGAACAACGCCTAGTTATGGAACCCTGGGAGCGGGTCCCTTTCCCACAAAAAACCGAAGTCAGCGTGTAACTCCAGGTCAGGGTCTTCAAAAGAACCCTGAAAGGGAAAAATAAAGTTACTAAAGATAGAAATAGAGCTGTTTCTGAAGATGCAAGCAAAGAAGTCGCTGTTTAGCACCATCTTAACTTCGCCCTGCTTCCAAGCAAGACAGCTAAACTCAGCAGAACTGTGACAAGTTCTCCAAAATGCTTGGAACAATCTAGCAGCCAATTTTCCTATAAAACTTCATGATAGTCTATCTAAGAGAATTGATGCAGTTTTAAAGGCAATGGGTGGTCACCCAAATATTGACAGTTTTTTTAAAACTATAAAGAGCAGTAAACAGTAAATACATCGATATGTAGAACCTTTTAATTTTATTATTTTGAAAATACCTTCACTTTACGGAGAAAAGACTTTTGCACAGTATTATACATATGAATTTTTAAAGATTAAAATATGCGTTGAGGAGAGTGAGTGAAACATCTTGGTGTCTGGATAGAGATCTGAGAGCCTCAGCAAAATGGATTGCAGTTTAAGCTGAGGCTCTTGTCTCTTCACATACTTATTAAATGTGATTGCTATATGAGACTTCCATAAGAGCTCAATTTGCAATGTACAGTTACATTCCACCTGATGGCCATTCTGCTCATGATGTCTTTTAAAAGAGTGTGTTTTTGTGTGTGGTGTCCTATGTCAATTGCAGCTGTTTTGAAGACGTTTGCATTTCTAAGAGGAAGAGCAGTGACAGCACATTGTGGTCTAAAGGATTTATTACAAAACTCGGTGAATTTTATTGCCCATACTTTTTATGAAATGGTTGAAAGAGAGGTAGTAAAGTGTATAGGACGTTAACAAATGCATACAATGCGAAACTGAGAACGAGATACTTTTAACTTATTGCTCAGATTATTATCTTTCCAAAGCATTCTCTGCAATTCATTTGTTCCGACTGGTGTGGTGGGATGGCTCATTTCATCCTGCCAAAAGGAGGTTATCTGTTTAGGATTTGTTACTATTCTATGAAAATAGCCTTTAAGGTTTCTGGGGGGGTGGGGGGGAAGCATGAAAAGTAACACAGATGTATGAAAAAATATGTGAAAAAAAGTTTACGTACTAACGTAGGATCTATCATGTAGCTGATGCTAATTTGAATAATATACTGTTTACTTATTGTAGTAGCAGTACAATAATGTCACCAATCTAAGGCAGTGTCTACGAACCCCCTTTTCCTTCTCAGGTACTAATTTGCATTACTGGAAGAAAGCTAGGCCTGATCTTAGTTAATTACTTGTTTGGTCAAACAGTAAAGGAGCAATCTTGCATCTCTGCCAAAGTATAAAGGATGAAGATTTTTTTGATTTTTTTTGTAATGTATACATTTTTATCACTCATTTTCTTGGGATCTGGGTGCTGCAAGCAATGCCCGTCGTTACTTGCCCTTGAGCAGGCAGTGGTGAATTTCCTCCCAGAGCCATTACAACAGGTTTGGAGAAAGTCACCTCAATGCTTTTGGAAATGGACTTTGGGGATTTAGATCCTAGGTCAAAAGTTGTTGGAGGATCTCAATACTTTAATTACATTAAAAGCATTAAATATTTTCTTTACAAGAAGCCTAAGAGGTTTTTACTGATCTTTTAGTTAAGATTAAAGAAAGGTAATGTGCATTTAATCAATAGATATTATCTTAAACTTTGACTCCCACATTGTACTGGTGATGCATTTATGCTTTGAAGATCAAATATTGTGAGATCAATCCCTGGAAGGCATCTTTTGTTGTCTGGCTTCAATGTGTTCTTGAATCTGTCATGAAGTTAATTGTGCTTCAAATATTATGACCACAAAGCCATTTTACAAAGATACTGTAATTGCAAATCAGAAAATTCCAATATTGGGTGCATTTTTTAACAGAGTATTTTCTGATGATAGTATTAAACAGCAATTTATTGATTCTGGCCTCCTTAAATTTGAGGAAGTATCAAGATAGGTAACACTGAACTGTTCAACACCAAAGTGAAGTATTAGTACTTACAAATGTATCTTTTTGTGAATGTGGCAAGGATTTGAGATAGTTTAATAGCGTCACTTATTGTTTAACTTAAGTGTTTTGAAATAGCATCTACATGTCAAGATTGTTTAATGTTACTTTCAGCACACAGGTGTGTATGTAAACTGTTTCTAGGTGCAGGAGTGTCTGTACGTAAGGTGACTCTGTCAGGAAATTAATAAAGTAGTGGTGATTGTGGGGTGGAGGTGCAGTGGAGGTGTTGATCAGCCCTACTGCTTGGGGGGAAAATAACTGTTTTTGGGTCTGGTGGTCCTGGCGTGGATGCTATGTAGCCTCCTCCCTGATGGAAGTGGGACAAGGAATCCATGAACCGAGTGGGTGGGAATCCTTTATGATATTGATTACTTGTTTCTGGCACCTTTCTGCATATGTGTCCTTGATGGCAGATAGGTTGGGGCAGGTGATACATCGAGCGGTTTTGTCTAGCTGTGGTAGAACCTACAACAGAGTGCAGTTTCCATAGTACACAATGATGCAGGATATGAGGATTCTCTCTACTGCACATCTGCAGAAGATTGAGAGTATTAATGTGCATAGTCCAACTGCGTCCAGTCTCCTCTGAAAGCAGAGGCATTGGTGAGCTTTTTTTGAATGTGTAGAATGTGCTTTAGTACCATGAGAGATTGTATGAGATGTGCACTCCCAGGAGTTTGATTTCCACAGCTGTGCGCCAATGTAAAGAGTAGGGTGAGTTCTTCTGAAGTCGTTAATCATCTCCTTTTTTCTTATTGACATTAGGGAAGAGGTTACTTACTTGGAACTAGGCCTTGAGCTGTTCCACCTCCTCTCTATAGGCCATCTCAACATTGATGGTGATGAGCCTCACCACTGCTGTGTCTTTGGCAAACTGGACAATGCGATTACTCAGCTATTTGATCGTGCAGTTGTGTGTGAGTGTACAGCAGTGGGCTGAGGATAATGGGGGGGGGCACAAGGATATCTGCAAAAGGCAATGCCTCAAAAAGGCGGCATCTGCAATTTAGGACCCCATCAGCCAGAATTTGTCCTCTTTTTTGCTACATGAAGGAAGGAGATACAGGAACCTAAAGACACACTAAATGGTTCAGGAACAGCTTCTTAACCTACTGCCATCAGGTTTCTGAATGGACAGTGGACCATTTTGTGTGTGTGTGTGTGTGTGTGTGTTTTATTGTAATTTAGGTTTTTTAAATTATGTATTGCAATGCACAGCTGCCACAAAAGCACAAATTTCATGACGTACGCCAGTGATATTAAATCTGACTCTGATACCTCCTGTACCTAATAAAGATGCCTTTAAGTGTACGCTCGTGGTCTTCTGCAGTTGCCGATCCACTTCAAGGTTCGATGTGTTGTGCATTCAGAGATGCTCTTCTGCACACCACTGTTGTAATGTGTGGTTATTTGAATTACTGTTGCCTTGTTAGCTCTGACCTCTCATTAACCATTCACTGGGTGTTTTTAATTTGGTTTTCACGCAATTCTATGTAAGCTGTCAACACTTGTGTATGAAAATCCCAGGAGATCAGTTTCTGAGATGCTCAAACCACCACGTTAAAGCTCTTGACCATATCTGCATGCTTTAATACATTGAATTGCTGCGACATGATTGGCTGATTAAATATTTGCATTAACAAATAGGTGTACAGGTATATCTAATAAAGTGACCACTGAGTGCCCACAGAAGTTATTTCTGTGGTTACTGAATGCTTTTTTTAAAGAAAGGTCCATCAGCAACCTTCACTTATTAGGTGCAAGAAAATGAGCAATCTGATTTAACCCTGTGTCTGGCAGATTCAGTTTTCAATATTCAATATTCATGAAGGAGCATCACTGTGTCTCCTCAAAGTTTCCCAAACTGATCAGTTGATACGTTGCAATGATTAAGTTCCTCTGGTGACATGAAGTCAATTAGTGTATTAAGTTTTATGACAATGATCATGTACACTTGGAGATTGCTTCTTATCTGGCATTTTCCCTCATCTCTGCAGCAGCCGCCTTCAGCTTGCTTGTTGCTGCAGTGGAGAGAGGTTCGTTGTGGTCTGACCACCTCCAAACTGTCAACAATATGACAACTGTTTGCTGTGTGCACAGGTTCTGATAGGAACTGCGCAGGTACTGTTTTAGCGCATGAATTGTGTGTGTGTGTGTGTGTGTGTGTGTGTAAATTAACATTGTGATATATTTAAAAATTTTTGCCCGATTTTTCATTTTTCCACGTAATTGCATTTTATATCTCACCACAAAACTTTTAATTTCTATTGTTTTAAAAAGTTTATTTTCTTTATTATGAATTGCTGACAATGAAATAAATAAACATGGTTTCACCAGTGCAACATTTCTCATAGAAGATGGCAAATTGGTTGGATTGGAGAACAGGGCTGGTATATCTGTTTGTCATTGCAGGATGTGAGGCATAAATTTCAGTAATTTGATTGTCTTTCTATCTTGATTGGGGCAAGTGATACTTTAGTGCCATACTGTCTTTGTTTCTCTTCATATGGCCTTTCACATTTTTCAACTAGCAGTAAATTAAGGGTGGGGGGGAATTCATGTCAAAGCCTACAACAAAGGCTTTTTGATCAAATAGGATTATGTTTCAAAACAATTTCTTTTCATATATTAAGCCTGTTCTAGTTGATACAACATGCTTGTAGTGTTTTGTTAAGTACATAACAATGACTGGAGATCAAAATGAAAGGCTTCAGACTGGGAGCTGCTAAGTGACTTGTCCTTCAGCATTTTACAGTTTTCAAGAATCAATTGCACATTTTCTTTGAGTAATTTATGCAAACAATGCCAGCTTACTGCATGTGGAAGTTTAAGCAGATTTTGACTGGAGTAGAAACATATTTAATGGTCTATTCGTTAATTTGCAGTCACACATTTTCTCACTTTGATAAATGTGATGTTCACCTGAATTTGGAAGACTGCAGCTTTCATCATTAATCCAAAATGGTTGAAAAATGATTTTTCTTTTTGTTGTTTTACTTTCTGTGCTTATATTGAACTCTTTGGATTTGTTGTTCATTGTTAATCAGCAGCTAACTAGCATGCACTACATCAGACGTTTAGATAGAGGAATGACTTTCTGGTAAATCATTTACTCAGGCTAACCTGTCCTAAATATATTAAAGTACTCAACAGTAAATTTGAAAGCTATCAGTGGATTGTTTGACACAAAAAAACCTGAAAGAGTGGTTTCCAAACTGTATTTTTAACGTAATGATAAGCAGGTGATGTATCTTTGTGATCAGAAAAACTGACTTGTTCATATTGTGATTTGATTTGATTTGATGCATCATCCAAAGTTCTTTGCAGCTGTGAAACATCTTAAAAATTTAGTTTCTGTCATGGTGGAAAATACAGTGGCCGAAATGTGCATAGAAAGTTGATAATTATTATGAATAATAGTCTGATGTTTGTGATGTTGACTAAGGGATAATACCGAAAAAAGAAATGGACGCCTTACAATTTAGCTCAGAGAGCAAATCCAACCTTCGTTTACCATCTCAACCTAATGATGGGACTTGCTGTAATGTGGCAGTTTAGATCAAGATAACAAGATATTGGCTGGGGAAAGGGGTATCTGTAGTTGAACACCTAGTTTTAACTTCATAAGTACAAGAGAGTCTGCAGATGCTGGAAATCTAGAGCAACACGTTCAAAATGCTGGAGGAACTCAGCAGGTTAGTCAACATCTATAGAGGGGAATTTGGGCCGAGACCATTCATCAGGACTGGAAAGGAAGGGGGAAGATGTCAGAATAAGAAAGTGGAGGGAGGGGAAGGAGGACAGGTTAGAAGATGATATGTGAAGCCAAGTCCGTAGGAAATGTAAAGGGCTGGAGAAGATGGAATCTGGTAGAAGAGACTAGGCAGTGGGAGAAAGGGAAGAAGGAGGGGCACCAGGGGGAGGTGGTAGGCAGGTGAGGAGGAGAGGCAAGAGGCCAGAGTGGGAAATAGAAGAAGAGGGAAGGGAGTAGGGGGAGAAGAAAATATAATTACCGGGAAGGAGGAATCAATATTCATGCCATCAGATTAGAGGCCACCGAGATGGAATAAGAGGTGTTGCTTCTCCACTCTGAGAGTGGCCTCAGCTTGACAAAAGAGGAGGCAATGGACCCACATGTTAGAACAGGAATGAGAACAGGAATTAAATGGTTGGCCTCTGGGAAATTCTGTTTTTGGCGGATGGAGACTGATAAAAGATTCTGATAGTTTTAGTGTCAGTGCTGAATAGTTTGATGCACATCCCTCTTTGCTTGTGCTGTGGTTGCATTCTTGTCACATTAAATAAGAATGTGGAATGAATTGGCCTCTTGATCTGTTGTTCTTTCATTATGTCTCCTTTTAAGAATATTATAAGTTCATTTGAGATAAATGTCAAATATCATAAAATTGCCTTTTATTTATGTCTTTCAAAATGTTTGCCTACATTTTCGAACTGGGGATAGTTTTGAAAACATTAGCAAAATTTGGTAATGGAAATATTTTTTCACAAGGTGGAAAATAAGTTATCTGTTAACAAGGACGAATTTTTGAAGCAGATTTTTAATTATGATTTCTTCTTTTAAAAATAGGTTTTAAATGTGTGAGTGAACTGTGCCTCTAGTTTAAACTTGTTTAACACATTGATGCAGTTTTTTTTCCCTCATTGGTTCTGACTGATTCCAACCTTATTTTCCACAGGAAGCTTCAGATTCTTAAATGTCACCAGGAAAGGCACGGCTGTTTACACCCTTGGCAGAAAAGGAGCTGTGAGATAACTGGCAACCTGTTTAAGGGATTCATTTCTGAGAAACACTGCTTCCAAGGCAAGTGAGCGATGCCTTTCAGGCTGAAGCTGAGGAGGACCAGGCGTTACAATGTCCTGAGCAAGAATTGCTTTGTAACACGCATTCGACTGCTGGACAGCAGTGTCATAGAGTGCACGTTGTCTGTGGAGAGCACAGGTCAGGAATGCCTGGAGGCCGTGGCTCAGCGACTGGAATTGCGTGAGGTAGGTGAACCCCACTTACGGATATGCTAAACAATGATAATGGAAAAACATGGGTTTATCGCTTAACTGTTTCTCGGAAGGAAAAGAAAATCCTGGAATAACGCAGCTGCTATATGACCCAAATATCAGCTGGACATAATGAACCACAGTACATTTAATTGATAATTAATAAAGTGATAATGTGGCAAATGTTCACTTGAAGTATTTTTTTCTTCTAAGGAGTATTTGAGACAGGAGTAGTATTTGGCTCACGAATACATTCAGGAGACATGCCATGGTTATATACTCCCTTTCCATCTTTTATCCATTAGTTCATACAGGATAAATGTTAATTATAGGAATTTTATCAAATCTTAAGATTTATTTTGTCTAAATTATGCAGTTTGTATTGAACACTGGTTTATTAACGTAATTCAGCATTTCTGCCAATTTTTCCTCGTGGACAAGGTTGTTAAACAGTTAACAAATACATGCGATAATTTTCATTTCTATATTCTTCTCACTTCTAAAGGACCATCTCAATGTGAAATATAAGGCAGTCGACAGAGAAAATAGGAAATGATTGGTGAGGATAAGCTGGGGAAAAGTTGAAAAAGTAGTAATTTGTAAAAAAAAAAATGAGGAAATGATGATGCTGTGATGCTAAGAGAGAATATTACAAAGTACAGGGCTCAGGTGATGGAAGGTTATGTCTAGAGCAGGGGTCCACAGACTGCTCAGTTAATGGTAGGGGTCCATGGCATAAAAAAGGTTGGGAACCCCTGCTCTTAAGGATGGACATCAGCTGTACAATGAGCATGGCATATCAATAAAATTGCCATGAACCAGCATACCAAATTAAGAAAAGTTATCCTTCATTCTTTCTTAAGAATGTTGGGGTTAGGTGGTAAATTGGTATACAAGCTAGAAATTTGTTCTATGATTTTTGATGATGTAATCAAAGGGTAATATATCAATCATGAAGAGGATCACTGAATGAAATTCTAGGTTGTTCTTATAGAAACAAAGGCACAATAGTGAAAACCCAGGACATGCCCTCTTCTCATTACTACCATCAGGAAAGAGTTATAGAAGCCTGAAGGCACTCACTCAATGATTCAGGGACAGCTTCTTCCCCTGTACCATTGGATTTCTGATGGACATTGAACCCATGAACACTACCTCACTTTTTTTTCCCTTTCTATTTCTGAACTACTTATTTAATTTAACTGTTATGAGTGTGTATATATATTTATTTTTACTGTAATTCAGTTTTTAAAAAAATTTCTATTATATATTGCATTGTACTGCTGATAGAAAGTTAACAAATTCACGGTTAGTTAACCTGATTCAGATTTTTTGGAGATACTATGACAGGGCAGTGGCAAAAAGGTGGTCAGTGGAAGAAAAATGTTTGATGTGGATGGTTTCCATGGAAGATGGTATCAAGATTGAGAATGGATAGTGGCATATGTCCATTTTTAATCAGGATGTCATTTGCAAATTAAGGCAGCGTGAAGGTTAATTTGGGGAAAATTAGGAGCATAAATATATTTTCCAATAATAAATGATTTATCTACTTGTAATTTGTTGTGCTCCTAAAGTTAGCACATCACTTTTCTTGGATTTGTTTTTTGTGATATGTCCTCTAGTTTTAGTTATATCACGTCTCTTTTCAACAAACACAATACACTGCTTAATGACGTGCCTTAAAGGTGCTGTATGTCTTTGAATAATTTCTCTAAATTGAAATAAACATTGAATTTTTAAAAAAGAGAGCACATGCAAAATAACTAAGCGCATGTTTCTCTCTTGGGTATTTGCACTGCTGTTTATTGAGTCTAACTGTACTGACTACAATCTGATGACCACATTGCCCGCCCACCCAGAGTAACCTGATCTGTTGCCATGGTTCTCCATTTATGAGTCCCACATGAAGTAGAGCAGGTTGTGAACAATGACTTGGCCTCAGGTGATGAATTCCAAGACTCTGTGCTGAGAGCTACTTAACAGTTTTGTTGTTTAGAGGGCTTTTGACTGCTTTTGGATCTGATAATCAGAGGCATTTGGAATCAGTTCAAATGGGCCAAATAATTTTACAATGTTTTCAATTACAGTGGATTCAGATTAATTGGGACACATTGGGACCAGTTCATTTTGGCTCAGCTAAGTGGCTGTCTCAATTAGTTGAACTTTCATGGAAATAGCTAAAAAGGTATTAAAAAAAGACTGAGTAACAAATTATGTGTTTAAATGAAAAACCTAACAAATTATAACACTACCGATACTACTACTGTACTTTAAAACTGTTTTAGTTCCAAATACTTAAAAATGGAGGAATTCATTTGTGTCACATTCTTTTTGACTGTAAAAGAACAAAATCAGCACAAACACTTTAGTGCAGAGATGGGCTGCCTTCAAACAATGCTGTTGACGATTACATCCTTCAAATCTTTACTTTCATGATAACATTCAAGATGATTGTTGGTACCTTCAAATTCTTCATAGTCCCTAACTTGTTAAAGCAGTGAAATCGTTTAATTTCGACTCTCTGCGTTTCTGGTAGCCCCAAGCCTGAGTGCTTGAAACCGCAGTGAGCAAGACAATTCTGAATTGTCTTACTGCTTAATTCTTGCCACATGTCCGTGACTAAAACTTGTTGCCTTCTGAATTGAAGCACACACAACTGACGCTATTTTAAAAACTGTTCACTCAAAGCATGGTGTACATATTGGCTAATGGCCCACGCAAGTGTACATGACCTACACTATTTAGAAGCTGTTCGCCAAAAGTCTCCTGGCTGCCTAGTGTCCCAAATAAACCAAGGGAATCCTGGCTATTTTCTTGGTTTGTTTTTATGCTTTCAGAGTTGTCCCAAATGAGTGGCTACACTGATTAACTGATAGCCCAATTAACCAGAAATCTGCTGGATTTTTGAATGTATTCATTTTTTAAAGTGTTAGAATAATTAAAATATTAAGATAAAAGTGATGTTCCTTTGTTTAAGAAAGGCAACAGGATAATCCAGGAATTTATAGGCTGATGAATCTTCTACTAGTGCCTAGGAAATTATGGAGAAAATTCTAAGGAAAGGGATTCACTTAACATAAGAATATAAGAAATAGGAGCAGGAGGAGGCCGTCTGGCCCATTGAGCCTGTTCCACCATTCAATAAGATCATGGCTGATTGGCTATGGGCTCATCTCCGCCTACCTGCCTTTTCCCCATAACCCTTAATTCCCCGACTATGCAAAAATCTATCTAACCTTGTCTTAAATATATTTGAATTGAATTGAACTGACTTTATTTCTTGCATCTTTCACATACATGAGGAGTAAAAATCTTTACATTACGTCGTCTAAATGTGCAATCATAGTAATTTATTATAATTTATATTAAATAGAACAGTCAATGTAGCATAGAATACACTCAAATCAGCATGAGTTAAGCAGTCTGATGGCCTGGTGGAAGAAGCTGTCCTCGTCCTGGCTTTCATGCTGCGGTACCGTTTCCCGGATGGTGCCAGCTGGAATAGATTGTGGTTGGGGTGACTCGCGTCCCCAATGATCCTACGGGCCCTTTTTACACACCTGTCTTTGTAAGTTTCCTGAATCATGGGAAGTTCACAACTACAGATGCGCTGGGCTGTCCACACCACTCTTTGCAGAGTCCTGCGATTAAGGGAGGTACAGTTCCCATACCAGGCAGTGATGCAGCCAGTCAGGATGCTCTCAATTGTTCCCTTGTAGAAAGTTCTTGGGATCTGGGGACCCTTACCAAACTTCCTTAACTATTTGAACCCCAGATCCATTGATGTCAATGAGGGTTAGCCCGTCTCCATTCCTCCTCTATTCCACAACCAGCTCCTTTGTTTTTGTGATACTGAGGGAGAGGTTGTTTTCTGAGGTAGCCTTCGCTGCTTCATTGGGCAGAGATTCCACAGATTCACCACTCTCTGGGGAAAAGCAGTTCCTCCTCATCTCCATCCTAAATCTACTCCCCTGAATCTTGAGTCTATGTTCCCTAGTTCTAGTCTCACCTATCAGTGGAAACACTTTCCTGCCTCTTCCTTATCTATCCCTTCCATAATTTTATGTTTCTATAAGATTTCCTCTCATTCTTCAGAATTCCAGCAAGTACAGCCCCAGGTGACTCAATCTCTCTTCATAGTCTAACTCCCTCATCTCTGGAATCAACCTGGTGAACCTCCTCTGCACCACCTCCAAAGCCAGTATATCCTTCCTCAAGTAAGGAGACCGGAACTGCAGGCAGTACTTCAGGTGTGGCCTCCCCAGTACCCTGTACAGTTGCAACATAGCAATGAAAGCCAGCATTCCATTTGCTTTTTTGATAGCCTGCTGCACCTGCAAATCAACCTTTTGTGATTCATGCACAAGCCCTCCCAAGTCCCCCTGCACAGCAGCTTGCTGCAATCTTTTACTATTTAAATAATTATCTGATCTTCCCTTTTACCTTCCAAAGTGGATGACCTTGCATTTACCAACATTGTCTGCCAGACCCTTGCCCACTCACTTAGCCTATGTATAGCTCTCTGCAGACTCTCCGTTTCTTCTGCACAATTTGCTTTTCCACTCAATTTAGTATCATCAACAAACTTAGATATACTACACTTGGTCCCCTCTTCCAGATTGTTAATGTATATTGTGAACAGTTGCGGGCCCAGCACCAACCCCTACGGCACACTGCTTACCACTGATTACCAACCAGAGTAACTCCCATGTATCCCAGCTCTCTGTTTTCTATTAGTTAACCAATCCTCTATCCATGCTAATACATCACCTCCAACTCTATGCATCCTTATCTTATGGATAAGTCTTTTATAAGGCACCTTATCGAATGCCTCCCGGAAATGCAAGTAAATAACGTCCATCTGTTCCCCTCTATCCACTGCACTTATTATATCCTCAAAGAACTCCAGTAAGTTTGTCAAAACAGGATCTGGCTTTGCTGAATCTATGCTGCGTCTGCCTGATGGATCCATTTTTTTCCAGATGTCTCACTATTTCTTCTTTAAAGATAGCTTCATTAAAGCTTGCCTTTGGAAAAGCACGGATATGAGTGATGATCAGCATGGCTTTGCGTGGGAGAGGTCCTATCTTGCACATGTGATTGACTGTTTTGAGGAGGTGACAGAGATGATTGAGGGTAGAGCAGAGGAGGTTGTCTTTGTGGTATGCTGATGCGGAAGATTCAGTCACATGGGATCCACAGCAAGTTGGTATGATAAATATAAAATTTGCTTGGTTATAGAACAGTGTAGTGGTGGGCACATTTATTTCTCCTGGAGGTCTGTGAACAGTGGTGTTAACAAGGATTGTTCATTTTTTATATATAAAAAAATATATATATATGGATTTTTTTCTCTGCAGTGTTGGAGGTTGAGGGGTGACCTGCCAGAAGTTTATAAAATGAACCCTAACCCTACTGTTTGTGAAGAAAAAGAATTTCAGGATGTATATTGTATACATTTCTCTGACATTAAGTGTACTTGTTGAATTATGAGAAAGCATAGAGGAGATGTCAAAGGCATACTAGAAGGCATAGGTTTGATGTGAGAGGGGGGATTGTTTAAAGGAGGTGTGCAAGGCAAGTTTCTTTTTACACAGATAGTGGTAAGTGATTAGAATGCGCCTTTAGTGTTGGAGGCAGATATGATCACAATATTTAAGAGCCTTTTGGACAGACATATGCAGGCAGGAAATAAATGGATACCAAGCATATGCAGGCAGAAGGGATTAGTTTAGATGGTTGCTGTTCTCCTGGTGGGCTGAAGGGCTTGTTCCTGTGTGAAGTTCATGTCTGTGTTAAAGGAAAGTGGGAAAACTTCTGCTGGGGTTCACTGACATGATGCATATGAATGGTCTCACACATCTGGCTCTGGGCCCTGCTTTGCCGCTGTTCTGCATACGAAATCACCAGTGGTTCAGGAGTTCATTTATGCTCTCACCTACCCCCCACCCCCCAGCTTGTCTCTGATTTCCATGCCTGAGTATTTGAAGGGGATAGAAATCTGAAACAGGTTGGAGAGTGAGGGGGCGATAACTGACAGTTCTGTAGTTAACTGCTTGCAGAAGTGAGTGTAATCTAGCCAGTTGACATTATATAAGTGCCAATGTTACAAATAAATCTGTGAACATCTGCCCTACGAAAACTGTTGACTGTCACCATGTTGTAATACTTAGCAGCTATTGCTGTCGGGATTCTTCAAATTCTTTCTGATTTACAAGTGACTCATGTGTTACAGGAGGGTTGTGTTCCTCGATTTTCCGTAACACAGGTCTATGCCATCTATGCTTGCATCAAGGAAAATGAGTTCATAAAAATACATTTAGTTTTTATTTATTTTCTTTTTTTTCATAAAATTCCTTGAGTGCATTTTATTCTGTTTCTCAGATTGTTGGGTGGTGATTTGTGAATTCTGTAAGGGAGAATTTCTGCAACATGGGGGTCGCCTGCAATGCATTTTTACATCTCAAACGCTGTCACTTCAACGATCAATTGTTGAGATATTGTGGCCGATAAGTCACTCTTAAAGAGAGGCCACGTGGTGTTTGACCAACTGAAGTTCAATCCATCGAAAGTAGCATTTCTGATAGTTCAAGCCTTTGATATTATCACAAAATGCAGATATTAAAGATGCTTCTCAGCTCGAAGATTATGCTTTCTCCTTGTTTGCACTGAACTCTGGTATTTGGTGGAATCACTATCTGCTGTAGTTTTGTAAGTGTTATATATTTAATATACGCAGTTTTGTTGAAGATTAATTTTCTATATTTATGTACAGTAATGCACCTGCAAACAAAATCTGAACCCTAAATAAAAATGTCAGAGATGACAAGAGCCAGGTGAAATACAAGGTAGTTGGTGATGGGTGAAACTGGGAGTGGGGGTGATGAAGTAAAGAGCTGGGAAGTTGATTGGTGAAGGAGATAAAGGGCTGGAGAAGGGGGAATCTGATAGGAGAGGACAGAAGGCCATGGAAGAAAGAGAAAGGGAGAGGAGCACCAGAGGGAGATGATGGGCAGGTAAGAAGATACGGAGAGGGGGGGAAAGGGATGGGGAATGGTGAAGTGGTGGGTTGGGGGTGGGTTTCCCACTCATTGGTTTTGCTGACGTTGAGGGAGAGGTTGTTGTGGCACCATTCGAGATTTTTGAGAACCAGCGTGTTGTGCGTCTTGCTTTGACCCCAGCATCTGCAGAGTATTTTGTGTTTGAGAATTTCAATCTACCTCCTGCATAGTGATTCATCACCACCTTTAATTCACCAACAACATGGTGTCATCAGCAAACTTAATATAGCTTTGGAGCTGTGAACAGGACAAATAACTGTTAGCTGCAAATTTGTCTTGTTTGGTAACACCACGTGCACCGTAAAGCAGCAATTTCAGTATGTTTAGTGTTACTGACTCAATGGTATTTCTCACTGTGTGCCTGATCAACTAGACTGACTAGATAGAATCCTTGGAGAGAAAGGCAGTAAACCAGTAGATGTTTATCTTCAATAGTTAATTCAATGGCAGTCATAGAACAAAACTAAATAAAGGTTGTGTGAAGAAGAAGTGATAAAAAAGACTATTCACCAATGATATTTTGAAATCTTGCAATAATCAAAGTTTGAAGGACAGACATTCCACACTAGTTGAAAAGATGCCTTTCAGTATCATAATGGTTGTTCAAAGACATTTTCAATCTCATTGCTACAGTTGTAAGTTCCCACCTGCTTCAAAAGGGGAACAATTATACCAGGGCCCAAGAAGACCAGGGTGAGCTGCCTTAATGACTGTTGTCCAGTAGCATTCACATCTGATGAAGTACTTTGAGAGGTTGGTTATGGCTAGAATCAACTCCTGCCTCAGCAAGGGCCTGGACCTAGAGCAATTTGTCTGTTGCCACAATAGGCCTATGGTGGACGCAATTTCATCGGCTCTGCATGCAGCCTTGGATCACCTGGACAGTGTAAATACCCATGTGAGGATGCTGTTTATTGACTACAGCTCAGTGTTTAACACCATCGCTCACACAGTTCTAATCAAAAAGCTCCAGAACCTGGGCCTCTGTACCTCCCTCTGCAGCTGGATCTTCGCCTTCCTAAGCAGAAGACCACAATCTGTATGGATTGGAAATAACATCTCCTCCCCACTGACGATCAACACTGATGCACCTCAGGGGTTTGTGCTTAGCCCACTGCTCTACTCTATCTACACACATGACTGTGTGGCTAGGCACAGCTCAAATGCCATCTATAAATTTGCTGATGATACAACCATTGTTAGCAAAATCTGTGGTAGTGACAAGAGGGTGTACAGGAGCGAGATATACCAGCTGTTTGAGTGGTGTTGCAGTAACAACCTGGCACTCAGTCAGTAAAGACCAAGGAACTGATTGTGGACTTCAGAAAGCGTAAATTGAGGGAACACACACCAGTCGTCATAGAGGGCTCAGAAGTGATGTGAGTGATTAATTTCATGTTCCTGAGTGTCAGTATCTCCGAGGACCTAACCTGGATACAACACTTGATGCAGCTATAAAGAAAGCAGGACAGTGGCTATATTTCATTAGGACTTTGAGGATATTTGGTATGTCACCAAATCTCCTCAATTTCTACAGATGTACCATGGAGAGCATTCTAACTGGCTATCACTGTCTGGTATGGGGGGGCGGGGGGGAGGTGGTGAGCCCCACAGGATTGAAGTAAGCTGCAGAGAGTTGTAAAATTAGTAAGCTCCCTCATCAGCACTAGCCTCCATAGTATCCAGGGCATCTTCAAGGTGCGGTGCCTCAGAAAGGTGCATCCATCATTAGGACCCCCATCACCCCAGGACATGCCTTCATCTCACTGCTACCATCAGGAAGGAGGTACACAAGCCTGAAGGCACACACTCAGTGATTCAGGAACAGCTTCTTCCCCCCTGCCTTCCGATTTCTGAAAGGACATTGAACCCATGAACACTCACTCACTTTTTAAAATATTTCTGTTTTTTGCACTACTTATTTAACTTCACTGAAATATGTATATATATATATAAATAAACCAAAATTCAGTTTTTCTCTATTATTATGTACTGCTTCTGCAAAATTAACGAAGTTCATGACGGATGGAGATGGAGTTCAACCCTGATAAGTGTGAGGTGGTTCATTTTGGTAGGTCAAATATGATGGCAGAATATAGTATTAATGGTAAGACTCTTGGCAGTGTGGAGGATCAGAGGGATCTTGGAGTCCGAGTCCATAGGACACTCAAAGCTGCTGTGCAGGTTGACTCTGTGGTTAAGAAGGCCTACGGTGCATTGGCCTTCATCAATCGTGGGATTGAATTTAGGAGCAGAGAGGTAATGTTGCAGCTATATAGGACCCTGGTCAGACCCCACTTGGAGCACTGTGCTCAGTTCTGGTCGCCTCACTACAGGAAGGATGTGGAAACCACAGAAATGGCGCAGAGGAGATTTACAAGGATGTTGCCTGGATTGGGGAGCATGCCTTATGAGAATGTAGTTGAGTGAACTTGGCCTTTTCTCCTCGGAGTGACGGAGGATGAGAGGTGACCTGATAGAGGTGTATAAGATGAGAAGCATTGATCATGTGGATAGTCAGAGGCTTTTTCCTGGGGCTGAAATGGCTAGCATGAGAGGGCACAGGTTTAAGGTGCTTGGAAGTAGGTACAGAGGCAATGTCGGGGTAAGTTTTTTACGCAGAGAGTGGTGAGTGCGTGGAATGGGCTGCCGGTGACGGTGGTGGAGGTGGATATAATAGGGTCTTTTAAGAGACTCCTGGATAGGTACATGGAGCTTAGAAAAACAGAGGGCTATGGGTAACCCCAGGTAATTTCTAAAGTAAATACATGTTTAGCACAGCATTGTGGGCCGAAGGGCCTGTATTGTGCTGTAGGTTTTCTATGTTTCTATATGCCGGTGATATAAAACCTGATCCTGATTCTTTGGACAATTCCGTACTTTTTCCAGGAACTTTACTCAGTTTGTATCTACCACAGTATCATATTAGTGCAATGACAAAATAGATTAGCTTCTGAAGCAGCAATATCTTTCAGTTCCACATTTAACTGTGTACATGTAATTAATGGAAATTGTTCAGTTTATCCTTGAGCAGCAAAATGCTCAGTATTAAACAAAGAAAATGATTACTCATATTTGAATAAGTACATGTATTTGAACCCTATTTAAGTGAAAGAAAGAAAGAAAGAAAGAAATAAAGAAAGAAAAAAAGAAAGAAAGAATAAGTAAGTAAGTGATTGACATATAGAACTTGCTGCCAGAGAAGATGTTGGAATCAGATACAGTTACCACGTTGAAGAGATGTTTAGACAAACACTTAACAGGCAAAGCACAGGAGGCTGTTGTCCTAATAGAAGCAAGTGGGATTAGTATTGATGGGCAAATAGGTTGGTGTGAACGTGGTGGGCCTGAGGCCTGTTTTTATTCTGTGACTCCATGTGTCTATGATTTTATTTTTGTTTTACAAGAAGTATAGCATGCATCTTGGGAAACTGCCCATCCAATTTCAGCCAAGAGATACTTCAGTGGCTTATTGATCAAAGAAATGTGGTTTTGGATATCTGTGCCTGACTGGAAAATTCCCATGTTTGATTCTGGGTTGTGCTGAGCTGGGCTGGGTGCCATACAGTTTGGTTTCCTGCCTTGAGCTAAGTATTTGGAAAATCAGATAAGATTATTCTCTCTACTGAATAGAATGCGCTGAAAATAGTTTAGATAATAATGAAAATCTGATTGGGGTATTGTGTGTATATTAGTCAAAAATACCTCAGCAGCTCGTATATGTAAAATAGAAGAGATGTGAGAGGGAGACTGGCGTACAGAGAAACATGCACAACATGGTTCTGTAGCTTCTGGAGGAGGATAGAAAGAAGAAAGTATAACTATAAAATTACCATTACGTTTCTGTAATTTTCTGATTAAAACTAATGCTACTACATTAATTTAAATATGTTTTGAATAATAGTTCTTGGATCTCAAAGTCCGGATAGCCACAACAGCCAGGTCTAGGGTTCAAGGCTCAGAGGGGACAGAGTTTTTGAGGTGTGTTCAGGAGAGCCTTTGAGGTAGTATATAGATAGACCAACAGGGGAAGGAGCATTACTGAATCTTATCTTAGGGGATGAAGCTGGTCAAACTGAGTTGAGGGAGTCCCATTGAGGGATCATTTTAAAGAGTGACCTTAAATCCATACCTTATAAAGTGATTATGGAAAAGGATTGGGGTGGACCAGTAATAAAGAAATAAATTAGAGGAAGGCCACTTCCATTAAAATAAGTTAGGATATGGCAAAGGCAGGTTGGAAGCATCATGTAGAGTGGGCAGCATTCAAGGAAAAGTAGCAAGATTTTAAGGTCTGCATGTTCCTGTACAAGCCAGGTAATAATTATAGGGATCCCTGGATGTCGAGGGATATTGAGGTTTGTACAAAGAGAAACAAGGAAGAGTATGACAGATATTGGGAACTAATGTGGGGGGGAGGGTGACCTTTCAAGTTTATAAAAAGTAGGTCAGAAGTTGGAATGTTTGCTGATTGCACAATGTTCAGCACCATTCATATGTTCTGTCCACAAAAAGCAAGGCAAATCCAACCCAACAAAATCCTACCCCCTACTCTTCTCTCGATCATCAGCAGAGTGATTGAAAGGAAAATTGATAGTGCAACCAAGTGGTATTTGCTTGGCAACAAACTGCTCACAGAAACTTGACTTTTGGTTCTTCCAGAGTTACTCAGTTCTTGACCTCATTAGTCTTGATCCAAACATGGACAAAAAGGCTAAACTCCGGAGGTGAAGTGAAATCAACAGCCCTTGACATCAAGGCAGCATTTGATCAAGAATGGTATCGAGGAGCCCTGGCTAAACTGGAGTCAATGGGAATCAGGTGAAAAATCCTTCAGCTGGTTAGAATCATACTTGCTACAAAAGAAGATGGTTATGGTGATTGAGATCAATTATCTCAGCCACAGGACAGGAGTTCCTCAGGGTAGTGCCTTAGGCCCTTCAGTTATTCCATCAGTCATAAGATCAGAAGCAGGTGTGTTTGGTGATGATTACATGTTTGCCACTGCTTTGATACTGATGCAGTTCACAAGCAGATGCAGCAAGACCTGGGTAATATCCAGGTTTGGGCTGATAGGTGGCAGGTGGCATTCATGCCACACATATGCCAGAAAACACAATATCCAACAAAAAAAATCTAGCTATCATCCCTCACCCCCCCCCCACCTTCCCTGACATTCAGTGTTCATAATGATCTTGCCATTCCTGATTAAGGCGTAATGTGATGCAGTTGGTAACTTGTAGTGTAGAGTCAGTACAGCACTACAGCACTTCAGGCCATCTGGTCCACACCAAACTGTTACTCTGTCTGGTTCCATCAACCTGCACCAGGACCTTACCCTCCATACCTCTCCCATCCATGTACTTATCCAAATTTCTCTTAATAAATAAAAGTAAAATGTCGAATCAACCTGGCAGCTTATTCCACACGTGCACGACCCTCTGAATGAAGATGTTCCCCCTCAGGTACCCTGTAAATGTTTTACCTTTCACCCTTAATTTATGACCTCTAATTGTAGTCTCAACCAACCTCAGTGGAAAAAGCCTGCTTGCATTTACCCTATCTACACTATATCCCTTATAATTTTGTACACCTCTGTTAAATCTTCCCTCAGTCTCCTATGCTACAGGGAAAAGAGTCCTATAGGAGGTGAAAGTTGAAATAAGAAAGAAGTCAGGAATGTATTGAAAATGATTTGCATGTGATTTGGCGAGTTTCCTTTGTGAAATATTGATCTGTATTTGTTCAAGCATTTAATGATTTTTCTATGGTGTTTAGCAAACTACTGCACAGAGTCTTGTCATCTTCAGAAGTTCTCGAATGACTCTGCCACAGTTGGATGCATCAGCAAGAGAGATGAGGTTGAGTACAGGGCTACGGTAGGAAGCTTTGTCACATGGTGTGAGCAGAATTATCTGCAGCTTAATGTGAAAAAGACTAAGGAGCTGGTGGTAGACCTGAGGAGAACTAAGGTACCGATGACCCCTGTTTCCATCCAAGGAGTCAGTGTGGACATGGTGGAGGATTACAGATACCTGGGGATACGAATTGACAATAAACTGGACTGGTCAAAGAACACTGAGGCTGTCTACAAGAAGGGTCAGAGCCGTCTCTATTTCCTGAGGAGACTGAGGTCCTTTAACATCTGCCGGACGATGCTGAGGATGTTCTATGAGTCTGCGGTGGCCAGTGCTATCATGTTTGCTGTTGTGTGCTGGGGCAGCAGGCTGAGGGTAGCAGACACAACAGAATCAACAAACTCATTCGTAAGGCCAGTGATGTTGTAGGGATGGAACTGTACTCTGTCACGGTGGTGTCTGAAAAGAGGATGCTGTCTAAGTTGCATGCCATCTTGGCCAATGTTTCCCATCCACTACATAATGTACTGGTTGGGCACAGGAGTACATTCAGCCAGAGACTCATTCCACCGAGATGCAACACTGAGCGTCATAGGAAGTCATTCCTGCCTGTGGCCATCAAACTTTACCACTCCTCCCTTGGAGGGTCAGACACCCTGAGCTGATGGGCTGGTCCTGGACTTATTTCATAATTTACTGGCATAATTTACATATTACTATTTAACTATTCATGGTTCTATTACTATTTATTATTTATGGTGCAACTGTAACAAGAACCAATTTCCCCCAGGATAAATAAAGTATGACTATGACTATGAAATGCAGCATACAACCTATGGACAGGAAGTTAACTAAGGGATTCTGTTGGAGTAATGTCGACGGGGGTTATTTGACAAAAAAAACTGCCTTCAGTGATATGTTATCAAAAGATCAAAATATCTCTTTACTTAACTGCACTTGTTACTTGTTACAAACACCTGTTAGGGTGCATTCTCCAGATACCTTATAAGGTAACCGTAGCCTTCAGCCAGGAGCAGATGTCATCAGGTGGTTCCCAACCTTCACAGAGTGTTTCGAGCCTTAACCACGATACTCTCCAGTTGGTGGGCCGGCAGTGGTGGCCAAATCACTGCCCATCTGCTCCTGGCTTCCAGCGTCCCTCCCCTTGCCCACTCCAAATCCAACAAGAGGCTCATTCTGTCTCTTCCCCCATCCTACGAGCTGCTTGTTTTTTTGCTCCTTTCGTCCAGGTGCAGAGCTGACAACAACCGCCATGCTGATTTGGCTGGGAAACCTCTGCAGCCGATCTCCACAGGGAACAACCATGCCTGCCATCCCTTGTCTTTACACTCCTGCACTAAGGGCTGATACTTCAAGGCCTTTTTCTCGTGGGCCTCTTCCAATCCCTCCTCCCACGGCACAGTCAGCTCAACCAGAATTATTTTCCTGTCTTCAGTTGACCAGAGTGCAATGTCGGGCGTAGGGTTGTGTGCACCATATCTGGGAACTGCAACCTCCTTCCCACATCGACCCTCATCTCCCAGGACCTAGCCGTTAGCAGTAGATTGGGCTTTGGTTGTTTAGTTATGAAACGCCTGGCTCCCTCTTTGATGATGGTGATGGCCTTCCTGAAATCTGTGTCAGTTGCCCTTTCTTGCATCTGTCCCGCTCTAGTGTGTCAGCAAGAGCTAGTAGCATCATATCATGGCGCCTCTATATACCGTCCTTGAGTTAGAGCTGTTTTACACCCGGACAGTATATGAGCCAGTGTCCCCTTTAGACCACAGAGCTTACAGTATGGGTCCTCTCTCATCCCCCATGTGTGCAGATGTAATGGCGAAGGAGGGGTGTCATTCACGGATCGCAAGAGGAAGGAAATACGGAAGGGTCCAGTCATCGTAACTCTGCCCATGAGACTGCACTTGGGCAGATTCCATTTTGTCCAGGCACCCTGGGACCCTTGTTGCACCGCCTTTGACTTCCGCTTCTCTTCCTCATGGATCTGTACTTCTGCCTGTACCATGTCTCGCCTGTTCCTTGTGCTTGCGTTTCTCCACTGCTGGAAGTGAACTGAGCCGAGGCCTTGCTGCCTGACGCAGGAGTTGCCGATGATACCTCGCAGCTTTAAAGAACATAGTGCCTGCTCCACAGCTGCGTTGGCTACCCACTTTGCTCCAAAATCTGATTGTAATACCTGCTTGTTTTATAAAGACGTCTTTGGACTCTCTCAAGCTTAATAAGGCTCTGCATTTTGCCGCCTTGAATTCCTCCACAACAGATAACAGGGGAAGCTACAGTTGCCTAGATCAAATATAGAGGCCCACTGAAGAGAAGCTTGGGGGAACTTCCAACCATCTCCACAGGTGCTTGTTGGTTTTCCTCTCGATGCCCTCTACGGCAGTCATGGGGAACTCATTAAGTGTGAAGAGCCAGAGAAGCCATATTGGTACAGCCAGGTCTTGAAGTTACCGGAAAGTCTGGATTTGTCGATCTTCCTCAGCCATTTGTCTCTGCTTCACAGCATTGGTGGCATTGGCCCCATCTATCAGTGACACATTAAACCACTTCCCCAAGCATTTTATCTGGTTATCTTCGATGGAAGGGATGACCTCACCCTGAACTTGGAGGCTAAACTTGCTAGTAACTTTGCCCTTTCTGATCACCATACACCTGGACTTCTTGGCCTTAAAGGACATCCTTGCCCAAGTGGCTACATTATCCAGGGTTTCCTATACCCATCTTGCTTGGGCATGTGACACATATGTTATAGTGATGTCGTCCATGAACCCTCGTAGAGCCGGCTGAACAATGCCCGACTCCAGCGTTGGGCTGCGGGTTACATCTTCTGCTACTGATAATAGGAGGTTCATTCCCATAATAAATAGGATGGGGGAGATAGTGCACCCTATTGGAATCCCCTTCTGGAGGTCCTGCCACCTAGTTGTGAAATGGGCTGATGTAAATCTGAGTTTGACTCCTCCTAGGTAGCTGGTGATCATGTCTCGAATAGCCACTGGGATGTAGTAGTGGTCGAGTCCCTCTAGGATGAGGTCATGTGGAATAGACCCGGAGACGTTCACGAGGTCTAACCAGACAACTGTTAGGTCGCCCGTTTTCTGCTTGGCCTCACGGATCAAATGGCTAATCACTGAGGTGTGTTCCACACACCCTGAAAAGCCTGAAGTACCGCCTTTCTAGATGGATGTATTGATATAGCGGTTTTGCGTCACGTAAGAAGTCAGCCTTCTTGCGAGCACAGAAAAGAAAATCTTACATTCCACATCCAAGAGAGAAATTGTCCTAAACTGGGCAATTGTGGAAGAATCCTCTTCCTTTGGAATTAAGCATCCCTCTGCCAATTTTCAACTTGATGGAATAGTACCTTTGGCCCAGATCTTTCTCATGACCTTCCACAGCCTCCGAAGAAGTTTTGGGCATTTCTTATACACCTTATAAGGTATGCCGCTTGGGCCTGGGGCAGCTGATGCTTTAGCTTTCCGGATGATGTCCTGGATTTCCTGCCATGTAGGCTCCTTCACATTCAGCTCGATTGATGGATTTTCCGGTCTACGCATAGCCCTATTGGTTCCTAGTCCCTGACCCCTCCATGGGTCGCTGTGTGCCTCCCGCAGGAATTCTACCTCTGGCTTCAAGCTGCATATTATACCAGATTTTTGTTGGCTGAGAAGAGTCCTGGTGAAGGTGAATGGATCTCTCATAAACTGCGCTCGCCTTTTCTCGTTCTTCCTTCTTTGCTGTCGTAGATGTTCCTCCCTCTGGAGTTTGCACAGCTTTTCCCGCAGCATACTGGTTAAGTCCTTGATACCTTCTTTTTTGGCCGGTGAGCTGGTTTTAAACCTCTTGTTGAGCGTCTTTAATTCGCCTCTCAAGTGACGAACCTCCCTTTCCCTCCTATTTGGTTGCCGCAGTAACTCGGGCTGGCTTCTCTGCTCCATTGGGCCAAATCGTTCCTTAGCTAGCTTATACGCTATGGCCGTGAGTGAGTCGATCTTTCTGTGTACTGGACCTGCTAAGGCAACTTCCAGGATGCCGTCTAGATCATCATCGAACTGCATCCAGGCGACGTTGTCTGATGATCTAGGCCATTTGATCCTGTCATTCCTAGACAAATGGACTGGGGTAGCCGAAGAGGAACTTACTAGGTCTGTTGTTTGGTGCTGAGGCGAGTCAAGTGCGGAGAGATCTTCAGCTCTGTGGGGTGATTCCTGGCTGGAATTCTCCTTCGTCTCACCGGACACTAAGTCTGTGCATTGCACTTGGGTCACCATTGATCCACATCTAGACCTGCTCTGGTGTATCTTATCTGTAGTTTTATTCTGTGTCTGAATGCGATCCTTGCTGCATTTTGGAATATAACTGTCTTCAAAGAGCTACAGTGAAGCTGAAAGTTAATTTGATTCCCTTCCTTTTCCTTTGCGAAGCCCGATGACAGATCAGCTGTGAGATGCTTATCAGTTCAATGCATTACAGAAAGATAATTGTTGATTCCATACCGTGTTACTGCTCATGTGGTAATGCATAAAGAAACAGGTTCTAGTTTGTGGTGGAAGGAATTTGCTTATGAATATTGCATAACACGCCCAACTGTTCTGCT
Organism: Mobula hypostoma; assembly: GCF_963921235.1. NCBI lineage: Eukaryota > Metazoa > Chordata > Chondrichthyes > Myliobatiformes > Myliobatidae > Mobula > Mobula hypostoma. Next base: position 47,474,383 of record NC_086104.1, read on the forward strand.
TTTTGTAAAGGCATGAAATTTAACAACCCTCACATGAACACACAAAAAATGTTGGGGAGAAATAGACTAGTTTGTCTATCGGGCTTGTCACACAGTCTGGATGTCTAGAGTATAAAGGCTGGATTCTTCCCAGTTCTCTGCAGGGCTGTACACTCCTTTTGAGTGTCTGAAAGAAATACTTAGATAAGCCCAAGGCCAGACATACTCATTTTGTACATTTCAGCTTTCTTTTCTTGGGGTAACTTGCTGCTGCTTGCCAGTGAATGGATTGTCGAGACGATGGGATGGTTTCCATCAAAACTGATTTCAGAAGAGATGCTTTCAAATCCTGAAAATAAAAATAGGCTGATGCTGGAAATTTGAAATTCAAAAAATACTGGAAGTATCAGTTCAGGGCAGCATCTGCGAAAAGAGAATTAGAATTTCTGTTTTAAGTTGCTGAACTTTAAACAGCAGTTGCCTGACGCCTGAGTATTTCCATTATTTTCTCTTACTTAGAATTTTCTGCATTTTCCATTATTTTTTCCTTGTCATTTGAAGGAGATTGAGTTGTGATACGTTTGAGCAACACATACAGAATGCTGGAGGAACTCAGCAGGCCAGATAGCATCTTTGGGAAAAAAGTACAGTCGACGTTTCAAGCCGAAACCCTTTGGTAGGACTGGAGAAAAAAAGCTGAGGATTAGATTTGAAAGGTTTCGGGGGGAGGGGGCGGTGGGGAAGAGAAATTTCAGGTGATAGGTGAAACTTGGAGGAGGAGGATGAAGTAAAGAGCTAGGAAGTTGACTGGTGAAAGAGACAGACGACCATGGAAGAAAGAAGAGGGGGAGAGAGGAGCACCAGAGGGAGGTGATGGGTGAGCAAGGAGATGACATGACAGAGGGCCAAGGGGATGGGAAATGGTGAAGGGGGCAGGGGGAGACATTACTGGAAGTTTGAGAAATCAATGTTCATGCCATCAGGTTGGAGGCTACCCAAATGGAATATAAGCTGTTGTTCCTCCAACTTAAATGTGGTCTTATCCTGACAGTGGAGGAGGCAATGGATGGGAATATCAGAATGGGAATGGGAAGAGGAATTAAAATAGGTAGCCACTGGGAGGTCCCACTTGTTCTGGTGGACGGAGCGTAGATGCTCAGTGAAGCAGTCTCCGAATCTATGTCGGGTCTCACTGATATACAGGAGGTCACACTGGGAGCACCGGACACAGTATATGACCCCAACAGACTCAGAGGTGAAGTGTCGCCTCACTTGGAAGGACTGTTTGGGGCCCAGAATAGTAGTGAGGGAGGAAGTGTAGGGGCAGGTGTAGTACTAGTTCCATTTGCAAGGATAAGTGCCAGGAAGGAGATCAGTGGGGAGGGACGAATGGACAAGGGAATTGCATAGGGAGTGATCTCTGTGGAAAACAGGAAGTGGGCGGGGGAAGGAAAGATGTGGTTGGTGGTGGGATCCAGTTGGAGGTGGCAGAAGTTTTGGAGAACCATGTGCTGGACACGGAGGCTGGTGGGCTGGTAGGTGAGGACATGAGGAACCCTATCCCTGGTAGAGTGGGGGGAGGATGGGGTAAGAGCAGATGTGCATGAAATGGAAGAGATGTGGTTGAGGACGGCATTGATGGTGTAAGCCCCTTTCTTTGAAAAAGGAGAACATGTACTCAAACTTGCAGTAATGTCTCCATTTCCTCCCCCCTCCACTTTCACCATTTCCCATCCCCTTGTCCCTCTCTCATGTTATCTCATTTCTCCAAAAGGTAAGTTGCATGTTGAATCTTTATCATTTGAAGTTGTTTCTGTTTGCCTTTAACCTTCTGCTTCACTGCAAGAGATAATCATTTTGTATATCTTGCCCGTAATTGGGTGCTAAAATAAGTTACTTTATTTTTACTAAATGATAGCATGACATGCTGATTATCTTTGAACAACATTTAATAATGCTGTTAAACAGTAAAGTATTGAATGTACACCATTACATTTTTCTTGTGTTAAAAATAGGAATAAGTTTCCTTGGCACAATATCACTTAGCTTTTAATAACCTGACCATATAGGTGTGGCCAAGAAAGCATAAATGGAACAGTTCCCTAATTTTCAACTTGAGTCTAGCATATGATACACTGCAGGTTACAATTTGCCTCTGCTACTGAAGGGAAAAAAAGTTTTATTTATAGCTCAAGTGTTTAATTCCATTGGATTACTGTGGGTCCTGTAATTGGTCTGTTGTTGCTCGTGTGTTTAATGGCTATTTGTACTGTTGCTGCTGTTTGATAGGACAGAGAGCAGTGCTGACCAGGAAGGTCGGAGTTTCACCCTCACAGCTTCTGTTGAGTTGTCTTAGTTGGGTTCCAGTCACGGTCATTGTTGTTCCACCCATTCATTCCTATCTTAACTTCATTTAGTTTCACAGACTGACTTGAAGTGTGCATTGCAGTCAGGCAACCCACCCACAACGCATTGAGCGATTGAACATCGTTAGTATTGGGCTGGTAGCTGCAGTCCTACAGAAGTCCATGGAGCACGTCCAAGCTGCAGGCCTGAAAGTGTGGCATTAGAATGGGGAGAGCGGGAGGATGATGAGTGGTCTGAGAGGGGGGCCTTTTCCGTCACTGTTATACCATGTCCTCACTATTTCAGTGATGTGATACTTGGAGTGCAGTTAAAGATAGATACTTTATTGATCCCAAAGGAAATTACAGTGTCACAGTAACATTACAAGGTCACAGACATACAATATTAGAGGATAAGTAAGAATGATAAGTCAAAAAATGTTACTGTAAATAGTCGGGGTCGTTGCTTCCCCGGCTATAGATTGACTCATTATGGAGCCTTATGGGCGAGGGTAGGAATGACCTCATGTAGTGCTCTTTGGAGCAGTGTAGTTGTCTCAGTCTGTTATGGAAGGTGCTCCTCTGCTCAGTCAGGGCATCACGCAGACAGTGAGAAACATTGTCTAGAACTGCCAGGATTTTCCGGAGGGTCCTTTGTTTCACTACATCCTCCAGTGTGTCCAGTTTGACTCCTATCACTGAGCCTGCCTTTCTAATCAGTTTATTGAGCCTGTTGGCATCACCCGTACTGATGCCATTGCCCCAGCACACCACTGCAAAGAAGATTGTACTGGCAACAACAGACTGGCAGAACATGTGAAGGAAAGGCCTGCATATTCCAAAGGACCTCTGTCTCCTCAGGAAGTAGAGCTGACTCTGGCCCTTCTTGTACACAGCCCCTGTGTTGGTGCTGCACTCAGGTCTTTTGTCCAGGTGCACCCCAGGTACTTTTAGGTCTTCACCACATCCACGTCCTCACCATCAGTAGTAACAGGGATCAGTGCAAGCTTAGTTTTCCTAAAGTCCACTATTTTGTATGTGTTACTTTGTTTCATGTCCACAACCCTTTATCACAGCTGGAGAAGTTATCTTCTTTTCTCTCTTTCCTCTGGACCCACATATGCCAACTGATTTGCTGAGTGTTTTCAACATTCTTCTGTTTGATTTAAATTTCAGTATTTCAGTATCTGCAGGATTCTTTTGGTTATCATCATATCATCAAGGTTTTGATCAGTAATGGTAAAAGATGAGAAATAATCTAAAGTTAAATTTCTAAGCTGGCAGAGGACAAACATAATTGGATGAGAGGAGACTTAGCCAGAGTAAAGTGTTTGACAGAAGAAAGCTGCACTGGAGTAAAAGGTGATCTTTGTGAGGAGATTTCTTAGGTGCAGTCCATCTTCCCATAAGAAGGAAAATATAGGAAACAAGATTTCTTAGTTGACAAGAGAAATAGAAAGTATAATAAAACAAAAAGGGAGGAGGTATATGGTTCATGTCAGGTAAATTCTGCAAGAGAGAAAAAGTCTAAATACAATAAATTGAGAAGAGTGCAGGGGATATAAGAGTGAAATAGAATAATAGGCAGCTGTTAATGTAAATGGAAGGCAAAGAAATGTAAAACATAAATCAATAATAAAAGGTCATGTGAGACCTTTTAGGGATAATGAAACTTGTGTTGAGTTATACAGAGTTATGTAGAATATCCAATGAATTCTTTGTACTGATGTTCATCAAATGAAAGGCTCATGACACCATGTCAGTAGAAGTGAAAATAGTGAATGATAGTAATAAATGAATGGTGAAAGTGGAGATCAGCAGTGAGCTGAAAAAGAAATTAAACAGGCATTTGGAAGACTATGGGACTGGATTAGGGAAATGGGACTGACCGAGCTGCACAACAGAAGAACCAATATGGCCTTGATGGACTACACACAAGAATAATCTTTTTTTTTAAAAAGTCACCTGGTCCCTGAAGACTCCACTCATTTCAATATAGCTAATCGTCCCAGGCCCCAGCTCCTCTTCTATGTCAGTTACACAAAACCCTCAAATCCTTGAGACTTCAAAAAGGATCAGAATCAGGTAAATAGTCTCTGGCGTATGTTGTGAAGTTTGTTGTTTTGTGGCAGCAGTAAATTGGCAATACATAATTAATAAAATATAAATTGCAATAAGAAGTATATATAAAAATAAGTTAAATAAGAGATGCAAAAAGAGAGGGGAAATAATACTGAGGAAGTGTTGATGGGTTCATTGTCCATTCAGAAATCTGATAGCGGCGGCGAAGAACCTGTTCCTGAAATGTTGAGTGTGAATTTTTGGCTCCTGTAGCTGCTGCTTAGTAGTAATAATAAGAAGAGGGCATGTCCTTCGCAGTGGGGCCCTTAATGATGGATGCTGCCTTTTTGAGGCATCATCTTTTGAAAGTGTCCTGGATGCTGGGAGGCTAGTGCCCATGATGGAGCTGGCTGAGTTTACAGCTTCCTGTAGCTTTTTCTTACCCTGTACAGTGGCCCCAACATACCAGACGGTGATGCAATCGATTAGAATGCTCTTCATGATGCATTTGAAGAAATTTGTGACTGTCTTTGGTGACATACCAATTCTCATCAAACTCCTAATAAAATATAGCCATTTACGTGCCTTCTTTGTAATTACATCAAAATGTCTAGCCCATGACAGATCCTTAGAGATGTTGACACCCAAGAACGTGAAACTGCTCACCCTTGCCACTTCTGACCCTTCAATGAGGACTGGTGTGTGTTCCCGTGACATCCCCTTCTTGAAGTCCACAATCAATTCCATGGTCTTACTGATGTGGAATGCAAGTTTTTTGTTGCAACACCACTCAACCAGCCGATCTATCTCGCTCCTGTACACCTCTTTGTTACCGTCTGAAATTCTGCCAATGATAGTTGTGTCATTGGCAGATTTATAAATGGGGTTTTAACTGTGCTTAATCCCACAGTTGTGGGTGTTGAGAGTATAGAGCAGTGGGCTAAGCACGCATCCTTGAGGTGCAACAGTGTTGATTGTCAGCAAGGAGGAGATCTTACTTCCAACATAACATAGGAGATGTTATCTGCCTACTCTTTATTATCCCTAGTGAATTAGTCTGCACAGACATCTGGAATAGTGAATTCCAAAGATCCTCCACCCTTGGTAGTATCTCCAATGTTTCAATCCATTGGTACTCTTGAAGAACTTGGTGAATTTTGAAAAATTTCAGCCAGAGGCTCCACCATCTTAGTAGCAGCCTCCTTAAAAATCTTTGGATGCAGTCTATTGGGTCCTGGCAGCTAGACTGCCTTCAGTCTCATGTAGTTTTTAAAATTTTATTCCTTATCTTTGGGATTGTTGCCAGTTGTTCTTTCCCATTTGCAATAAGAGTGCTTGGATGTTCACAGTATCTTCTACTATGAAGGTGGATGTAAAATAACTGCCATTTCCCTGTTTCCTGTTATTAATTCCCTGACATCACTTCCCGTGGTCCTCCTCTCACCCTCGCTACTCTTTTTTTTACACATAGAAGTCACATTGTTAGTTCTGATATTTCTTCTCAGTTTGCTCTCATAATCACTTTTCTCTCTCCCTGTCTTTTTTTTGCTGCTGAATGACCCTGGGCACTGCAATGACTCCCTAATGCATCAAAAGGTTGGTAAATTAGTTTACTATTATATCATGTACAGAGGTACTGTGAAAAATTTTGCATGCCATACATACGGAACATTACCTCACAATAAAATCACTGAGGTAAATCAATGAGCGAAAACAATAACCGTGCAGAACCAAGTTCTGACATTACAGAGAACATGCAGTGCAGGCAAACAATGAAGTACAAGGCCATAATAAGGTAGAAATTAAGGTCAAGGGTCCATGTTATTGTACTACAGGACCGTACAATAGTCTTATAATGGTTGGATGGAAACTGTCCTTGAGCTTTGGTGTTTATAGCTTACAGGCTTGTATTTTCTCCCTGATGGGAGGAAGGGAAGAAGAGAGAATGTCTGAGGTGGGTGGGGACTTTGATTTTGCTGGTTGCTTTATCAAAGCAGTGAAAAGTATCCATCGGGGGGGGTGGGAGGTTAGTTTCCATAATGTGCTGAGCCGTGTCCGCAACTCTCTGCAGTTCCTTGTTGTCTTGGAGAGAGCAGTTTCCATGCCAAGTTGTGATACATCTGGATAAGATGCTTTCAATCATGCATCTAGAAAAATTGGCGAGGGTTAAAGCAGACATGCCAGATTTTCTTTTGACATTCTTTGAAGAATAATCAAAAATGTTTTGATTGCTGATCAACATCAAAATCTATAGGTGTTGCTCCATTTAAATCCTGAATTACTACATTAGTTTGCATAAAGGCCAATATTGAATGTGGATCCATAGTTCAAATGCCATCTCTTCATCAAGGTTATGGAAACATTTGGACATCAGTGAAATAAAAGTGCCTTTACATACCATGGATGTTAACTGCTGATGTCCCTGATGCCTATTTCAACACATTTTCAAGTTGTGCTTTTGCCATATCTTTGCATTCCACACAGTACAGTGTAACAGATACAAGTCACAACGTGCAAATCATTCTGCTTCTCCTGAAAAGATGTAAACAACATGTCTGAAATGTTATTAATTAATCACTTGTAAGTTGTGCTTCTTCATGGCAGAGATTGCACAGGTTCTTTCAAGGCAGACAACCTATCATCAACACACTCCTGTCTGAAGCTGACCTTCCCGTTAATCTAACGAACAACCTGTCAGTATAATATTTCAATTCTTCTTTGAACTTATGCCAAAATCATTTATTATTTTTGGTTGAACTTCTGCCGCTGAAGAAAGCTGGATAGATCAAATGTGATCTATTCCTCTTGTATATTTATCCTTGGAGAACTTAGGGCAAGGGAGGGTAACACAATGTTTGTGGGCGTTGATAGTCATCTAAATTGTAACTATAGTGATTCTGTCTATATGATATCCTCGACAATGATGCAGTGTGTCAGCAGTTACAAAATACAGATGTTACACAACTGTTTCATATGTAGTTCTTAGCAACTGGCACCTTTTGTATCAAAATATTGTCACAAGGACTTTGTTTTTTGTTTACTTGGAAAGATTTTCATCCTTCTCCATGCGCTGACTCAACCTGGTCTCTCATCTAGCTGATCATTCTCAAGTATACACTAAGCCAAGTGAATAAAAGCGATATAATTAAGAATCTCTTACAGTGCCAGTGAATATTAAAAGGGAAGATATTCCAGCACAAACCTTTGAATAATCACTGAGGGGGATAGAAATCTGGGCTAGATACTTGTTTGGCCATTCCACAGATGCTTGCCTGGAAATTCAATTACGTGGCACAATTTGGACCAATTCTATATTCTTTCATGTTGGTACAAAAATTTCACTGGGCACACCTCGGCATAGGTCATTTTCGTGAAGCTGTAAGGCAAACATCAAACAATATAATTTCTCAAGCAATACTGAGCCCTGCAGAGGAAGTTATTCTCCAATATCTGAGGAATGACTACCTAAGAACTTTCCTGGATTAGATTTGTTTGTAAAGTGCTGGGACCTTACGAACTGGATTTCTGTCTTTTGGGGGACATCCAACATATTTAGCTTGTCTTCCTGTGCCTTCCCTCATCATCCCCAACTATGCTCATAAGGGAGGCAACTGTCAAAGGCATTGAAATAAACTCTTCTCTCACACACTTCCATTTCCAAACCCAATATCTCTTTCTTTGTTAATCTTTTTATTAATTTAAAAGGAACATAAATACAAACAAGAGGAGAATTATCTCAAATATATATATCAATAACCATACAGAGATTAAAATAGACATTATCAAAATCATACATAGTGTTAAGCTAGTGTATAATATATAATAAAAAAACAGCAATTCTCCTTTTATCAGTTCATCAAGAGGAAAGAAAAAATCTTTGAATTTTAAATGAGAAAAAGAACCCACTACACTATACCAAAAAAAAAGGTGACTGGGCAGTCCATTCTGAGGATACGACCAGAAAAGTAAAAGAAAGACTTTCTGATCAAATCTAAAACTTTGAGAAAAAACTGGAGGAGTAATAAATCAAATCAAATGAAAATATTGAATAAAAGGTCACAAGATTTGCTCAAATTTAAAGGATGTATCAAATGTCTGACTTCTTATTTTCTCTGAACTTAATCAGGACATAATGGAGGAGAGCCAATAAAAGACAATAGGTGGATTAGAATCCTTCCACTTCAGTAAAATGGCTCTCCTAGCCAATAAGGTTGAAAACGCTATCGTATGTTGAGCAGAAGCAGGAATATTTCCTGGTTTCGATGAGGGTAATCCCAAATATTGCCGTAAGTAAATTAGGTTGTAGGTCCAGATCCAAGACTTTTGATAATGTTTTAAAAACATTTCTCCAAAAATTGTCTAGCTTTATACAAGACCAAAATGTATGAGTTAAAGTGGCCACCTCACTATTACATCTGTCACAAATAGGATTGATGTTGGAAAAAATACGTGCTAGTTTATCCTTTGACATATGGGCCCGATGTACTGCCTTGAACTGTATCAAGGAATGACGGGCACAAATAGATGAGTTATTAACCAAATGAAGAATTTTACTCTATTGATTATCTGAAAATGACTCTTGAACTTCCAATTCCCAGGCACGTTTAATTTTATCCTTAGATATCATTCGTATATTCAATATCCGTTTATAAATTATAGCTATCAACCCTTTTTGAAGTGGTTTAAGATGAAAAAGAGCATCTGTCATATTAGGTGGATAAGCATAAGGGTAATTTGGCAGCAAACCACGTAAAAAAAAATTCCTAATTTGTAAATATCTAAAGAAATGTATATTAGGTAAACCATATTTATCCACTAACTGAGAAAAAGGCATGAAACAGTTCCGTAAAAATAAATCTGAAGAAGTTGTTATTCCCTTGGTTTTCCAAATTAAAAAGGTCTTGTCCAAAGTTGATGGTTTAACAAAATAATTAAAATGGATATTACTAGAAAGAACAAAATGACTTAACTCAAAAAATCTATGAAACTGAAACCAAATTCTTAAAGTATGTTTATAATAGGATTAAAGTCTTGTCTATTAATCTTAGAAAACAAAAAGGGAAGAGGAGCTCCCAGTAAAGAGGCCAAAGAGAACCCCTTCACTGAGTTTTCCTCTCAATCCAACCATTAAGGACATTCATGTATGTCTGAGTAATTAATCCAAAAAGTAATGTATCGAATATTAATGCCCAATAATACATTCTAAAATTTGGCAAAGTCATAACCACCATCCTTTCTTAATTTCGGTAATCTTTACTCAATCTAGGATTTTTTATTATTCCAAATATAAAATAAGATTATAGAATCTATTCTATCAAAAAACGTTTTCGGAACAAAGGTAGGAACTGCCTGAAATGTATATAAGAATTTCGGTAGAACTATCATTTTAATAGCATTAATTCGACCTATTAATGATAATGTCATAGGTGACCATTTAGAAAGCATTTGTTGGGTGTAGTCAATTAATGGAAGAAAATTATATTCATATAGGTCCTTAAAATTTTTAGTAATTTTAATACCAAGATAAGTAAAGTAATTTTTAGCAATACTAAAAGGTACTTGATGATACTGATCTGAATAATTATTAATGGGAAATAACTCACTTTTATATAAATTTAATTTATATCCAGAAAAACTACTAAATTCAGAAATATAGATAGCATAGAAGGAATAGATTTCCTACGATCTGAAATATAAACTAACAGGTCATCTGCATACAATGAAACCTTGTGTACTTTGTCCCCTCTCTTAATACCCTGAACAGTATTGGAATCTCTAAGAGCAATAGCAAGGGGTTCTAAAGCCAAGTTAGATAATAAACGGCTCAAAGGACATCCCTGCCGAGTACCTCTGTATAATCTAAAGTAAGGAGATTTTTGATTATTAGTTATAACTGCAGCCATAGATCAATTTGATCCAGGAAATAAATCCCAGACCAAAATTATATCTCTCCAAAACTTCAAATAAGTAAAACCACTCCACCCTATCAAAAGCCTTCTCCGCATCAAGAGAAACAACACATTCAGATTCTTTAGATGGAGAAGAGTGAATAATGTTTAATAATCTTCAAATATTAAAATGTGAATACCTATTTTTAATAAACCCAGTTTGATCATTGGAAATAATGCTAGGTAAGATACTCTCAAGTCTATTAGCCAAAATCTTAGAAAGAATTTTGAAATCCACATTCAGTAAAGAGACTGGTATATAGGAAGCGCATTCAGATAAATCATCTTCTTTTTTAGGAATTAGTGAGATTGATGCTTCATAAAAAGTTTTCAGGAGATTCCCAGAGGATATAGAATCAGTGAAAATTTGACATAATAAGGTGTAAGTATTTCAGTGAAAGTCTTATAAAATTCCACTGTATATCCATCCAGTCCCGGAGCCTTGCCTGATTGGGAAGAGGATATAGCCCTTGCTATTTCCTCTTGTTTAATATGTGCATCTACATACCTTGGGTAGAAATTTCAGGTATATTCAATTTTTGCAAAAATCTATTCATAAAAGTAATATTGTCTGAAAATTCAGATTTATAAAGGTTAGAGTAGAAATTTATAATTACCTTATTAATTTCATAAGGATCTACTGTTTCCATTCTATCAGGTCTTTGAATTTTCAGGATCTGTCTTCTAGCCATAGTTGCCTTTAATTGACCAGCCAATAATTTGGCTGACCTGTCCCCATGTATATAAAATTGGCTTTTAGATTTGAAGATTAGATTTCTTTGTATAGTGCTGGGACCTTACCAACTGGATTTCTGTAATTTCTGTCTTTTGGGGAACATCCAACATATTTAGCTTGTCTTCCTGTTCCTTCCCTCATCATCCCCAATTATGCTTATAAGGGAGGCAACTGTCAAAGGCATTGAAATAAACGCTCTTTCTCATGCACTTCCATTTCCAAACCCAATATCTCCTCTGACTGACACTATTTCCCTTTCTTGTCTTGTTGCCTTTGGTTGCCAATGGTACATCTTAAAAGTAATCAATTAAAGTAACTCAGCTGTGAATGCCATCTGATCTGGCACACCACATAAAGGTCCCATTCACACCTGTGCCAGCACATACATTTCTAGGCATATGTGATTTCAGGTTCATTGTAGTATTTTTACCTTGCACCAACTCAATGCAGCAATCAACTGAATTTAGGACTTTGTATGTTGATGAGCTTCAACAGTTTGTGATTAAAACCAGTCCCAAACTCCATTCTTTGTATGCACCACTTTGTGAGTAAGGTTTCTTTGGTCACATATTACTAAGATATTAACAAACCAGTGTTCTGGATAATGGGATTTTTGATCATTCTGAACTTCTATTTGTTAAGTACTACTTATGAGAATTCCATATAGCATGAAGTATTTTTTGAAAAGCTTGATCACTCAAAGTTAAGTTACAAATAAGTGTTTGTTTTTCCAATTGGCCCTCCTGATTTAAGAGGATCTTAATTTTTTTAAAGTCATCAAGGGATTGACACTTAAGATACTCTTAAATCAGGAGGGCAAAGAGAAGATCAGATGGGTCACACAGGCAAGGTTAAGAAAAATCTGAAGATTTGTTAATATGTTAAGAGTAAAAGGGTGATGGGGAGGGAGTAGGGCCCCCTAGAGATCAGATTTGTGGGACTTTTAATGTATATTTCTCCCCAGGGTTTACAGAGGAGAAAATCATAATTGCTCAAGAGATTGAGGGAAACAAGTGAAGATATTTGAAGAACATTCATGTAGGCAAGAGGCATTTTACGCCTCACAGCACATTAAGATGGATAAATACCCAGGGCATGACAAAGTACATCTTTGGACTTTGTAGAAGGCTAGAAAAGAAATTACAGAGGTTCTTGCAGAGATATTTGCTTCATCGTTAGCTACTGGTGAAATTCCCAAAGAATGGAAGGTGGCCAATTTTGCTCAGTCGTTTAAGAAGGATAGCAAGGACAAGCTAGGGAATTGCAGGCCAGTCAGCTTGACATCAGGGGTAGGAAAGTTACGGGGTGGAATTCTGAAGGACAGGATTTAACAGTAGTTGGATAGGCAGCGAGTCTATTTAGGAGGAGTCAGCATGGCTTTGTGTGGAAAGTCATCTTAAAAGTTTAGAATATTTTGAGAGACATGAATAAGGTTGCAGTCTTTTCCTCACAGCAGGGGAGCCCAAACACAGGGGCATGGATTTAGGGTGAGATGGGAATGTTTTAAGAGGGATCTGACGGGCAATATTTTCACACAGAGGATGGAAGTAGCTGCAAGAAGGAGTGGTTGAGGCAAGTATAATAAATTGAGAAGCACTTAAATAGATACATGAAGGTGTGGGGTTTAGAAGGATTTAGGCTGAACAAAGGATATTGGGATGAGTTGGGCGGGCACCATGGTTGGCATAGACTGCTTGGGCCTAGTAGCCTGTATCTGTGCTGACTTGTTCTGACTCTCTCTACGTTAGGACAAACTTTGTCCTTTGTAACTTTATCATACTTGTACTGTATGTTACACTTCAGATCGTGCACTTCAAAGTGATCATGAAACACGGCCCTTCCCTGAAGGCAGGATCCAGGCATTTACAAGCAGTTACTTTTCAACTGAATGCAGCATAAAGCTTATTTGGGTCCCTCTTTGGAAAGCATACCTGAGAGCTGGCTTGAAATAAATGAAGTTAAGCATCACTGCGTTTTAGCAATTGCAGTCATTTTTACATCACCGTGAACTCCACCAAAAGAATTCAGGTCATTGGAAGGGTGTCCAAATTGCTAATTATGGCAAATTGTGAGGCTGTTTGTGTACAGTTGATAAAAAAAATATAATAGAGTGGAAGGCTGTTCAAAAGATTCTTTCAGACGCAGGAAAGTGGGGAATAAGTAACAATAGAGAAAGAAGCAACTATAATCAGTGGCATCGTTTCATTAAACAGAAGACAAAAAGCACTACGAGGGACTTTTGGAAAAGAACATTAAATGTGATATTTATTGTAAGTTATTATGTATATGTGCAAATTAATTTATAGATAAGTATAGAATATAAAAAGGGCTGTTGCAATTTATAAATATACGTTGGGGCTAAACATAAAAGTTTTAGGTTCTTTATTGAGTGGAGCTGAATATTGCAGTGATTTGCAGGGATAAGTTAAGTAACACTTGAGTAATGGAGGGAATGAGTCATTAAGAGAGGAAACAATTAAGCCCTTGGAGGAATTGGTGGTGATGAGCAGGTGAAGCAGCTTGTGGTGAATGGTAATGCAGAGTAGTTACAGAGAAGACTTCAGTATTGTCAGAATGAGTAATGATTACGGGATATTTTTCTGCTGTATGGAAAAGTGGAGCTGTGGCAAATGTAATAGAGAACTGCAGGGAGTACAGAGTAAAACATTGCATTATTGTGAAAATATGGAGCAAATTTGAGGAAGCTTGGAATTTTTTTTTGGCAAAAAAAGGATAAATGGAGCACAAGATTAGAAATTTCAATTAAGGGAAGCAGTGAAATTCAAATAATGGAAGGTGGAGTTAAAATAATAGATGGTGGATGAGAGATGAAAAACAATAAAGTTGGGCTAAAATAGGAACAGAAATTTATCTACCTTTATAGTAAGTGAAATGCTTCGAGATGGGCAAGGTAACAGCCAGCAGACTTACTCATGATAAACTTTTAAGAAGGGACTTAATGAAGATAATATAGCAAAGTTTAGCACTATTTGCAAGAAATGAGACTGTGTGATTGCAGTAAGGGATCTCTCTACCATTATGTGGTCAAAGGACCCTCCTCAGCCAAGGCCTCCCAAGTGAAATCTTATTATGGATTCCATCTTCATAAGGCACAGTAAAGCCTCAGTCGGTCAGGGTCAACCATGGATATTGTGTCCTCGCTGTTTAGTTATGCAAGTCTGGGCAGTACAATATGGAGAGCAAGCACAACGTTAAGGCACAATGTTAGCACCAAGAGGGATGTAGAGAGCAGTATCAATCTCCAGACGCATCTTCCTTTGACTTCACCAAATCCTTTGACTTTATCAGTGTGAGCGATTATGAAACATGCTTCTTAAGATCTGGAATTGAAAGGAATTTCTACTTGTACACATTTAGTTATTCCAAAGACACCGACTCATATCAATCCATAGATGGATAAACAACCGGTGCTTGAAATTGGGAATACCAAGTGATGCTGAAAGATTACATATTGGGATTTATAGTTTTGGGAAGAGATGGGCCATGGATTACTTGACAAGTTCTAGGCACCTGAGTTCAAGCTGCTGTGGTGAGATATGGAATTTTAATTTGGTTAATTATCTGGAATTTGGTGAAATAAATGCCAACATGTTAGTAATGAAAATCACGAGAAACCTGATCTAGTTTACTAGTAATTCCATGTCCAATCTATGTGATTGCATCTTACAATAACCTATGAAGAGCCCTTTCAAGCTTATCTGTTTTACCAACACTACCATGTTTAAAGAACAAAGGAATAAAATCAAAATGCAAAATATTAGAAAGACTCAGCAGGTCAGACAGCATCCCTGGAAAAAGAAACTGAGCTGAGGTATCAGGTTGAAGTCCCTTTGTTAGAACAGGGAAAAGGAGACAAAAAGAATTTGTGAAGAATGTGGTGGGAGGGAATGAATAAGATGAGGAATATCTTTGATAGTGTGAGACTGCATCAAATGGGTAAATAGAGCTTTTTGTGTTCTATGTTGCTAATAACAGAGCTGTGCAACATGACCAGCAGATCGGTCAAGTAAAAAAGAAAAACTGAGCCAAAGTCACAGCTCGATGATGTACAGCAGAAAGCCTCTTCCTCTCTTGCTCTGACCTCTCTGTATGTGACCCCCTGCACGCTTAAAACCAAGGGTCAATTTTAGGATTAGGGTCTGGATTGATGTTTTGTGTTTTCCCTTGCAGTTCTAGCTTTCTTTAATCTTATGTTTGTATTATCACCCGTTTTTCTGTGTACCGTGCTTGGTTCTATACTTCTGTAGTTTATTTGTCTGCAAACCTGTGATTCATTTAATATCTGTTCAGGTATTTTTTTAAAAATCTAAACCAGTTCAGACCAGTCTGCTATGCAAAAGGAAAGCATGTGCCCAAGTTCCTTTGTTAATTCTTACTTGCCATGTTTGCTGGTGCAGTCTGACCTTGTCTATAAAACATCTACAGCCATAATATTTTCATTTCATTTTTGACCTCAGAATCTTCTGGACAATATCACCTTCAGATCTAGCACTAAGTAGTAAGTTTGAGGAACAAAACCTCATTTTCCATCTGAGTGCAATAACTCTTTTTTGGATTGAACACCTCCAACTTAGGTCATTTGTTCTTTCTGTCTGTATCAGAGCTAGCCATTTCTACCAGAGTATCAACAGGATATCTTAACTTTAAGAAACAAATGTTGTCAATTAACTGTTCTTAAATATCATCAAATACGAGTTGCGCGGCCTCAAACCAAACAATATGTTATAAAATGAATAGCAAATTTTTGATGACTCACTTATCCTGACCTGGCTGAGTTCAGAACAAGTTTTTGTGTCAGGCTGCCAGATGCATATCTTTCCAATTATCTAGCTTTTCTCTGCTGGGAAAAATTAAGAAATAAATAGATTCTATATCCTGGAGGCAACACTTTTCAAAATATGGCCTGAAACCGTGAGAGTAATGTGGAAAGTTTTGTATAGAAATCCTGTGGAGGTGGCACAGGACATAAACAGGAAGACCTGGTAGCCAGGAAACGAACAAGAGACAGCAAAATGGTGATGCAAGAGTATGTGTAAAAATCTGCACTCTCTTTTGGACCAGTGAGGGCAACCGGAGTAAGATGTGGGTGGGGGTGTGGAATTTGGTGAGTGAATACCAAGTTGCCAGGCGGGTCTGCCTTTCCCTCAGGGAGAGAGAACAGGAGCAGGGTTTGGAAACATAGGAAAGTCCAAAGAAATGAGTCTGGCTATCTTCAGACTTGAACCGTTGATACTTGCCAATCTGTTTGCTATATGGCCTGGCCAGCAACTTCTATTTTTTTTTAAAATAAAAAACAAATTAATGAGACTTACTGTTTCTGCAAATGTTTGCAAACAATCAAGTTGTCCTGTTGCCAGTTCTTCTGTTGTAGAAAGTAAACTAGTATTAAAAAATAGTCAACTATTTGAAATACGTCATCAGTTGCAGGAGATTAATTATATTACTTTTTGCCCCTCCCCAGCACTCTGTACTAAAGATGGCACAGCTGCATTTTGCTATATTGCCCAATTGAACGAAAATTACCAATAGAATACTGCAAATGCTGGAAGTCTGAATTTGAAATACCAATTGTGGAAGATGTACTATAGATTGAACAGGTGTGTTAAGGAGGTTCTCAAGGACAAGAATAACACATTTCCATTCTGTTGGGTCTGAGGGAACTATTGAGACCTGTGTGGAGATGTGTGGGCTCTCCCACATGAGATGCTTGATAGGGTAGTTGGGTGGGTTGTTTGGAAATTAAATCCATTCTTGGCCAAATATATCAAGATTTGGTTCGTCAGTAATAGCTAATATAGAGGGTGGGAAAAATTCAGACAGAAAACCACAAAACTGTGCTTGCTTCTTTGAATTTTGTTTGAGGTTCAAAAAATAGTAAATGATGCATATCTATCTATGAAATGAAGTGTGAGGTTTTGTGAATTGTACATTTCTGAAGGAAATCAGTTTCTATTTTTAGAGTTACTGACATTTGAATAATTTTCTCCATAAGAAACAATTTCTGGGTCATGTCTTGGAAATCATTCCATTATGGCAGGGAACAAAGGGAACCTTGAATGGAGTTTACTCTTAATTCAGAGATGATCATGTTTATTTTTTTCAGCAGCAAATTACCATCTATTTTTATATTAACATTATTCATTTTCTAAAAGTAACAGACTGTAATGCCTCTTCTAATTCCTAATTTGTGTATACTTGGAATCAGAGGATTGAAATATAGTTCATTATCATATAATTCTCTCTGTTTCTTTTACCAGACTCATTATTTCGGACTTTGGTTCCTCAGTAAGACTCAGCAGGGACGATGGGTGGAGTTAGAAAAAGCTCTGAAAAAGCAACTGGACAAATTTGCCAATGAACCTCTCCTCTTCTTCGGAGTGATGTTCTACGTACCCAGTGTGTCAAGACTACAGCAAGAGGTCACAAGGTACAGAAAGCCCAAAAATTCACTTTCATTTACTGCCTTGTAGATTGTGTTCAGGGAGAGAATTCTGCCCTCCAGCCAAGGTTCTCGTTAAGTAACAATAGACAATTCAAAGGCTATTCATGCTTCTTGGAGAACGGTAATCAAAACTTGGAATTGCTCCAAGTGTACTGAAAAGGAATGGTTAATATGTTGGGTCAAAATTTTCCATTAGTTCTGATGCAGGTTTTTTTCCTGAAATTTCTCTGCATTTTTGAATCCTTTCAATATTGTAATAATAGAGTCGTAGAGCTACACAACCCAAATAGACAGTTTGATCTGGTTAGTCCATGTTGATCAAAATCCAATTTGAAATGGAATAAAAGTAACTTGTATCTAGAAATAGGTGCTGAAACATTACCAGTTTAATTCTAGCAGACCCTTGCCCGGTTTTGTGCATAACCTTACACTTTGCACTGTAAGATTCAGTAAAGCACAGCAGGCCACAGACCAGTTTGATGGTTGATGCACACTTCATCTGCTATGAAGGATGTATCATCTCATGGAGAGATAGAACATAGATTAGTACAGCACAGTACAGGCCCTTTGGCCCACAATGTTGTGCCGACCCTCAAACCCTGCCTCCCATATAACCCCCCACCTTAAATTCCTCCATATACCTGTCTAGTCGTCTCTTAAACTTCACTAGTGTATCTGCCTCCACCACTGACTCAGGCAGTGCATTCCACGCACCAACCACTCTCTGAGGTAAAAACCTTCCTCTAATATTCCCCTTGAACTTCCCACCCCTTACCTTAAAGCCATGTCCTCTTGTACTGAGCAGTGGCGCCCTGGGGAAGAGGCGCTGGCTGTCCACTCTATCTATTCCTCTTAATATCTTGTATACCTCTATCATGTCTCCTCTCATCCTCCTTCTCTCCAAAGAGTAAAGCCTAGCTCCCTTAATCTCTGATCATAATGCATACTCTCCAAACCAGATATAGCACTGAAGCAAGCCCTTCAGCCAACGGAATCAGCATTGGCCATCAGTCACCCGTTATACCAAACCTCCATTCAACCTATTCGGCAATTATAAGGGAGAGAAATTACTTTCACATTCACTCAAAGGGACTGTCAGATCCTCACATACAGGAAAGATGGGAGCATTTACTTTTCTTGATTTGGGATTGTGTGTGTGTGTGTGTGTATGTATGCGTGTGTACGTCCATCCACGGGGCAAAGAGTGCAGAAACCCATTGAAGTGACATGAAGTAGCTCCAGTGGTCTCTTAGAGCAGTGTGAATCCCCACAGCACAGAGCAATGCCGAAAGAAACTTTATGTTCTCAGCAGCTATGTCAGGATAGTCTGCACACCACAATTCAGAGGTCTCTGATCTTTCAGTGAAGAACCATTGATCAACAAGTAGTTACAATGTTTGGAGCAGGAATTCAGCGATTTGTGTGTTATGTTCAGTGAGCATAAGCGTGCACAACAGAATGCGAGCAGGATAATGCATTATCTGTCTTTTCCATTGACTATTGGTGTTCTGTGAGAGATTCAGATTCATTTATTTATCGCTTGCACGTTGAAGCACACAGTGAAATTTGCTTCATTTGCATTAACAGCCGACACATCCAAGGATGTGCTTCTAAACGGAATGAGCCACTTGGTTTGCGTTAGGATATTTTATGTTGCAGGCTCCACTTCCAGAAGCCTAATATTTGCTGGGACGCCCCTCTGCAACTATTTTCTTCCTCCTCCTGTTGGTCTCCTCCACACTCTGACTTGGAGCTCTCAAGATGTAGAGTGCCTTGCCAATCTTCCTCCAGCACTGGCTGATGTCTTCAACTGACAAGGTTGCATTGCATGCAACAAGGCAGTGATGAAACCTCCACATCCAGCTGGCATGTTCTGCATGTCCCCTTGTACTAATGTAGGCTGCAGAATTTTTGACTTGCACAAATTTCCGTAATAATTCCTGTACTTGCATAGTACCCATCTTCAGGACTGGGAAGGAAGGAGAAGACACCAAAGAAAAGAGGTGGAGAGAGGGGAAGGAGGACAAACCAGAAGGTGATAGGTGAAGCCAGGTGGCTGGGAAAGGTAAGGAATCTGATAGAGGAGAGTGGACCAAGGGAGGGGCACCAGGGGAGCTGATAAGCAGGTGAGGAGAAGAGGTCAGTGGCCAGAGTAGGGAATGGAAGAAGAGGGAAGGGGAAAAGATAAAAAGAGAAAAAATAATTACTGGAAGGAGAAAACAATGTTCTTGAGTAGGATCGCCCTTGTCCTCCAGAGTCCCTCCTTCCAAGTTGTGCCGGCCACTGAAAACATCTGTTTATTCCGATGCCCAAGGGAACATGGAATCATGTGTGCATGCCAGAAATATGGTATTCACTGTGATGAAGTTCTTCTTATAATTCGCCACAACCTGCATATCAAAGGAGAAGAAACGTTATCTCTCCATATAACAATACAGGTTATTCAGCTATACGTAGCTGTGGTACATCAGCAACACTGGCAAATCCTGAGCTGCTTCCTGTTTCTCACTGGAGTATAGCAGATAAAATAATTTTTTCCAAAGATAATGCTTGGGGAAACTTTCTGATCCTACTTTGAGCAGAAAACTGGGCAATGATCTGCTGCCATTGTTTGGAAAAAAAAATGAGGAAATTGAGAATTAAAGTGGCTTTGACCACCACGCAGGAGCAATGCAGGAATAAAACTGTGGCCAAAGTCTTCTCACGTCGCAACATGCGTCACAGTGAAGACATTGTTCATCAGAGAGGATGTGATGGCACTGTTGTATTTTTATTACCCAGAGTCCATCATCTACTGGGAATAGGCAGCTATAGCCATAAAAGCATCTCCAGTAATAGATTGCAGCCAACAACTCAGTGCTGGAAACATACATTCATGGAAAGCTGCAACACATCCGGTGGATTGTGGAAGGCGTCTGATTAGGTTAATTCTGAAGCTGTCCAGATTGGTCTCCCAATATCAGCAAGGTGTACTTTTGAAAGAATAATGATGCAGTGCAGAAGCATGTTGTACTGCCACTTCAATTGAGATTTTCCATAATTGTCTTAGAATGGATTTCCTTGTCTCTCTACTGCAAGATCCATCAGATAACATTGAAATTGGGTCAGATAGTTCCAGGACACAGAATGGAAAAACGTAAAAAGATTGTTGAGAACAACAGCTTTTTGCTGATTCTGTCTATCATCTAATGTCATTTCAAAAATTCACTCGTCTACATTGTACCAGTTTAATATACACAAGTTTAATGTACGGTCTTCTGCAGCAACCCATCCACTTCAAGGGAGGTTTACTGATGTTTAAAAATTTCACCAGTGCATTGTAAATTTAATCACAGGCAAATTCGAAATATTCTTCTCATGGGACTAATGCAGTGTAAAAAATCTGAACTGGAATTTAATATTCTGTACGAGGGAGGATTGATTTCCATTTTTGGAGTGACATCAAAACAGAATATCTGCAAGAAACCCTCAGCAGACCAGAAAGAGTTGTTGTGGAAAGGAAGGATTAACATTTCAGGCTGAGGTCCCTTCATCAGAGAAAGTGATTTGTTTTTTTCTGTTCCATTTTTAACACAGGGTCTCAGACCTGAAATATTGAGTGTTTCTCTTTCCACAGTGCTGCCTGACCCACTAAATATTCTAGCATTTTCTGTTCCTCTTCAATTTTCAATAAGTAGTGATATAGGCACATTATAAGGAAAGCAATTTCAGTGCTACAGAGAGGAAAACTGAAAGAACGCAGACAGGGATCATTTCCATCAGGAAACTTTCCATGGTCTATTGTTAATAGTTTTAAGATTGAAATGCTTTCACTCAGTGGCTACTTTATTAGGTACAGAGGGCATCTGATAAACTGGCCATTGAGTTTATTTCTGCATGTTTATACTCTTCTGCTGTAGCCCATCCACTTCAAGGCTCAATGGGTTGTGCATACATGGATGGTCTTCTGCACACCACTGTTGTAGCACATAGTTGTTTGAGTTACTGTCACCTTGAACTAGCCTGGCTATTCTCCTCTAAACTCTGTCATTAACAAGGCATTTCACCCGCAGAGCTGTCACTCACTGGGTGTTTTTGTTTTTCGTATCATTCTCTGTAAGCTCTAAAGAATGTTACGTGTGAAAATTCCAGGTGTTATACTCAACACCCCATCTGGCACAACAATCATTCCACGGTCAACGTCCCTTAGGCTATGTCCACGCTAGTCCAGATAAATCCGTAACTGAAGCCTTTTCTCTTCGTTTTAACCCACTGTCCACACTGAAACAGCGTTTTCCTGCCTCGAAAACGGAGCTTTTCAGAAACGCTCTCCAGAGTGAATAAATCTGAAAACGCCTAATATCTGGTGTAGTGTGTACGGGGTAACCGCCTATTTTTAAAACCGCTGTCATGACGTGCCTGAACAAATGGTGGCGGCAGCGTGGCATTTCATCGTTTTCTTGAACGCAACCTCCAACGCGACAACAATATCTGACAATAGATGTGTAACAGCCTGATGTAACATTGTATGGAAATACAAGATAACACTGATGCACACATGCTTTATACATTTAACAAGGTGCTTTATTAATGTACTGATTGTGCAAACATTCAATAGATGCAATTGTCACTTTTGCCCAGTAACTCGTTTTATTGCACATGTTAAATACAGCAAAATAATACACAAAGACATGGCAAAAGTAAAGGCAAACAAATGAGGTAACAGCAAATTTCACTTTTGCCCAGTAGTAAGCCTTATTGCATTTAGTTGTAGTTGTTGCCCTTTAATCGGTGAAGAGACTATGGCTATAGGAAATGTTTCTGGACAAATGCGCACCAAGTTTTTCGTTTGGCAATTTCCTTTTAAGTTTTTCTAGTCTGTAACTGGACAAATACGCACCAAGTATACCGTTTCCTCTTCGCTTGTTTTCTGTGTGTCCTGCGCATGCTCAGTGGGAGGAGATTCACCCAAATATCCGTTCTAATGTGGATGGAGGTATTTTCAAAAACGCCTAGTGTGGACGCCTGTCGTTTTTACGCGAAACCCACCAGCGCCCCAGCTCATGGACTCATTTCTCAATTCTCTGTAGTTTTAATGCTTTCTTAAATACAAAATGTTTAAAATAATTCATAGAATAAAAATGGCTGGAAACACTCAGCAAGACAGGCAGCCTCCGTGGAATGAGAAGCAAAATTAAAGTTTTATTTATCACAAAATTACTTATACCGTTCAAAGTTTTTAATGTGTGATCATTCCATTTGTATCTCCATTTATACATTAAGTTTTTTTTTAAAGCTGCATACAATTCTAATGGTTTAGGTAAAACCAATCAGTTGATTAGAATTACATAATACAGGTGACATTAGTGTTATGGCTGTTCAGAAACTCGCCCTTTCAGAATTTACAATTTGCTATCCAAAACATTGAATATGGAATTAAATTTGCTCTCATGGAAATTGCATTAAAAGTGTAAATACCTAAAATTTCACTTTGTTTCTTGATGCATGTGCAGATGACATGACTTTCCATTGCAAAATTTATAATATGGACTGTTTCTGGAACACAACCCCCCCCCCGCCCCCCCCCACTCCCAACCTGCCATGTAACATAGAGATATCTGTTTTTGTAGAATAGAGGCATAGTATTTCGCCGAGATGATTTCAGGGATTTTTAATTAACCCGAGCTTGTTCTATCTTCTATCCGTTTTTTCCATGAATGATTATTGTACTTCATCTTAAATGCTTCTATATCTTTTAGTCAGTTGTTCTCTGTGGTAGGATAAAGAAAATCTCCTTACGTCCTTCCTGTTTTATTTATGCTCTCCCACTGAAATTGGTTTATTGTCACATGTACTGACATACTGTGAAAAGCTTGTCTTGTACACTATTCATGCAGATTAATTCATTACACAGTACATTGAGCTGGAGCTAAGTAAAACAAGCCTGTATTCTTGAGGACTGACTCTCTGTACATTCTCCCTATGGAATGCATGGGTTTTCTCCGGGTCCTCCAGTTTCTTCCCAGAGTCAAAGGTGTGCATGGTAGGTTCATTCTCATGAGCAGGCTTGTTAGTTGTTGGGGAAGGTTTAAGCTAATTTGGCCGTGGAGGGGATGTGGGAACTGGAGTGAAGGGACTCATGATAGAAGAATAGTTTTTTTTAAAAAAAAGCAACAATAGCATGCAGTCAGACTGTCAGGAAAGGCAAGCAGATGCCTTTGATAGGTCAAAATCATTGCCAGCAGGGTGAGTGTCAGTGCATTAGACATGCAGAATCAAAAAGGATAGAAAATACAATTATATCTCAATGCACGGAGTATAAGAAATGAGGTGGATGATCTTGTTGCACTGCTGCAGATTGTCAGGTATGATGTTGTGGCCATCACTGAATCGTGGCTGAAGGATGCTTGCAGTTGGGAGCAAAATGTCCAAGGTTACACGTTGTATCAGAGGGAG
Source organism: Mobula hypostoma (assembly GCF_963921235.1). Classification (NCBI taxonomy): domain Eukaryota; kingdom Metazoa; phylum Chordata; class Chondrichthyes; order Myliobatiformes; family Myliobatidae; genus Mobula; species Mobula hypostoma. Next base: position 47,498,350 of record NC_086104.1, read on the forward strand.
AGAGCGGGTGGCTGGTAAAGAATGGTGTCAAATCAGTAGAAAGATCAGACATAGATTCAGAAAATGTTGAACCCTTGTAGGTTGAGTTAAGAAACTGCAAGGGTAAGGACCCTGATGGCAGTTATACACAGGCCTCCCAAAAGTAGCTGGGGTGTGGACCACAGGTTACAGCAGAAAATAAAAAACGCATGTCTAAAGGACAATGTTATGATAATCATGGGAGATTTCAACCTACAGGTTGATTGGGAAAATCAGGTTGGTAATGGATCTCAAGAGAGCGAGATGCTTATGAGAAGGCTTTTAAGAGCAGTTTGTCATTGAGCCTATTAGGGGGTCAGCCATACTGGATTGGGTGTTGTGTAATGAACCATGGGTGATTAAGGAGCTTGAGGTAAAAGAACCCTTAGTAGGCAGTGATCATGATATGATTGAGTACAATTTGCAATTTGATAGGGAGAAGGTAAAGTCTGACATAGCAGTATTTCAGTGGAGTAATGGAAATTACAGTGGTATGAAAGAGGAGTTGGCCAAAGTAAATTGGGAGGAGATGCTGTCAGGGATGACTGCAGAGAAGCAATGTAAAAGCAAAAGAGAGGGCATAACAATGCAAAATTTACTGTGAAGGCAGAGGATTGGGAAGCTTTTAAAACCCTACAGAGAGCAACTAAAAGAATCATTAGGAGTGAAAAGAGGAAATCGAAAGCAAGCTAGCAGACAATATCAAAGTAGCCAATAAAAGCATTCTCAAATATGTAAAAAAAAACAGAGATAAGAGTGGATCTAGGACTACTGGAAAATGAGGCCGGAGAAACAATAATGGGGACAAGGAGATGGGAGTTGAACTAAATGAGTATTTTGCATCAGTCTTCACTGTGGAAGACACAAGCAGTGTTTCAGATGTTGAAGGCTGTTAGGGAAGAGAAGTGAGTGCAATTACTATTACAAGGGAGAAGGTGCTCAAAAAGCTGAACGACATGTTATCTAGGCCTGATGAACTGCACCCTTGGGTTCTGAAAGAGGTTGCGGTAGGCATTAGTAATGATCTTTCAAAATTCATTGGACTCTGGCATGAGCAGGACTGGAAAATTGCAAATGTCACTCCACTCTTTAAGTAAGGAGGAAGGCAGCAGAAGGAAATTTTAGACCAGTTAGCCTGACCTCAGTGGTTGGGAAGATGTTTGAGTTAATTGTTAAAGATGTGGTAATGGAGTACTTGGTGACACAAGACAAGATAGGACAAAGTCAGCATGGTTTCCTTCAGGGAAAATCTTGCCTGCTGAACCTGTTGGTATTCTTTGAGGAGATTACAAGTAGGATAGATAAAGGCGATGCAGAAGATGTTGTATATTTGAACTTCAGAAGGCCTTTGACAAAGTGCTACACATGAGGCTGCTTACCAAGTTAAGAGCCCATGGTATGACAGGAAAGTTACTGGCATGGTTGGCTGGTTGGTAGGAGGCAGCGAGTGGGAATAAAAGGATCCTTTTCTGGTTGGCTCTCAGTGACTAGTGGTGTTCTGCAGGGGTCGGTGTTGGGATCGCTTCTTTTTAAGCTATATGTCAGTGATTTAGATGATGGAATAGATGGCTTTGTTGCCAAGTTTGCAGATGATATGAAGACTGGTGGAGGGGCAGGTAGTGTTGAGGGAACAGGTAGGCTTCAAAGGGACTTAAATTAGGAGAGTGGGCAAGAAAGTGGCAAATGAAATACAATGTTGGAAAATACGTGGTCATGCACTTTGGTAGTACAAATAAATGCAGACTATTTTCTAAAGGGGGAGAAAATCGAAAACTCTGAGATGCAACGGGACTTGATAGTCCATGTGCAGAACACCCTAAAGGTTAACTTGCAGGTAGAGTCAGTAATGAGGAAGGCAAATGCATTGCTGGCATTGATTTCAAGAGGTCTGGAAGGCAAGAGCAGGGATGTGATGTTGAGGCTTTATAGGTCACTGGTGAGGTCTCACCTTGAGTATTATAAACAGTTTTGGGCCCCTCACCTTGGAAAAGATGTGCTGGCATTGGAGAAAGTCCAGAGGAGGTTCACAGGAAAGATTCCAGGAATGAAAGGGTTACCATACAAGGAACGTTTGATGGCTCTGGGTCTGTACTTGCTGGAGTTTAGAAGGATGAAGGGGGTCTAGACAGAGTAGATGTGAAAAGGATGTTTTCCATGGGGGAGGGGTGGGGGAGGGGGTAAGTCAGGAGGGCACAGCCTCAGGATAGAGGGGCATCCATTTAAAACAGGTGCAGAGACATTTCTTTAGCCAGATGGTGTTGAACTTCTGGAATTTGTAACAATGGGCAGCTGTGGAGGATAGGTTGTTAGGTGTATTTAAGGTAGAGCTTAATAGGTTCCTGATTGGGCAAGATACCAGTGTTTATGGGGAGAACACCAGGGAGTGAGGCTGAGGAGGGAAAGAGGGATCAGCCATGATTGAATGGCGTAGCAGACTCAATTGGCCAAATGGCCTAATTCTGCCCCTATGTCTTATGATTTTAATTGGTCATTGTGAATTATTCTGTGATTAGATTAGGGTTAAATTGGAGTTATCAGGAATTGCTGAGCAGCGTGGCTCGTAGGGCCAGAAGGGCTTATTAAGACCATAAGATAAAGGAGCAGAATTAGGCCATTTGGCCCATTGAGTCTGCTCTGCCATTTAATCATGGCTGATTCATTTTTCCTCTCAGCCACAATCTGCTGCCTTCTTCCCATATCTCTTCATGGACTGACCAATCAGAAGTCTATCAACCTCTGCCTTAAATATACATAAAGACTTGGTCTCCACATCTGCCTGTGACAACACATTCCATAGATTCACCACTCTCTGGCTAAAGAAATTCCTCCTTATCTCTGTTTGAAAAGGACACTTCTTTATTCTTGTCTTAGATTCTCCCACCATAGGATACATCCTCTCCAGATCCATTCTGTCGAGGCCTTTCACCATTCGATAGGTTTCAATTAGGCCACCTCTCATTCTTCTGAATTTTAGTGAATACAGGCCCAGATCCTTCAAGCACTCGTCACTCTGAGTGGTAAGCTATTCAGTTCTGAAATTGTTTTTGTGATCCTCCTTTTAACCCTGACTGTGTTGTATCTCGGAATACAAATTCTGTGCTCTATCCCTAAATAAATAGTCAACGAGTTTAAGATTGACATATCTAACAACTACATCGGGTGTGAATTGTGGAATAAAAAACACAGAACTTTGTCAAGGAACATATTTTCATTGCTGTGGAGGGAGAAGTCAGAGAATGGGCCTAACTGGATTACACTTAGATAAGCTTGCATGGGTCAGAGAAGCACATTTTCTTCAGTGTTGTCAGAATTTTATTATCCTTTTGGTTATCTGTTAATTACTAGCCTTCACTAATATTATGATTGGTACTTCAGGTAGTTTCTACAGATCTCATTGAATTCCTTGACCACATGCAGCAAAGAGAGAAAAATCAGTTAAACACCTGAGATTGTGAAGTGGAGATTTGATTTTCATCTGACCTCTCTAGATGCCAGGTGCTGCTCTGTGCCAGTAACGTCAAATGCTGTTTTGGGTAGAAGGTTTGCCAATGTGACGGACAAGCTGGTCTGTGGGATTGTTAATTGCACATCAAAGAAATTCGGATCGAATTTGCATCTATCTCACGTGATGATCATTTGTAGCTGCAGACACATTTTCCTTCTCCATTGTGCAGGGTTGTGCAATATCTTAGTTACCTCCAGACAAAAAAGAAATTTCTTTTCAAGTTATAGTTGTACCTATTGAACCATCCGTTGCAAAGATTTTTGACGTCCATAGCAGTTGTGTACAAGAGAGATGGATAGAGGTTGAGTGGTGTTACATCAGCAACTTTGCACCCATTGTCACCAAGACCAAGCAATTGTTTATGGATTTGAGGAAGGGGAAGCCAGAAGAACACATGACAGTCCTCACTGAGAGTCAGCAGTGGAAAGCTGAGCAGCTTCACGACCTGGGTGTTAACATCTCAGCGGGTTTATCCTGGGCCCTCCATATCGATATGATAACAAGGAAGGCATTTTAGTGGCTAGGTTTTATTAGGATTTTAAGGAGATTCAGTATTTCAGCAAATTTCTACAGATTAACTGTGGAGAGCATTCTAATTGGTTGCATTACAGTCTGTTATGTAGCCTCCAATGCCTAGGATCCCAAGAGACTAATGAGGATTGTAGTCTCAACCAGCTCCATAGTGGACACAGCCCTCCCCACCATTGAGGACATCTTCCAAAGCCAGTCCCTCAAGAAGCTGGCGTTCATCATTAAGGACACTCACCAGCTGGAATATGCCATCTTCTCATTGCTACCATCAGAGCGGATGTACAGGACGCTGATGACCCACACTCAATGTTTCAGGGCCAACTTCTCGGCTATCAGATTTCTGTACGTTCCTGAACCCATGAGCACTAACTCGCTATTCCTCTTTTTACTATTTATTTTTACTTTTTATTGTAACTTATAGTAACTTTTTAACATCTTGCAATATACTGCTGCCTCAAAACCAACAAGTCCTGGGACATGTGTTAGTGATAATAAACCCGATTCTGATTGTTTTCATTAACTGTTCTCCATACTGTGAGCAAGGGCTTTGTTCACGGAAATACCATCTGTTGAATGATAACGAGCTTTTAGGGGTAGCTTTTCTCCAATTCTCTCATTCAAAAGAATGTGGCAGATTGAAGGGAGTGGAGTGAAAATTATCTGAGTAAATTTGTACTGCTCATGCAACCAGTGATTCTAGTATGGGTGAATTTTTCTGTCATCTGTCAGATTGGATCATCTATACATATCAACAAGCTTGTAATTGTTGGGGAAAATGCTTCGTCGACCACATCTTAGAAGATCTGTAAAAGGACGCTGTTTGTCTTTGTAAACCACATATGAGTAGGTCATGCGCAAATAGCTTCAAGGAAGTAGGTTATTTCATCCTGTACTGAGTTTTTATATCCATTTGAACTTCTGTTGTGCTTGTCTTGGAGCAATTTCAGTCTTTGCTAATTAATTAAGATGTAACAAGATTATTGAAGACATTTTGTTCTGTTGAGTCAATCCAAGAATTATATTAATCAGCCTTGGCCTCCCAAAGGGACGGTGGTTTTGCAGAGGCATATGTTAATGCAGAGCCATTGAGGGAGGTATTAGTTTGATCTAATGTACCAAATATGTGTCTCTTTGGATGCAGCCAGATTTCCAGCTAGACTGATTGCTTTTCTGCTTCAATTTGCAACTGGAAATTGTGATATTTTCCTCTTTGCCATTCAAGTCCAAGCAGGAAAGTTGTTTCTACAGTGTGGATAATTGAGATATATTAGCACATTGCATGAAATACAATCCTGACCATTCAACCTGGCTCTTTTTTTTCATTGATGTTTCTGACCTCTGACAATGAAAGCAATGAACTTAGAGCAAGGCAGTGGAATTTGTTCTTATTGCTAACATCTCTGTGGAAGGCTGATCAGTGACTCTAATGCCTATCTCATAAATAGATTGAGTGCTTTATACCAAAATCTTACTGAGAAAATTGATGAAATTGTAATGTAAAATAATCTAGATGTTTTCAGTAAGTACTCGTGTTTGGAATTGCATTATAGCCAAATTTGTAAAATAACCATTAATGACAGGTATGCAACAGTTCACTGTTTGAAAGCCCAGCTTTCTGGCAAAGGAGAGCTCCAATTGTGAGCAATTGAAATGGTTTGAAAAGGACATTACTTTCCATCTGATATTTTACTATGTAGGACTCCTCGACAGTGATAATAAACCTGATTCTGATTTGGTTTCCTCTGCTTGCACCAGAAGAATTTTATTAAAATATTTACATCATGTGAGACAGTTATAAACAAGTAAGTCATGTAATATATTATCATGTTTTTGTGCAATAGAATGTTCTAGTTAAATATGTTTTTTTAATGAAGGAGATTTGAATTTAGTGTCAAATTAATTTAGGGTCAAATTTTTCAGTGGAACACATATTTTTAAAAAAGTAATCATTTTAGAGAGCAATGTGCAAAATATATGTCAGATTTCCTGAAAAATTGATTTAAAACATCACAGTTTCTCTCATCTCAGTAATAAACTTGGTCTAAGAAAACATCTGATGTACATTTTACAGGTTATGTGAATTCTTGGTAATGTAGTATGAATGTTTTTCTTAGAAGAGAGGACAATTTTATTTAAATTCCAACCCTATCAGGACATGCTTTATTTTGTCTTTCAATAAAAGAGCCAAGATGTTCTGTTCATGTCAAAAGTTTGGCATTTTAGCTTAAGAAGATAGATTTTTTCCAATATTAGTATGAACAGCTATAACTATGTTATATAGATTTCATCAGTCAGGTCTCTTGCCTAATAATGAATATAATGCTACATCCCTTTTTGTTCTGCATTTGCTTTCCTAAATGATTACCTCACTGATGCAGTGGCCCCAGATTTTACAGGAAATGGAACAGGCAGCAAAACTTACGAGTTGCCATTATCAGTCTATAAAAGCACAGCTGCTTTGAAGTTCCCCTGCTTCCGTAGTTCAATGAGGAATTCCTTGATTTCACTGGATTTGCTAACTGGAGTCCTGCAGCACTTGATGTAAACATGCGCCTAATATGCAGACAGTAGTGTTATTAGTGTCTAATCTGCAACACTGTAGTTTTCTCTCAAAAGTAATACAATGCACAATAAATCGTGTTACAAGTTGCAAATGAGTGATAAGGGCTGGTAGCAAAATTTAGGCAAAGTTTTGTTAAATATTGTGTTTGAGGAAAGGTAGAGTGAGCTAGAGCTTTTCTCTTTGCATAACTGGATGGAAGTTTATAAGACCATGAGCAGACATGACAATAGTGGCCATATCTTTAAGGTCAGTGGAGGAAAATTCAGGGGGAGATGTCGGAGGTGGTATTTATGCACAGAGAGTGGTAGGTGTCTCGAACGCACTGCCAAGGGTCGAGTTGACACTGATAAAATAGGGACATTTAAGAGACATTATTAGGCACACGAATGAAAGAAAAATGAAGGGTCATGGGCTATGTAAGAGGATTAGATTGATTGTGGAGTAGGTTTATATAGGCAGGCAAAATGTCATAGGCTGAACTATTCTATGTTCTGGGTTGTAGTCAGATTTGTAGCGTAATCAAATACATATTGGACATTCTTTCAAGTGTTTGCTTAATTTTGAGTTACATGTGTTTGTGTTCCAACAAAGCTGTCCATTTCTTGTGATATTTCCCTTTGCTACCATGAAGGAGGAATATGGAAAGGCAAAGATGATCCCACTGGTCTGATTCTATAACCAGTCATTGACATTTACCCAGAGAGTCCCACTCATCTGAAGACAGATGAGGAATCAGGATTCAGAGCTTTCCAGGGTAAACTTGTGTGAGCTGTGATGTAAAGAAGAGTCGTAATTTATTGGCTCACCTACGAGGCTTATGATTGACAATGCATTGTTCTGTCAGCACTGCAGTGAAACTTGAATCTATATTTATGTTTTTGAATTTCCAGGTGAATATTTGGCATTATTATACTAGCAGATTATTACTCTGTACAGTCACTTGGAGACAGGGCTCTTGTCTTGGCTCTGAAGTTACCTACTGCAGTTTTAAATAGCAAGGTCATTTTTCTTCTATTGACCTTCTCCCTATGTACATGCAAAATTTAGTTCAAGGTATACAAATGGTCAAGTTGTGTGTAATTGTATTTCTGAAACAAATAGTAGTGTGGCCGTGATTTTTGACAAGAATATAATCCCTTCCTGTTGGCCATAATATTGTAGAAAACACTAAAAGGTTTCATGTTACTCTGTTCAAGGGTTAATCCACACCATAAAATTGAATGGCATTCAATCCTTTTAGACGTGGAATCCCAGAGATGGTGTTGCATTGGCTATATCTGAGAATTTGTCTCCTTGGCAAATAGACCTGCTTGGGCAGATTTAAGTTACCAGTGGGAATATTTTGCATTGTATGTATATTTAAAGTGTTCCTACTAACACACTAAAATCATCCCCCACCTTTTGTGTGCCTCTGTTTATTTTAAAATTCAACTTACATTTTATTATGGTGTTTCAAATGACTCACAACAATTCAAGGTATACATACGTGCAATGATTAAATGTAAAGCTGTTAGAGGCCAGAACTGGAGGATGGCAAATATTTACATGTTGTAGACCCGAACGAATGTATAGAGTTATGGAGGAGTAAGACACAAGGAGATTGGAAAGCAAAAATGAAGTTGTTGTTTCCATGAAGAGCCAGATTCAGTCTGCAATTAAAGGGCAATGAATTTATTAGATTTGGCATATTAGAACATTGATGACAGACTTCGGATAACCTAAATTTTGCAGAGTAAGAGAGCTTTGGGGTGGTCAATACTAGAGGTAAGAAAGGTAAAGATGTAGATTAATGTTTTAATGACAGATTATTTGAGGCTGGTGCAGAGTGGATCAATATTTGGGTGTGGTAAATGGCAGTCACTTTGATAGGATGGGTATGAGGCCCAATCATAACTTAAAATGAGTTATTACATTGAAGTTGTCTCGCCCCATTTCTGACCATTGCAGAAGGGAATAATGGAATCTTTCCTGGCAGCAGTCATGTCTGGCATTAGGAATTTGTTATTAACAACATTGCTTTGAACAAAATGGGGAGGAAAAGGCTGAAAAGTCTGTCAAAGGCAACAATTTGGTGATATCTATATTAACCTTTCAAACCAAGATGTATAGTTATAATTATTATTGTTGATTATCTCCATTTATTCAATTTAATGTTGTAGATGATTGGCATCCAGTTACTGTAGTACCAATGCCATAAAGAATATGAGGGAACAAGCAGGTCAAATATGCTTGGAAGTATCAGAATTTAGCAGGATTTGGCTCTAGATCAGTGGTTCCCAACCTGGGATCCACAGACCCCTTGCTTAATGATATTGGCCCGTGGCGTAAACAGCCTTGGGAAAAAGTTGGCATGATAACAAGTTTGATGAACTGAAGAGAATTATTCACAAGGAATTGGAAGGAATCCTTTAGCTTCCTTGTTCTATTTTGAAGGTAGGACAGATTTTTTTATTCAACCCATTGAAGAATGTTGCATGTAAGGTAAACAATTAAAGTTTAGTTTTGTTTGTCACATGTACATTGAAGCATCACATCATTCAGCAGTGAAATGAGTTGTATGCATCAAATCAAGCCAGTGCGGTTGTGCTGGACAGTCGCTAGTGTCGCCAGGCTTCCGGTGCCACCATAGAATGCCTGCAGCTCACTGACCTGACGGCGTGATGTGAGAGGAAACTGGAGCAGTTGGAGGAAGCCCATGCGGTCATGGGGAGGATGTACAAACTCCTTGCAGGCAGCTGCAGGAATTGAACCCGAATCGGTGATCACTAGCGCTGTAAAGCGATGCACTAACCTCTATGCTACTCTGCCGCCCTAACATAACATAACTGTTGTAACAGAACTGGAATTGTAAACTGGATCACTGAAAGCACAACTGTTATATTTTCTTAAAAAGCACGAAAACTCAGGGAACTTTGTCATAAATAATTTCAGCTCTACATTATTTTGATGCCTTGTAATTATCATTAGTCTACCTCTGTAGGTAACTAAGATGTTGAGGAAGATGTACTCAATTAATCTGCCCACTATATCTGGATTAGAACACTGTCATAGTTGAACACAGCAATTCCTTTTCAACATTAAGCCATTGAAATCCCCTTTGGGTGAGCCAGTACACTGGTAAGCTAAGAAGGTTGTTGAAAATAAAATGCAGAAGATCGGTTGAACTTTCACCATTGTTTCTTAACTCATAGATGCTGCCTGACCCACTGAGTTCCTGCAGTATTTTGTGTGTGTTTCTCTGGATTTCCAGCATTTGCATAACCTCTTGTGTTTTACAATGGTCAGCCGGATTTCAAAGATCAATAAATTATTCATCAGGAATACTAACAAGCTTTTGTGCATTTCAGGTTTGGATAAGAGATCAATTCTGATTTTTTAAGAAAGTACACAAGCTCTTATGAATATTATGTTTAAAATCTGTTCCCATTATTACTAGCAGTAGTTTAACCTTGTGCTTGATATTGATCTGCTTAATAAGAGGCTTAATTGCTTAGGAACATTGAGCTGTGTTTTCTCAATCTCTTTGTTAGAACAGGGTGCTATTTTGATCATGATGACAGAAAAATGCGGTGGGTTTTGGTTCAGTATCATGAGAATTTCATCTTCTTCCATCTATGAACTTCAAAGCTATAGCTGATGTCAGCACAATCATGAGTCTTGTGCAAAAACGTCAAAAAAGCAGTTTTTATGTGGTTGAAAATCTTAAAGGAATTTGGCAGAGAGTTCAACAATGTGAGTTATGAAATTCTTGGGTTTTAAGATGTTACTGCTCCACCTATATCTGATCTAAAACTTTGTACAGAGTTAATTTTGTTTCTTTTGTAATTATCAAATTGTTTGTTGACATAATGGCAAGTTGTATCTTAAAGCATAAAAATCTAACTAAAATGAGTTGTTTTTTGCTGCAGTTTGCAAAAGTGTTTGTAAGAATATGGTGACAAATTATTGGTTTGGTCTCAGCTCTATGTAGATGAAAAGCAGTAGCACTAGTTATTATCAATTGCACTGTTATACTGTATTACATGATTTATGGTGCTTTGTTATCATTTGATAGTGGATCTTATGAAAGAATATATCGTATCAAACACTATAATAATTTTTTATACATTCCTATGAGCAAAGTATCTCAAGTATCAGCAGTATCCCAACTGCTGGCAACCCTTCAGTTGACTTGAGATTATAAGACATAGAATCAGAATTAAGCTATTTGGCCCATCGAGTCTGCTCTGCCATTCGATCATGGCTGATCCTTTATGCTGAAGAGATCTGGGCAAGTAGTTGTCCCCTTTATGTTCATTCCATTTTGGGCAGACACTACACTCTGTAGATACTATGCAACTTTCTTCAATAGCTTGAAATAGAATATTTAAAATTCAATGGTATTTTATGCAAGTTGGATTGCCAACAAACCATAAAAAGAACTAATAATCTGATGTAACATTATAACCTAGCTTTGGCACAAATGATGTATCATTTTTAATACACTTTTTCAATAATAAAAATTCCATATGGTAATTTTAGATATTAAGAAGTTCAAGCGAACTTGCTGTGTTTTGTAACTCCCAAACATAACAATTAATTGAAAGAAAAACATGGAGCCAGGGGTAATATATCCAGTTCTGTTTATACATTAGCGAGGCATGCACTTATATTGTGTAGAATAAGGACATATGCCATTCACATACTTTTACATGTAACCCGTAATGAATTATGTAAACAACAATGAATGCTTGTTGAAACAATATATTTCCAATATTACTTAAATATTACCAAAATGTTAAATACACAACACTCCTCCCTCCTGTTTTTACCATGTACAAGCCCATTGTGCTAGTTGGTTATTGTATTTCATTTACAAATGTCATTCCCACAGGAATTGCCTTTTCTCCAGTATAAGTTCTGCAGCATTTGGTTCAGTATATTTGAAATGCAATTCAAACTTATTTGTGGAATGACTGAAACTACCGAGCCAGTGTCCAAAGCCATTTTCATTAATATGACGTTCACTACTGGAGTAAGCCATATTGCTTCTCTGTTGTTACTTTCCACATTGTAAATCTCAAGGGTACCTAATCCTATGTCACTCTCATCATTATTAGATTTTTCAGCAACAGCATGCAGGTTAAAAAGAATCAGGTTTATTATCACCGGCATGTGACAGGAAATTTGTTAACTTAGTAGCAGTGCTTCAATGCAATACATAATGTAGAAGAAAAAAAAATAAATCAGTAAATCTTATTCAGCATTCTTTATACAGTATACATATATTGAATAGATTAAAAATTGTGCAAAAAACAGAAATACTATATATTAAAAAAAAAAGTGAGGTAGTGTCCAAGGGTTTAATGTCCATTTAGGAATCAGATGCAAGAGGGGAAGAAGCTGTTCCTGAATCGCTGAGTGTGTGCCTTCAGGCTTCTGTACCTCCTACCTGATGGTAACAGTGAGAAAAGGGCATGCCCTGGGTGCTGGAGGTCCTTAATAATGGACGCTGCCTTACTGAGACGCCGCTCTCTGAAGATATCCTGGGTACTTTGTAGGCTAGTACCCAAAATGGAGCTAACTAAAATTACAACCTTCTGCAGCTTATTTTGGTCCTGTGCAGTTGCACCCCCATACCAGAGAGTGATGCAACCTGTCGGAATGCTCTCCGATGTTCATCTGTAGAAGTTTTTGAGTGTATTTGTTGACATAGCAAATCTCTTCAAACTCCTAATGAAGTATAGTCACTGTCTTGCCTTCTTTATAACTACATCGATATGTTGGGACCAGGTTAGATCCCTTGACACCCAGGAACTTGAAACTTTTCACTCTCTCCACTTCTGATCGCTCTATGAGGATTGGTATGTGTTCCTTCGTCTTACCTTTCCTGAATCCACAATCATTTCTTTTGTTTTACTGATGTTGAGTGCCAGCTTGTTGATGCGGCACCACTCCGCTAGTTGACGTATCTCACTCCTGTACGCCCTCTCGTCACCACCCTAGATTCTACCAACAAATTTATAGATGGTATTTGAGCTATGCCTAGCTACACAATCATGGGTATATAGCGAGTAGAGCAGTGGGCTAAGTACACACCCCTGAGGTGCACCAGTGTTGATTGTCACTGAGGAAGAGATGTTATCACCAATCTGCACCGATTGTGGTCTTCTGGTTAGGAAGTCGAGAATCCAGTTATAGAAGGAGGTACAGAGGCCCAGGTTCTGCAACTTCACAATTAGGATTGTGGGAATGATGGTATTAAATGCTGAGCTATAGTCGATGAACAGCATCCTGACATAGGTGTTTGTGTTATCTAGGTGGTCTACAGTTGTGTGGAGAGCCATTGAGATTGCGTCTGCCATTGACCTATTGTGGCAGTAGGCAAATTGCAATGACTCCAGGTCCTTGCTGAGGCAAGAGTTCAGTCTAGTCATGACCAACCTCTCAAAGTATTTCATCACTGTAGATGTGAGTGCTACTGGGCGATGGTCAGTAAGGCAGCTCACATTATTTTTCTTAGGCACTGGTATAATTGTTGCCTTTTTGAAGCAAGTGGGAACTTCTGCCCATAGCAGTGAGAGGTTGAAAATGTCCTTGAATATTCCCACCAGTTGGTTGGCACAGGTTTTCAGAGCCTTACCAGATACTCTATCAGGACCTTCCACCTTGCAAGAGTTCACTCTCTTTAAAGACAGCCTAACGTCGGCCTCTGAGACAGAGATCATAGGGTCATCAGGTGCAGCAGGGATCTTCACAGCTGTAGTTGTATTCTCCCTTTCAAAACGGACGTAGAAGGTGCTGAGTTTATCTGGTAGTGAAGCATCACTGCCATTCATGCTATTGGGTTTCGCTTTGTAGGAAGTAATGTCTTGCAAACCTGCCAGAGTTGTCGTGCATCCAGTGTTGCCTCCAACCTCATTCAAAATTGTCTCTTCGCTCTTGAAATAGCCCTCTGCAGTTCATACCTGGTTTTCTGGTACAGGCCTGGATTGCCAGACTTCAATGCCACAGATCTAGCCTTCAGCAGATGACATACTTCCTGGTTCATCCACGGCTTTTGGTTTGGGAATGTGCAGTAAGTCTTTGTAGGCACACACTCATCCACACAGGTTTTAATGAACAACTGCAGCATACTCATCCAGGTTTGAAGATGAATCCCTGAATACATAGTGCTCTTTTTGACACTTTAACTTGACTTTTTACCTTTTTCTCTTCACTGTGCAGACTTACTTTTGTCTGCCTGACATGTTCTTTGTATGTGTCCTACTTTGTTGCATTCTCTGCAAGTTTCACCTTTAAACCTGCATTGGTTTGGTGTGTGTGAGCTGTGAGCTCCTGCCACAATGGTAGTACAATTTGTTTGGCCAGGCAGATTTCTGTTTAGACATTGTGGTTTTGTCACCCTCACTTTCATTCCCGCCTGCAACTCACTTGCGTCTCTGCAGTTTCCATTGATACAGTGATTTCAACTGCTCTTTTAAATGTGAGTTAGGCTTCAATTAGGAGCCATTGCTGAAAGCTTTCTTGTAAGATTCTATAAACTAAACAATCTCTCAGTGCGTCATTAAGCCCATCACTGAACTGACAATGCTCATACAACCTCTTCAGTTCAGCTACATAATCTGAAATGGATTCCTCTTCCTGCTGATTCCACTCATGAAACCTAAAGCGTTCTGCGATCAACAATGGTTTCTGTTCTAAATGCTCCTACATTATTTCCACAGTATCAGCAGAGCCAATGTCGGCTGATTTGGTTGGTGTTGTTAAACTTCTAAGCAAAATGTATGCTCTTCCACCAAATACACTCAGCAGAACTGGCACTCGATTCTCATTGGCTATTTATTTCAGTTGCTTCAAGATGCTGCTCAATTCTTTCAGTATACATCAGTCAGTTATCTGTTGTGCAGTCGAATAAGTCTTTCTTTCCAATGTAGCTAGCCATTTCTGCTCTTATGATTATTAACACCCAGTATTGACTGTCCATCTTACTCCTCTCATGAAGAACATATGCTGCTCCAAAGGGGAAAAAAAAGGCATGCTGTGTTTTTATTTTAAAGTTAGAAGTCTCACTGTGCTTCAACAGGTAGGTAGTAGGTAGTCATCTCAGGTTCATTTTAAAAGTTACTCATCACCACTGTTATGTTTTGCAGAAAAACTAATCTAAAGAAAAACATGAAGCTGGGGATAGCATGCGTCATTTTATTTTTACTTGAGCAAGGCACGCACTTAATGACGTGGTGGTGTAATGATGTTTGCTATTCACGTACTTTTACATATAACCCATAATGAATTATGTAAACAACAAAGAATGTTTAATCAAACTATATATTTACAATATTACTCAAATATTACTGAAATATTCAGCAGTTTCAGTCACAAGAATGTTGTTAATCCTTGCCTTAGCTCAGCACATCATCTGCAGAAATGTTCAACTCTGGCTTAGCTATAAAATGCTTTCCTGGTTGGCCTCTCTTGTTACCTCCTTGTTAAGGGTCAATCATGCAGTGGTTAGATTTTCTGGATTAGCAGCTAGAGCTTTGGGCAATTGATAGAGATATGCAAATTCAAGTACCACCATGACAGTTGGTGAAATTTAAGTAGTTAAGTAAATCTGGAATTTAATAATAACTAGTAACACTTAACTGTAAATCTCTTGGATTGCTTTGTAAAAAGGGGGAGAAAATTTGCACAGTTTTGACTATGTAATCTAGACAGAACAATTTAATTTACACTAACTGCTTTTTGCAGTTCAGGGGTCTAGACAATTGGCAAGAAGGTCAGTGATCTTGTATGAACGTCAGTAAACAAATAAAAGCTTGAGATCATCCAAAGCTGCCATATCCATTGCTCCACTCATCAAGTCACAATCAACCATCTGTTGAAAAATAGATAAGAGCAGAACAATATCTCCTCACAACCTAAACAATTTCGTATCCTGTTGTGCTGGCTGGTCTACATTAATTTTCAATCTGACAGCACTTTAAATTTATCTTTCTTGTATTCTTATTCCTCCTTCAACCTGTGAACCTCTATTTTTATAATGATCTCCATCCCTAAAAGCAACTTATCTTTTGATTTGTTGTATTCTGTACAATGTTTCTCACCCTCTGCATGCCACTTTGGCTGAACAAAAGAGCACTTTTAGTAATAGACTAAGACAACTGCGCTGCCCCAAAGAGCGTGAGATGAGGTCAGTCTTGCCCTTGGCCATTTGCTCTATAATGAGTCAATCTATAACTGGGGAAGTGATTACCCCCTCCGTTTAGACTGTCTGAGATAATTTTTATTTATTCTTTCTTGCATCTTTTATAATATTCATATATTTGTGCACTTATAATGTAAGTGTGACACTGCAATTTCCTTTGGGGTCTATAAAGCATCACACTCTCACACTCTCTCACTCTCTCACTCTCTCACTCTCTCACTCTCTCACTCACTCTCTCTCTCTCTCTCTCACTCTCACTCACTCTCTCTCTCTCTCACTCTCTCTCACTCTCTCTCACTCTCACTCTCTCACTCTCTCACTCTCACTCACTCTCTCTCACTCTCTCTCTCTCACTTTCTCTCACACTCTCTCTCTCTCTCTCTCTCTCTCTCACTCTCTCTCACTCTCTCACACTCTCTCACACTCTCTCACTCTCTCTCTGATTTACTTCATACCACACTTGGCGGTGGTACCTGAATTTTGGAATTGTTTCCTAAAAACATTTGTCCCTACTCTTCTCTCCTCCTGTGATGCTGCGTAACACTTAACAATTTACTAGATTTTGGTCACCGTCTCTTAATGTGGTCAATATCAAATGTCATATTTTGTTTGATAATTGCTCTACAAAATGTTGTGTTGGTTTTGCTAGATTGATGTAAATAGCTATTTCCAAATGATTCATTTTATATTGTAAGAAACGCATGCAAAATTCTGGAGGAACTCAGCAGGTGAGGCAGCATCTATGGAAAAGAGTACAGTCGACGTTTCAGGCTGAGACCCTTCAGCAGGACCGGAGAAAAAAAGATGAGTAGGTTTAAAAGATAGGGGGACGGGAATGAGAAACACAAAGTAATAGGTGAAACTGGGGGGAGGGGGTACGGATGAAGTAAAGAACTGGGAAGTTGATTGGTGAAAGAAACATAAGGCTGGAGAAGGGGGAGTCCAATAGGAAAGAACGGAAGGTCGTGAACGATTAAAAAAAGGGAGAATGACCACCGGGGGAGGCGATGGGCAGGCAAGGAGATAAGGTGAGAGAGGGAAAAGGGGGCATATTTTGTTTGATACGTGTTCTACAAATGGTTGTGTTGGTCCAATGACCCTTTCTTCTGTCTTCAACTATCCTCCTCTCCCTGGACGCCCTGCCCTGGTCTTCTGCCTGCTCTGGACCTTTTCATTGCCATCTGCCACCGGGACATCAGTCATCTCGACTTCAACACTCCTCTCTCCAATTCCGACCTCACTCCTTCCAAACGCTCTTCTCTCCACCTCTCCACACTAATCCTAACCTCGCCATCAAACCTGCAGATAAAGGGGGTGCAGTAGTAGTCTGTTGGACTGACCTCTACCTTGCTGAGTCAAGGCAACACCTCTCAGGTACCTTCCCTTACTTACCTCTTGGACAGAACTCCACTAAGAAGCACCAGGCCAACGTCTACCACACCATCCTGACCTTATTAACTCTGGGGATCTCTCATCCATTGCCAGCTACCTCATACTTCCTACACCCTGCACACCCAGTTTCTACCTCTACCCAAGAGCAACAAAGCTGCCTCTCTAAATAGACCCATTGTTTCAGCTTGTTCCTACCACACTTTCATATCTGCATACCTCGACTCTGTTTTATTCCCCCCTACTTCAGTCCCTTCCTACATACATCTGTGACACTTCACAGGCTCTGGATCTTTTCAATGATTTCAAGTTCCCTGGCTCTCATCGTCTTATTTTCACTATGGATGCCCAGTCCCTGTACACCTCCACGCTCCCCCCCTCCCCCCCCGCCAGGAAGACCTCAAAGCACTCTGTTTCTTTCTGGACTCTCATCCACCACCACTATTTTCCATCTTGCTGAGCGTCCTCTCTCTCAATAATTTCTCCTTTGGCTCTTCCCGCTTCTTTCAAACAAAAGGTGTAGCCGTGGGCACTCGCATGGATCCCAGCTACGCCTGCCTTTTTGTCAACTATGTGGAACTGTCTATATTCCAAGTATACACTGGTTTCTCTCGCCATCTTTTCCTACACTACATCAATGCCTGCATTGGTGCTGTTTCCTGGAACCATGCTGAGCTTGTCGACTTCAATAACTTTGCCTCGAACTTCCAACCTGCCCTCAAATTTACCTGGTCCTTTTCCGACACCTCCCTCCCATTTCTCGATCTCACTGTCTCTGTCTCTGGATATCTACTGATCTTACTGATATCTATTATAAACCAACATACTCTCACAGTTACCTGTACTATACCTCTTCCCACCCTGTTACTGGTAAAAATTCCATCCCCTTTTCTCAATTCCTCCATCTCTGCTACATCTGCTCGCAGGATGAGGCTTTTTCATTCCAGAACAAAGGGATGTCCTTTTTCAAAGAAAGGGGCTTCCCTTCCTCCACCATCAACGCTGCCCTCAACCACATCTCTTCCATTTCATGTACGTCTGCTCTTACGCTATCTACCTGCCACTCTACCAGGGATAGGGTTCCTCCTGTCCTCATCTACCACCCCACCAGCCTCCATGTCCAGCACATAGTTCTCCTAACCTTCTGCCACGTCTAACTGGATCCCACCACCAAACACATCTTTCCCTCCCCCTCACTTTCTGTTTTCCACAGGAATCACTCCCTATGCAACTCCCTTGTCCATTCGTTCCTCCCCACTGATCTCCTTCCTGGCACTTATCCTTGCAAGTGGAACAAGTACTTCACCTGCCCCTACACCTCCTCCCTCACTACTATTCTGGGCCCCAAACAGTTCTTCCAGGTGAGGCGACACTTCACCTCTGAGTCTGCTGGGGTCATATACTGTGTCTGGTGTTTCCCATGTGGCCTCCTATATATCAGTGAGAACCAACGTAGATTTGGAGACCATTTTGCCGAACACCTACGCTCCGTCTGCCAGAAGAAGTGGGATCTCCCAGTGGCCACCCATTTTAATTCCATTTTCCATTCCCATTGCAATATGCCAATCCATGGCTGTTTTACTGTCAAGATAGAAACATAGAAACATAGAAAATAGGTGCAGGAGTAGGCCATTCGGCCCTTCGAGCCTGCACCGCCATTTATTATGATCATGGCTGATCATCCAACTCAGAACCCAGCCTTCCCTCCATACCCCCTGACCCCTGTAGCCACAAGGGCCATATCTAACTTCCTTTTAAACATAGCTAATGAACTGGCCTCAACAGTTTGCTGTGGCAGAGAATTCCACAGATTCACCACTCTCTGTGTGAAGAAGTTTTTCCTAACCTCGGTCCTAAAAGGCTTCCCCTCTATCCTCAAACTGTGACCCCTCGTTCTAGACCTCCCCAACATCGGGAACAATCTTCCTGCATCTAGCCTGTCCAATCCCTTTAGGATCTTATACGTTTCAATCAGATCCCCCCTCAATCTTCTAAATTCCAACGAGTACAAGCCCAGTTCATCCAGTCTTTCTTCATATGAAAGACCTGCCATCCCAGGAATCAATCTGGTGAACCTTCTTTGTACTCCCTCTATGGCAAAGATGTCTTTCCTCAGATTAGGGGACCAAAACTGCACACAATACTCCAGGTGTGGTCTCACCAAGGCCTTGTACAACTGCAGTAGTACCTCCCTGCTCCTGTACTCGAATCCTCTCGCTATAAATGCCAGCATACCGTTCGCCTTTTTCACCGCCTGCTGTACCTGCATGCCCACTTTCAATGACTGGTGTATAATGACACCCAGGTCTCGTTGCACCTCCCCTTTTCCTAATCGGCCACCATTCAGATAATAATCTGTTTTCCTATTTTTGCCACCAAAGTGGATAACTTCACATTTATCCACATTAAATTGCATCTGCCATGAGTTTGCCCACTCACCCAACCTATCCAAGTCACCCTGCATCCTCTTAGCATCCTCCTCACTGCTAACACTGCCACCCAGCTTGGAATGCTACATCATAGGACCACACTCAAGTTGGAGGAAGAACACCTTATATTCTGTCTGGGTAGCATCCAATCTGATGCCATGAACCTCAATTTCTTGAACTTTTGGTAATGCCCCCACCCCTCCCACCTCATCTTCACCATTCCCATCCCCTTTTCCCTCTCCCACCTTATCTCCTTGCCTGCCCATCACCCCCCTCTGCTGTTCCTCCCCCCTTCTTTTTTCCATGGCCTTCTGTTCTCTCTGTATCAGACTCCCCCCTTCTCTAGCCCTATATCTCTTTCACCAATCAATTTCCCAGCTCTTTACTTCATCCTTCCCCCCCCAGTTTCACCCATCACCTTGTGTTTCCCTCTCTGCTCCCCCACCTTTCAAATCCACTCCTCAGCTTTTTTTCCTCCAGTCCTGCTGAAGGTTCTCAGCCCAAAATGTCGACTGTACTTTTTTCCATAGATGCTGCCTGGCCTGCTGAGTTCCTCCAGCATTCTGTGTGTGTTGTTTGGATTTCTACCATCTGCAGACTTTCTCTTGTTTGTGTTTTAATATTGTAATTTTGATTTGAATTTCATTTGCCCTCGTGCCAGAATTGCCTTTATATATAGCATTTTATGTTTGATTGTGTTGATGTACACTTCTCTTGAATAATAAAACTCCATTCAAAATTTGTTGAAATCAAAACTGACTTTAGTGCAATGTTGGACTAAGTGTAGTATCAAAGATCCTTAATAAAAATCTGTAATTAGTGGGAATTTGTGGAATATTCCTTTGGCAGGTGTTGAACTTGAGTGAGAAAGACAGTTCATGTTATTGGAGGCATTTATTTTTCTTTATTTATTTATGGGATATGGATCCTGCTGGTAAGGCCAGTATTCACTGTCCAACACTTATCTGCCAGGATTGCTTGTGAAACTGTCTTGGGTGCAATGTTGTCAGCTGTTCTCATGTTGATATTCCATCCGTCAGAAGAGAGGACATTCACTGATAGTCAAAAGTTGAGTTTTTCATCATATGCACAAGGGCAATGAAAAAATCGCAGACATATGCCATCGTATAAGCAGCATTCACAAGAAAAGCAAACATAAATTTTACACAAAATTTGAAAGAAAGAACACAATTAGAACAAAAATAAAACGAAGTCCATTTTAGGGAGCGTGATCAAAGTGGTGATAGATTAAGGTTGATTTATACTTGTGCGTACTAGCTTACGCCACAGCCTACACAAGTGGGCTACGCTGTTGTGACCATTTATACTTGTGCGTTGGTGTGTCTGCATTGCTTTGCAATTCACCGCCAAAACGCTAGTTGGCGGTGGGGTTTCTATGCCACTGTGTTGAGCTTCTTCGTGTTGAAACTCAACACAAAGAAACTCAATCTTCAAACAATGGTGACTGAAACTGAAGGAGGGTGAATTTTCTGTGCTTGTCCGGCCACCGAGAGACATGGACGAGGAAATGCATTTCAAATATTTTTGGATGTCGGAAGGTAGATTTGGAGATTTGGTTCATCGTCTCCAACCATTTATTTTGCGTCAGTGTACACACAGTATACTCTGAGACTGGCAATCACCATTGGAGTTTTAGCTTCAGGTGGAAGTCAACAGGCTGTAGCAGCTAGCTACAAACTGGTGTCAAGCACAGGGTCCTCCATAATTTCGGAGGTCTGTAAAGCTTTATGGAAAGCATTGCAGCCAGAGTTCCTTCCCTGCCCTTCAGTCACCCAGTGGCAAGCTATTGCAGAGTTGGAGGAAATGCGATGCTACCAAGCGGACCAATCATAGTTGTTGCGGTCTGCGACGCCGCGACATGTAGTTACATTTTGGAAGAGGTGTGCATTAGGCTACAGCGTAGGGTTGGCGTAGAGTACAGCATAGGGTACGCTGCTACGCCGTACCTACGGTGTACATTTGACGCACAAGTATAAATCAGCCTTTAGAGTTGTGCCGGCTGCTTCATAACCAAATGGTTGAAGGGAAGTAGTTGTTCTTGAACTTGGTGGTCAGCCTTTAGGCTTCTATACCTCCTTCAGGATGATCACTGATCACAAAATATTCAATTCTGTTCATAGCTCCTTAGATAATGCAGTGGGACAATATTCTTGGTCGGGCTGACTATTAAAAAAAAACGTAGAATTGTAAACAATAACCATTTCTAACAACAAAGTATCTGAGTAATTGAGGCAGACTGCGATTTTTGTCTGCCTCAATAAACCTGCATGTTACAAACTTCTTGATCAACCAAGCACAATAAATACTGAGGCTACAAAAGAAAGTTTTGTGTACCTTACAGAGTGATTTGTTTCCTAACACCCCAGGGTCTTTTCACCATTTGTAAGGCTGTGTTGAGGGATATAATGAATACGTTCTACTTGTTTGGCAAAGTACCACTTCATCAGCAGTCAAAGTCCTCACCACAACTTAGGGCAAATAAGCCCATTTGATTTACTCATAATCCACAACCCCAAAGATTCACTCTGCCCATCACGAGCCCGCCATTTTTCGTTCAGGTGGCTATCTCGACACTTTCCAATTCGGTCAGTTCTGCTGCCTAGAAACTAAGCCAGCAGGCGCTTGAGAACAGCAGCTCCTGCAAGCAAAAGGGAGACATGAGGAATTCTGCAGATGCTGGAAATTCAAGCAACACACATCAAAGTTGCTGGTGAACGCAGCAGGCCAGGCAGCATCTCTAGGAAGAGGTACAGTCGACGTTTCAGGCCGAGACCCTTCGTCAGGACTAACTGAAGGAAGAGCTAGTAAGAGATTTGAAAGTGGGAGGGGGAGGGGGAGATCCAAAATGACAGGAGAAGACAGGAGGGGGTGGGATGGAGCCAAGAGCAAAAGGGAGAGAGGGCCACTGAGCCTTATCAGACATTAAAGATTAACTTTATTTGTCACACGTACATCAAAACATGCAGAGAAATGTGTCGGTTGTGTCAAAGCAAATTAGTGAAGATTGTGCTCGGTAGCCCTCAAGTGCTACCCCGTTTCCGGCACCAAAATAGCAGCCCTGTAACTAGCAAATCCTCGCTGTATGTCTTGCACTGCAGCTTACTACAATCCTGTGCAGTAGTCCCCTCCCACCCCAACCCCATACCAGAGGGTGATGCAGCCAGTCAGAATGGCGTATTTGTAGTGGTTTTTCAGTGTTTTTGGTGACAAATCAAATCCGCCCAAACTTCTAATGAAATATAGCCACTACCTTGCCTTCTTTATCGCTGCGTGGATACGTTGGGTAAACGTAGATCATCAGCGATATTGACACCCAGCAACTTGAACTTGCTCACTCTCTCCACTTCTGATTCCCTCTGTGAGGATTGGTTTGTGTCACTTCATCTTACCCTTCCTGAAGTCCATAGTCAGCTCTTTGGTTTTGCTGACTCAGTGCAAGCTTGTTATTGCGACACCACTCGACTAGTTGGTATATCCTCTCATAACCATCTGAGATTCTGCCAACTATCATCAAATCTACAGATGGCATTTGATCTCTGCCTAGCCACGCAGTCCTGGGTATAGAGAGAGTATCACAGTGGGCTAAGCACACATCCCTGAGGTGTGCCAGTGTTGATTGTCAGCGAGGTGGAGATATTATTACCACTATTCACAGATTGTGGTCTTCTGGTAAGGAAGTCAAGGATCCAGTTGCAGAGAGAGGTACAGAAGCCTAGGTTCTGTAGCTTTTCAATTAGGACTGTACGAATGATGGTGTTAAACACTTTGGCCCAAAGTCTTGAGTTAGTGACAGGGTCAGGGTACAGATCAGAAGCCAATAATGGGATGAGAAAAGGAAACAAGGGAGCTGCTTAAGGTGCTGGAGTCAGAGGCAAGAATGGTGGTTGGGAAAAGAGGAATGTTGTTTAAATGTGGTGCTAGGGGTATCCATACCAGAGTTATGGCATGAATGAGGAGTTAGAATCAAATTGGAGATTTGGGAGAGAGGAAGCTGGAGTTGAGGTGGAGATAGGGAGAGATTCTAGGTCAGAAATAGAGTCTGGGCCAGCAAATTGAGCTGATGGAGTCAGGCTGCCAGCGATGGTGGTCATTTTGGGTAACAATGTGTAAGGGAGATCGTGATGGGCCTGCTGATAATGGTCGACATAAAGTGAAGGTGATAAGTAAAGAAGCCTGTTTGAGTGGAACCTGTTTAGAGAGTAGTCCTATTCAAACCTGTTTCCTTCACTCACTGTTTTATCTACATGCTGTGCAGATAAGTACTCTAGGTGCAGTATTTGGATACCTTAAAGATGCAAGGAGCTATCTGGCTACATTTGGGGTATTTCTGTCCCAGTGGATGGAATGGGAAGGTGAGCAGGTAGGAAAGAACATATCTTTGAATCTAAATCTAAATGATGAAGTATACATTCTCAGTCAATGGAAGTGCCCCGGCATGTTATCTGGCTAACAGAATATTCAAATGAGTTGGGTTACCTTCTGTAGAGCTGATTTTAAAGGGGATGTTCACAGTTCTTTGCTACCATTAGAACCAGATCAGCATCAATCCTGCTGCTGAACCAGCTGTTGAGGAGAGTCATAATCAATCAAAATGGAAGCAAGGTCCCTCCGCGACTCCCTGATCCACACGTCCCTCCCCACGGATCTCCCACCCGGCACTTAACCGTGTAAGCGTAAGTGCTACACCTGTCCCTACACCTCCTCTCTTGCCACCATTCAGGGCCCCAAACAGTCCTTCCAGGTGAGGCAACACTTCACTTGTGAGTCTGTTGGGGTCATCTATTGCATCCGGTGCTCACGGTGCGACCTCCTCTACATTGGTGAAACCCGACGCAGATTGGGGGACCGCTTCGTTGAGCACCTCCGCTTCGTCCGCCACAACGAACAGGATCTCCCGGTAGCCACCCACTTCAACTTTGCTTCCCATTCCCATTCGGATATGTCCATACATGGCCTCCTCTACTGCCATGATGAGGCTAAACTCAGGTTGGAGTAACAACACCTCATATACTGTCTAGGTAGTTTCCAGCCCTTGATATGAACATAGAATTCTCCAACTTCTGGTAATTCTCTCCCCCTCCCTTCCTCTATCCCTATATCACTCTGCCCCCTCCCCCAGCTGCTTATCACCCCACTTATGGTTCCGCCTCCTTCTACTACCCATTGTGTTTTCCCCTATTCCTTCTTCACCTTTCTTGCCTATCACCTCCCTGCTTCCCCTCCCCCACCCCTTTATCTTTCCCCTTACTGGTTTTTCACCTGGAACCTTCCAGCCTTCTCCTTCCCACCCTCCCCCCACCTTCTTTATAGGGCCCCTGCCCCTTCCCTCTACAGTCCTGACGAAGGGTTCCAGCCCGAAACGTTGACTGATCACTTCCACGGATGCTGCCCGACCTGCTGAGTTCCTCCAGCGTGTTGTGAGTGTTGCTTTGACCCCAGCATCTGCAGAGTATTTTGTGGTTAGGAAGCAAGTTCTTCAGTCTTATGCTGACCATCAAGCAAGGTTTACACTAATCCTGCCTTATTCAGAATCAGAATCAGTTTTACTGTGGAATTTGTTGTTTTGTGGCAACAGTACAGTGCAATACATAAAAAAATCACTATAAGATTACAATAAGATGTATGAAAAATAAAGAAATACTGCAAACACAGAGCAAAATAGTGAGGTCATGTCCACGGAGCATTCGGAAATCTGATGATGGAGGGGAAGAAACTGTTCCTAGAGTGTTGAGTGTGGGTCGTCAAGCTCCTGAACATGCTGCTTAATTGTAATAGTGAGAAGACGACATGTCCTGAATGATGAGCATCCTTAATGATGGATGCCGCCTTCTTGAGGCAGCTCCTTTTGAAGATGTCCTCGATGGTAGGGAGGCCAGTGCCCATGATGGAGCTGGCTGAATGTACAGCCCTTTGTGGCCTTTTGATCCTGTGCAATTCACTCTCCGCCCCCCCCCCAACCCATACCAAACGGTGATGCAGCCAGTAAGAATGCTGTCTATGGTACATCTGTAGAAATGTGTCTTTGGTGATGCACCAAATCTCCTCAAACTCCTAATGAAGTATAGCTGTTGGTGTGACTTCTTCGTGATTGCATCAATATGCAGGCCCAGGATAGATCCTCGAAGGAACTTGAGCCTCTTCACTCTTTCTACTGCTGACTGCTTGATGAAGACTGGTGTCTGTTCTCTCGACTTCCCCTTCCTGAAGTACATCAATTCCTTGGTCTTACTGACATTGAGTGCAAGGTCGTTTTTGTCACACTACTCAACCAGCCAATCTATTTCACACCTGTACAGATCCTTCTCGTTATCTGAGATGCTGCCAATAGCAGTTGTGTCATTGGTGAATTGAGAGATGGCATTTGAGTTGTGCCATGTCACACAATCGTAAATGCAGCGAGCAAAACTCCACTCTCAGATTCCATACGACATAGGAACAGAATTAGGCCATTCAGCCCATCAAGTCTGCTCCACTGTTACATCATGGCTGATTTCTTCTCCATCTGAACTCCATTCTCCCGCTTTTTCCTCGTAACTTTTGATACCTTATCAAACTCCACTTTAAATATACCAAATTATTTGCCTCTCCAGCCATCTTTGGCAATGAATTCCACAGATTCACCACCCTCTGATTCATAAAAAAAAATCCTCCTCTGTTCAAAAGGAACATCCTTGTATTTTGAGGCTGTGCCTTCTGGTCCTAGACTCTCCTACTACAGGAAATATTCTCTCCATGTCTATTCTATCTAAACCTTTCAATATTGAGTAGATTTCAATGAAATGCTGCCTCAGTCTGAACTCCAGTGAGTACAGGCCCAGAACCATCAAACACTCTTCATTCCCAGGATCATTCTCACGAACCTCCTCTGTACCCTGTCTAATGCCAGCACATCCTTTCCACTATTTGCAGAGGCAGTTTACAGTGGCCATCTAACCTAACAGATACATCTTTGGGATATTGGACCAAACCAAGTACTAACAGGAAATCACATGGCAGACATCCCACCTCTCCCGGAAGTTCCAGGAGTCTCCCGCATATTAATAGTGGCTCCCTGATGCCCACAAATTATATACAATATCACGGAAATCAACTTTTTGAGAGTGAGCGAAAGCAAGAGAGAGCGCGCGAGTGAGAGAGTGAGAGAGAAAGAAAGAAAGCAATCGAGAGCACACGAGCGAGAGGGCAAGAAAGAGAGAAAGCGAGCGAGAGAGAAAGAGAGAAAGCAAGCAAGAGCGCGAGAGTTCGCGTGAGCGACCACGAGAGAGCGAGAGAGAGAGTGTGGGCGCCCCATGGCAGAGTGTTCCAAAAAAAAAGAAAATATAAAACGTACATCACCCCAGACTACGGTAAAGTGTGCCCTTGCCTAATAGGGCTCAAAATAATGACAGTAGTATTTGCAACAGTGACTTTTCTATTGCCCATGGTGGGTTAAGACTGTAAAAGACATGTTGAGGTAAGTTTAACAGGTGTCATTCATTCATTAGCAAGGCTAACGATATTTAAACTAGTTGGCTAGCTGCTAAGGAGCTACTCTATTGCAGACATCGCACATCTCCCGGAAATTCCGGGAGTCTCCCTCGAATTGATGGTGCTACCTCCCTGAAATGAGTTTTTGCAGGATGGGATGTCTTACATGGGCACAAATGACACCACACCGATAGTGTTGGAAATCAGGATTGAGTGCAGGCTACTGAAACAGACTAGCTGTGACACTGTGCGGCAGTCTGTGAATTAGACTAGCTCCTGCACTTTAGGTAGGCAGGATTGTTACATTTGAAGTGGAGTGGCTTTCTTTAAATCTTTTTCACCTGCCTCTCTATCAGCATAGTAAAACCAAGAGACCTCAACAGGAGTAGAGAACGTTGTATTTTTGCACATTATGCAAATTCACTGTGAACGTATAACAAATGCAGTTCTGCATGAATATAAAGTTAAGAAAATAAGTCTTTCAAGGAGTGAAAGAGGCAGTTACGAATTGCTGTGCAATCGGATGCTTTGTTTGTCTCATTCCACCTGTAACTAAATATTTGGATTAGTCCAGCAATAAGTGTGTAGTAATCATCAGTTCTTTCTTTCTTTCTCCCTAGGCCTCCCGTCCCATGATCCTCTCATATCCCTTTTGCCAATCAATTTTCCAGCTCTTAGCTCCATCCCTCCCCCTCCTGTCTTCTCCTATCATTTTGGATCTCCCCCTCCCCCTCCCACTTTCAAATCTCTTACTAACTCTTCCTTCAGTTAGTCCTGACGAAGGGTCTCGGCCCGAAACGTCGATGGTACCTCTTTCTATAGGTGCTGCCTGGCCTGCTGCGTTCACCAGCAATTTTTATGTGTGTTGCTATCAGTTCTTTGTTCATACTTTTGTTGGAAGTTAGCAATGGAATTATGAAAATAGGTTCATGTTTTGACCGGTACCCAAAATATATTTTATTTATTCCTGTTGCACCAAAGAAGAGTTCACATTCTCATTCAAGTTTAATTGTCATTTCAACCATACACGAATCCCCATGATTGTAGCCAAATGAAACAGCATTACTCCAGGGCCATGGTGCAACATACAGTACCTACCGTTACACGCATCACAGGGCACACATGAGATAGCAAACATATATCAGGAAAATATAGTCACACAAAAATATATAGTCCAGGTAGAGCGCATCGTCTCCAACGCCTCTCTCCTGGGCAGCTGTAATTGGGCGACACTGCAGCTTGAGACCTACTCCTCGCTGTGACCGTGCAACTTCACCACTGACTGCCCCTTCTGTCCATCAGTAAATCAGTGAATCAGACTTGCAACATCCCGCATTAACAATGTCCAACAGGGTCTTACGATAGCAAGAAAAGTGACTAAGACGATCACTTGCTGTTAGACTGCACACCACCTTCACGCACCAACTCCTGCAGCGCTCTCTGGTGCAGGCAGCAGCATGATACACACCAAGTCCAGCACCTTCAGTTTCTCTGCCAATGAGCTACTCGCTAATAGGGTAGACCTGCACTACTTTAAGTTCTTAATGTCCAGCTGGGTCTTTCAATGGTAAAAATATGTTCAAAAAAGGCACTAACACCTTTGGTTTACGCAGTAGAGGCCGCTGCAATCAGGCACGTCGCCATCTTACTGGAAGAAGGTAAGAGAGTACACTTGTCCACAAGGGTAACAGTGAAAAGTCCAGTCAATCACCAACACTAAGGTGAACATTATTCTGAATACTTTAGTAAGTGTAAGTTGACCTTATCGAAAGCTAAGACAGATCCTCAAGGTAGAGCACGCCATCAACCTGACCCACTGGTACTCAAAGCCCTTTATTGAAGAGGTACACAACAATTGTAATAGTTTAAGGAAAAGTGTTTCCTTTCATTTAGTAAGTTGGTCTCTTGCATGTTGTGTGCTCTGTTTGTTAGAGAACAAGCGAGAAGGCAGCAGATGTTCTCTGTTGAATACAAGGGGTGCATTTATGTGCAGTGACTGATGGGGAAGTGAAGATAGAATCTCTTGTGTTGCATTTGTGGAAGGAATGTGGTGTTTTGGACAAGCCTCAGCAAGGGTCTGACACTTGTATTAGCTCGCAGGGGAGGGAGGGAGAAACAGGTGTGCAGAGACACATGGTCAGGGGTTTCTCACAGAGAAAGGACCACTTTGTTTGCATTTTTTTCATCTCTTTAGATTTGAGGTTAAAATACTTTCTCAATTTACTTCTGAATCATGTTAACAAAGCAACATGGCCCAATCCATCAAACAAGAAAAGTATTTA
Organism: Mobula hypostoma; assembly: GCF_963921235.1. Lineage (NCBI taxonomy): Eukaryota > Metazoa > Chordata > Chondrichthyes > Myliobatiformes > Myliobatidae > Mobula > Mobula hypostoma. Next base: position 47,527,742 of record NC_086104.1, read on the forward strand.
ACCTGCTGCCCTCTGTTAATTAAAACCTATGATTATTGAAAACTTGCTCAAGCATTCCCAGAGCCAATAATGTTTAAGGCAACTTTGAGAAATACACTGCCAAGGCTTTCAAAAGTATGTAAAGTTTATTTTGAACCTACTGTAGTGCAACGCAAATGCAGAACCTGGGAAATCAGAGTCATTGTACTTAAGTGGAGAAACCTCCTGCTCAACAAATTGGGGTAAGGAGAAGAAAAGAAAACCTATTTCTAGAAGGCAGATAATGGTCTCGTTTCTCTGACTGATTGTTTAATGGAGCTTTTGCAAGTCTGGCAGTTTAAAGTTTCACAGCTGAACTTTTAGTGGGAGATAGGGGACTGACGGCTAACAAGGGCTTTAGAACATAGAACATTACAGCACAGTGCAAGCCCGACTGTTGTTCCTATCTTTTAACTTACTCTGAGAGAAATCTAATCCTTCCTTTCTACATAGCCCTCCATTTTTCTATCATTCGTGTGCTTAAGAGTTTCACCCATGTACTTGCCTCTATCACCATCTCTGTCTCAGTGCTCAATGTGCACACCACGCTCTGTATAAAAAAAAGCCTGACCTCTAACATCCCCTCTATATTTTCCTCCAATCACTTGAAAATCGTGCCCCCTCATATTAGATTTGTCTGCCCTGGGAAAAGGTATCTGGCTATCTACTCGATGTATGCCTCTTCTAGTACCAAGGTAGAATGTACATAACATTTGCAAAATAGATTCAAATAAAACAGTACTGTTCCTTCGAAGGGAACTAGCAATATCACAAACAAAAAGCCAGCATATAGATTGTAGTACATAGTTTATTGTAATATTGTTTCTACTCTATCAACTTGCCACTGAGAAATGTGAAAGCTGGGCAGAGCTGTGCAGCTTCCATCATATCCAGTCGGAAGTGTTCAGAGCTGAATCAATGTGTGAGGTAACTCCAGTGTCAATGGCTGCAGTCTCAGCATCAGTGTGCAGCCCCAAGTTTCACGTTTCAGTTGCGACCCTTGACCAAGCCCACCCGACATTGGTCTCACAGGCAGCCCCTCCACAGCAAACTCTGGGGAGATTTTATGCCTTTCATCCTGCAGTGCTGGGAACATGGCATGAATCCCAGCTGGCATGTTCCTGGCACAGTGGCATGGAAGGCTTGGATTCTTGCCAGGTTCCTGGCTTGGCAACGTGCTGCCTTAGCAGATGTTTTTTCTAAAGTGTGGGGGTGGTGTTCATGCCTATTAGTGTTTGCCCTGGAGGATCAAGAGCTTCGTAATGAATCAGCATTGCATGGTGGTTATGCTAAGTGTGCTTCCAGTGCATAGCAGAGTGATTATCAGTGGTATTACTGGAAAGACAAGGTGCTTCTTGAAATTTCAGATGGAATTGGTCATGGTGATTGATATCAGAAAGTACTTCAGAAGGTCTGGGGGAATTTAGTTTCTCAAAAAAATAATAATTCTATTATTCTCACAAACATGAGGAAGTGCGGTGTAATCCTATCCCCTGAGCCAAAAATATGTGTTCTAAAAGCTAAAAATATCATTGACACTTGGTAATTTTACAAAGCCCTACATATAATGGGTTGCAACACACATAAAAATTGCTGGTGAACGCAGCTGGCCAGGCAGCATCTATAAGAAGAGGTACAGTCGATGTATTGGGCCGAGACCCTTCGTCAGGTCTATAATATAATGGATTGGGTTCTTTGTTGAAATTCCACGCAGTTTACAAGCGGAGAGGGTGATAAAACCAGAACTAAATGAAATTACTTTGCACCAGCTGCAGGTTTCATAGTCATAGTCATAGTCATACTTTATTGATCCTGGGGGAAATTGGTTTTTGTTACAGTTGCACCATAAATAATAAATAGTAAAAGAACCATAAATAGTTAAATAGTAATATGTAAATTATGCCAGTAAATTATGAAGTAAGTCCAGGACCAGCCTATCGGCTCAGGGTGTCTGACCCTCCAAGGGAGGAATTGTAAAGTTTGATGGCCACAGGCAGGAATGACTTCCTATGACGCTCTGTGCTGCATCTCGGTGGAATGAGTCTCTGGCTGAATGTACTCCTGTGCCTACCCAGTACATTATGTAGTGGATGGGAGACATTGACTAAGATGGCATGCAACTTAGACGGCGTCCTCTTTTCAGACACCACCGTGAGAGAGTCCAGTTCCATCCCCACAACATCACTGGCCTTACGAATGAGTCTGTTGATTCTGTTGGTGTCTGCTACCCTCAGCCTGCTGCCCCAGCACACAACAGCAAACATGATAGCACTGGCCACCACAGACTCGTAGAACATCCTCAGCATCGTCCGGCAGATGTTAAAGGTCCTCAGTCTCCTCAGGAAATAGAGACGGCTCTGACCCTTCTTGTAGACAGCCTTAGTGTTCTTAGACCAGTCCAGTTTATTGTCAATTCGTATCCCCAGGTATTTGTAATCCTCCATCATGTCCACACTGACCCCCTGGATGGAAACAGGGGTCACCGGTACCTTAGCTCTCCTCAGGTCTACCACCAGCTCCTTAGTCTTTTTCACATTAAGCTGCAGATAATTCTGCTCACACCATGTGACAAAGTTTCCTACCATAGACCTGTACTCAACCTCATCTCCCTTGCTGATGCATCCAACTATGGCAGAGTCATCCGAAAACTCCTGAAGATGACAAGACTCTGTGCAGTAGTTGAAGTCCGAGGTGTAAATGGTGAAGAGAAAGGGAGACAAGACAGTCCCCTGTGGAGCCCCAGTGCTGCTGATCACTCTGTCAGACACACAGTGTTGCAAGCACACGTACTGTGGTCTGCCAGTCAGGTAATCAAGAATCCATGATACCAGGGAAGCATCCACCTGCATCGCTGTCAGCTTCTCCCCCAGCAGAGCAGGGCGGATGGTGTTGAACACACTGGAGAAAGCAAAAAACATGACCTCACAGTGCTTGCTGGCTTGTCCAGGTGGGCAGTGTGGACAGGGCCAACGAACTTAACCTGTTCTTTAACAGATTTGACATTGTGACCCCTGCCCATCCCCCACATGAGCCATCTGTTGTCAGCCCCCAACCAACACATATTCCGCTCTCCCCTCCTACCCCTCCTCACAGTCCCCCACCCTGCTCTCATGACTATACCCCTCCCCCACATGAAACCACCACGGTGGGCTTCACGGCTGAACAGGTGAGAAGACAGCTGAATCGTCTCAACCCAAGCATGGCTGCAGGACCGGATGGTGTCAGTACCAGGGTCCCCCGCTATCCGAAGGTAGAGCGTTCCTGTGAAACGATTCGTAAGCCGGAATGTCGTAAAGTGAATAAGCAATTACCATTTATTAATGTGGGAAAAAATTTTGAGCATTCCCAGACCCAAAAAATAACTTACAAAATCATGCCAAATAACACACAAAACCTAAAATAACAGTAACATATAGTAAAAGCAGGAATGATATGATAAATACACAGCCTATATAAAGTAGAAATACTTTTCTGCAGCACTGTCTAGCGCAGCTAAAATCTCGCAGAAGCGCTCTCGGCAGAAACATGGCGCAAGCGCTCTCGGCAGTGTGACGCCAAACCAAGCTATCGGACGATTGATGCTAATGAGAGAGATAAGAGAGACAATGGAGAAACATTCAAAATGCTAATAAGAGAGGAGAGAGGGATTAACAGAAAAGAAACACAATTCAGAATATTGACAGACCGGTTGCTTTGAACCTGAACTGTTTGAAGTTTGATGGACAGGTGATACCCCAGCAGGGGGATAAAAAGAGTAGGTTCGCTAAGGCATGGGACACCACGAGACAACGAGACCCTGGAAAGAGCAGTGTGCCCCCATAAGTGGTGGGAGTTTGGAGGTCCGATTCGCGGGAACCGACCATAGGCTGACAGGGTGTAAAGGTACGAGCGGTGGGAACCTGGTGTGTGTGTCCGCTCTTGCCTGGGTGGCGGGTTCGCCGCGGAAGAACGATCGTATCCGGAACGGACGGGTCACAGTCGGTGACCGCAGCGGAATAGAAGACATCAAAAAGTGTATGCCCGAAACCAACTATGAAGACATCAAAGGTCTGACTGAACCAAATTGCATCCCCCGCCCCCCACGGCACAGCAGCTGTGAACTGTACTAAGCTGAACTGAACTCTGCGTCACTTAAGACTGATCATTTTACCCCTAGACTACGATAGAGCTTGGTTGATCCCTATTACCCTAGTTCTGTGTACATGTGTGTATTATCATTGCTAACCTGTTGCATTTATATCCTTATGATTAGAGTGCTGTGTTACTTATTTCTTTAATAAAACTTTATTAGTTCCTAGTAATCCAGCCTCCAACGAGTAGTCCATTTCTGCTGGTTTGGCAACCCAGTTACGGGGTACGTAACAGCAGAAACACTCTCTCCAGTAACCTTTAAGCTATGAAGCTGCCAAATAATACCAAATAACGCATAAAAATACACAGCCTATATAAAGTAGAAATAATGTATGTACGGTGTAGTATCACTGGAATTGGGAGGACTCCATTGAATTGCGGTTTCATCACAGTTAAACACTTGCTTATATGAATAACCACCTGATGCAGTCGGCAATTGCCTCTGATCTGGGCTGACATTTACGTGCCAGGCGGCACCTAATTAACTAGCAGGTTTATTTTGGCTTTTTTCTTAAAGGTGTGCTGGGTGCATTCCAACCACCGCTGCACCACTGCATTCTTCGCGGCAATGTATCGGTCCGCGGCCCGGAAGTTGGGGACCACTGCTTAAACTATGAAGCAGCCCTCGCCTCAGAAACCGATCAAACCACCCATGACTATCTTTAAATTCCACTTTCGCAACACTTTCAATCATCATCGTCCAGTGCTTTCTGTTTCAGCTTATTAAAAAGACTGACTGATTTCTCCTTAAGTATAAGAAAACTTAACGGAACCCCACGCTTTGTACACCCATCAATCCACTCAAGCAATAGACTTTCTATTTTATCCATTATTGGATGCCGACTAAGAGAGACCACTTTGCTATGAGCAGAACCAACAGTAACATTGGCAGCTTTCAAAATTCTTTCTCTGCGTATAAGTAGTGCGAATGGTGGACGCAGGCAAGTTCACCGCGCGGACAATGTCCTTATTTCGTTCACCACGATCAAGATGCTTAATTATGTCTAGTTTTACACTAGGTATAACACCCTTACGAGCTCTTTTAGGCTTTTCCGATACCTTAGAACTCATCTTGCTAACGGATGCACAAAATAAATCGAGGTAAAGTCATAGTCATAGTCATACTTTATTGATCCCGGGGGAAATTGGTTTTTGTTACAGTTGCACCATAAATAATTAAGTAGTAATAAAACCATAATAATTAAATAATAATATGTAAATTATGCCAGGAAATAAGTCCAGGACCAGCCTATTGGCTCAGGGTGTCTGACCCTCTAAGGGAGGAGTTGTAAAGTTTGATGGCCACAGGCAGGAATGACTTCCTATGACGCTCTGTGCTGCATCTCGGTGGAATGAGTCTCTGGCTGAATGTACTCCTGTGCCCAACCAGTACATTATGTAGTGGATGGGAGATGTTGTCCAAGATGGCATGCAACTTAGACAGCATCCTCTTTTCAGACACCACCATCAGAGAGTCCGGTTCCATCCCCACAACATCACTGGCCTTACGAATGAGTTTGTTGATTCAGTTGGTGTCTGCTACCCTCAGCCTGCTGCCCCAGCACACAACAGCAAACATGATAGCACTGGCCACCACAGACTCGTAGAACATCCTCAGCATCGTCCGGCAGATGTTAAAGGACCTCAGTCTCCTCAGGAAATAGAGCTGGCTCTGACCCTTCTTGTAGACAGCCCAGTGTTCTTTGACCAGTCCAGTTTTTTGTCAATTCGTATCCCCAGGTATTTGTAATCCTCCGCCACGTTCACACTGACCCCCTGGATGGGAACAGGGGTCACCGGTACCTTAACTCTCCTCAGGTCTACCACCAGCTCCTTAGTCTTTTTCATATTAAGCTGCAGATAATTCTGCTCACACCATGTGACAAAGTTTCCTACCATAGCCCTGTACTCAGCCTCATCTCCCCTGCTGATGCATCCAACTATGGTAGAGTCATCAGAAAACTTCTGAAGATGACAAAACTCTGTGCAGTAGTTGAAGTCCGAGCATAAAGCACGTGTTTAAGCAATGCCGGCTAGAAAGCAGTTCCAGGGAAGGAGCTTGGCTGTTTGGGCGCACGCTGCCTTTTTTCATAACAGTGAAAGTACCTTCTGTTAGCGAAAACAGGTAACTGATGTAGGTCTTTCGTAACAGCGAGGTGTTGTACAGCGAACGTTCGGAAAACAGGGGCCACCTGTACGTTCTTCCCTTATGAACTTTGTAACTATCAAACATTTCAATACTTTTTTCTTTATTAGATTGAATTTTACCAAGCCTTGGTTCAATCCAGGTCCAAAAGGCCAACAAGTACACATGAAAATAAACTCTGAAAATGCTTAAATAAGCCCAACAAGATTTTACAAAAGATCTTATCAAAGATATCCAGCATTTATTGCAATTATCAAACAAGATCTCCACTTTTGCAATGACAGGCTAGTTTCTGACGTATTATTTCTATGAAACAATCCATACCTGCGCTGAGGTAGTATGTAGTATGGTAGGTGGCTGAGAGCGTGCAGATTGGAGTAGCTTCCCTCTCCTTCCCTCTCCCTGTATGTTATGGTAGGTTCTAATACTCTGACTGAATTAATGTGATCTTATAATATTTTTCCTAACATACTTTTGAATTGTAACTCTTTGGTTTATGATGGCATTGGATTTGCTGATCGTGAAGTTGTAAGCTCAAGTGAAAACCTTAAGCCCTATCCAATAATAGACAGTTTGTGTAGATATATAGATATCACTAAAGGAAGGTTATACTGTAAATACCCAGTCTTCAAAGACTAGTTCACTTCCTTGTCAATCCTCCAGGGCAAATTTAGCTGCCAGTACCCACTGTTTGAGTGGTGGGACCCCTCTCCCTACCAAAGAGGCGATGCTTCCAGCTAACAAAGTACCTTAAACATAGTACATTTATTTTCAGCGATACACATTTAAGTCCAAGCAACATTCTTAAAACACAATTATAACTCTCAGAGGATTTCTGTCTTACAAAATATTCCAAAGTACAAAGCATTTCTAAAATATAAAGGATTTCCAAAACACAGGTACAATTCCTATTAGCTAAAAAAAAAAGCATACCCACGAGTTGCAAATGAGCAAATCGTCCATTGCAGAATTTGAAGGCAGAGGAATGGAGTCTAGTTCACTGTTTCTGTCATTCTTCTTGATATTATTGAACCATTCCTAAAAAGGTCTGGATTCCTTTCTATATTTGTACTGAATTTCTTTGCAACTTGGGTTATTTCTCACACATGTGAATTTTTTTCAGATACCTTTTAACACAGACAGTCTAAATGTTTCTCGAAGCAAAGATTCCAGATGCCCACAATGCTGTGAAGTGGAATATCTTAGTACATAAACTTTCCAACTATTAACAGATCAACTATTTAATATGCTCAATGATGATATCCATCTGGTCTACGGGCTTTCTTGAACTAAACAACTTAGCCAGTGTTGTCATGTTCAAGCAAGGCAAATTAAATAACCTGTTGTATGCTGCACTTCTTGAACAATAAGCCCAAGTGCTGTGGACCAGCATTCTATGTTCTGTAGACATTGCGTGTTTGTTTGCAAAGTTACCCTTTTAACTGCAAACTGATTATTGTTTGCCATTTACATTAAGCACTGAAGGCTGGCACCCGTTTACAACAAGCAGCTAAACAAAGAATACTTACTAGAAGTGTCAGCTGGTATGTTTACAAAGCTGAGCTTGGCAAACAGTAAAAGACTTCCAAGCCCTGAACAGTGTATATCCACCACAGGTTTGTCATTCATATGCAGTGTTACCTAGCCTCAGTATTGGAGACCTTGTCTCGCCAGGTGATCTTCATCAGAGAATGTAGGTGACGCTGCTGCAGTTGGTCAAGCTGGCGTAAGTGTCTCTGATATGGGCACCATGTCTCACATCCGTATAACAAGGTTGATGTGACAACGGCCCTGTATACCTTGCACTTGGTGGCCAACCTGATGTTCTGTGATCAAACTCGATCTTTCAGCTGACCAAAGGTAAAGCAGGCTTTTCTGGTTCTTGACTCAATCTCTACATCCAGAGAAGCTGAGGATGTTATTATGCTGCCCAGGTAGCAAAACTTGTTGACAGCATTGAGACGAGTGTCATCAATGAGGACAGTTGGTTCTTCGTAGCTTGAGCCAGGAGCCAGGAGCTGGTTGGTACAAAACTTCCGTCTTTTTCTGGCTGATTGTCAGTCCCAAGCTTTTGGCTGCACTGGCAAAGCTACTGGTGATCTCCTGTAAGTCTTCGAGAGAGTGGGCAACCAGTGCACAGTCATCAGCAAACTGTAACTCATGCACCACAATGTCCCTGACTTTTGTTTTTGCTCTCAGTCTTGTGAGGTTGAGGAGCCCGCCACCAGCCCTCGTTTGTAGGAAGACCCCTAACTTCAGGTCTGATGTGGCATCCTGAAGAACAGCAGTGAAGAATAGTCCAGTCAGAGTAGGAGCCAGAACACAACCCTGTTTTACGCCGTTGCTGATGGAAAATGGGTCTGACAACTCACCGCACATTTTGATGCGGCCTTCCTTGCCTTTGTGGAACTGATGGATGATGTTGATTAGGCGTGGAGGGGGGGCACCTGAATTTTGGTACAAGTTTCCACAGGCCATCTCTACCAACAGTGTCAAACGCTTTGGTTAGATCATCAAATGTGACATAGAGACTTCTCTGCTGATTAACACATTTCTCTTGGAGCTGCCTCAGTGAAAAGATCATGTCCACTGTACTACGGCCTGTTCGAAAACCACTGAAATGCCAGTAGATTCAACCTTGTTGATGTCAGCCCAACTGCACTGGGCAGGGTATGTTGTCAGAATGCCTGACGGAAGACTGCCCAAGGGCATCTTGTACGGCCAACTGTCCAGTGGTACCAGAAAACGAGGAGGCCAGCGACCATGGTACAAGGATGTTCTGCACTGGAGCCTCAAGAAAGCTGACATTGCCCCATCAACATGGGAGGATCTGGTTGAAGATCGCTCACAGTGGAGGGACGCCATCAGAAGTGGTGTGGACGCTGCTGAGAACAAGCTCAACGAGGCAACAGAGGAAAGGCACAGGAAGCGCCACAACAGAGCTTCTGACCCTGCTGCCCTCCAGGCCTCACCTGCCAAGTATGTGGCAAGCAGTGTCTGTCAAGGATCGGCCTGTACAGCCACTCCAGGACGCACATATCAAACCCCACTGACTGAAAGGAACCATCATCGTCCTATGGGATGGATAGCCAGAGAGTACCTAGCCTAATCAATGTTCTGCTGTTGTCTAGGTGCTCCAAAGCACCGTGAAGAGCTAGTGAGATTGTTTCTACTGTAGATTTGTTGTAGCAGTCCCTGGTCCTTGCTCAGACAGGAGTTAATTTTAGCCATAACCTGTTGAAGCACTTCCTTACAGTTGGTGTGAGTGCTTCCAGGCAATAGTCATTTGGGCAGCTCACCCTACTCTTCGTGGGTATGAAGTGGGTAGGAATTTCCACCTCAGTTTTGCACTTGGTTATGAATTCAAAGATTCTACACTTCTGTAAAGGCATGTCCTTTCTACAGAATTTGCATCCAATGGAATAGCACATTTTTCAGGTTAGGGATATGCTTTTGAGCACTTTGCTCTCCACTGAAGCAAAGTGAGGGACTTCATACAAAAGGAAAGACATTACTGAGCCCAAAAGCTAACCTCCACCCACAGTCAACCAGGTATCAATGAATTTCTCTTCTTCCCTTAGACAAATGGAATAAGTCTGCAATATTAGCCATGCTGTACATTGCACCATGATCCACTGAAGCTTTGTCTGCTTAAAGTCACACCCTAGTTACACAGGAATTCAGGGATGCAGGAGACCTGTACTCGCCACTAGACCTAGGGACTTGTTTTTGTGGCTTACTGTCTCTTTGGAAAATACCAATGTTCCTTGCTCTTCACTGCCTTAATAGCTAGGATCTGTGACCCTGTACACTTTTTAACTGATCTAAATAAACTTAGTATTATCACAAAAGATTCATGTTTTCTTCAGTGTTTCCTACACTTTCATGATATGTCTGATAAACGTGGTTTCACCCGGTACACAGGCTGGACAATTCCACAAGTTCCTTGCGTACACATTAGTACTGCGTAAGTGTGCAAACACAGTCATACATTTGGTGCAGCTCCATTTAGTTGTTATAAATTGTGTTCTCAGGGAGTCTCGGGATCAAGGACTTGCTTAACTTGTAGTTTTGTATGTGCTGAGGTGGTCAATGAGGCCAGTGTGGGAACCTTGTACTTGCCCACAAATGGGGAAGAAAGGAACTGACAGCAGTTTGTCAAGTGGTGCACACCTATTGATAATACTGTGTGTTCTCAATTCATGTTCTCAGCATTCTCAATGCCATCCCCAAATACTGCTTCGTTTTGAGCAGCCAGTGATTCTCGTGACTGGGTGGGGCATTATTTATTGATTGATTGATTGCAATATAGCATGGAATATTTTGAAGCAAACTGCCTAGAAACCCCTGATTAACCCTAGCCTGTACAGCACAATTTACAATGAGTAATTAACTACTAAATGGTGCATCTTTGGGCTGTGGGAGGAAACAGGGATCACCTGGAGAAAACCCATGCATTCCATGGGGATGGTGTGTCATTTGGTGTCGGAATTCATCTCCGACCTCTGACACCCCAAGCTGTAATAGTGTCGCTGAGTTTCACCAGTGCCGTCTTACCTTGGTTATCCATCTCTTCAGGGCAGTAGACAGTAGACCTAATTTTCCAATGTGCATTACCATCTTAAAGTGGGGTACAGGTGTCCCCCGCTTTTCGAACGTCTGCCTTATGAAACCTCACTGTTACAAAATTATTATCCTGTTTTCGCTAACAGGTAATTTCACTGTTGCAAAAAAATCAACGTGCGATAAAAGGCAGCGCGCGCCCCAAGCAGCCGCTCTTCCCCGGATTCGGAACGGCATTCTCGCCGGCATTGCTTAAACACATGCCTGTGAGCAGCCGTTTGCAAGATGAGTTCTAAGGTATCGGAAAAGTTTGAAAGAGCTCGTAAGGGTGTTACACTTAGCATAAAACTAGACATAAATAAGCATTTTGATCGTGGTGAACGAAGTAAGGACTAAGTGAGTTTGGCTTGTGGAAGCTGACGAAGATAATATTGAAGAGGTTTTGGCATCCCATGACCAAGAACTGATAGATGAAGAGCTGATGTAGTTGGAAGAGGAAAGGATAACAATTGAAACCGAATGAGTAATGATAAAGTACGACTTTAATTTTGAAAGGGTACGTAGGTTTAGGGGATATTTGCAGGATGGATTGAGTGCTTACAAAGGACTGTCTGATAGAAAAATGCGCAAGATTCAGCAGTCAAGCAAGCCTTCCACATCAGCCACAGCAGACGACGAACCTTGAACATCGACATCGAGGCCGGCAGAGATAGAAGAAGATGAGCTGCCTGCTCTAATGGAAACAGACGACGATGAGATGACACCCCAGTGTCCCACCACCCCAATACCCGGGCTGCGGACAGATACCGATTCGTGGAGAATGCAGCAGTAGCCGGGAGGCGCACTGCACATCTTTAAGAAACAAGCCGAAATAAACATGCTAATTAATTATGTGCCGGGCGGCATCTAATTAATTAGCTTGTTTATTTCGGCTTTTTTCTTAAAGATGTGTTGGGTGCGTCCCGGCTACCGCTGTACCCCTGCATGCTTCGCGGCAATGTATTGGGTCGCTGCCCGGAGGGTGGGGGCCACACTACACCACCCCAACCTCCGACTCAGCCTAACACACCATTATCAATGTGCTTGATGCTGTCCCAATTCCGGTAAGTGATACTACACTGTACATACATTATTTTTACTTTATATCGGCTGTGTATTTTTACATGTTATTTGGTATGATTTGGCAGCTTCATAGCTTAAAGGTTACTGGAGAGCGCTTGCGCCGTGTTTTTGCCAACAGCGCTTGCGTGAGATTTTCGCAACGGAGAACAGTTCGGGCAATGATTGTGGAAAAGTATTTCTACTTTATATAAGCTGTGTATTTATCATATCATTCCTGCTTTTACTATATGTTACTGTTATTTTAGGTTTTATGTGTTATTTGGCATAGTCATAGTCATATTCATACTTTATTGATCCCGGGGGAAATTGGTTTTCGTTACAGTTGCACCATAAATAATAAATAGTAATATTCCCATAAATAGTTAAATAGTAATATGTACATTATGCCAGTAAATTATGAATTAAATCTAGGACCAGCCTATTGGCTCACGGTGTCTGACCCTCCAAGGGAGAAGTTGTAAAGTTTGATGGCCACAGGCAGGAATGACTTTATATGACGCTCTGTGCTGCATCTCGGAGGAATGAGTCTCTGGCTGAATGTACTCCTGTGCCCACCCAGTACATTATGTAGTGGATGGGAGACATTGTCCAAGACGGCATGCAACTTAGACAGCATCCTCTTTTCAGACACCACCGTGAGAGAGTCCAGTTCCATCCCCACAACATCACTGGCCTTATGGATGAGTTTGTTGATTCTGTTGGTATCTGCTACACTCAGCCTGCTGCCCCAGCACACAACAGCAACCATGATAGCACTGGCCACCACAGACTCGTAGAACATCCTCAGCATCGTCCGGCAGATGTTAAAGGACCTCAGTCTCCTCAGGCAATAGAGACAGCTCTGACCCTTCTTGTAGACAGCCTCAGTGTTCTTTGACCAGTCCAGTTTATTGTCAATTTGTATCCCCAGGTATTTGTAATCCTCCACCATGTCCACACTGACCCCCTGGATGGAAACAGGGGTCACCAGTACCTTAGCTCTCCTCAGGTCTACCGCCAGCTCCTTAGTCTTTTTCACATTAAGCTGCAGATAATTCTGCTCACACCATGAGACAAAGTTTCCTACCATAGGCCTGTACTCAGCCTCATCTCCCTTGCTGATGCATCCAACTATGGCAGAGTCATCCGAAAACTTCTGAAGATGACAAGACTCTGTGCAGTAGTTAAAGTCCGAGGTGTAAATGGCATGATTTGGTAGGTTATTTTTGGGTCTGTGAATGCTCACAAAATTTTCCCATATAAATAAATGGTAATTGCTTCTTCGCTTTACGACATTCCGGCTTACGAACCACTTCATAGGAACGCTCTACCTTCGGATGGCGGGGGAAACCTGTATAGAGGGATGTATAAATCAGCCTTGATGAAATGGTAGAGCTAACTCGATGGGCCGAATGGCTTAATTCTGCTCCTATGTCTTGTGGTCTTATCCGAGGAAGCTTTGCTCAGGATGCAATTATTGTGCACAGTTGCCGTGTAAAATATGTGTAGTACAGCATTCAATCTCTCACATTCATGTTGAAAGATTATAATGTCAACATTTATTGCATGGGCAGAAAGTTGCATTTTCTAAGGAAATGGAAAACTGGATGCAAAAACAAAATGATAAATTAGCTTTTGAAGTTTGAGTCCATAAAATGCAGAAATCTTTGTTCTAATTTAATAAACTGAGATATAACAAGCATATTTATAGTAAATAATTTTGAAATAAATTGTGATATCTTTTCAAGTTCCAAATAATACAACGTATAATATAAAATGCATTCAGTGCTGGTTAAAACATTTGTGTCATATTAATTTTAGTAAATATAGATTACTATTATTCAGCCATTATTCCAGAAAACACTATAACATAGGTTATAAAGTGTAGCGTTGAATTAACATCCTAAATTAGCTGCCAGTATTTGTTGATACATTATAATCACACTGAGTCTTAGAATATTTTAAACGTTAAAATTTGAAGCAGTGACTGTTGACAGTTTTGTATTGGAGAGAAAATTTGTAGAGAGATTTAAAATCTTCCTCCTTCCATCTAGAGATGATTGGAAAAATAGTTAACTGGTCCTTTTGACAGAAGGCACCGGAATATTATATTAAAAAATACAGCAAATTAGATCTGTCAATTGGATTAAAAAAAATAGGATTGTGCTTCTTTTGTTGACAGCAGGAGGTTCAGCTGCTATCAGTTTTTCTGGATTCTGATTTGAATATTTAAATACATGTCGGGCACAAGTGGTGGATTCGAGCTCAATTTCAACATTAGGAGAAGTTTGATATACATAGATTATAGGATTATGGAGGGCCAAGGTCCCTGTTCAAATCAATGGGAGTAGGCAGTTTAAAAGGTTTTAGCATGGACTAGATGGATCGAAGGGCCTATTTCTGTGTTATACTCCTCTGTCTTTTTGACACTCGTCATTTGAAGCTAAACTGTTCCAAACCAGCTGGGGTGCTACTTGTTATTTCTGCATAGTCAGTTGCTTAGAAATTCTTAAGAGCAAACTATGATAGGATCTTTCTTTCCTCTAACAGAGTTGAATGGTTTAAAGAAGTACTTAGTGACACTGTCGAAAGTCAGTTTTAAAAATAAGTTTATTCAGTTAAAGGAAACATTGGTATAACCTTATAAGGTTGTATTCTGTTGAATATTAGTTTATGTTCAATGAACAATTTAAATGATATTAGAAGTACAAAATTAAAGAGCTGATATCAGCAGATTAATAAAGTCGAAGAGCACTTTACCCTGTAGCAAAAGAATGAGGATCCTCCCAACTATTGACTCTTCATCTGTTTACCATATGAGGAGTTTAAAGCGAGCCTTGTAATAACAGCTGGGTTCAGGCATGTTATCACAATCTCTGTCAGTCCTGTATGTAAACATTAGCCAAGGACATCTTCCTTAAACCAAGATTCTGATTAACAACTCAAACACCAAGGCATTGTTTGGGAGAATGCATGGTGTACGTTTTAAATACTTCACTTACTGTCTCTTATGAATACTTTTATGAGTACTTTTGACTTGGTTTTAAAGGGAATAATACCTGTGAACAAATTTCAAATCTGCTTCCAAAGACTGCAAAGGGATATTAGTTTTATATTTAGGGAGTCCTTGTTCCTAGGCATCAGTTGCAATAATCAGCATTTCATATACTAAACTTAATTTGAAAAAGATGGCCAATGAGTTTTGTCAAAGAATTTTGATTTATACAATTGAATAGCCATCAAGTGTTATGTCATGTTGTGCTAAAATTTACCTCCACTGTGACAATGGAAAGACAGACCTGCCATTAGCTGCTGTCAAAATTCTGTACCCATAACCCCAACGCTCATTCATTCACTTCCAAGATACATCTAACTCATTGATTAAGTACGCTGTACGTCATCTCTGGTTTCATCATACCTTATCTCTTGTAAATTTCTTCACTATTCATACCCTATCTCAGCTGCTTAATTCCTTAACCCTAGTGTATTCACCCATGCTTTTGGTATGTCCCACTTTTTCATATTGACTCTTTTGTAATTGGTAGCTTTAATTGATTTATCATAGTTACATGCACCAAAATATAATGAAAAGCTTTTGTTGCGTGCAATGCAGACAACTCAACCTTTACATAATTACAAGTAAAATCTGCAGAATGCTGGAGGAACTCAGCAGGCCAGACAGCATCCATTGAAAAGAGTACAATTGATGTTACGGGCCGAGACACTTCATCAGGACTAGGGAAAAAAAGATGGAGATTCAGAGTAAGAAAGTGGGAGTAGGTGAGAGGTGACACTGGGAGGGGGGTGAGGGTGAATTAAAGAGTTGGGAATTTGATTGGTGAAAGGGGTACAGGGCTAGAGAAGGGTGAGTCCAATAAGAGAAAACAGAAGGCCATGGAAGAAAGAAAAGTGGGGGAGGAGCACCAGAGGGAGGTGATGGGCTGGCAAGGAGATAAGATGAGAGAGGGAAAAGGGGATGGGAAATGGTGAGGCAGGGGGCATTACCGGAAGCTTGGGAAATCGATACTCAGGTTGGAGGTTACCCAGATTGAATATAAGGTGTTCCTCCAACCTGAGTGTGGCCTCGTCGCAACAGTAGAGGAGGCCATGGATTGATATATCAGAAAGGGGGTGGGAAATGGAATTAAAATGGGTGGCCACTGGGAGATCCTGCTTCTTCTGGCCAACGGAGTGTAAGTGCTGGACACAAAGGATTGTGGGATGGTCGGTGAGGCCAAGAGAAACTCTGGCCCTGCTGGGGTGGCGGGAGGATGGGGTGAGGGCAGATGTGCGCAAAATGGAAGAGATGCGATTGAGGGCAGCGTTGATGGTGGAGGAAGGGAAGCCCCTTTCTTTGAAGGAGGAGGACAACCCCATAGTTGTGGAATGAAAAGCCTCATCCTGAGAACAGATGCGGTGGAAACAGAGGAATTGACAGAAGGGGATGGTGTTTTTACAAGTAACAGGGTAGGAAGATGTATAGTCTAGGTAGCTATGAGAGTCAGTGGGTTTATAATAGACATCCCTAAGGACAGAGACAGGGAGATCAAGAAAGGAGAGGGAGGTGTCAGAAATGGACCAGGTAAGTTGAGGGCAGGGTGGAAGTTGGAAACAAGAATGAAGTTGATGAGTTTGGCATAGGTGCAGGAAGCAGCACCAATGTAGTCATCGATGTAGCATAGGAAAAGTTGGGGAGCGATACCAGTGTTGGCTTGGAATATAGACTGTTCCACATGGCCAACAAACAGGCAGGCATAGCTGGGACCCATGCGAGTGCCCAATGGCTACACCTTTTGTTTGAGGGAAGTGGGAGGAGCCGAAGGAGAAATTATTGAGAGTGAGGACAAGTTCCACCAGATGGAGGAGAGTGATGGTGGAGTGGAAGTGGTTATGTCTAGTGTCCAGAGAGAAATGGAGAGCTTTGAGTCCTCCTGGTGAGGATGGAGGTGTATAGGGACTGGACATAGTGAAAATAAGGTGCTCAGGGTTAGGGAACTTGAAATCATTGAAAAGATCCAGACCACGTGAAGTGTCACGGATGTAGCTAGGAAGGAACTGAACCAGGGGGACAAAACAGATTCAATGTATGCAGATATAAGTTCAGTGGGGCAGGAACAAAAAGAAACAATGGATTTACCTGGACAGGCAGGTTTGTGGATCATGGGTTGGAGGTAGAAACAGGAGGTGCGGGGTAAGTGAACTGTGAGATTGGTGGCATTGGATGGGAGATCCCAGAGTTAATGAGGTTGGTGTTGGTGTAGGTGATAATGGCCTGGTGCTTATTAGTGGGCTCTCGTTTGCAGGATAAGTAAGAGGAGATGTGTGACAGTTGTTGCCGCGCCTCGGCAAAGTCGAGGTCAGTCTGCCAGACTACTACAACACATCCCTTATCTGCAGGTTTCATGGTGAGGTTAGGATTAGTGCTGTGAGAGTGAGGAGCAGTGTGTTTGAGAGGAGTGAGGTTGGAATTGGAGAGAGGGATGGTGAAGTCAGGATGGCTGATGTCCCATTTGCAGTTAGCAATGAAAAGATCCAGAGTAGGATCTTACATAATTACTTTGAGGTTGTAAACAAAGGGGGCGGGGAGAATGCAGAATATGGTTTTAGAGTTCAGAGAAAGTGCAGTGCAGGTGGACAAATAATGTGGAAGTGCCATGATGGGCAGGCTGAGGGTTCAAGAGTTCTTCTTTAGCGTGAAAGAAGTCCACTCAAGAATCTGATAACAGTGGGATAGAGGTTGTCCTTGAGCCTGGTAGTGTATTCTCATGATTTTGTATCTTTTGCCTGTTTGGATTGGGGAGAAGAGAAAATGACCGGGTGAGAGAGGGTCTTTGAACACATTAGCTTCTTTCCACACAGCAGCAGAAAGTGTAGACACTGTTAATGAAGTTTATGTGATGAACTGGGCTGCATTCACAACTCTGCAGTTTCTTGTCATCATCATCATCGAGGTTTATTCTTTGCCCAAAAGAGGTTACAGTATATAAATCCAGTTCTTTTGAAATTTGTGGTATAGATCATCTTCAAAAGTTGAGATTGCTTTTGTCTATTCAAAAAGGTTTTCCTGCAAACTAGATACCTTTTCTGTACACGTATGATGTGTGAATGCATGGATGTCTGTGTACTATTATCAATTTATTATATTTCCTTAAGACATGGAAGGAGTTAGAATAATTTGACAATTCTACCCATTGATTCTCTGGTACCAGTCCCATCCCTCACATCTGTAATCTATTTTCTCTATCATGTACTTCAACTTCCCCTTGATTTTTCTGCCGCTCAGCTACACTGAAGGGTAATTTACAGTGGCCAGTTGATTTTCCAATGTAAACACGAGGAATTCTGCAGATGCTGGAAATTCAAGTAACACACATCAAAGTTGCTGGTGAATGCAGCAGGCCAGGCAGCATCTCTAGGAAGAGGTACAGTCGAAGTGTCGGGCCGAGACCCTTCGTCAGGACTAACTGAAGGAAGAGCTAGTAAGAGATTTAAAAGTGGGAGGGGGAGGGGGGAGATCCAAAATGATAGGAGAAGACAGGAGGGGGAGGGATGGAGCCAAGAGCTGGACAGGTGATTGGCAAAAGGGATATGAGAGGATCATGGGACAGCAGGCCCAGGGAAAAGGAAAGCGGGGGAGGGGGGACCCAGAGGATGGGCAAGGGGTATAGTCAGAGGGACAGAGGGAGAAAAAGGAGAGAGAGAGAAAGGATGTGTATATAAATAACGGATGGGGTACGACGGGGAGGTGGGGCATGAGCAGAAGTTAGAGAAGTCAGTGTTCATGCCATCAGGTTGGAGGCTACCCAGACGGAATATAAGGTGTTGTTCCTCCAACCTGAGTGTGGCTTCATCTTTACAGCAGAGGAGGCCATGGATAGACATATCAGAATGGGAATGGGATGTGGAATTAAAATGTATGGCCATTGGGAGATCCTGCTTTCTCTGGCGGACAGAGCGTAGGTGTTCAGCAAAACGATCTCCTAGTCTGCGTCGGGTCTCGCCAATATATGGAAGGCCATATCGGGAGCATCGAACGCAGTATATCACACCAGCCGACTCACAGGTAAAGTGTCGCCTCACCTGGAAGGACTGTCTGGGGCCCTGAATGGTGGTAAGGGAGGAAGTGTAAGGGCATGTGTAGCACTTGTTCCGCTTACAGAGATAAGTGCCAGGAGGGAGATCAGTGGGGAGGGATGGGGGGGACAAATGGACAAGGGAGTCGCGTAGGGAGCGATCCCTGCGGAAAGCAGAGAGGGGCGGGAGGGAAAGATGTGCTTAGTGGTGGGATCCTGTTGGAGGTGACAGAAGTTACGGAGAACAATATGTTGGACCCGGAGGCTAGTGGGGTGGCAGGTGAGGACCAGGGGAACCCTATTCCTAGTGGGATGGCGGGAGGATGGAGTGAGAGCAGATGTGCATGAAATGGGGGAAATGCATTTGAGAACAGAGCTGATGGTGGAGGAAGGGAAGCCCCTTTCTTTAAAAAAGGAGGACATCTCCCATGTCTTGGAATGAAAAGCCTCATCCTGAGAGAAAATGCGGCGGAGACGGAGGAATTGTGAGAAGGGGATGGCATTTTTGCAAGAGACAGGCTGAGAAGAGGAATAGTCCAGATAGCTGTGAGAGTCAGTAGGCTTATAGTAGACATCAGTAGATAAGCTGTCTCCAGAGATAGAGACAGAAAGATCTAGAAAGGGAGGGAGGTGTCGGAAATGGACCAGGTTATCTTGAGGGCAGGGTGAAAGTTGGAGGCAAAGTTAATGAAGTCAACGAGCTCAGCATGCGTGCAGGAAGCAGCCCCAATGCAGTCGTCGATGTAGCGAAGGAAAAGTGGGGGACAGATACCAGAATAGGCACGGAACATAGATTGTTCCACAAAGCCAACAAAAAGGCAGGCATAGCTAGGACCCATACGGGTGCCCATAGCTACACCTTTAGTTTGGAGGAAGTGGGAGAAGCCAAAGAAGAAATTATTGAGAGTAAGGACTAATTCCGCTAGACGGAGCAGAGTGGTGGTAGAGGGGAACTGATTAGGTCTGGAATCCAAAAAGAAGCGTAGAGCTTTGAGACCTTCCTGATGGGGGATGGAAGTATATAGGGACTGGACATCCATGGTGAAAATAAAGCGGTGGGGGCCAGGGAACTTAAAATCATCGAAAAGTTTAAGAGCGTGAGAAGTGTCACGAACATAGGTAGGAAGGGATTGAACAAGGGGGGATAAAACCGTGTCGAGGTATGCAGAAATGAGTTCGGAGGGGCAGGAGCAAGCTGAGACAATAGGTCTGCCAGGACAAGCAGGTTTGTGGATCTTGGGTAGGAGGTAGAAACAGAAAGTGCGAGGTGTGGGAACTGGTATGTTCCAAACCCATTCTGGTATCCGTCCCCCACTTTTCCTTCGCTACATCGACTACTGCATTGGCGCTGCTTCCTGCACGCATGCTGAGCTCGTTGACTTCATTAACTTTGCCTCCAACTTTCACTCTGCCCTCAAGTTTATCTGATCCATTTCCGACACCTCCCTCCCCTTTCGAGATCTTTCTGTCTCTGTCTCTGGAGACAGCTTATCTACTGATGTCTACTATAAGCCTACTGACTCTCACAGCTATCTGGACTATTCCTCTTCTCAGCCTATCTCTTGCAAAAATGCCATCCCCTTCTCGCAATTCCTCCGTCTCCGCCGCATCTGCTCTCAGGATGAGGCTTTTCATTCCAGGACGAGGGAGATGTCCTCCTTTTTTAAAGAAAGGGGCTTCCCTTCCTCCACCATCAACTCTGCTCTCAAACGCATCTCCCCCATTTCACACACATCTGCTCTCACTCCATCCTCCCGTCACCCCACTAGGAATAGGGTTCCCCTGGTCCTCACCTACCACCCCACCAGCCTCCGGGTCCAACATATTATTCTCCGTAACTTCCGTCACCTCCAACGGGATTCCACCACTAAGCACATCTTTCCCTCCCCGCCCCCCGCTTTCCGCAGGGATCGCTCCCTACGCGACTCCCTTGTCCATTTGTTTCCCCCCCATCCCTCCCCACTGATCTCCCTCCTGGCACTTATCTCTGTAAGCGGAACAAGTGCTACACATGCCCTTACACTTCCTCCCTTACCACCATTCAGGGCCCCAGACAGTCCTTCCAGGTGAGGCAACACTTCACCTGTGAGTCGGCTGGGGTGATATACTGCATTCGGTGCTCCCAATGTGGCCTTCTATATATTGGTGAGACCTGACGCAGACTGGGAGACCGCTTTGCTGAACACCTACGCTCTGTCCACCAGAGAAAGCAGGATCTCCCAGTGGCCACACATTTTAATTCCACATCCCATTCCCATTCTGACATGTCTATCCATGGCCTCTACTGTCAAGATGAAGCCACACTCAGGTTGGAGGAACAACACCTTATATTCCGTCTGGGTAGCCTCCAACCTGATGGCATGAACATTGACTTCTCTAACTTCCGCTAATGCCCCACCTCCCCCTCGTACCCCATCCATTAATTATATACACACATTCTTTCTCTCACTGTCCTTTTTCTCCCTCTGTCCCTCTGACTATACTCCTTGCCCATCCTCTGGGTTTCCCGCCCACTTGTCTTTCTCCCCGGACCTCCTGTCCCATGATCCTCTCATATCTCTTTTGCCAGTCACCTGTCCAGCTCTTGGCTCCATCCCTCCCCCTCCTGTCTTCTCCTATCATTTTGGATCTCCCTCTCCCCCTCCCACTTTCAAATCCCTTACTAGCTTTTCTTTCAGTTAGTCCTGACAAACGGTCTCGGCCCGAAACGTCGACTGTACCTCTTCCTAGAGATGCTGCCTGGCCTGCTGCGTTCACCAGCAACTTTGATGTGTGTTAGTTGGTTTTCCAGCACCTTTTCAGAATGTGCGAGGAAAATGGAGAGGAGTTCACACAGTCGCAGTGAGAACACGCAAGCTTTACTCAGACAGCCGGCGAAGTTCGGATTGAACTCTGCTCACTGGAGCCATTCTCCCTTCTCTTCAGCATTCTCACCACTTGCTGTTGGGTATCTCCAATCCTAACCCTCTGTCTGCTAGCCACCACATACAAGACAATTTACAAACTTCACCCAGCTGGAAACTCATGGAGAGAAGATCTTTGGGTGCTGTTGCACATGCAGAATCATTCTATTGCATTGGTGTGGTGTGAGGTAGAACTTGGCAACCCGCTTCTCTGCATCAGACTGCCACAGCCTCCAAGTCTGTAAGTCTGGAGGACAGGGCCTTTGCTGCATTTATTTTTAAAACTATTGTTATTCATTCTGAGATATTTTCTTCTTTTAAATTTAAAAAATGCCAACAATGCTTGTAGAAATGTATTATTAATACAAGTTTCAAGAAGGCAATTTAACCAGATGTGCAATATTTACATAGTATTGAATGAACAACTCCAAGTGCAAATATATCCATTTAAGGAGAGAAACTGCAAATCATGTCCTATCTCAACAACAGAATCATTCACGATTATGTCTTGGTGAGCATTTCCTTTATGTACACTGACTTAAATTCTGGCCACTTGCAAACTTACTCTTTATAGTCATTGAATTTCCTAACTTTCTTTGAGGAAAAAAAGTGGTATTTCTTTTGGTATGTCACAATTTTCTCTGTATTTTGAACTAAATTTATTTTATAGCTGAATGAAACATAAACAGTTTTCTGAAATTTGCTATAGAGATGCAATTTGAAAAGACAATTTCAATATCCATCAGATTATTCATTTAAGAATTCTTTTTCTCATCCTGAAATTGTCATCCTCTCATTCCCTCCTTGATTCATTCTCAGAAATCAGCTTTATCATGTATTTCTAGGCTCTAATTTTGACTACCAGAGTAAATTCAACTATCAGCTACTCACTTTCTAAAACATGCTCCCTCATCACTTTTATCTTGCTGCATCACACAAGTTAATGCCGCCCTAGATCCTACTATTTCCACAGGTTCAGAATTTGCTTCACTACGTTTTAGTGGTGCTAATGTAGCATTCTTTCTCATTCTAATCCATGAAGATTGAGACCATTAGTTGCAAGATTTGCAAAGCCCAATCTCTGTCTAATGCTTCACTCTTATTCCAATAATCCATCACTTGGCCTCATTGCCATAGCCCGTACACGTGGCTCTTGCAGGGATAAACATGGGATACAATCAGCATTCAGCCAGCCCTTGAGGAATTGTGCTGCTGTAAGGATTAGGGGTCAAAGGGACTTTAACAGGCTGCTGAGAACAGGAGGCATGCTTTTTGATCAAGAGAGCTATGAAGATGCTATCAGGATTGCAGTTGGGTCTACCTTGCAGTAAGTTGCAGTGAGGTCACTGTAAGGCTGCCTGAACTTTGGGGTGAACTACAAGGTGAGCCAATTTCCATGCAGTCCTCTCTCCCTGAGGATGATGCTTGACCAGCCCATTCTCACTAAATCTGTTTTAATAGGCACAGCACCATTATTTTTGAGTTATACTCACTGCTTTGCCTAATTTTGAAAATGAATTTGCAAGTTTACAAATATATCAAGTACCCTATCTTTTTATAAGAGTTAGCCGTTAGGTGAAAATGAGGGTGGTGGTGATTATTTTCACTGGATTTCCAGGTGGCTTAACATGCAGTAGAAGATTTACAGTAAGTATGTAGAAATATAATTTATTTTCATTAGCTAGGAAGAATCTCTGCCTGTGTGGGTTTCAATTAGTGGAAAGTAGTCTTGTCGTGAAAATTTTAGAGCTATGCAGTATTTATAATGTTAGTGTTATGTGGTTGGAAAACAGTCAATGTACAAGTGTCAGTATGTAGTACATGTGATAACTCTTGGTAGCAACGATCAGTGAAAGCTGCTTTCCATATTGACAGCATTGTTCAGCAACAACCTGGTAAATGTGTTCCAGCAACACAGTAGCTCATTATATGGTCTTGGCATGTTACCATCAACATAACCATAAATGTACTAACGGTTCACTGTAAAACAACAGCTGATGCAAATTTCTGCACAGCTCTTTGGGGAAAAGAGATTCCCTCAATATTGTATAAAAAATCTCCTTACTAGTAAATATAATTTAAAATTAGAACTCTTGTTCAGTCAGTATCTTTGGGCAGTGTGCACATTAACCATAAGCACCACGGGCTGTTTCTCTGTGTTATGATAGTGATCTATATTGAGGCCAGCAACCAGTTCTTCAGGAATTCATCCAAAATAAGACTTACAGTTTAGCTTTGTGGGTATACAGATAGATTAAGATGGGGTTAGGGATTGAAAATTAACCCACAAAATATTTGCCACTTCTTTGGGTAATACATCTTGAAGACTTCTTGCCATAGTCTTCGAATAATTCTACAGGGAGAACGCGCCTCAGCTGTTTCCTCTTCCTATTCTTTCTTGCCTCATTCTATTAATTGCTCTAATGTGACGGTTTGCATTAAAGAACCAGCCAAGAAAAACAAAAAAACCAAACAGTTATTGGGTTATTTTTAGTTTCTCAAAGGACAATCAGCACTTGACAGTGTTATTCTGTTTTCGTAATTGCAGGTATCAGTATTACCTTCAAGTAAAGAAAGATGTACTTGATGGAAGACTTCCCTGTACGTTGGAGCAAGGCATCAGGCTAGCTGGTTTAGCTGTGCAAGGTCAGTGTCTAATTGCAGAATTGCTGCCTTCCATTATTCATAGTGGCAGAACTGCTTTGTTCTCTGAAATGAATGCGATAAACTGAATTTTAATTCAACTACTTTACAATGTAGTCACCAAATCCCCTTTCCATTCATTTGCATTATCTCTGATGGCAACGGAGCTGGAGATCTGGCCGTGGATAAGTATTGTTTTAATGAAGACTGGAACTGACACTTTTGGCTGAGTTTTAAATCCCGAAGTGTTTGAGTTGATATTGTGGCAGAAGGTAAAATCTTCACAGTTTGAAAAGGGAGTGGAAGCTGTGCCAAGCCTACTTACATCTGGTTGCAGTGAGGTTGGGCTACTCCACTCATGAGAAGCACGTTGCTCTTAAGGTGTTATAATAAGGCTGCCTAATTTTAATTTAGCTGTTCTATGTTTAACCACTGCTAGGTACATTTCCCTGGCTTTGAAATGGGTTGGCTTCAAGGGGGAAGGTTGAGGTGAATTCATGATGTAAATATATGTGCATCATTTCTGCAGGCCAGAAGAATTGGTACCTCATGCTGACCTGCAAATGACCCTCTTGGTTTGACAGCTGTCTACTTAGTCATCAGTTTTTCTCGCTCTGTTCCAACTTTACCCCACCCAGCATACCTTCTGCCATTTAACTAGGATCTCCTAGATGGTAGGCCCATCCTTATGCAAACCACCATTGTACACCACAGTCCAAGGCTGCTGCTTCTCCAGCAATCCAAAACCCTTAGTCCTCCATGACATATACCTATTCTTGTCCGCTTCGACTGTTGTGGCGTGAATGAAATCACCAGAGAGACAGAGTTACTGGTAGATACAAAGCAGCTTCTTTATTCGACACAATACAAGGTACAGCAGGCATCATACCAACGGGAGACGATTTCGGTGGAAAGGTCTGCTAGCCCAATGTGGGCTTGATATTTATATGCTAGACACAAAAGGCAATCGTTATTTACAAAGTTATAGACAATGCATAGACATTGCTCCCTTTTGAAGTTACATACAAAACATCACATCTTCTGACTTCATCCTTTCCTCCTGACGCCAACATGTCTGGGTTGGTACTCACAGCCTTTAGGAGTGCAAGTCAAATCCACAATACATTTATTTGGTATTTTATGTGCTAACATAAGAGGACAATTAATATTTATAAAGTATGGATAAGGCTGTCTTCAAAACTACCTGTAAATTTCACACTTCCATCCGCAGCGTCTGGCTAGTATTTCGATATACACAGCTTTTAGGAAATGCATTGTTGTGAAGCCAATCCATAGTACTTAGTCAAACAGAAGGCTGGTGGCCAGAGTCATTTAAGTGTAACTGAATCATCTACCCAAAAACTCACTCTTTAGCATCAACCATTTGAAATAAGTCACCCATTTGAAAGGCGCTTTAGTCCAGAACACCCACTGAAAAATGCTCTACAGTTGAATTATCTAAATGAGATTTAGGAAACCATTATGTAGCCTTTCTCCAGGCTAAATTCTAGACCAACGTACACAAAATTCTGGAGGAACACAACAGGTCAGACAGCACTGATGGAGATGAATGAACTGTCGACGTTTTGGGCTGAAACACTTCATCGGGACTGGAAAGGAGTTATCCTTGCTGAAATTGGAGAGTGGTGGGGAGAGGTAAAAATTTGTGTGGTAGTGAGGTCCCATTGAAGATGGCAGAAGTTGAAGAGAATGATGTGCTGAATGCGTTGCTCATGGGATGGTAGACGAGGACACAAGGAACTCTCACCCTCTAACACCATCTTGCCCATTCGTCCCTCCCCACTAATCTTCCTAGCATTTACCCTGCAGGTGGAAGATGTACTACACCTGCCCATTCACTTCCTCCCTCACCTCCATTCAGGGCACCAAACAGTCCTTCCAGCTGAGGCAACACTTCACCTGCAAATCTGTTAGGGTCATCTACTGTATCCAGTGTTCCCAATGTGGCCTCTGTGTTGATGAGACCCAACATAGATTGGGGGAACTGCTTTGTCGAGCACCTTCACTCCATCTACAACATGCAGGATTTCTTGTTGGCCTATCATTTTAATTCCAATCCCCATTCATCATTGTGACATGGTGGCCTACTCCACTGCCACAATGAGGTGACTCTCAGGTTAGAGGAGCAACACCTCTTATTCCATCTGGGTAGCCTCCAGCCTGATTACATGAATATTGATTTCTCCAAATTCTTGGTGATTTTCTCCCCTTCCGTATTTCCTGTTCTTCAATTCCCTACACTGCCCCTCCCTGACCTCTTCCCTTCTTCTCACCTGCCTATCACTCCCCCACTGCCCCTCCTTCCCTCTCTTCCATAGTCCACTCTCCTCTCCTATCAGATTCCTTCTCTTCAACCCTCACCTTTTCTGCCTATCACTTTCGGGCTTGTGGTCCTTCTCCTTCCCCCATTATTCTGGCTTTTTCCTCCCTCCTTTCCAGCCCTGATGAAGGGCCTCAGCCTGAAATGTTGACTGTTTAATATTCATTTCTATAGCTGCTGCCTGACCCAAGTTCCTCCAGCAATTTGTGTGTTGTGCTTTAGATTTCCAGCATCTACGGAATCTCTTGTGTTTACGAATTCTAGGCCAATGCTACAGGTTCCAAACAGCATATTTAATCTTGTCAGTGGTATGAAATCAACCTGTTGCTCTCAATCGACAACAATCAGTCATGTATATAAGCAGAATGCGAACAACCGCATATGTGATACACTCTAATACATCTCTCCTGTCAGATTCCTTCCTCTCCTGACCTTTCCAACCCACCTGGCTTCACCTATCACCTAGCTATACTCCTTCCCCTTCCCCCACCTTTTTCTTCTGGCATTTTCCCCCTTCCTTTCTGGTCCTGAAGAAGGGTCTCATCCCAAAATGTCGACTGTTTGTTCATTTCCATGGATACTGCCTGACCTGCTGAGTTCCTCCAGCATTTTGTGTGTGTTGCCTCTAATACATTTTGCCATCTTTATGAACAGTACAATTTCTTTACGAACCTACACTGCGTGTGTGACTTTTTGATCATAAAGATGCTTGCTGTACCTGCGTGTGTACTTGAAGTTACATTCACGCTCCTGCTCTCATTTTCCTTTTTCCCTCTACCTTTCTTTCAAGTAACTTTGTAAAACAGGAAACCAGTGTTGACTTCTTTTTGTCTTACTACTTATTTCAATTGCTGAGGACCCCTTTTTAAATCTAGTCACCAGGTAACAAAATCGAAATGGAAATCTGAAAAAAGAAATAGAAAATGCTGGAAGACTCAGCATTCCCAGTTTTGATGAAGGGTTGCTGACTAGAAATGTTAATTCTATTCCTCTCTCCACAGATGCTTCTTGAGTTTTTGAATACTTTCAGCATTGTTTAATTCCATGGGTGCTGAATTTTCTGCTTTCTGGTCTCTAGTCTCAATAGTAAGACCAAACAATTTGTGACTGTAATGCACAGTTGGACATGAGGATAGTTTCTATAAGCATTTATAAACTGTCCATCTAACAAACCTGAGCAACCGGGTGATCCATTGCTGCCTTATTTAGATGGGGTCTGGAGACTAACTATCATGGGATTGCAATTAGCATGTGGTGTCCTCAGTCCGTAATCAGTGAAATGCACAGGAAATTCTGGAATATCAGGAAGCAAGTTTAATAACATTACAAGCACTTGAACCTTAAATTTCTCAAAAAGCAAACTAAATCAGTAACGGCATTGATGTTAATGATATTTGGAATTTACTTTGCCTTCCCTTTATTGGCAGATAAGCAAAATAATAGTTATAATCACAGCATAATCAGTTTCAAATATGAATTAACAAGCTGATTTGGTTTTCAAATATTGTTCTTCCATTTATTTGAATATTATTACAAAACCATTGATCTGAGTCTGGATAGGAGTAGAATTTTTGAATGAAATGCTGCTGACTATCTAGCAAGTCCTGCAATAATCTGCATGAGTTTGATTGGGCAATTTTAGTTATATAGTGGATTCTGGGTAATTGGTCCATTTGTCAAGCAGGGCAGTCACTTATTTGGGACAGCTCTTAAGGAACAAAAACTAATTAAGAAAAAAGCCAGGATTCCCTTCATTTCTTCAGGACATTATGCCACTTAATTCGGAGAGGAGACTGGCTGAACAGTTTTTAACTAGCGTCAGTCATGTGCAGCTGTGTGGCTGTCAGACACTACACCCAGCTTAGAGTGAGCTTTTTTTAAATAGCTTCAGTTATGTGATTTGTGTTCAAAAAGCAATTATTTTTGTCATTGATTGCTCTCGATAATTATTCCTGCTGAATAAATAATTTTAATTCAAAATCATTTTGCTTACTGCAATTTCAAGCATTCAGGCCTGGAGATGTCAGAAGTGGTTTGGAGTGAAAATGAAATGATTTCACTGCTTCAACATGTTGGGAATACAAATAATTTGGAAGGATCTATTGACAATCATCTTGAATGTTACAATGAAAATGAAGATTTGAAGGATACAATCATTGATTGCATTGTATGAAGGCAGTTCATTTTCTGCAAGAGGTGTATGGCTGATTTTGTTCATTGTGTACACACTGGGTGAATTCCTCCATTGATAACTGTTTGGAGCTAATGCACAGTTTTGTAGCATTGTAGTACTATTGGTAGTGTTCTAATATGTTCTGTATTTCATTTAAATACATAATTTGCTACTCAGTTTTTTTTATATGCCTTTTAAACTATTTCTATGAAACTTTGGGCTAATTGGTGCAGCCACTTAATTGGGTGAAAATGTACTGATCCCAATTAACCGGAATCCAGTGTATATTATTATCCTTAATGCCACCATCCACTGACAATCACAGATATAGAAAAGCCATTTCAATGAAGTAAAACTGATCGTAATTGGTACTTGGGCATCTTTTTCAGAGATAATTTACAGTTTAAATCTTATTTTCAGCATTTTCCAAGAATTAGATTTTATAGGCAAAGGATTAACTAGATAAGACTTTGAGAACACAATTTCTACATTTTCCATGCTAATGGAAATCCATTAATCATTAGAAAAGCTGAAGCTATAAACAAAACTCTGTTGCTGGTAGAGTATCTCTAACAGTGAAAGTGGTTTGGAGATTTGAGCATACAAGTTTAGCCTTACTTTCCATTGATAGCAGTACCTTGCAAGGCGAGCAATGAAGCCAAGCAAACGTGTGTCTAATGAAGTGCCTGTTGCATCACACTGCTGAGATAGGACATGCGGTTGATAGCTTGAGCAGTGTTTACATGTGTGTATGTATTTAACTCCATGGTTCCATTCTTATATATCCGGTTACACAGAAAGGATCACCTTGATTACCACTCCATTATGCACATTATTACTTTTAATGTCCCATGGGAACCTAATTTGGGCTCCCTCGTTTTCTCAGCTGCATGGTGTCTCCCAAGGATATCATCTGAACATCGTGTCCACTTTCACACATGGTGATGAAATTTAACTCCAGTCCATCACTGCCAACACTACTCTTGAACCATCTGCTCGCATCATATATAAGCAAAAGTCACTTCTGACTAAGTAATAGATGCAGGTATGAAAGTGATGAGTGCACTCACTGAACTGGATTCGACCAAATGGACCAAATCATTCTCAGGGCTGCAGGCTATGTATAACTGTGCGAAGCTCTGTAATTTCCTCTTTAAACTTCTTTGCACCTCTTGCTATCTTCAAGATGTCTCAAAATCTAGGTCTTTGAATAAACTTTCTATGATTCACTTTATGCGGATTTGGGGACAAATGTATACACCTGACTATGAATCACTCAGTTCCTCAAGCCTGTTCTGGTACTAAACGATGTATTACTGCTCAGTTTGTAACCTAAATTACACATTTCTCTGTTGTACACCACAGTCCACACCCATGATTACAAAGACTCTATCTACCTACGACTTTTAAAGATTTTTTTCAACACCACCTTTTGAGGAAGAGTTCCAAAGAGTCCTGATTTTCTGAGAAAAACATTCACCTAATCCTATTAAATGGGTAACTCCTTATTTTTAAACAGTGATGACTAGTTCTAGATTCACCCACATGAGGAAATAACTTCTCAATGTTCACCAAAACAAGATCCCTCAGGTTCCTTGTTTGATAATTTTCCTGTGAAGTGTCTTGGAATGTTTTCCTATGTTAAAAACACTGAAGTACAAGTTATCTTCACAATCCAGACTGACATTTTGATGGAGTTCTGAGGGAGTAACTATATGACATAGGAGCAGAATTAGGCGATTCTGGCCCACCTGATTCTGTTCCATCATTCCATCATGGCTGATCCATTTCCATCTCAACCCCACTCTCCTGCCTTCTTCCCGTAACCTTGATACCCTTACTAATCAAGAATCTATCAACCGCTGCTTCAAGTATACAAAATGACAGCCTCCACAGCAGTCTGTGGCAATGTAATCCACAGACTCACCACCCTCTGGCTAAAGAAATTCTTCCTCATCTCTGTTCTAAATGGACATCCCTCTATTCTGAGGCTGTGCCCTCTGGTCCTAGAAGTACCCACTACAGTCATCCTCTGCACATCCACTCTGTGTGGGCCGTTCAATATTCAATAGGTTTGGATGAGATCCCCTCTCGTTCTTCTCAACTCCCGCGAGTGCAGTACTAGAGCCATCAAATGCTCCTAATACATTAACCCCTTCAGTCCCCGATTCATTCTTGTGAACCTACTCTAGATCAACTCCGATACGAGCAAATCTTTTCTTAAGTAAAGGGACCAAAACTGCTCAAAATACTCCCAAGTGTGGTCTGCTCAGGTTTGGTTGTCTGCTAACTTCACTGCGATTTGCCACTATGTAATGGACTGAAACTATGGGCCTACTCCAGCTGCTTACATCTTTGGGTTTATGGACTCAATTCTGTTCTGAATGCTGATGCTTGCTTTATTGTTTGCATGATTTGATTTTTTTTTTTTTTCTCGCTGTGATTTGGGTGTTGGTCTTTTTTAAAACTGGGATCTTTTGGGTTTCTTGTTTTCTGGCTGCTGCCTGTAAGCAGATGAATCTCAAGGTTGATTAATTTATACATACTTTGATAATAAAATGTACCTTGACTTTGACCGATGTCCTATAAAGCCTCAGCATTACATCCTTGCTTTTATATTCAGAGTCCTCTCGAATGCTAACATTGCATTTTTCTTCCTTACCACTGACTCAACCAGCAAGTTAACCTTTAGGGAATCCTGCACAAAGACTCTCAAGTCCCTTTTCACATCTGATTTTTGAACTTTCTCTCTGTTTAAAAAAGATAGTCTAGTTTCATGACCAGGCACTTCCCAACACTATATTCCATCTGCCACTTCTTTCCCCATTCTCCTAATCTGTCTAAGTCCTTTGGCAGACTCCCTGCTTACTCAACACTACCTGCCCCTTCTCCTGTCTTTGTATCATCCTCAAACAGCCACAAAGTCATCAACTCCATCATCCAAGTCATTGACATATAACCTGAAAAGAAGTGTTCCCAACACTGACCCCTGCAAAACATCACGAGTCACTGGCAGGCAACCAGGAAAGATCCCCTTTATTCCCACTCTTTGCATCCTGCCTGTCAACCAATTATCTATCCATGCTAATATTTCTCCTGTAATACCACTGGCTCGTATCTTCTTAAGCAGCTTCATGTGCCTCAGCTTGGCAGTCCAAGTAAGCAACATCCATTGACTCTCCTTTGCCTATCCTGCCTGGTATTTCTTCAAAGAATTCCAGCGGATTTCCTCTGAAGGAAACCATGCTGACTTTGGCCTATTTTATCATGTACCTGCAAGTACCCCTGAAAGCTCATCCTTAATGATGGACTCCAACATCTTCCCCACCACTGAAGGCAGCCTAACTGGCCAATAATTTCCTTTCTTCTGCCTCCCTTCCTTCTTAAAGGGTGGAGTGACATTTGCAATTTTCCTGTCCCTCAGAAATATTCTATAAACTTGTGATTCTTGAAAAATCATTATCAGTGCCTCCACAATCTCTTCAGCTAACTCTTTCAGAACCCTGGTGTATAGTTAATCTGGTCCAGGTGAGTTAACCTCCTTCAGACCTTCCAGCTTCCCAAGCACCTTCTTAGTAATAGCGATGACACTCACTTCTGCCCCTTGACACACTCGAATTTCTGTCAAACTGCTCGAGTCTTCCAGAGTGAAGACTGATGCAAAATACTGATTAAATTTGTACGCCATTTCTTTGTCCCCCATTACTACCTCTCCAGTTGTCCAGTATCCACCCTCGCCTCTATATATCTGGAAAAAAATGTTGGTATCGTCTTTTATACTATTGGCTAGTGTACCTTCATATTTTATCTTTTCCCAGTTTTATGGCTTTTTTGCAGTTGTCCTCCGTTATTTTTAAAAAATCCTCCTAATTCTCTAACTTCCCACTAATATTTGCTATATTATATATGTATCCTCACATTTGCTTTTATGCTGTTATTGACTGCCCTTGTCAGTCGCTCATCCTCCCTTTAAAATACTTCTTTATCTTTAGGATTTACCTACCTAGCATTTTCTGAATTGCCCACAGAAGCTCCAGCCACTGCTGTTCTGTCATCATCCTACATAGTGTCCTTTTCCAACCGACTTTGGTTAGCTCGTCTCTCGTGCCTCTGTAATTCTCTGTACTTAATTGTGATAATGACTTCAGCTTTTCCCTCTCAACCTGCAAGGTGAATTCTATCATATTATGATCACTGTCTGAAAGGTTCTTGTACCTTAAGTTCTCAAATCAAATCTGGTTCATTACACAACACCCTATCCAGAATTGCCTTTTGACTAAAGCAGTGGTCCCCAACCACCAGGCCGCAAAGCATGTGCTACCGGGCCACGAGGAAACGATATGATTTGGCGATATGAAGCGATATGAGTGAGCTGCACCTTTTCCCATTTCCTGTCACGCCCACTGTTGAACTTTAATGCATGCAAGGTCATCAGTGACCCAAAACGTGCAAAGGAATGGGTCCATGACCTATTTGTGAATGTTTCCGGTGAATCTTCCATGTCAGCGCGGGAAAAAGATCA
Source organism: Mobula hypostoma (assembly GCF_963921235.1). NCBI lineage: Eukaryota > Metazoa > Chordata > Chondrichthyes > Myliobatiformes > Myliobatidae > Mobula > Mobula hypostoma. The sequence goes on from NC_086104.1 coordinate 47,561,356, forward strand.
ACTCCTCGAGCTTGCAAATAACGGTGGGCTGAAAAGTATGTTTGACATAACATCTCTGCTGGCATTCTGGATCAAAGTCAAGACTGAATATCCTGAGATAGCCACGAAAGCACTGAAAACGTTGCTTCCATTTCCAACATCATATCGCTGCGAAGCGGAGTTTTCTGCAATGAATGCAACGAAAATTAAATTGCAGAATAGACTGGACATAAGGAACCCCCTTCGAGTATCGCTGTCTCCCATCACCCCTCGATGGGACCGTCTTGTTGCAGGGAAACAAGCCCAGGGCTCCCACTGATTCAGCGATGTTGGTGTGTTGCAATGATTTTATATGTTCATACGAGGAAAATATGTGCTGTGTGTTTAATATCAAAACGTTACTTAAAATGTTAAGATGCTATTGACTTATAAGTGACTTATAATTCAGTGGTCCCCAACCTCCGGGCCACAAAGAATGCAGCGGTACAGCAGTGGCCGGGACGCACCCAGCACATCTTTAAGAAAAAAGCTGAAATAAACAAGCTAATTGATAAGGTGCAAAAAAGGTTGGGGACCCCTGCACTAAAGGGCTCAAACACAAGCTTCTCTTAAAAAACTATTTCGTAGGCATTCTACAAATTCCCTCTCTCGGGGTGCAGCATCAACCTGATTTTTCCAACCTATCTGCATATTGAAATCCCCCATGACTATTGCAACATTACCCTACTCTATTTACATCCCTGTCCTATCTCCCACTGTAACTTGAAGCCCACATCCTGGCTGTTGTTTGGCGGCCTGTATATTACTCCCATTAGTGTATTTTTACCCTTGCAATTTCTTAACTTTACCCAGACAGGTTCTATGTCTTCAGATCCTACGTCACCTCTTCCTAAGGATATGATTACATTTTTTTTAACCAACCGAGCTATTCCACCCACTCTGCCTACCTGTATCGTTGGACGTTAAGCTTCCAACTATGATTCTCTTTCATCCACAGCTCAGTGATGTCCACAGCATCATACCAGCCAATCTCTAAATATGCTTCAAGATCATCAGCCATATTCTGTATAGTGTGCATTCAAATATCACACCTTCAGTCTTGTATCCCTTTTCAATTTTGCCCTACCATCTGCCTGTCCTTCCTCACAGTCTCACTACACACTGCGTCAATTTGTATACCAACTGCCCTGTTCTCAGCCCTGTCACTCCAGTTCCCATCCCCCTGTCAAGTCAGTTTAAACCCTCCCCAACAGCTCCTGCAAACCTGCCTGCAAGGATATTGGTCCCCCTCAGTTTCAGGTGTAACCTGTCCTTTTTGTACAGGTCATACCTTCCCCAGAAGAGATCCCAATGATCCAGATACTTGAAACCCTGTCCCCAGCACCCATTCCTCAGCCACTCATTCATCCGCCAAATCATACTGTTCTTCACTGGCACAGGTAGCAATCCAGAGATTACTACCCTGAAGATCCTGATTTCAGCTTTCTACCTAACTTCCTGTATGCTCTCGTGAGGGCCTCATTACATTTCTACCGATGTCATCAGTACCAATATGTACCAGGACTTCTGACTGTTCCCTTTGGAATGCTGTGGCCCCGATCCGAGTCATCCCTGACACTGACACCTGGCCGGCAACATGCGTCTCTTTCACCTCCACAGAATCTCCTTTCTGCATGAACAAAGGTCTAGCTATTCAAATGAATTGTTATAAACAAGTTCATCTGCTCTCTCAAATGATATTAGAAGACCAGAGGCCACTGTTTAGGGCAGAGGTATTCTTGGTGTCTTTGCCAATATTGCTAAACAGTATCTGGTTCTGAAAGTGCAGAATGTGGGGGCTTGGTGATTCCAAGCTAGCTGCTGTCTTCTTACATTAGAGCAACGACTAAACTTTAAGGATTCCATTGCCTGTAAAGAATTTTGAATTGTCTCGAAAGGGACATAGAAAGTAAAAGAAAATGTTGATCTGCTTTTTTTACACATGTTGACTGCAATGAATAATTTGGATTTCCTTATTTACAACTGTTCTCCATTTTGTCCGGTGAAATGGCATTAGGGTGAATTGAATTCCTGGCACCTACTGAGTGTGAAATTGTCATGTAGGTGTAAAGGAACACAGGAATGCACTGCAGCTGTTCTGAGTCTTAGAGGAATCTCAGGATCTAGTTCATTGGTATGTAACAAGAGCTGGTATTTGTAGAGATTGTTTATGCGAGTCTCCGTAAAAGGACGGATTTGAATTTGTGTTAAATGCAATGTTGACAGCAGTAGTAAACCCGTTTTATGGACAATGTGCTTAAACATATAAAGTTTACAAGAGTGTCCAGTAGATATCACTAGAGTGACAATGGTGACATTATTTTAGCAAATTATACTGATCTGAGAACACAAAGAACAGTACAGCACAGTACAGGGACTTCAAACCACCATGTTGTACCGACCCTTTAACCTACTTTAAGATCAATTTAACCATTCCCTCCCACGTTGCCCTCCATTTTTGCCCTTAATGTATTAGCTTCTGCCATCACTTTCGGCATACTTCTGTCTGTGTAAAAATACCTACATTTGAATCTGCCCCCTCTAATACTTTCCTCAAGCACCTTAAAGTTATGTCCCCTCATATTAGCCAATTCTGCTCTGGGAACAAAGTTTCTGACTGTCTACTCTATGCCTCTTATCATCTTGTACACTTCTATCAAGTCACCTCTCATCTTCCTCCTCTCCGACGAGAAAAGCCCTAACTTGCTCAGCCTGTTCATAAGGCATGCTCTCTAATCCAGGGAGCATCCAGGTTAATATTCTCTGCATACTCTTTAAAGGTTTCATATCCTTCCTATAGTGATGCGGACCAGAATTGAACACAATATTCCAAGTGTGGTCTAACCAGAGTTTTCAACTGAATCTCCCAACTAATGGAGGCCAACAAACACACCAGCACCTACATCATACACCGATTGACCAAATTGCACTGCAACTTTGGATGTATGAAAGTGACCCCCAAGATTCCTCTGTTCTCCCATGTTGTTAAGAATCTTGCCATTAGCACTGTATTTTATTTTCAAGTTTGAACTTCCAAAGTGCATCACTTCACACTTTCCCAGATTGAAGTCCATCTGCTACTTCTCAAGTCAGCTCTGCAACCTGACAATGTCCCATTTTAACCTATAGCAACCCTTTACACTATCCACATCACCAACCACCTTCACGTCATTTGCAAATATACTAATCCTACATTCCTCTTCTTCCTTCAAATCATTATAAAAATCCCAGAGCGGGGTTCCCAGAACAAATCTCTGCAGAACATCACTGGTCACCTACTTCAGGCAGAATACATTCCATACACTACCACCCTCTGCCTTCTGTAGGTAAAGTAATTCTGAATCCATGCAGCCAAGTTTCCCTGGATCCCATGCCTCTTAACTTTCTGAATGAACCTACCGTAGGGATCCTTATCAAATGCCTTCTTATAATCCACATATACCATATCCACTGATGTGCCTTTATCAATTTGTTGTGTCACTTCTTCAAAGAATTCAGTCATGCTCCAGCATGACCTAGCACTTACAAAGCCATGTTGACTATCCCAAATCAGATGGTGCTTCTTCAAATGCTTGTAAATCCTTTTCTCTTAAGAATCTTTTCCAGTTGTTTGCCCACCACTGGTGAAGGCTTGTTAGTCTATAATTTCCCTGTTACCTTTCTTGAATAAAAGAATAACACTTGTCACTCTCTAATCTTCTGGTGGGCTGGCTGCTGGTGTAGTGGCATTAACACTGGACTTCGAGGCGGATGGTGCTGAGTTCAAATCCGGCCAGGTCCCAACCTGGGCAGCAGTATTACTCACGTGGAAGAAAGGCTTGGCAATCCACTTCCATGTCTTGCCACGAAAACCCTATGGACAACTACGCTACCCTATTGGTCTCCATGAGTCAATGGCACTCAGCAGCAATCTTCTGGTACTCCTGTTGCCAGTGAGGACACTAAGATCATCGCCAAAGGCATAACAATCTCTTACCTTGCTTCCCATAGTAACCTGGGGTATATCCTATCCAGCTCTGGAAACTTACCTATCTTAATGTTCTTCAAAGTTCCGGCACATTCTCTTCCTTAATGTTGATGTGTTCCAGCATTTCAGCCCATTCTACACTGACGTCACGTTCGCCAGGGACCAAGATTTTATTTGAGATTCACTTTAGGAACAGCTTTTTCCCCTCTGCCATCAGATTTCTGAACAGTCCATGAACCCATGACCATTGCCTCATTATTACTCTGTTGCACTATTTATTTATTTTGTAACTTGTAGTAATTTCTATATCTTGCTCTGTACCGCTGTTGGAAAATCACAAATTTCTTGGACATATTTTCAGCGGTATTAAATCTGTTTCTATAACCCTCATATTCTTGCATATCTCTGATGCTTCTATGTATTTCCTGGAACTCCTGCTGATGGTTAAGAAGTCTTCAGTATACCCACAATAAAGTGATCACCCCATTTTTTTTGTTCCTTAAGTGCTTTCCTTGTGGCCATATTTGTAGAGCTTTTGAGGATATTCTCCCTCATTACCACCATAAAGGATTCCTTAAGCAACAGTAGAAAGCTAGTTCCACCTTTATATCCAACCCTGTCATGCCTGAAATTTCTCTATTCTGGAATGTTGAGTTGTCTGTCCTGCCCTTTATTCAAGCATGTCTCTATGATAATGATGATATCACATTTCCACTTGGAGATCTAACATCATTTGCCTTACTAGGCTGACTTCTTGCAGTAAAGTAGGCACAATTAAGCTTTACTTTTCTCCCAGTGTTTAATCACACCCATGTCTGCTCTGTATACTGGCTTAGTTTACCTTCTAAATTTGAGTGTACCTCTTTCCCTCCCCCAAATAATTGTGTATGTACTCTGTGCTCTATTCTGCTATAAAATTAGTTTAATTCCTTTCCAGCAGCACTAGCAAATCTTGGAGGTTGGACCTATTGCAATGCACATGCAAACTGTCCAGCTTACACAAATCTTACCTTTCCCAGAAATAGTCCTAATGATGCAGAAATATAAAGTCTTCCTTCCTACATCCTCCCTTTAGCTGCATATTCATCTAACCTATCATCCTATTCCAATGCAAATAGAACATGAAGTAAGCCAGAGATAAACAACTGTAGAGGTCCTGTACTATATGTTGCAGAGCCCCATGTTTCTTTTAACCTTTATCATTAGTTCCAGTGTGTACCTCAATGTCAGGCTGTTTACCCTCCCTACTTCAAACTGTTCTGTAATATTCTTGATCCAGGCAACAGAGAGGAAACATACCATATGATTCACATCTCCTGGCACTATGCCCTTGAACTCTTTCTATGCCTTCCTTGTACAGCAGAGCCTACCTATGATGTTCAATTTTAGCACTGGCTATAATCCTCAGAGATTACCACACTGCTGCCATTTTCCAACACAGAGACTCTTTTATGGAGAGAAATGCACTCTGAAGTTTCTCCAGCTCTCTGCCTGTCTTTCCCTTGTGTGGTGGTTTCCCATTCTTTCTCAGGTTGCTTTTCTTTAAGTTGCTGGTGCCAAACTCTTTTTTTAAAAAAAAGAAAAATGTATGCTATCCTTGCAACTTTCAGTCTCGTGGATATATGGTAGTGTCAGCAGTTGAGAGCCAGAAGCACTTCCTGGAGGTGTAGTCAACGCAATCTGCAAAGAACACAGAGTAACTTCCATATGCATCAACCTCTAAAACAGTTGTGACTTATTTCTCCTGCCATCTATATACTAAAGTTCTCATGCTCTGTTTGTCTGTTTGTGACCTCCAATTAGCCCAAACGGTGCATTACAGCGGCACTTTTTTTGACTAAATCGACTTAAAATGTGCTAACTTACAGAAAGCATGCAAAGTTCAGGGTTATATATTCGTATAAAATTGCTCACTCGTCAATCAACAGGCCCCGCTTTCCATAACCCGAGCTGATTCCATCTTCCATGGAAACTGCGACGTCACACCACCAGCCTCAGTAGCGCTCACTATGCTCACAGCAGCGACACCAACCGCAGCAAAAGGGCAGGGCTATCACGTCCGTTTAGGAGAGTGCCAACCACATCATCAAGAAAAATCAGCATCCTGGAGGCTTTGGTGTTACTGCTTCATATCTTCTATTAAGCATTAGGGTTAAAAAAAATATGGATAGCCTAATTATGTCACGTGGAAAGAGAAGGGGGACATTATGGTCAAGAGATGACGCCAAATATCGTCAGGAAGTGGCAAGGAGAGGGAGAGAACAACAATCGGATCAAGCCAGGGCCGCACAACTCCAGGATCAAAGAGTCAGGACGAAAAAGATGAGAGAAGAAGAGACAGAGGAGGACAGGCATCACATCTCCAAGATGACAACAATAGGCACAGAAGGAGGAGAGAACAAGAATCCGATCAGGCCAGGGCCGCACGACTCCAGGATCAGAGAGAAAGAACAAATGGTAGAGGAAGTGAAGAGACAAAGGATGAAAGGGCTGCACGTCTCCAGAATGACAAAAACAGGCAGAGGAGGAGAGGGGAAGAGACAGAGGAGAAAAGGAAAGATCAACTTGAGAATATGCGGCAAAGAGTACCCTATTGAATAATGAGCAAAAAGAAGTATATGAATATTTGTGCAACTGCTTGAAGGGTGGCAGATCAACCAGAAATGTTGTCATCAAAAGTGTCCCTCATTAAATGAGGAGGAGCTATATTTGTCTTGCTGTGCATCTTTTTTCTTGAATAAACTGAGTTTTTCTTCTTTAATTTCCAAAGCACATCACATCAGACTGCACTGCCTTTCTTTCAAAGGGTGCCCCAACGGGTCACCCGGTTGTCTAGTACCTGTTAATATTAGGAAGTATAATCTAATCTATTCCCACACTTCGCATGGACCATTTAAAAGAAATTAAAAATATTCACCAACTGCTTACCTGACATGCCAAATGGTTAACAAAGGCCAGGGCTGAGAGAATATGACAGACCTTCATCACCAAAGTCCACACCTTGTGAGCACCATACCCCAAGATCTGCTCCTCTTTGCTGTTTAGCTGTAGCCACCATTAATGTCAGGAAGGACCATGACTGCTGAATTTTCGGCAGAGTATTAAGTGTGGTATAGCATCTCTTTATTCCATGCTGATTTCATTGTCTTGTGCATGGTGTATTGTATATTTTAGCTTTGTTGAATTGGACCCTAATGCATTCCCTTGGCCTTGAGGGTATAAAATAAAATAAGGTATAATTCTCCTGCTGATGATGTCTCTCAGTACTTCAAAGATGCCTGGTTTTGAGCTACAAGACATTCTGAAGCTATTTCCTTTAACCCAACTGTAGTGGATTGTCTTCCTATCTGTGAAGCCTGAACTGCCTCCACTTGCACAAGTCGACCGGCAGCAAAGTCACTGTCACGATCTGTTGCAGACTGAGTTCAATGGATGTTGTTCTCCGTGACTCTGCCAGTTCAGCCAATGATGGTGCTTTGCTAATGTATTTTGAAGTCACCTACTGAGAGTATATTCCATTTCTTCAGTTTTCTCAGTATTTCAAAATATTTTTTTCAGGTGAAATCATCTTTTGAAGGAGGGTGGATTGTGATAAAAAGCAGAAGATTTTTCTGCCTATATTTGACTTGATGCTATGAGACTCAGTTTAGGGTCTGAGGTCCAATGATCCTCTATGCAATGGATGGAAAGTATCAATGACTGTACAACTGTAGATTTTTCCATGTATTATTGAGCTAGACAGCAGGGCAACTGGAAATGAAGGCAACATGGAAAGAACCAGATGCTGGATTCTGGTGCAGCAAACAATCTGCTGGAGGAGCTCAGCAGGTCAAGTAGCATCTGTAGCAAAAAGGGAATTGTCAAAAGTACAAAAGACCACCCAGTCTGTCCAGTTTTCATATATTCTTCATGTGTTTATGTATGTGGTTATATACAGCTGGGTGACTTATAAGACTGTTTTGGAAAGCAGTTAAGAGTTACCCACATGGCTGTGTGTCTGGACTCACAGATGAACCAAATTTGTTTGGGGGCCAAATTTCCTTCTATGGACATTTGTGAAGCAGCTGCTTCTTTACAAAATTCAGTATCTTAAATCATCAAATTATGTAATTAACTGAGTTTAAATATTCCACTGCCTTGTGCAAAACATTTGTCCAAGCTGCTATTTGCTGGCCTTTCACTATCACAACGAATTGAGAGAGTTCATGGTTTCAGAAAGTCCTCACTTTCTGACTTTAGCTCTTACCTTGCTAGCTATAATATTGTTTGCACATTCAGCCCCAGTGATACATTTAGTTTTCCTGCAATATTTGTGGTGTGGTTATCATACATTGTACCTCTAGATCAACAGTGTTATTCAACAGAACCAACAGCTAATCAATCTGTTCTCTCTCATTGCAGCTGATTTTGGAGATTATGGGCAGTATGAGTCTCAGGATTTCCTCAGGGAATATGTCTTGTTCCCAATGGTAAGTATAGTGGAAAAATCACCCTATGAACAAGATTGGAGATAAATTATATTGATCATAAATTCTGGAAGTGTGAGATTTGTGAGATATGTGTTGAAGATCCCTCCCTGCATAGCCTTTTTTAAATTTAGAGGATATGTTCATCTTTGTAAATGGTTCAGCCCACTTTACACAGAAACACCAACTCCAACTGGATGCACTCTTGAACTTTCAGCTTCAATGAGATTCCTCATGCTAGGCTCATTCAGAAACCCAGGAGGCATGGGGTCCAGAGAAACTTGGTAGCATGGATTCAGAATTGGCCTGCCCAAAGAAGGCAGAGGGTAGTAGTAGATGGAGTGTGTTCTGCCTAGAGGTCTGTGACCGGTAGTGTTCCACAGTGATCTGTTCTGGAATTCCTGCTCTTTTGTGATTTTTATATATAAATTCAATAAAAAGGTAAGTCAGTAGTTTTGCAGACGATATGAAAGTTGGCAGTTTTATGGATAGTGTAGAAGGTTGTTGCAGGTTACAACAGGACATTGACAAGATAAAGTGCTGGGCTGGTAAGTGGCAGATGTGGTTCAATCCAGAAAAGTGTGAAAGATCAAGCTTGAAGTGGCAGAATATAAAGTTGATGGCAGAATTCTTAGAAGTGTGGAGAAACAGAGGAATCTTGGGACTGAAGTCCATAGCTCCCTCAAAATTGCTATGCAGTTTGATAGGGTGGCTAAGAAGGCGTATGGTGTGTTGGCCTTGGTAGTTTCTGGGGGTTGAGTTCATGTATCATGAGGTACAGATGTAGCTCTATAAAGGTCTGGTTGAACCTCCCTTGGAAAATGGTGTTCTGGCCACCTCATTATAGGGAGGATGAGGAAGCTTTAGAGAGAGTGCTGAAGAGATTTACCAGGATGCTGCCTGGATGACAGAGTGCGTCTTACGAACATACGTTGAGTAAACTAGAGCTTATCCCTTTAGAGTGAAGGAGGATGAGAAGTGACTTTATGGAGGTGTACAAAATGCTAAGAGGCATAGACAGAGTGGACAATTAGCACCTTTTTTTCCAAGATGGCAGTGGCTAACCTGAGAAGACCTTTAAGGTGATTGGAGGGAAGTATGGGGGCGGGGTGTTAGCGGTAGGTCTTTGCATACAAGTTCATGGAATGCACTGCTGGGGTTGGTGGTAGATGCAGATATATCAGGGACATTTAAGAAAGTCTTAAATAGTCACAGATCTCCCCTCATTCTTTTACACTCCAGGGAATTGTCCTAACCTATTCAGCCTTTTCCTATAACTCAGGTGCTCAAGTCCCACGTACTTCTGTAAATTTTCTCTGCATTCTTTCAACCTTATTGATATACTTACTTAGGTAGATGACCAAAGCTGCACACAATACTCCAAATTAGGCCTCACCAATGTTGAATACAACTTCAGTCTAACATCCCAACTCCTGTACTCGGTACTTTGTTTTATGAAGGGCAAGGTTGCAAAAGCTCTCTTTTACAACACTATCTACCTGTGATACCACTTTCAATGAATAATAGAACTGTATTCTCATATCCCTCTGTCCTACCACATTCTTTAGTACCTTACAGTTCACTGTACTAGTCCTACCCTGGTTTGACCTCCCAAAGAGCAACACCTCAGACTTGATAGTCAAATAATATTGTGAAAACAATAGAAAAGGGAAAGAGAACTAAAAAAGTTAAGCCAATTTTTTGAGAATTGTTCAGAAATATCGTGTAATAGGATGAATATTATGTACATAGATTCTGTAAGGATATCAGGAGCAAATGGGTAGCCAGGATAAGAGTGTCTGCACTTAGGTGGAGGAGTTGTTGGAGCTGGGCACAATCACTTAGTTTAAGAACTACTTAGGTGTATGAATATGCAAAGCAAAGATGGATATGGACTTAATGCAGGCAAATGGAATTTGTGTAGGTGGGCGACAAGGTTAGCCTGGCTATGTGAGGTTAAGGTACCTGTTTCTGTGTTGTAAAGCTGAACAATAAAGCTTTGCTTGACTTTGAAGTATCTTCACTGGTTTAATATCACTATTTGTGTTAGTATCACCACTGTGTGCATTCAAAATTTTAGCACACGAGCCTGCTCACAGCCTAGTGGTTGATCAGTAACTTCCAAGACTATAAAAGCATATTGCATTCAAAGCCGTGCCATCTTGACTCTAGATGACTTGAATAGGTAACTAAATTATACAATGTACTACATAAAGCAAACATTGCCTCAAAGACGAGTCATGTTGCAGGGCTAGTAAGTTGTCTTAATGATAAAGCTCAAGTAATTGATTGCTACTTGGAAGGATCTGTCCTTGTATTGATATCAGACATCAGGAATCAACTGGTGATGTCCAGAGGCCAACCCACGCTCAGTAGGTATACATAATGTACACATACCTACCATATGGGCACTAACCATTAAGCACTGGCATTGCTTTGGCGTCACTGCCTGTGTACGTAGTGCAGGAGCGCACACTCACTTACACTAGCTCACACTAACTCCTTAAGATATTCAAAGGCATTGCTGTTATTGAATCGTCCAGCATCAATGTCTTTCCTTTAGACCACTATTGACCAGGAATACGACTGGACCAGCCACATAAATACAGTGGCTGCGAGAAGAGATTAAGATGGTTGATGCCCTGTGAGACCAACCTCCTGACACCCCAAGCCTTCTCCCTATCTACAATGCACAAGTCATGGATGTGATGTAATACTATCCACTTGCTAGAATGAATGATGTCATTCCGGAAATCAGGCCATTTCATTGCTACCCCATCCACCACGTCAAATATATGTTTATCAAAGGGTGGTTGAGATCCGGAGTTCATTGTCTACCAGGGTGCAGGGGAAAGAATAATCTATAGAGCTTCAAAGGAAGAATAGGATAACAAAATTTATAGGATTGCACCATTTAGAAATGGCATCGAATCACTGTGCTAAATGGGCTCCTGTCTTGTCAACTATTCTTTGAATTTATTTTCAAAGGATTTGAACTCAGGTGGCAAATGAATAAATTATTGGATATTCCCTAACTGGCTGTTGTCCATTCAGTCATACAACTCTCTTGCATGTTCTGTTTTATTATCAGTAGAGAATACTTTTTTGTGACTTGCAATGCATTTTTAAATGTCATGCAAGCAATTCCCCATTTTGATATTTGGGCATTGATTCTTGATTGAATTGGAAATCTTTTTACTGAAGTGTCCAAAATCAGAAAAAAAGCATTGTGTTTAAGATGAGTTCTGTTTTATAGCACTGAATCTCAAATCTCAAATCTCAAAGCTGAAAATGGAGGCAACCAAATTAAAGGGGTGCTTGACATTGCAAACATGTGGTAAAGGTGTTGGGATCAGGCTGATGAAGGATGCAAATTAAAAGTAGTTTATCTATTAAAAGCAGTGACTGAGCCCAACTTTAGGTGTTGATTGAAACCAAATTGGGAGTTATTATTTAACTCATATGCAAGTAGATTTGTTGTCTTTATTTAATATCTGCATTACATATAGTAACAGCATAAATTTGTTGTAGGAACCAAGTCAAAGAAGAACTTAAAGCAATGGGGAAAGAGCAGGTGGCTGGAACTAGTTAGTCTCAAAGAGCCAGTCTAGTCATGACATGCCAACTGGCTTTTCCTGTTCTTTGCTGTTGTAAGATTTGGTTATATGCAATACATACTAAGCACATTTTCCCAATTCTGGCGAGAAACCCATTAGTTAATGGGTCAGAACCTTGTGAACAAAAATGCATGCTAAATGTTGGACAGGAAAAACAAATCACAACATTGTTTACTGCAATAGTGTTTTTTAAAGTTTAAAAAAAGTTTCATTTGGAAACTATGTAGCTTGCAAATAAATGTACTTGCAAATAAATAAATTCTCTTGAACTTCCCACAATATGAACTTTTAATATTGCCATTCTTTCTCACCACATCTGAACAACTCACGTGAAACCTTGCATATGTACAAGTATTGCAAATGGAAGATTTATCAATATGAGAAACAGCACAGCATGTAAAATCAGTGCAATGTTAAAAGCTCCATGTTGTTTTTCACTGGTGAAAATTAAATATAACCGTTGTTTCTGTGTTGCCATTAACATTTTAGGCCAGTGGAGCAGACAAACACACCAGCTGATTTCCCATGCCTTGTGCTCCAGAGCTGCCTTTGATGTTTGCTTCTGTCAGTGAAATATGCTAAAACCTGATCCAAAATAATACAAAGGCAGCACTTCATGCCTGCAGGCAGCTCTACACCTGAAGGGTGCTATCTTTTGTTTCTGATTTCCATGCCAAGGCATGACTACACATTTGAAGTTATTTTTTTGTATGAACATCAAACACACTTGATTTCTTTCAGGGTGTTTTTTTCTTCTCTTTAAATCGGAAGAAAGTCTTTTTGACTTTGCAGGTGCAGTTGATCTAAACATTCTGAGGCCATGTCTCAAATTAAGCCCATTGGATAATTTCCCAACTGCAACCACTAGACCACAACTTTCTGCTGTAAGAGCTGTTATTATTTTTTTAATGTTTGAGGATGAGTTTCAAAGGTAGTTGCAAGCATCACTTGGGTACATACCAGTGATGTCAAAGCCACTTGAGAATAGTTAACTTTTCTAAATTCATCAGATTTATCAAATAAATCAGTTGACTCTATAACCCGAGAAATAGAGTGTTGCAAAGAGTGAGCTGTGAATACATTACATTACATAATTAGCCGGACACAGTTGCAACCTTTTTGTCATTGTTTAAGGCAATACAATGCCTAATCATGGGAAGGGCTGGGCATGGTTTGAAGGTAGCTCTTTTGAAAATAACCTTTGCCAGGTACCTGTTCAATTTGTTGCCTTGGAGAAACTGATGGTATGGCTTTAGTGATTTGTCCTGCTCCTAATTTGTGCTTTGTTGTTGGGAAACAGTTGGCAATGATGCACGTCCATTTGGTATTTGGATTGAGCGTGGCTTTAATAAGTCAAATTTTATTTTCTCTTCTAGTAGCTTCTTGGAATCCTAGAATATGCTGCTTTTCATTGGTTTTGTAGCACAAGTTCGCAAACCTCAAAATGTTGGCAGAATAGTAATTCTAATGTGCCCTGTTGATCTTTCTCTGAGATCTTGGAAAGGCAGCAGAATCTCTGGGGGAAAATCGTTGGGATATCTTGGCAGAACAAAAGATGAAGCAATGTGTGCTGGTGAAATCCAGTTGTAACCTTATTTCCTCCAGCGCCCATAAGTAGAAATGGGAAGCAGGGTTTAATATAACTCCTCTCCCTGCCCAAAGGAACTCAAAGTTTTGTTGTAAATAGAACTCATCAATGTCAGAGCCTCACTTGATGTAAGCAAAAAGTTAAATGCACTCTTGCCCAAGGAGACCCAAGCAACAATGATGACACTGAATTTCAACTTTATGTAATATGTATGCCGAATAGGGTGGAAGATTTATTCTTCTGTGATATGTTTACAGGACTGGACTCAGGATGAACGGATGTTGGAGGAAATGACGAGGAAGGTAGCAATGCAACACCAGGCCTACAGGTAAGAAGGTCTTCTGTGCAGCAGAATTTAGGCCAGATAACCAGGTACAGTGATTTATAAGACCTCAGTTTCTGATGGTTGTCACATCAGAATACTAAGAATAGATGCTGTGTTATAGTCTGATACCACTTTATAAATATTTGTAAGCATGCCCCTGTGCTTATTCATGAGACTGCTTTGGACAGATCCTTGCTTTCATTTTGTTTATTTTTAAATATCTTACTATCAGTGTATCAAAATTACTGCATTATAGAATATCCTAACCTTGAGCGTTGACCAGATTGGCAAGGTATAATTCTATTCTGTTTTCTAGGAGTGAATACCTTTGAAAAACTAATATTGGATCAAAACGCAGATGCACAGTTGAAATAAAAACAGAAAATGCTAGAATCAGTCAACAGGTCTGCCAGCATGTGTGCAATATGTGTTAAGAGTTACCTTTCAAGTTTAAGTTAAAAGATTCTGAACCTGAAACATCAATTCTGTTTCTTGTTCCACAAGTGCCATCTGACCTGCTTACTGTTTCCTGTATTTTATGGTATCATTTCATATTCCAGCATCTGCAGCTTTTTTGCCCCAGCAGTGAATCATTGTTTTAACACTATCAATTGACAGTGTTGATCGTGTAAAAACCGATGTAGACAAGAACCTAAACGCAAACAACAGGAATTCTGCAGATGCTGGAAATTCAAGCAACATACATCAAAGTTGCTGGTGAACGCAGCAGGCCAGGCAGCATCTATAGGAAGAGGCGCAGTCGATGTTTCAGGCCGAGACCCTTCGTCAGGACTAACTGAAGGAAGAGTGAGTAAGGGATTTGAAAGCTGGAGGGGGAGGGGGAGATGCAAAATGATAGGAGAAGACAGGAGGGGGAGGGATAGAGCCGAGAGCTGGACAGGTGATAGGCAAAAGGGGATACGAGAGGATCATGGGACAGGAGGTCCGGGAAGAAAGACGGGGGGGGTGACCCAGAGGATGGGCAAGAGGTATATTCAGAGGGACAGAGGGAGAAAAAGGAGAGTGAGAGAAAGAATGTGTGCATAAAAATGAGTAACAGCTGGGGTACGAGGGGGAGGTGGGGCCTAGCGGAAGTTAGAGAAGTCAATGTTCATGCCATCAGGTTGGAGGCTACCCAGACGGAATATAAGGTGTTGTTCCTCCAACCTGAGTGTGGCTTCATCTTTACAGTAGAGGAGGCCGTTTATAGACATGTCAGAATGGGAATGGGATGTGGAATTAAAATGTGTGGCCACTGGGAGATCCTGCTTTCTCTGGCGGACAGAGCGTAGATGTTCAGCAAAGTGGTCTCCCAGTCTGCGTCGGGTCTCACCAATATATAAAAGGCCACATCGGGAGCACCGGACGCAGTATATCACCCCAGTCGACTCACAGGTGAAGTGATGCCTCACCTGGAAGGACTGTTTGGGGCCCTGAATGGTGGTAAGGGAGGAAGTGTAAGGGCATGTGTAGCACTTGTTCCGCTTACACGGATAAGTGCCGGGAGGGAGATCAGTGGGGAGGGATGGGGGGGACGAATGGACAAGGGAGTTGTGTAGGGAGCGATCCCTGCGGAATGCAGAGAGAGGGGGGAGGGAAAGATGTGCTTAGTGGTGGGATCCCGTTGGAGGTGGCGGAAGTTACGGAGAATAATATGTTGGACCCGGAGGCTGGTGGGGTGGTAGGTGAGGACCAGGGGAACCCTATTCCTAGTGGGGTGGTGGGAGGATGGAGTGAGAGCAGATGTACGTGAAATGGAGGAGATGCGTTTAAGAGCAGAGTTGATAGTGGAGGAAGGGAAGCCCCTTTCTTTAAAAAATGAAGACATCTCCCTCGTCCTAGAATGAAAAGCCTCATCCTGAGAGCAGATGCGGCGGAGACAGAGGAATTGCGAGAAGGGGATGGCGTTTTTGCAAGAGACAGGGTGAGAAGAGGAATAGTCCAGATAGCTGTGAGAGTCAGTAGGCTTATAGTAGACATCAGTGGATAAGCTGTCTCCAGAGACAGAGACAGAAAGATCTAGAAAGGGGAGGAAGGTGTCGGAAATAGACCAGGTAAACTTGAGGGCAGGGTGAAAGTTGGAGGCAAAGTTAATAAAGTCAACGAGTTCTGCATGCGTGCAGGAAGCAGCGCCAATGCAGTCGTCGATATAGCGAAGGAAAAGTGGGGGACAGATACCAGAATAGGCACGGAACATAGATTGTTCCACAAACCCAACAAAAAGGCAGGCATAGCTAGGACCCATATGGGTGCCCATAGCTACACCTTTAGTTTGGAGGAAGTGGGAGAAGCCAAAGAAGAAATTATTGAGAGTAAGGACTAATTCCGCTAGACGGAGCAGAGTGGTGGTAGAGGGGAACTGATTAGGTCTGGAATCCAAAAAGAAGCGTAGAGCTTTGAGACCTTCCTGATGGGGGATGGAAGTATATAGGGACTGGACATCCATGGTGAAAATAAAGCGGTGGGGGCCAGGGAACTTAAAATCATCGAAAAGTTTAAGAGCGTGAGAAGTGTCACAAACATAGGTCGGAAGGGATTGAACAAGGGGTGATAAAACAGTGTCGAGGTATGCAGAAATGAGTTCGGTGGGGCAGGAGCAAGCTGAGACAATAGGTCGGCCAGGACAGGCAGGTTTGTGGATCTTGGGTAGGAGGTAGAAACGGGAAGTGCGGGGTGTGGGACCTATAAGGTTGGTAGCAGTGGATGGGAGATCCCCTGAGCGGATAAAGTCGTTGATAGTGTGGGAGACAATGGCCTGGTGCTCCTTGGTGGGGTCACGATCGAGGGGTAAATAAGAGGTAAATCCGCGAGTTGTCGCTGTGCCTCGGCAAGGTAGAGGTCAGTACGCCAGACTACAACAGCACCCCCTTTATCAGCGGGTTTAATAATAAGGTTAGGATTAGTGCAGAGGGAGTGGAGAGCAGAGCGTTCGGAAGGAGTGAGGTTGGAATGGGGACAAGGTGCGGTGAAGTCGAGACGGTTGATGTCCCGTCGGCAGTTGGCAATAAAGAGATCCAGAGCAGGCAGAAGACCAGAGCGGGGTGTCCATGAAGAAGAGGAGGGTTGAAGATGGGAGAAGGGGTCATCGGTGGGGGTGGAAGAGTCCTTGCCGAAGAAGTAGGCTCGGAGACGGAGACGGCGGAAGAAAAGTTCCGCATCGTGGCGAACACGGAACTCGCTGAGGTGTGGGCGAAGGGGGACAAACGTGAGGCCCTTACTGAGAACAGAGCGTTCTGCCTCCGACAGTTGAAGGTCGGAGGGGATGGTAAAGACCCGGCACGGATGAGAGCTGGGATCAGAGGGGGGAGGGGGGAGGCTGGGGGTGTCAGTGGAGAGGGGAGGGTTGGGGTGAGAGAAAGATGGAGCCTCTGAGGGCCCAGGAGCTGACGGTGGTATCTGAGGAAGACGGGGTTGCAGAGTGGTGGTGGGGGAAGGGGAGACGGGAGTCACAGCAGCAGCACATAAAGACCCGGCCTGGAGTTCAAGGCTGGAGTCGCAGTTGGTGGTTGCACAATCGCTGTGAAGGTGTCCATGGTCGTTGCTGGAGTCCATTTTAACACATTTTAATTCCACATCCCATTCCCATTCTGACATGTCTATCCACGGCCTCCTCTACTGTAAAGATGAAGCCACACTCAGGTTGGAGGAACAACACCTTATATTCCGTCTGGGTAGCCTCCAACCTGATGGCATGAACATTGACTTCTCTAACTTCCGCTAGGCCCCACCTCCCCCTCGTACCCCAGCTGTTACTCATTTTTATGCACACATTCTTTCTCTCACTCTCCTTTTTCTCCCTCTGTCCCTCTGAATATACCTCTTGCCTATCCTCTGGGTCATTCCCCCCCCCCCCCGTCTTTCTTCCCGGACCTCCTGTCCCATGATCCTCTCGTATCCCCTTTTGCCTATCACCTGTCCAGCTCTCGGCTCTATCCCTCCCCCTCCTGTCTTCTCCTATCATTTTGCATCTCCCCCTCCCCCTCCAGCTTTCAAATCCCTTACTCACTCTTTCTTCAGTTAGTCCTGACGAAGGGTCTCGGCCTGAAACGTCGACTGCGCCTCTTCCTATAGATGCTGCCTGGCCTGCTGCGTTCACCAGCAACTTTGATGTATGTTGCGTAGATAAGAACCTCTCTCTTTGAACCTCTCTTTTCTCTTTGAGAATTCTTTCTTCTTCAATTTTTTTTGATCTTCTCTGATATCTTATACTTTGAATTCCAAACACCATTGTTATTAAGGGTTTGTTGTCTTCTCTAGTGGGATGCCACCTGCAGAGGCAGAGTTGCTATATATCAAGGAGGTGGAACAACTTGAAGGCTTTGGGCAAGAAAGTTTTCCGGCCAAGGTAATCAGAAGCTAACTTAACTTCAGATGGAGTTTTTCTTATGTTTAAGCATTTTACTAGTGCATTGTAAATTTAGTTGCTGCTGTATTCAAACTACACTTCTCATGCGACTGATGCAATGCAAAAAAAAATCTGAAATAGAATTTAATATTCTGTATCAGTGAGGATTGATGTCCATTTTCAGAGTGATATAAAAACAGAATAAATGTTAGAAACCCTCAGCAGGCCAGACAGCATCTGTGGAAGAAGCTACAAAAAGGCGTAAAATTAGTCAGCTCCATCTTGGGTACTAGCCTCCATAGTACCTAAGACATCTTCAAGGAGCAGTGCCTCAAGAAGGTGATGTCTATTATTAAGGACCACCACCACCCAGGGCATGTCCCCTTCTCATTGTTACCATCAGGAAGGAGGTATAGAAGCCTGAGGGCACACACTCAGTGATTCAGGAACAATTTCTTCCCCTCTGCCATCCGATTCCTAAATGGACATTGAACCCATGAACACTACCTCTGTTTATTTTAAAAATATGTAAGTTCGGTTTTTGCACTACTTTTAGTCTATTCAATATACATATATATGCTTACTGTTAATGATTGATTCATTTTTCTTTCTATATTATCATGTATTGCATTGAACTGCTACTGCTAAGTTAACAAATTTGACAACACATACCAATGATAATAAACCTGATTCTGATTCTGCAAAGAAAAGCAGAGTTAATGTTTCAGACTGAGGTCCCTTCATCAGAGAAAGTGATTTGCTGTTTTCTATTCCAATTTTAGCAAAGGATCTTAGATCTGAAATGTTAAGTGTTTCTCTTTCCACAGATGCTGCCTGACCCACTGAGAGATTCTAGCATTTTCTGTTCCTCTTTCCAATTTTCAACAAACAATAATGCAGACACGTTGTAAGGAAAGCACTTACAGTGCTGCAGAGGGGAAAACCAGAAGATTTCAGAGGGGGTTCATTTCCATAAGGAACTATGCTATGGTCTACTGTTAATAGCTTTAAGATTTAAATGATTAAAGCATGCCATTCAATTATTTGGCTTTGGTTCCAAATGTAGTTATGAACTGCTCAATCTTTCTGTTGGGTAGTGGGTGATGGGGGAAGGAGAGAGGAATACCTACTTCTGCAAAAAAAAAGTTTATACTGAGGAAACAGAAGTAACTTGAAGCTGGTATCACCCAAGTGTATTGTAAAGGTTGTTACCGTTAGCATTATTATCATTTTAACAGTTACTTGAACAATTGTAAGAGCTTTAGTAATTCAAGAATGCTAAGTATGTCTTTTGAAATGTTAAGTACCATCCAGCAGCATTCCTTCTAGGATTCCAAAAAAATTAATTAGCTGGACCGGCATAATATCCAGAAGTTTAGTGAAGTGTTTTCAAGCTGCTTTATCCTGTACTTGCTCAGTTGCTAATTCTATATTTCAGTAGTAGTGAATCATATACGGCATAATTCTTTAGATTCAAGATCATTTTCATAATGCTTCCAAATTAATTATTGGGGAAATTTTTCAACCTGATTAGCAGGTATATAAGGTTAAAATGTAGACCATCCCTTTCCTGATCCATTTTTGTTGATTTTCCCATTCAAGCACTCCTGCTTTTAAGATTGGTCTTGGGTGAAGGGTTCATTAGAACTTGGATCCAGAAATGTATTTGGGATCTTGATGGTGTTTTAGAAAAGAACTGGATACTTGCCGTAGGGCACCTGCCAGGTAAATGTTGGGAATTCTGTGAGGCCCTTGAAGTTCAAAGTTCAAAGTAAATTTATTACAAAAATACATACAGTGGCATGCAAAAGTTTGGGCACCCTGGTCAAAATTTCTGTTACTGTGAATAGCTAAGCGAGTAAAAGATGAACTGATTTCCAAAAAGCATAAAGTCAAAGATGACACATTTCTTTAATATTTTAAGCAAGAAAACTTCTTATTTTCATCTTTTACAGTTTCAAAATAACAAAAAAGGAAAAGGGCCCGAAGCAGAAATTTGGGCACCCTGCATGGCAGTACTTAGTAACACCCCCTTTGGCAAGTATCACAGCTTGTAAACGCTTTTTGTAGCCAGCTAAGAGTCTTTCAATTCTTGTTTGGGGGATTTTCACCCATTTTTCCTTGCAAAAGGCTTCTAGTTCTATGAGATTCTTGGCTGTCTTGCATGCACTGCTCTTTTGAGGTCTATCCACAGATTCTCGATGATGTTTAGGTCGGGGGACTGTGAGGGCCATGGCAAAACCTTCAGCTTGCGCCTCCTGAGGTAGTCCATTGTGGATTTTGAGGTGTGTTTAGGATCATTATCCTGTTGTAGAAGCCATCCTCTTTTCATCTTTGGCTTTTTTACAGACGGTGTGATGTTTGCTTCCAGAATTTGCTGGTATTTAATTAAACTCATTCTTCCCTCTACCAGTAAATGTTCCCCATGCCACTGGCTGCAACACAAGCCCAAAGCATAATCGATCCACCCCCATGCTTAACAGTTGGAGAGAGGTTCTTTTCATGAAATTCTGCACCCTTTTTTCTCCAAACATACCTTTGCTCATTGTGGCCATAAAGTTCTAGTCAAAAGGTTCAAAGGAACATCTAAACAAGCCTGATGCATTTTGGAAACAAGTCCTGTGGACTGATGAACTTAAAATAGAACTTCTTGCCCGCAATGAGTAAAGATATGTTTGGAGATTAAATAACAGCAGATTCAATTAAATACCAGTAAATTCTGGAAGCAAACATCACACCGTCAGTAAAAAAGCCAAAGATGAGAAGAGGATGGCTTCTACAACAGGATAATGAACCTAAACATACCTCAAAATCCACAATGGACCACTTCAAGAGGTGCAAGCTGAAGGTTTTGCCATGGTCCTCACAGTCCCCTGACCTAAACATCATCGAGAATCTGTGGATCGACCTCAGAAGAGCAGTGCATGCAAGACGGCCCAAGAATCTCACAGAACCAGAAGCCTTTTGCAAGGAAGAATGGGTGGAAATCCCCCAAACAAGAACTGAAAGACGTTTAGCTGGCTACAGAACGCGTTTACAAGCTGTGATACTTGCCAAAGGGGGTGTTACTAAGTACTGCCATGCAGGGTGCCCAAACTTTTGCTTCAGGCCCTTTTCCTTTTCTGTTATTTTAGAACTGTAAAAGATGGAAATAAAAAGTTTTCTTGCTTAAAATATTAAAGAAATGTGTCATCTTTGACTATATGCCTTTTGGAAATCAGTTCATCTTTTACTCGCTTAGCTATTCACAGTAACAGAAATTTTGACCAGGGGTGCCGAAACCTTTGCCTGCCACTGTATATCACCACATACAACCTTCAGATTAATTTTCTTGGAGGCATTCATAGTAACTACAAAGATACAAAAGAAAACCCAAACAAAATGAGTGAGTGAGAGAGAGAGAAAAAAAAGAAAAATATGAATAAATTTCAAGGACATGAATTGAAGAGTCCTTGAATATGAGTCGCAAGATTGTGGGAACAGTGCAGTGTTGGGAAAGTGGTTATCGCCTTTGGTTCAGGAGCCTAATGATTAAGAGGTAATAACTGTTCCTGAACCTGGTGGTGTGAGCCCTGACACTCCTGTACCTCCTTCCTGAAGGTAGCAGCAAGAAGAGAGCATGACCTGGTTGGTGGGGGTCCTTGTTGATGGATGCTGTTATCCTGCTTTACTGTGACTGGGCTGTACCCATTTCTTTTTGTCAGATTGTCTGGCATTAGTGTCTCCACACCAGGCTGTGATGCAACCGGTCAATATATCCTCCACCGCATATCTATAGAAATTTGTTAGGAGTTTTAGATGTCATGCTGAATCTTTGCAAACCCGTTAGGAAGTAGTGGTACCACTGTACTTACTTTGTAATGACACTTACATGCTGAACCCAGACCTACCCTCTGAAATGGTAACAATGAAGAATTTAAAGTTGTTGACCCTCTTCCACCTCTAATTCCACAATGAGCACTGTGTCATGGACCTCCGGTTTCCTTCTCCTGTAGTCAATGCTGACTTGTCTTGTTGACGTTGAGTGAGAAGTTGTTGTGGTACCACTCAGCCAGGTTGTCAATCTCCCTCCTATATGCAGCAAACCTAAATATGGCATTAGAGCTGTGCTTCACCTCACAGTTGTAAGTATAAAGCGAGTAGAGCAGGGGGGTAAGCACACAGCCTGGTGGTGCACCTGCGCTGATGGATATTGTGCAGGCCATGTTGTTGCCGATCTGAACTGACTGGGATCTACAAGTGAGGAAATCGAGCATCCGATTGCACAAGGAGGTATTGAGGTCTTGGCCTTGGAGCTTATTGATTAGTTTTGAGGGGATGATGGTGTTGAATGCAGAGCTGTAGTAGTCAATGAAGAGCATCTTGATGTATGCACCTCCACTGTCCAGATGTTCCAGGGCTGAGTGAAGAGCTGATGAAATGGCATCTCCTGTTGACCTGTTGTGACGGTAGGCAAACTGGAGCCAATCCAAGTTGCTCCTCAAGCACGATTTGTGCCAGTTTCGTGCCTAAACCTTACTGCCTTTTCTCCTTCAGTAAGGAGATATTAAATGAGGGGCTGGAAAACTGAAATATGCTGGTCTCAGAATTACTGCGGAATGAATGTCAGATGTCATGTTGCTTCATCATTTTCATGAATGCTTGCTTTCTTTTAACAGGACAGCATTGGAAATGATGCTTTTATTGGCATTTCCTTTATGGGAATATTTGTAAAGCACAGGAATGGACGTCCAACTACAACATATAGGTAAGCACAGATATAAAAGCGTAGACATTCAAGTGTAATTCTGATTTGAACTTTGAAGTGTGTTGGGAATGTTTGTTCTTCTTTTCAGTTGCCCCTCAGTAGATGTTTTTGCTTTATATAGTGCCCTATACAGTGTCATTGATAAGTCGGGAGGAGGGGCAAGTGACCCAACAACAGTCTGTTCTGAGAGCACAGAAGTATGTGCCAGGACTATATATGCTGAGTCCTTGCATAACTTTTCCTTCTGTTACGTTTGGCACTGTTCCTGTTCCTATTAGTCAGTTTTCAGATTGAGTGATTTTCTTTGGACACTCAGGCTAAAACCCATCATTTTCAGTGCATGGTCCAATAAGACTGGGGTGCTTATTGGTCAAATAGATAATATTGTCTGAACTGACAAGCTCTTAAAATAAAATTCAAACGTGCAATAATGCAAGATCTTTTTAAACCCACAGGTGGAATGAGGTTGGAAATATTACACACAATAAGTCTTCAATTAATGTAGAATTAACAAGCAAAGAAGAAACTGTTTTGTTTCACACAGTAAGTATCTGGAGCTATTTTACTATGCTCTTCACACCTCTTTGCAGTACTGTGATCGTCAGTAATACTTCAGCACTGCCTTCTGGGTCTGGTCGTCAACTAAAAAGAATTATCTATAATACTTTTGATCTTTTCTGACCTCTTGTCCTAGCTTCCAGCACTGTAGCCCAGTAATTCAATTACATAATACCTTTTTCCCAGCATTTTGCAATTGAAAATTGATAACCTGAAGAGAAATATGATGATTATCTTTAAGTTATTTCACATTACTTCAGAAATTCGACAAGACCCTATCTTCTATGAGTAATCCTTGGGCATCAGGCACAATTTCTACGCCCAGCCCTTCTCTTATGACCCTTTTTCACTTCTGCAGTGGCAACTCTAGTTTTAAAAAAAACACACTGATATCATTGGTGCAGCTGTAGGATTTGGAGTGAGGAAAACACTGTCCATTTAACAGGAGCAGCACTGAGATTCCACATTATAATACAGTCCTTTTGCTCCTTGGGTGTACCAGGCAGCTAAGGAAATGTATATGTTCTACAGGTATAGTTTATTGGTCGGTTAGCTGCTGCGAGGTGTTAGAAAAGAGGAAAATTTCAGATGTTCCTCTAAAGGCGAGCAGTCTGCTACATCTTCTCACTTTTCCATGGTGTTAATTTAAAACAAGGTACCCTGAGGAATGCTATGCACCTAGTTAGAGGAGAGATGATGAACCTGGGCGCTGCACCGTGTGCCTGGACCTGCCCAAGGCCTCCGCCTAATGAAGGGCCGAGCTCAAAGAAGCGGCCGCGGCTGGAGGCCAATATAGCCTCGGACTCGGGTTCGGTGGGGGCGGCGGTGGGCGGTGTCAAGGCGGCCAGCGAGAACAAACTGGAGGAGAGGCTGTACTCGGTGCTGTCTCAAGATCGAAGAAGATGGAGGTGCATAGCTGCCAATCCCGGATTTGGGACGGCACCCACGGACTGACTGACTGACCCTGAAGAAGCTCACTACAACAACTCGACTTGATATTTTTTAACATGAAAATTTATTAATATATTCATTGTTTCTGTTGTGAAATTCACTGGATTATTAATATTTCAAACTTAATGATGTTAAATATATTCCTAACAGAGCATATACAAAGTATTTTTAAACCTACAGGTGGAGTGAAGTGATAATTGTAATTGCAATATTAATTTGTTTTTCTTTAACCCTCAGGATGACATTGAAATGGCAAAATACATCTCACGGTTGTTCACAGCAAGGCACAAATTTTACAAACAGAACAAAATTTGCACAGAGTGAGTATTCTGAGCATCACATTTCAATTCCATGTACAGCATATCTGAAGTAGATTACTTGCCTGATCACATTGTTACTTTCAACCAGACTGATTAAAATGAAACAGAAGTCATTGGAAATACTCTGTGGGTCAAGCTGCCTTTCATAGGAGATGGCAGTTTTCGCCTCTAGTCATTCTTTGTAACTTACCCTAGAGGGCCTATTATAAAGAATTCTAGCCCATTCATAGACGTCCTTGAATTGACAGAAATTAATCGAAGAGCTACTGGGGAGATAGTTTGTTCTTTTTGCAAACAAAATGTTACAGAAACTTCAATAGTTGTTAGTTGTCATACAGTATTGAATGTACTAGCAACACGCACAAAATGCTGGTGGAACACAGCAGGCCAGGCAGCATCTATAGGAAGAAGTACAGTTGACATTTCGGGCCGAGACCCTTCGTCAGGAATGCACTAATTATGTTTTTCTTATGAGCCGTGGGTAAACCTGTGGACTTAAAATCAGATAATATGACTATTGGGATTGTCCACGGACCAACAGTAATGAATCAGTCACATTCATTTTTTATTAGGGAAGAGTTTATGCCCTGGCATCATTCTTTCATTGGTCTTGTTGCCTTCCCTTGAGGATCACATTATGTGATTCTGGATGAATTCCATAGCATGTGGTCTTAGATAATAGAAATCGCCAATTAATAATCTCCACAATTTTATACCTCTCAGAGCTCAGAATCAGACTTGCCTGTCTGTTTCCTTTGCCTCTGCCAACACTGTTTTGTATAGCCTGTAAGTATTAGCAAGGAAAAACAGTATTTCTGAATAAAAATAGTTTCATGACATATATCACACAGCAGATGATTTCACATTTCTGGATTTCCTAATATTTAATTTGCATTAAAATACTGCCAAATGAAGTCTAAGTAATTATTACAATTAATTTTGAATTACAGAAATATTTTGTGATTGCATTTTAGTGACCTAGCTTTCATGTTAAGGAAATATTATAGCCATTACCACTGTGAATTAGATTTTGTGTTTTTCAGACTCTCCCATAGTCAAACAATTAAAATAGATCACAATTAACATTTTTGTACATTCTGTGGTATTTGCTTATTGTTGCTGAAATAATATTTTCAGAAAATAGTAATTGCAATATGGCCTTCTGGATTTTGACATAACAAAGGAATTGATAGTCCCCACTATTTCCAAAAACAGCTGAACTTGTAAATCAGTGGTTTTCAATATTGGCCATGCTGGATTTTACAGGGGCCACAACTAAAAAACAAAAAAATTGGGGTCACAAGAGTTCTGAATGGACAATAATAAGTTTACTGTTTTAATGAAATGTTACTAAGATATATAAATAAAAAAGTAATTATACATAATTTAATTGGAATCCTGAATGAAATTAATAGGGAAAATATGCTGGATGATGCAAATAAGGCAGAAAACAGCTTTGCGTGTGTGTGTGTGTGTGTGTGTGTGTGTGTGTGTGTGTGTGAGGGTGGGGGAGGTTGGCGATGCAGCACGTCAGTCGTTATCTCTGCTCCTGCTTAACCACACACATAACACCATTCACATTTTGCATGGGTTGGCTCCACAACTGCCCCCAAATCACAGTTTGCAGATTAGGTGGGACTTTCAGCAGCAGGAGACCAATTCAGTACCTTTCAGTGATTCGTGTGTGTTATAATACAAACGTTTGTACTTACAAAACATGACATGAAGACTGCAGGCACTGCAGTAGGGTCACTTGCCAGAAACAGCTAAACTGCAGGGAGGCAGGAATGTGTGAAATCTACCACTGTATCACTATCTACCACTACAACTGCCATTAAATCCCTGTCACTTAGTGTATTTTGAAAGGAAGTTCAATTTGTTTTCCTTTTTTTTGTTAATTTTTTTATTGAAGTTCATCATCAAACATTTCCATAAGAAGTATTTCAGATATTGTACATATATATCATATAATCATATTTGCCACAGATCTCCACATAGTATTTATCTGAGGTATACACCTATAGAAAAGAGAGGAAAGAAAGAACAAGCAAAAGGAGAAAACTATGTACAAATAGGGAGTGATTTTTTTTACAACATATTCATTCATTTGTGAGAATAAAATCAGGCCTATGTGTTATCTAGCTGAACCATTTTTCCCAGTATGAATCAAATTGTTCCAACTTATGATTGACAGATGCTGTTATCTTCTCCATTTTGTAAATGTCCATTATAATTTCCATCCATACATTTAAAGTTGGGCTCTCCTGTGATAACCATTTCCTGGTAAGAGTCTTTTTACCAGCCACCAGCAGTACATTCATTAAATATTTATCTCTTTTTAACCATTCTTGAGGTACATACCCAAAATATATGGTCTTACTTTCTTTTTTTTAAATACTTTATTTTCAAAATTTTCAAAAAAAAACCAAATCAACAAGAACATACCAACTCAGACATGTATAAGAAAGAAATAAGCAAAAAAGACATAACATTAGAGGGATGCCTATTGTACAAAGTGCTCAAAAATACTCAACATTAAATCTCAAATGAGGGCCGTGAGAAATCAGCTGGGAGAAAATTGCTCATCTGCCCCCGGCCTTGTCCAGGTAGGCAAGAAATGGATCCCAGATAGCCAAAAATTTTTTAATTGAATTGGTTCTCAAGAACCTAAGTTTCTCCATCTGTATGACTGAGATCATATCAGCCATCCATCTCCGAAAGGAAGGGGGAGAAGGTGGTTTCCATTCCACCAAGATAAGTCTTTTGGCAACAATCATCCCCAGCATAAGAGACTGTTGTACGGCTGCAGGGGAACAAATAGTAGATTACGAGCAGGCAAATATAGCGAGACCAGCTTCCAAGGGGAAGGATCTTTTATAGGCCTTTGAGTACCAGTCGAATATTTTGGACCAAAATCCAGTCAGTAATGGGAAAAACCAAAAGGTGTGTGACAACGTGGCTTCCGTCCCTTGGCATCTATCACACAGTGGCGAGACTGAAGGGTAAATCCTGTGCAATCTAAGTTTAGAGTAATGGAGATGGTGGACAACTTTAAACTGGAAAACA
Organism: Mobula hypostoma; assembly: GCF_963921235.1. NCBI lineage: Eukaryota > Metazoa > Chordata > Chondrichthyes > Myliobatiformes > Myliobatidae > Mobula > Mobula hypostoma. Next base: position 47,589,324 of record NC_086104.1, read on the forward strand.
CTTATCCCAGGCAGCTTCAGATAATTCAATGCCCAACTCCCCTCTCCAGGCGTCTCTAATCTTCACAGTAGACGCTACAGTGCAATTATCAAACAAACGTACAAACTTAGAAACTAGATGCCTGGAGTCAGGAGGGTTCTTTAAAATATCAAAGAACATATGTTTCCCTGGAAGGATTTCAAAATTACAAATCTTAGATTGAATGTAGTGTCTAATTTGCAAATAATGAAAAAAGTGCGAATGAGGCAGCTCAAATTTCTCTTTCAGCAGACTAAACGTTGCAAACCGTCCCTCTATGCACAGGTCTTCAATAGAGACTAGACCCTTCTCCCTCCAAGCATGGTAGGTTTTATCTGACCATGAGGGTAGAAAGGAGTGATTGAAACAAATTTGGTCTTACTTGCTAAGGGTATTTCACATTTAAAGATGTCTTGTAGGGCATTGTGTATCCCACTCCAATAGTCTTTAATAATGGGGCAATCCCAGAAAATATGGTAATGGTTTGCATTTTGATTTCCACAATTTCTCCAGCAAATAGGGAGGTTACTATCATAATGGGATTTCTGAGAGGGTGTAATAAAATATCTTATCAAGTTTTTCCATCCAAACTCCCTCCATTTCTGTGAACTGGTACACTTCCATTGATACCTCCATATTATTGTCCGTTCTTCGTCAGATATAATTATCCCTCCTTCCTTCTCCCATTTTATTTTAATGTATGAAGTCGAATGTGTTTTAAGATTTGACAAACCCTTATACACGCTTGAAATGATTCTACTACCATTATCTGAATTATATGCTTTTCTAAATAGCTCTATCAAACGTATTTGCCTTGGTTACATTTTTAACCCTCCAACTAACGTACTGTCGCATCTGCAGATACCGATAAAAGTCTTGCTTTTCTAATAAGTGTTTCTCTGAAAACATTTCAAAACTGAACAGTGTTCCCTCTTTCATTATATTGCAAAGAGCTGTTATTCCTTTAGCTGTCCAATCCTTAAACCTAGCATCCAGTTTATTTGGCGTAAAATCCGAGTCATATGCACGATATTTAAGAATCGCAATATCTCCCTCTAGTTTATATTTTATAATAGTTTTCCATATTTTAGGAGTCCATGGATTATCAATAGTATTTATGTACCTTTGTAGGTTGTTGTCAGCCAAAGTTGCCTGTATGGGGATGGGAATTATCCCCTCCTCAATATTTTTCCATTGAGCATCATATGATGGGTTGCACCAACATATCACAGCTCTCAACTGTGCTGCAAAATAATAATCTCTAAGAGTCTGGCCCTGTAGCTCAGAAGGGTAGGGCAAGGAAGAGGAGGGCAGTTGTGATAGGGGACTCGATAGTAAGGGGGCCAGATAGGCGATTCTGTGGACGCAGTCCAGAGACTCGGATGGTAGTTTGCCTCCCTGGTGCCAGGGTCCGGGATATTTCTGATCGTGTCCAAGATATCCTGAAGTGGGAGGGTGAAGAGCCAGAGGTCCTGGTACATATAGGTACCAATGACATAGGTAGGAAAAGGGATGAGGTCCTGAAAGAAGAATATAGGGAGCTAGGAAGGGAGTTGAGAAAAAGGACCGCAAAGGTAGTAATCTCGGGATTACTGCCTGTGCCACGCGACAGTGAGAGTAGGAATGCGATGAGGTGGAGGATAAATGCGTGGCTGAGGGATTGGAGCAGGGGGCAGGGATTCAAGTTTTTGGATCATTGGGACCTCTTTTGGCGCAGGTGTGACCTGTACAAAAAGGACGGGTTACATTTAAATCCTAGGAGGACCAATATCCTGGCAGGGAGATTAGCGGGGGCTACTGAGGTGACTTTAAACTAGAATGGTTGGGGGGTGGGAATCAAATTAAAGAGGCTAGGTGTGAGGAGGTTAGTTCACAACAGAGGGATGGGAACCACTGCAGAGAGACAGAGGGGTGTAAAGTGAGCATAGAAGCAAAAAGTACAAAGGGGAAAAGTAAAAGTGGCAGGCCGACAAATCCAGGGCAAGCATTAAAAAGGGCTAAGAGAGTTGTAAAAGAGCGCCTGAAGGCTTTATGTGTCAATGCAAGGAGCATTCGTAATAAGGTGGATGAATTGAAAGTGCAGATTGTTATTAATGATTATGATATAGTTGGGATCACAGAGACATGGCTCCAGGGTGACCAGGGATGGGAGCTCAACGTTCAGGGATATTCAATATTCAGGAGGGATAGACATGAAGGAAGGGGAGGTGGGGTGGCGTTGCTGGTTAAAGAAGAGATTAACGCAATAGAAAGGAAGGACATAAGCCGGGAAGATGTGGAATCGATATGGGTAGAGCTGCGTAACACTAAGGGGCAGAAGACGCTGGTGGGAGTTGTGTACAGGCCACCTAACAGTAGTAGTGAGGTCGGAGATGGTATTAAACAGGAAATTAGAAATGTGTGCAATAAAGGAACAGCAGTTATAATGGGTGACTTCAATCTACATGTAGACTGGGTGAACCAAATTGGTAAAGGTGCTGAGGAAGAGGATTTCTTGGAATGTATGCGGGATGGTTTTTTGAACCAACATGTCGAGGAACCGACTAGAGAGCAGGCTATTCTGGACTGGGTTTTGAGCAATGAGGAAGGGTTAATTAGCGATCTTGTCGTGAGAGGCCCCTTGGGTAAGAGTGACCATAATATGATGGAATTCTTCATTAACATGGAGAGTGACGTAGTTAATTCAAAAACAAAGGTTCTGAACTTAAAGAGGGGTAACTTTGAAGGTATGAGTCGTGAATTAGCTAAGATAGACTGGCAAATGACACTTAAAGGATTGACGGTGGATATGCAATGGCTGGCATTTAAAGGTTGCATGGATGAACTACAACAATTGTTCATCCCAGTTTGGCAAAAGAATAAATCAAGGAAGGTAGTGCACCCGTGGCTGACAAGAGAAATTAGGGATAGTATCAATTCCAAAGAAGTAGCATACAAATTAGCCAGAGAAAGTGGCTCACCTGAGGACTGGGAGAAATTCAGAGTTCAGCAGAGGAGGACAAAGGGCTTAATTAGGAAGGGGAAAAAAGATTATGAGAGAAAACTGGCAGAGAACATAAAAACGGACTGTAAAAGCTTTTATAGATATGTAAAAAGGAAAAGACTGATAAAGACAAATGTAGGTCCCCTGCAAACAGAAACAGGTGAATTGATTATGGGGAGCAAGGACATGGCAGACCAATTGAATAATTACTTTGGTTCTGTCTTCACTAAGGAGGACATAAATAATCTTCCAGAAATAGTAAGGGACAGAGGGTCCAGTGAGATGGAGGAACTGAGCGAAATACATGTTAGTAGGGAAGTGGTGTTAGGTAAATTGAAGGGATTGAAGGCAGATAAATCCCCAGGGCCAGATGGTCTGCATCCCAGAGTGCTTAAGGAAGTAGCCCAAGAAATAGTGGATGCATTAGTGATAATTTTTCAAAACTCGTTAGATTCTGGACTAGTTCCTGAGGATTGGAGGGTGGCTAATGTAACCCCACTTTTTAAAAAAGGAGGGAGAGAGAAACCGGGGAATTATAGGCCGGTTAGCCTAACGTCGGTGGTGGGGAAACTGCTGGAGTCAGTTATCAAGGATGTGATAACAGCACATTTGGAAAGCGGTGAAATGATCGGACAAAGTCAGCATGGATTTGTGAAAGGAAAATCATGTCTGACGAATCTCATAGAATTTTTTGAGGATGTAACTAGTAGAGTGGATAGGGGAGAACCAGTGGATGTGGTATATTTGGATTTTCAAAAGGCTTTTGACAAGGTCCCACACAGGAGATTAGTGTGCAAACTTAAAGCACACGGTATTGGGGGTAAGGTATTGGTGTGGGTGGAGAATTGGTTAGCAGACAGGAAGCAAAGAGTGGGAATAAACGGGACCTTTTCAGAATGGCAGGCGGTGACTAGTGGGGTACCGCAAGGCTCAGTGCTGGGACCCCAGTTGTTTACAATATATATTAATGACTTGGATGAGGGAATTAAATGCAGCATCTCCAAGTTTGCGGATGACACGAAGCTGGGTGGCAGTGTTAGCAGTGAGGAGGATGCTAAGAGGATGCAGGGTGACTTGGATAGGTTGGGTGAGTGGGCAAACTCATGGCAGATGCAATTTAATGTGGATAAATGTGAAGTTATCCACTTTGGTGGCAAAAATAGGAAAACAGATTATTATCTGAATGGTGGCCGATTAGGAAAAGGGGAGGTGCAACGAGACCTGGGTGTCATTATACACCAGTCATTGAAAGTGGGCATGCAGGTACAGCAGGCGGTGAAAAAGGCGAACAGTATGCTGGCATTTATAGCAAGAGGATTCGAGTACAGGAGCAGGGAGGTAATACTGCAGTTGTACAAGGCCTTGGTGAGACCACACCTGGAGTATTGTGTGCAGTTTTGGTCCCCTAATCTGAGGAAAGACATCTTTGCCATAGAGGGAGTACAAAGAAGGTTCACCAGATTGATTCCTGGGATGGCAGGTCTTTCATATGAAGAAAGACTGGATGAACTGGGCTTGTACTCGTTGGAATTTAGAAGATTGAGGGGGGATCTGATTGAAACGTATAAGATCCTAAAGGGATTGGACAGGCTAGATGCGGGAAGATTGTTCCCGATGTTGGGGAGGTCCAGAACGAGGGGTCACAGTTTGAGGATAAGGGGGAAGCCTTTTAGGACTGAGATTAGGAAAAACTTCTTCACACAGAGAGTGGTGAATCTGTGGAATTCTCAGCCACAGCAAACTGTTGAGGCCAGTTCATTAGCTATGTTTAAAAGGAAGTTAGATATGGCCCTTGTGGCTACAGGGGTCAGGGGGTATGGAGGGAAGGCTGGGTTCTGAGTTGGATGATCAGCCGTGATCATAATAAATGGCGGTGCAGGCTCGAAGGGCCGAATGGCCTACTCCTGCACCTATTTTCTATGTTTCTATGTTTCTAATACAATTTGTTTTTCATGATAGTATTGTGGCATTTCTAAATGATAAGCAACTTGGAGAACAAATTATCACTGCTAAGCCTGACATATTTTATCTGTCAGATATATTTGAATATAGAATTTGTTAAAGAAACAAGGAATAAATTGCAATCTTATATTGCGCAAAGAGGCTATTACCACTTTCCTTGGAAAATTCAAGCTTTTCAGCAGCAATATTGGGCGGCACGAATTCATGCAATCTCCTTCATTGGCCACTCTTAAAGTAGCATTGCAAGATGATGATCTGATTGCATATCTTGATCATTTGAAACAACTGCTCACGGATGTGGAATTTCCATTCAGAGACCTGCTGGACGTGCACATTCCAGATTGGCTGGTGGATCCATTGGGGGTGAATGTAAATGATGTTGACACCACACTGCAAGAATGTCTGTTGAGCTGCAGAGTGATATAACAGCTCAAGCAAAATTCAAAAGCAGCAAGCAAAATTTCTGCAAACTAGTGACATTCCAAATAAGTTTCCACAGCTCTGGGAGAAAGCAAAGTTGTTTTTAATTGGATTTCCACTTCTTGTTGAGCTGAATGTGGTTTTATTCAAGCTCTTCCCTGCTATCAAAAGCTCGTAGCTGTCTTGATGTTGCGAAAAGAGGTGATCTTCGATTATCTTTAACCAGTTTGCAACCAGATATTCAAAAACTTGCTATTTTGCATTAGTCACAAGGATCTCACTAAATACCCAAAGTAACAATATTAAGCACTTTGTTGTTACTGGTTGGAAGTGTATTTTTATATCAGATTATGAAGACACATAGTCCCCTTTTATTGTCATTTAGTAATGCATGCATTAAGAAATGATACATTATTTCCTCCGGTGTGATATCACAAAATACCGGACAAACCAAGACTGAAAAAACTGACAAAACCACATAACTATACATATAGTTACAAACAGTGCACAATACCATAACTTGATGAAGAAAGTCCGTGAGCACAGTAAAGTTCAAAGTTTCTCAAATGTCCCACATCTCACGCAGGCGGGAGAAGGAAGGAAGGAAAACTCTCCCCGCCATGCCGACCACAATCCGACTCTGAGTCATCCGAAAACTTTGAGCTCCAATCAGCTCTCCGAACACCAAGCACTGAGCAGCATCTCTGCCGAACGATTCGACCTCCTTCTCGGTCACCAAAAGCAGGCAAGGCCGGGGATTTTGAGGCCTACCCTCCAAAAGATTCCCGACCACACAGTAACGACAGCAGCGGATGAGCGTTTCAGAAATTTCTCCAGATGTTCCTCTGTGCTTTCACGTCCATTCTCCATCAGATCAGAATTGTCCATGGCCCCTATTTAACAGATACGACATCATTTTTCACTGGAGAGCTGCACACGCGCGGCGCACTGCCATCTTCTCCTCCCGCCTATTATAAAATAAATAAAGTATCCTATTTAGAGCTTTGAGATAGTTTTATTTTTCATATACACCTGTAACATCATATTTAACATATAGAAATACCTATATCCTGTTAAAACATACATATTGACTGTAGTTTGAATAATTAGTAACATTGACCAAAAAAAGACTTTAGCAACTAACAGAGACTATGGAGGATGGGGGCCACAGAGGTAAGTGAAAGTCACAAGTGGACCATGAGCAAGAAAAGGTTGAGAACTACTGCTGCATATGATATCTTCACAGTGAAAGCACCCCAGCATTTGCACTAGGATTAGAGTCCTGATCTTCATTTGTGAAATGATGAAAAAAAACCAGCTGATTATGTAGGCTTGCAAGTCCAGTGAAGTACTTGTGTTTATCTCAAGAGCAGTTTCTAATGTTTGGACCCTTTGATTAACAAGTGTCAGCAGATGATTATGCCCCAGATCGCACACCGTCAAGAGATGTATCAACACAAGTTGGCAGATTCCTCCATATATTTTCTCATCTTCTGTGTCAGTTCAGGAATGTGGGTGTTTAGACTTGATTTCTGTTATGTTGGTACTCCACCTGACAGCAGCAATATTGAGCTGACCTATCTGAAGTAATTTAATGATGCTTATTATGTTTTGCTCCTCTCATTTTGACTCAGTAGCTGCTTTACATTGGAACCCAAGCATGCAACCATTTAAAATTTGTGTGTGAGTTTGTGTCAGACCTTTAACATTGAAAATATTTGATGGAGGTATAACCAAAAATAGTTGCCAAGCTAAAGAGAGAATACATGGTAGATGGTAGAAACCTTGGTCATAGAAATGTGTTTTAAGAAGCAGGGGTGGATCTTACGAGGAAGGACGTCCTGATGGTGAGGGAAAAGGTTGGAAAAGTACAAGGAATTTGGCGAGAAGATTTGTAAGGTTGAAGGAAATTAAGATAGGGAGGGACAAGGCCTGAGAGAGAGTATAACACAAAAATTAACACCCTAATTCCGAGACATTGTAGTTCCCAATAAGGAGTGGTTGATGGGAAAACTGTACTTGATAGGATGAGTTTTTCAATACTTTTTTGCTGCAAACTTCAGAACTTTTACACCTGAAAAGCAATTTAACAGGGCAGTGGGAGTCTAGAAGTTTCGGGAGATGATGGAGTTGAAAAGCAGGGTGTTTCTATTAAGGTCAACACTGAATAAGGTTTGCTGCATGGTTTGTTTGTGTGTGTGTGTGTGTGTGTGTATGTGTGTGTGTATGTGTGTGTGTGTGTGTGTGTGTGTGTGTTGGGTTGAAGGCAGGAGCAGGAACCGTTACTTCAACTTAGGCTTTAAAGAGAATATGTCCTAAGGTAGCACAAGTGGGTGTTGTGGGGCCTGTCAAAAGCACATTTGCACTTGTTTTCAATGGCTGACATAATCATGGAGGCTGGGACAGTGCAGCGAAAGTGACCCATTCACTTACGATGGGCAACCTGAACTCATCCACTTCAGCTGAAGTTGCTCAACCAAAAGTTTGCTCTGATGCTTGAGGCCCATCTATTCCTCAATCATATTGATATCAGTCATGTTGGAATCCAAAAGTGAGATCAGTAAATGTGCCTAGGCTGCCTCCTCCTCTCACCCTACTTCCTGCTCCTTGTTCTGACCCAGCATTACTCTTAGCATATTTTTCTGTTTGTTTTTTCTTTTGTATATTGTTTAAAACTGTGTTTATTTTATGTAATCCTTATTTCGGCTAGCAGCTTAATATAGGGGGTGATAGCTCCCAGCCCAGCCAAACTTAAGAAATCTCGTTTAGGTGGATGCTGTGCGATGTGTCCCCATTTACAAATCAGTACCACAAATTACCAAACAGTACACAGTATGCGATTAAATGAGCTTTATAATTCTTAATTTGACTATATGGTTAGTAAAGAAACAAAAAGAAAAGGACCCACTCTCATGAAACAGTCTAATGTACAAACGTTGGAGCTCATGGTGCCGTCCATTTGTTCCCGTCGACCTCCAAGCGTAGCCGACCCTCGGACCCTCACTCCGCAGCCTACTTCATCCCATGGTCTACCAACTCTCTCCTTTCGTGTCCTCTCTCTTCATTGCTCCCCAACAAAAGACCGCAAAATCCCTCTCCCAGACCCACAAGAAAGAACAACATCCTGCTCAATGGCTAACATGCCCCATTATCTATAGTCATAACCCAAACATTGCTGCTACTGAGAAAGCATTACCTTAGCCTTAGCAGTGAAACATTACAGAGAGGCCATTACATTTATATTTTCTGTATTATATTTGTAATTAAAAGGGCTTATAGAGGTGGATTTAACCAAAGAGTTTGAAATCAGCAAAAAAAAGTGTTCCACCTGAACATATTCTTACCGGATGATTTTCAGTTCAGTTGATCTTTTAGCTCTTTTGACTTTTTAGAATCCATCTGTAAAAGCAATTTTTGGCATTATGCAGGAATTTGTTAGTTTATCAATGCAGTTCTTTACTGCTACACTCCTGACTCTAATGCAATACTTTAAGGATTTGAATTCATTTATTGATAAGTAATAGTGATTCAATATTTTGGTGTTGTGCAAGTTCACTACAGCCTCCCTAATGGCTTTTCCAGCCATCTTTGGAATCAGGTTTTTATAAAGTTCATGGAATCAAAGTGGTATTTTCTTCATGTTGACTAAAAACTGTTCAGACAACTTTCTAGTGTTTAGAGTGCTGTATAACTCACTCAACCCTGGAACATCTGGACAGCAAAGATGCATACATCAGGGTGCTCTTTATGAACTACAATTCGGCATTAAGCATCATCATCCTCTCAAAACGAATCACTAAGCTTCAAGACTTTGGCCTCAATACCTCCTTGTCCAATGGGATTCTCAATTTTCTCACTTGCAGACCCTGCTGGTTTGGTTTGGCAATAACATCACCACAATTTCCATCAGTACAGGTGTACACAAGGCTGTATGCTCTCCTCACATTATATTTATAACTGTGATGCTTAGGTCTGATCCGATGCCACATTTAGGTTTACTGTTATTGACCAAATCAAAGGTGATGATAAATCAGCATATAGGAGGGAGATTGAAAACCTGATTGAGTGGTACCACAACAACAACCTCTCAGTCAATGTTAACAAGCCCAAGGAGCTGATTATTGACTACAGGAGGAAGAAACCAGAGGTCCACAAGCCAATCCTCGTTGGGGGAAATCAGAGGCAGAGAGGGTCAGCAACTTTAAATTCTTCAGTGTTATAATTTCAGAGGATCTGTCCTGGGCCCAGCGCGTAAGTGCAATTACAAAGGACACACAGCAGTACCTCTACTTCCTTAGAAGTTTGTGAAGATTTAACATGATGTCTAAAACTTTGACAAACTTCTATCGATGTGTGGTGGAAAGTATATTGACTGGTTGCATCCCAACCTGGTATGGAAACATCAATGCCCTTGAATGGAAAATCCTCCAAGAAGTAGTGGATATTGCCCAGTCCATCATGGATAAAGCCCTCCCCACCATTCAGCTCATCTACGTAGAGTGCTTATTGCAGGAAAGCAGCAGCTATCATTAAGGACCCCCACCATCCAGGCCATGTTCTCTCCTCATTGCTGCAGTGGCGTATCTAAGGTATGGCAGGTATGGCACGTGCCCTGGGAGCCACTTGAAGGGGGGGCGCCACTGAGCAGTTTCTGTTGAAGTCAGATAAGTCATCCTCAGATAGTGAAAAAAGAACTTTCTTCAGATGTATGATCTGTCTTTGATTATCATGGGTGAGAAGCACTCGGATGGTCGTATTTCAGAGCATTGTGTAAGAAGACCATGAAATGTTTCTTCACGAAGAAGAAGGAAACTGGAGTTGAAGGACTGGTGTGATATCTTGGCGAGAATACTTCAGTGCATAAAATTCCTTGCGACTCAGAACCTGACTTTGCGAGGATGCGCAGTCACTTCAGTTAGACGATGACTCCGATGTGGGAGATTTCCTTGGCTTACTGAAACCTCTGGCCATCTTTGACCCTGTCATAAAAGAACACCTCACTCATTTGTAAAGTCATCCTGGATCCACGTCTTATCTTTCACCGGGTGTCCAGAACCAATTCATCCACATGATGGCATCCACTGTTCACCAGAGTTTACTGAGAAGCATTCGTAAAGCCAAGTACTATGGTCTCATGTTTGACTCGACTCCTGATCAGGAGTGAACAGATGTCAGAAGTAGTGAGGTATGTGGAAGTTGATTCTGAGAGGAAAACAGTCCGTGTTAGAGAGTCCTTCCTTGGTTTTATCCAGATAAGCCAGAGGGATGCTGAGAGCTTGGTGAAGACATCTTGAAACAGCTAGAGAAGGATGAAATGGAGCTGCAAGATTGTCGGTCACAATGCTATGACAACGCTGCTGTGATGGCTGGACAAAGAAGTGGTGTTCAGCAAAGAGTAAGTGAGAAAAACAACCTGGCAGTGTTTGTGAATTGTGACAATCACTCACTCAACTTGGTGGGTGTCCATGCATCCAAGCAGGATACAATGATGGTCACGTTTTTTGGAACCATCGAAGCTCTCTACATGTTTTTCTCTCGTTCAACACAGCACTGGGAACAACTCAAAAACGCCGTGCCTGTGGTTGTTAAGTCAGAGTCTGAAACCAGGCGGAGTGCAAGGACAGAAGCAATGAAGCCCGTCAACAAGTACCTTGAGGAGATACTTCAAGTTCTCCAGGACTTGATAGACAGTGAAAATGAGACCAGTGAAACAAGAAGTGATGCAAGGCAGCTGTACAACCGCAAGTTGAGTTACGATTTTCTAATTTTGCTCGGATCTTGGAACAAAGATCTCATTTGCATCGATCGTATTCAAAAGAGGCTGCAGGATCCTAGCATGAACTTCCACGATGCTGCCTTGGATATGAAAGCCCTCCGAGATCATTTTTATGATGAAAGAGAAGTGTTGGTCAGTGAGTCACTCGAAGAGGGAGTCGGTCTCTGTCAAGAATGGAATATTGAAGTTGAAAGACGTCAGAGATGAAAGAAATGAATGGCTGATGAGAACTCGAGATACACTGGGTTAACAGCTAAGGAGGAAGAGGAAAGAGTCATGAAGGGAACACTCGACCGTCTTCAGAAAAATGGACGAAAGGTTCTCTTGTTTGCACAACACTGACACCAAGTTTGGGTTCCTTCTCGATGTCGAGGGACTGTGTTACGGCGCCGACAGTAATGACCTAAAGAAGTGCGAAAATTTGGGCGAATTGTACAGCTCTGATGTTGATGGACCGCAGCTGTATGAAGAAATTTTGGATTGCAGAATGTTGCTATCAAGGCAGGTCAACATGAAAATATCAAGACCTGAGCAGCTTCTTGAATTTGTTGTTCAGTATGGAGATGAGAGTTTCTTCCCCAATCTTCGCATTGCTATTCAGATAATGCTAACCATCACAGTTTCCATCGCCAGCTGTGAGAGATCATTCATCAAGTTAAAACTAATATTTTAGAGCCTCCATGGGTCAAGGTAGACTCTGTGATTTTGCTCTGCTGAGTGTAGAAAAAGAAACTGAAAAAACGGACTTTGATCACATCATAAACCAATTTGTATCAGTGAAAGCAAGGAAGATGCAGTTATAATTTTCATGTAGTGCCATAATTTGTTAATTAAAAGATTAACCAGCTTGACTTGTATTTTTGAGCTGGTATTATGGTAAAGTTATCTAAAAGATGGGTGTCAGATGTTTGGACAGGGGTGCAATTTCAGTGCTTGCCATAGGCACTATTTTCCATAGATATGCCCCTGCACTGCTGCTATTAAGAAGAAGTTTTAGAAGCCTCAGGACCCACACACCAGGTTCAGGAACAATTATTACTCCTCAAGCATAAGGCTCTTGAACCAGAGGGGATAACTTCGCTCAACTTCACTCACCCCATCACTGAAATGTTCCCACAACCTATGGACTCACTTTCAAGGACTCTTCATCTCACGTTTTCTATATTTATTGCTTGATTATTTGTTTGTTTCTTTGTTTTCTCTTCTGTACTTACACAGTTTGTAGTCCATTGCGTAGTGGTTGTTTGTCCATCCTGTTGGGTTCGGTCTTTCTATTGTGTTTTTTCAATTTACTGTGTATGCCCACAAGAAAACAAATCTCAGGGTTGTATATGGTGACATGTATCTACTTTGATAAATTTACTTTGTACTTTGAATTTATATCTATAGCATTTTCAAATGCCTTTTATAGGAATTTCCCACAGATTTACAACAATAAAAAGGTTTGGGAAAAGGAACGATGCAAATTTGTCTGTGTTTGATGTCTTGTTGATAAAAATGTTTTATGTGCTAATCTAAGATTTGCTCTTGAACAATGTTTCATGAAGTTATTCCTATAATTGTGTTCTACATGGTAAATACAAAAAGATAACTTTTGCAAGAATTTACGACTGTTTTTAAGGGAAAATAATCAATTGTCTTTCATTTAATATATGGATAACTGGACTTACTTGACTTCCACCTCTTTTTCTGTAAGTTAGCAACTTACTAGGAAAATGTTTATAAGCTGTTTGTCTACCATGTGGGACTTTTTTAAACACAACCATATTAAAAGGGAATTTCATGTAGTCACTCTCCATTCTCATGACTGTGTTGAGTCCATTTTGACCTGCTGCTATTTTACTGTGTTTTCTCATAGACAAACACAGTCATGTTCCCCAACGCCTGTACGGAGACCACCTACATGGAGCAGATCATCTTTGGTATGTTTGCTGTTGCATGTGCAACTTTACACATTGGATCTAGTCTTTGTCTTAAGTTGTTTAATCAGATTTGCAGTAATCTTCGTTGCATCTTCTTTTATAAAGGTGTGATTTTTTTTTAGAATTAAAATAATTCTGTTCTCATTTTTCATTCATGTGTAACAAGAACCTGGGCATTCATTGATTTCCTTTCTTTGTTTTTTGCCGGGACAAGTAATTATAAAGCTGTGTCATACGATTTTATAAAATTCTATAAAAAACATAAATAGTAGAAAGATAAAATTATATTATTTTGTAGTTTGTTTCCTGGACTGTTCTGCCCTGCCCAGAATTCATACATCATTTAGAGGTAAAATAGGGATGTTTTGGTAATTTTATAAATGGAAATCATAACTTTGCCTTGTTATAACATGATGCATTATGTGCTAATAAGATATTGACACCTCAAAATAGTAGAATTAACGAAGTACTAAGTTGTTCATGACCCTATAATTAGTAATCTCTTTAATATTACATCAGTATGTTGTATTAGTACTTCTCTAGTTGTAAATGCCATTTGACTGGCCAGTTAAATTCGTTAATATTTGCACTTGCTGATGCAAATTTTATTTAGAAAAGTGATTCTTATTTTAAACCTTTAAGTTGTAATTGTAGTTAAGTAGTACAGCACAGAAAGGAACCCATTGGCTCACCGGGTCCATGTCAGCCCTTTTTCCCATCTCCTGAACACTTGGGTAAAGGGGTGGGGATAAACCTCCACCAAATGAGGTGTAAGACACTCCTTCTCTTCGCTAACCTGCAGGTCACCCTTGGGAAAGGTGTAGATCCAGCTTAGCCCTCCCCCCTGATCAAGGTCACATGAAGTCATGGGAGCGGGTGAAGGATGGTCACATGAGCAGTTGGTGCCTATCACAAGTCCTGGCTATGTGGCCACTGACATCAGGCAGACAGTCTCTGAAGAGTACTGATAATGGCTGGGGTCACTCATCTTGTAAAGACGCTGCCTAGAAAAAGGCAAAGGAAACCACTTCCGTAGAAAAATCTCATTTGCTCACATTCGATCTGTATTGCTTAGACCTTTCTCACTCCACCCCTGTAGTTTTGGCACATGCTGGGTGTAAACTGTCTTTAATTGGTTATCAGATTCCCATTAAATTTATAGCTAAAGAAATGCATATTAAATTGAATTCTCTGCCTCTTTGCCCTTTTCAATTGCTAACTTTTTTTAAAATAAGCATTCTCAGAATAGGTAACTATGGGGGGAAAATTGCCTACAAGTTTTTCTAAACTTCTGGAACAGTTTTTTTATATATCCAACGAACGAGAATAACCCTTACTAGGCTAATAGCTTAGAACCATTGCCAACCTGTCATCTGAATATTAACGATCCTTCAGGGCGAAGTAGTGAGCTCTGATATTGTAAAATAATGGATTTAATCCTCAGAGACTTTACCAGTAATATAAACACTCATGTTATGATTCTATTGATACTGATGTTACAAGATGTCACTACCAATGCAAAGGTTCTTAAATATAACGAGTGGTTTTCTCCTTTTCATGTATTTCTATTAGTCAAGGCAACAGCCTTTTATACTGCCACCTATGCACGTCCAATATGGAGATTATCCTGAAACAAACACCTCACAAGGTATTCCTCATATTTTGTGTTTTATTATATGAAATGGCAGTGTTTGCTGGAAAGGTGGTTCTATAAATGTGGCTTGTGATACTTACTGTAAATATAACCTATCATTCTAATGTCCAAGCTTCTGCCACGAATCATGACCATTTGTGTGGGGGATCTATGCAGTGTCACTAATGCAGTGCTTAGTGTACACTGTCGTAAGATGAGTGAGAAAAAATGGAAGGAAACTGAATCAACGGGGAAACTGTATCCCCTCAGGTATTACCAACAAGAGAAAGTCTACAGATGCTGGAAATCTAAGCAACACACACAAAATGCTGGAGGAACTCAGCAGATCAGGCAGCATCTATGGAGAAGAGTAGACAGAACTTCATGATGCAGGGTCTCAATCCGAAATGTCGACTGTCTGTTCTTTTCCATAGATGCTGCCTGGCCTGCTGAGTTCCTCCAGCATTTTGTGTGTGTTCCTGTCATCTGGTATTGCTGAGTCTCAGTGAACCTGATAGACAACATATTTGAGTCAGTTTTAATTGCTTAATGAAATTATGAAATGTTGTGTAACTGTATTTCTTAAACTGTATATTCAATCTTTCAGTAAGTCAATTGCGGCAGCAGAAATTAGTGCTCTAATGTGACATGGTTGAGTGTATCAATCTTGTAATTTTGTCACCTTAAGAAACCTCCATTACTTAATAGTTTTAATTTTGCATTCTTTGTTTTATACAGATAGTATTTACCATGGCAATGAGGAAGGGTTCTACTGCAGGTCTCAGAGTAGCTTGGACAGGTGTCCAATGGAATACAATTACATGAATGGAACTGTGCCAAATGGCAGTGTGTATAGCGCGCCTAGTATGAACTCATTAAATCATTCACAAAACTTCATCCAGGCATCTCCCGTATCCTCCAATCTCAGCATTCCTGGAAGTGACATCATGCGTGCAGATTACATACCCAGCCACAGGCACAGTGCTATCATTGTGCCTTCATATAGGCCCACACCTGACTACGAGACTGTAATGAGGCAAATGAAACGTGGCGTCATTCATATGGATTGTCAAAGCCAATCACTGAGGAACCTTAATATTGGAAACACTCATGCGTACAACCAGCCAGAAGCTATGGTTTACAGTCAACCAGAGATCAGAGACCAGTACCCCACTCGCTATGGGTCAAAGCACAGTTACAAAAAACCTGTGCCCACAACTGCCCAACCAAATGCCAACCAACCTGCGCCCAGCAGGACTGCAAACAGTGCAATCTCCCACACAGTAAGCACCCCCGAACTTGCCAATATGCAGTTACAGAATACTCAGAATTCCAGTACCACCCACATGTTGAGAAACCATTTCTGCAGACCACCCCCTCCGTACCCCCGTCCTCGGCCTGCCACCAGTACACCAGACCTTGCCAGTCACCGCCATAAGTATGTGAGTGGCAGCAGTCCGGATTTGGTCAGTCGGCGAGTCCAACTCTTTGTCAAGACGTTCCAAGAGGATAGTTCGCCAGTGGTTCACCAGTCCCTGCAGGAAGTCAGCGAGCCCCTCACAACGGCCAAGCATCATGCAGCCGTTAACAAGCGCCACAGTCTGGAGGTGATCAGCAGCATGGTACGTGGTATGGAGGCCATGGCACTGAAGACTTTAAGTGCTTCTGCCCCTCAGCGGAGGAACACCATGCGTGATCAACGTCGCCATGAGGGTCAGGTGCAGGAGGTTCCACAGCAGCCTCCATACCATCACAAAAAGACGCTGTCAGATGCCACCATGCTCATTCACAGCAGTGAGAGTGAAGATGAAGAAGACACTCCTGATTACGATGTTCAGATTCCGGCATTTAATGACACAATGGGCTACAGAGCACAGCTGCAGGCAGCGTTGGCGAAAATACCAAACAAGCCCCCTCCTGAATATCCAGGAAACAAAAAGAGTGTAAGCAATGGTGCCTTGAGGCACCAAGAAGATAAAAGTGCAGAACGCATTGTCAGGACCAAATTGCCCGGTCCTGAACTTGATACTTTCACAAGAAATGAACAGTTGATGCTCAATGGGTCGTCACTTGGGCCGTCTATTTCAGAGCCTGACCTGACTAGCGTGAAAGAGCGTGTCAAAAAGGAACCTGTCAAAGAAAGACCCGTGTCTGAACTTTTTTCTACTGAAGACAGTATTGTGGAAAGGGAAATCATGTTGAGGGTAATCTTGTTTTTCTTTTTAGGTTTCATTGAAACCAATTTACTCAGTGAAAATGCTAACATATAAACTGCATGCTTGAACTTATGCACAGTCAGTTGTGCTGTGAATCATAATTGCATTGCTAAAGAAATTATTCTTTAAAAATTTGGCAAACAAAATTATTATTAAAATCAAATTTTAGGTATCAACAGCAATATAAGCACAGGGCAGTCAAGTTATAATTCTTTAAAAAATTTGCAATCCATAGTTTAACTTATGAGAATGGAATCTACATTCATTCCAGTCCAGTGACAGTTGCAGTTTTGGGCTTGAAAGTAGTTTTTCTCTTTGTCCTCGTTGATTTCAGTTAATATTCATTGCAAATGTTCATTTATTTAGCTCAAATACTTATTCCATTAAGATGCAGCAGGCGATATCAGATTCAGAACCTGTGCAGTTGCAGTTCCTGATTATTTCATTTAAATTGTTGAGAGAGCATATCAATGTCTAATTTTCTGATTTTTATCAAACATTGTGAGAAGCCATGAAGACATATGAACAGGATTAGGCCATTTGGCCCATTCAGTCTGCTCCACCATTCCATCATGGCTGATTTATTATCCCTCTCAACCCCATTCTCCGCCCTTCTCCCCGTAAACTTTGACACCCTGATTAATCAATAACTTATCAACCCCCACCTTAAATATACCCAATGACTTGGCTTGTATAGCCACCTATGGCATTGAATTCCACTGATTCACCATCCTCCAGCTAAAGAAATTTTTCCTGCTCTCTGTTTTGAATAGGCGTCCTGAGGATGTGCCCTCTGGTCCTAGATTCCTCCACTATAGGAAACATCCTGTCTGCATCCACTCTATCTAGACCCTTCAATATTCAAAAGGTTTCAATGAAATCCTTCACCATTCTTCTAAACTCCAGAGAGTACAGGCCTAGAGCCATCAACTGCTCCTCGTATGTTAATCCGTTCAGTTCTGGGATCATTCTCGTGAATGTCCTCGGGCCATCCTGCAATGCCAACATGTCATTCTTAGATAAGGAGCCCAAAACTGCTCACAGTACACCAAGTATGGTCTGACCAACACCTTATAAAGCCTCAGCATTACATCTTTGCTTCTGTCTTCGAGTCCTCGTGAAATGAATGCTAACGTTGCATTTGGCATCCTTACCACTGACTCAGGTTAACCTCTAGAGAATCCTGCATGAGGACTCCAAAGTCCCTTTGCACCTCTGATTTTTGAATTTTCCCCCTATTTAGAAAATAGTTCACACCTGTATGCCTTACACCAATGTTCATGACCATACACTTCACTACTCTGAATTCCATCGGCCACTTCTTTGCTCATTCTCCCAATGTGTCTTAAGTTCTTCTGCTTCCTCAACACTATCTATCCTTCTTTATATCTTACACAAACTTGGCCAGAAAGCCATCAATTCCTTCATCCAATTTACTGACATATAACGTGAAAGGAAGTGGTCCCAACATTGACTCTTATGGAGCACCACTAGTCACTGGCAACCAACCAGAAAAGGCTCCCTTTATTCCCACTCTGTGCCTCCTGCCAATCAGCCAGTGCTCTACCTATGTTAATATCCTTTCTGTAATATCAGGGGCTCTTATCTTGTTAAGCACCCTCATGTGCAGTACTTTGTCAAAGCCCTTCTGAAAATCCAACTAAACAACATCCTGCCTGTTATTTCCTCAAAGAATTCCAACAGATTTGTCAGACGAAATTTCCCCTCAAAGGGACCATGTGCTGACTTTGGCCTATTTTGTCATGTGCCTTCAAGTATCCCCAAACCGCATCCTTAATAGACTCCAACATCTTTTCAACCACTGAAGTCAGGCTCACTGGCCTGTATTTCCTTTCTTCTGCCTTCCTCCCTTCTGAAAGTGTGGAGTGATATTTACAATTTTCCAGGTAAAATTGTAAGAAGGTAAGATATCAGCCAAATGTTTCTATTTAAAATTAAGCTCCAATGATGTAAGTGGGTCTTTCTCTGTCCCAAGAATTTAGAAAAGCAGAAATTGGCAGCAGCAGAAGCTCAGAAGATAGGACCACTCAAGTGGGCTGCCCTGAATGGCCTGTCGATGGCCAGAGTTCCAGTGCTCGAGGACAGCCAAGATGACACTTCAAGGGTTCTGATGGATGAAAGGGTGAGCAATGTTGGAAGCATTCTGTAATATATAGTGTGTGTACACCTCCCTGTGATGCTATTTGTTTTGTTCAAATCATCTGATAATTCATTGACTCAAAGGTGGACTTCATGTTACCTAACAGGATTTTTAAAAAATTATACAGCATAATCATAAACATTAACATGGAAATCAACTTGCTGAACTTGAGGGAGTTCACAATAACAACATTTCAGCAGTGTGGAATATCGCATATTAACAGCATTAAAAATAAATAGAAGAAAACTTTGGACTTGTCAGTAACTTTTATTTTAAGGTGACAATTGCAAAGAGATGGTTGGAACAACATTGCTGATATAAACGGCATGTAAATTGGTTGTTTCAAATAGCCTGTTTCCATTTTGTAACTTTTGCTTGTCCATGTAAAATAACAGATAATTGATAGAAAGGCAATCCAATTGCTATAATCGCTCTTCCGTATTTTACACACAATGTGAAGCTTTAAATAAGATCACTGCTTTGTAATCATCCCTGTTGCTTACTGTACAAATAGTACACTTTCTGCATTAACTAATGATCCACAGAATTAAATTTTAAAATTATGTTTTTAGGAAATACATACAAATTAATGACTACTACTGTGTTCCATGATAAATATTCAGTCTACTAAATGATATGAATGCAGGTGTTCCCTACAAGAGTAACTGTGGGCAATTTTTCATGAAGGAGTTAGTCACGCATGTTCAATTTTAGTAATGTTGTTGCTGCCGATGATGATGATTATCAATTTTCTTTCATTGAGGATTGTAGAGCAATTTTCTCTCATGTAGTCCTGATGAGCTTTTACTTGGTGATGTTTAAAAACAAATCGGTATGGGTGATGATTTCTAATTTCCTGCAGTAATATGTTGACATTTCTGCAGCTTGAGTGTAGCTTCTATTCATGGTATCAGCACTTGCTTTGGTTTTTTTAGATAGATAGGAGCACACATTGTATAAGTACTATATATTACTGTCTTTCATTCTCATTCTGAGAGTCATTGCCTTGAAATTCTCCAGATTGATCCTTCCTTGCTTAGCAATATTTCGGGGATCTTTCCTTTTGAGCAGGCCGTTGATAACCTAGCTCTCTCCCCGCTGATAATTCATTACACTGCACTTGGTCCTCCAGGCCGAACACACTGCTTACTCACCACCTGGGCTTCAAGAATGCATCTGTTTAGCCTTTGCCACCAATGTGGCATGAACCCCTTCCACTGTCGGGTCAACCCAAGTACCATTCTGCCCAGTGGCCTGTTTGAAGGGGCTGGGATGAATAGTAAGTACACTCAGCACTGAGCTGAAGGGCTTGGGTTTGTACAATGGGTAGAACAGTGGGGCCCAGCAGCACCTGCTCCACCTATTGACAGACTGCATGGATCGATGTGATGGTCACTGCTGGCTCCCTTCCTAGTTTGGCTGCCCAGCTTTCCTCAGTCATAGATTTGCTTATTAATGGAGAAGCAAACAGGGAGAGGAGGAGGCAGCAAGCTTCAGCAACAAGAAGTGAGTGATAAGAGAGACCAGAGAGTTCAGGCAAGCTGTCATCACAAAGGTCAGCTACTGCCAGCTCTAACGATAGTCACAGCCACGGTACTGGCAAGGGTGAGATCCTAAGTCCTACCGAACACCAGGCCACACAGACAGCACCTCCGCACTAATCTAAAAGGCAAGGTTTTACTGGACTTGTGTCAGTTTTCTAGCACAACAGCACAAAACAACAGAGAGAAGTGGGATTCCTGCCAGCTTCCAAACATAGCAGCTCTTTCAGTAATATACCTGTCGACGTATAATGCTATAGAGATCTCTTCATATACCTACTAATGCATCGTGTGTGCTAAGCAGGGCACAATTTTATTTCTATTTTCAGTCCTGATTTTTTTTTAATTCTGGAAGTTTCATTCAAGGTTAAAACATAAGAAATCACAGAATGAAAAAAATAATATTTTACTCTGGTCAGACAACAGTTCACAACATATATTTAATGCTACAATCAGCATTATCAATTCAAACCAAATTACATATCTTTGTTATTGACCATTAACAGAAAGAACTTGAATTTAGGTTTGCCTATTCATAATTACATTTTTAATCTGTAATTCTGTTTTTGTTTATATTTATATTATCGGGAGCGTAGAATAATGAGGGGAGATCTTAGAGCTATAAAAATTATGAGAGGTATAGATAAGGTAAATATAAACAGGGTATTTCCTCTGAGGTTAGGTGTAGGTCAGATTAGAATTAGAAGTCATAGGTTTAGGGTGAAAGGTGAAATATTTAAAGGGAATCTGAAGGGGAAATTCTCCACTCAAGAGGGTGATGCCAGTGCAATTGGTGGATGCAAGTTCGACTGCAATGTTTAAGAGAAGTTTGGATAGGTACATAGATGAGAGAGGTATAGAGAGCTGTCTCCCAGGTGCAGGTAGATGGGACGAGGCAAAAGACCAGGTCTGCACGGACTAGGTAGGTCAAAGAACTTGTTTTTTATGCTATATTGCTCTGACTGTAGAATTTTTAAAAATGATTGCCTAACATAATACTTCAACTCTGAGGCCTTTAACCTCTCTGTGCTCTGCCTCTGAGACACTTTGCCACTCTTCCAGCAAACCATACATCTAGGATGATCCATATCTATCTTTTGCATTCCCCCCTCTTTTTGTTACCTATATGTTAGGTCAGTCGTGCATATGTATATCTGCTTTGATAGGTAAATTGATGACAATTTAAAATCTCCCTTAACTCCTTTATCATCTTTCCATTATTCAGGACTTTGGCCGATATTAAGTTTGTGATTAGACTTTATGTGGACATTACACAGTAACACCAGTATGCTAGTCCCTAAGCCTTACTCTGGCTGCCTATTAACTCACCTGGACGATGTCCTGTTAACTACAGATTCACTGTTTTGTTTGTTCCTGAGCTCAGCATCAGTCAGCAATTAAGCCATTATCATTATTTCAAATCAGAGTACTGTCTGCCTCTGTCTTTGAACTCTGTGGAAATCCTAAACCTCTTTATTTCCTCCAGATTATTCCTTTCACCTGTTCCTAATCTCAATCTTTTACCAACATCAACTACAAAAATTCCAAAATTGACGTTTGCACATTAATTCCTGACCCTTGATCAACTTTACTCTCACCAGTTTTCATTAGCTGCACACTGCGCAAGATACTTACCTTAAAATAGTTGTCATCTCCATATTTCTCCCACATATCTTTAGTCAATCTGGTTCTACTTTGCTCTGCATCTCCCTTCCATTTTCTCTAGCTAATACCTTTGGACAGTTAGTGCATCTAAACACTGAGAAACTTCATTCAACATTCTCTTGTAACTTTTTTCTTATGTTCCACAATCTATCTCACTATGTAGTTACCACCTTTTCTGCTACCATAAAAATGCTTGTTACCTATGTAGAGTGTTTCTCTCTGCACTGGAAGTGAACTTGACTTAAACAAAAAATGGAGGATGTGATGAGGAGATGTGGTAATATTGCTCAACAATATGGTCACTTTATGTCAGTGCAGCAAACTGGATTCAGTTCAGAGCCCCAACACCATTGTGCATTACACTTGTGTCATTTGTAGAATCAAATTATTGATAAGATTTCAGTTTCAGGCACCAATATCAATGTTATTGAAAGTGGACACTTTAATGTGCCAAATGTAGCAGAGCTTAGAGTGTGAGCCGTGACAAAATATATTGAAAGCTTCCTTATTCAGATGGCCTTACATTGGATAACTTGTAATTAGGTGGTAAAAAAAATTCTTGCTTTATTCTGAGAAATGCATTCCTATTTCTGTACTGAACACTGTGTTTAACAAACAAGAGTTATAGCTATGGTAATGTTACAAAACGCCAGGCATTTTCATTCTTTGCCCAGTGAACTCTATCACATCTAGCCGCGTGTGGCTGTGCTTTCACTCTGGATATTTGATGACTTCTCACATTACCATCTCTTAAACAGTATTGTGCAGAACAAGACTGTCCTTCTGTATATGTTTTAAACTATTAATTATGCAGAAAGTAAGGATAAAGTGAACAGCAAATTCCTAGCTTGTTAACTAAACAAAAAAGGAGGAGCTTAGTTTACAAGTACATTCAGATTTATTTGATTTCTCGAACTTCGGTAATGCCTCCCCTCCACTCCTTCACCATTCCCCATCCCCTTTTCCTGCTCTCACCTTATCTCCTTGCCTGCCCATCACCTCCCTCTGGTTCTCCTCCACCCCCTTTCCTTTTTCCTATGGCCTTCTTTCCTCTCCTATCAGATGCCTCCTTCTCCAGCCCTGTATATCTTTCACCAATCAACTTCCCAGCTCTTTACTTCACACTACCCCCCACCCCCAAATCCCGGTTACACCTATCACTTTGTGGTTCTCTCTCCCCTCCCCCACCTTCCAACTCTACTCATCTTTCTTTTTCTCCAGTCCTACCGAAGGGTCTCGGCCCGAAACGTCAGCTGTACTTCTTTCTATAGATGCTGTCTGGCCTGCTGAGTTCCTCCAGCATCTGCAGATTTTCTGTTGGTTGTGTTCAGATTTATTAAGCTGGACGAGAAAAATATAAGTTGGGTTTCTTTTTCACGGGGCTGTAGAATGGATGAAAATGGTGAATTTGAGATTGAGCCATCACAAGACTTAAGTAATTACTCATCATCTTCTTGAGTGAAACGGGCATTCTGAGAGTGTTAGGTCGTGACACCAAACCTCGATCCGCCCATCTTCAGAGCCCCGAGATCTTAGGCTTCCGAACACGATCGAGATTCTCAGGCTAAACCCTTGGCATGTCGAATAGCGGCCAGTTGTGGAACCCCGAGAACGGGTCCCATTCCCGCAAGGAACTTAAGTCAGCGTGTAACTTCAGGTCAGGGTCTTCAAAAGAACCCTGAAAGGGAAAAATAAAGGTATTAAAGGTGGAAGTAGAGCGGTTTCTGAAGATGCAAGTAAAGGAGTTGCCATTAGGTGCCATCATCCTCCTAAGCTCCGCCTCTGTTGTCTTATGAAGAAAGGTTGATGAGCTAGGGCTTTTCTCTATAGAGCAAAGGAGGGTGAGAGGTGATTTTATTGAGGTGCATAAGATGATAAGAAGCAAAGATAGAGTATATGGTTAGCATCTTTTTTTCAGGGGGGCAGTGGCTAATATGAGAGCTGATAACAGTCTACCATACAACAAAGTCCATATATACAAAAATGGTCTGAAAGAAACAAGACATATAATGAAAGCCAATTACAGGAGGATAATTCTTCAAGAAATATGCAGGGGTGCCTTTATACAAAGTCTATGCATTAAAGCTATGTTATTATAAAATGATTTGCAATGGTAAGGTTGGTATTCGGAGAATTGTCCAATTGGATTTACTCCGACTGCAGAGTCTAAAGTATTAGTATGGCCTAACAATCTCAGTAAACATATGATATTGACCTTTGTCACTGGAATTTTTTTAAAGGAGCTTTTGTGCTGAAATTACAGTAATGATTGAAAGTAATAAAGGCCTTGGCTAAACAGAGTTCTGGTCTATGATCTAAAGAGATAGTTAGATTCCCATCGTGGCAACTGAGGAATTTATTTAAATGACTCCTTTTATTTAAAAAAAGGATTGGTACCATGAATATACAGGATTGTCATGAAACCCAGCCCAAAAAGAAATTATGGAAATCATTCTGGCTCAGCAGTCCCGGCAACATCTGTGGAAAGAGAAATTTTAAATATTTCAGGTTAATTACCCTTCTTCAGAGCCTTTTCTTAAAACCTGTCTGGTTCTCTACTGTCTGCCCTCCATGCCTGTTCTGAACTACAAGTAGTTCTCATTAACCAAAGTGCTTGATTCATTCTTCCTCCTTAGTTCAAGGGGCAATCAGAGACAGTTATTGCTGGCTTTGCCAGCGGTGTCCATATCCCTTGAACAAATAAAAAAAGTAATCGAATAAACCTGTTAAATGCACCACCTGGTGGTTCTTAGTGTAAATTTTACCATGACACGAGACCAACAGTCATTTTATTCTTGATCGTACCTGAATATGTTGATGAATTCCCTTTTTTAAAAAAAGAATGCAATGCTTATTCAACTTAATCTGGAGTAAGTATAACAATATATACAAAGACTTGGAGATGTATTTTAATTGAACTAAACTGGAAAAGGCAATTGATCCCACCAGACATATCTTGGCCTTCCCTCTCCTCCCAATAATCTGAAGTTTCCTTGTGAGCTACTCGTATGCACGCCCATCTCCAACAAACTCTTCCCTTCTCACCCTGTTACTTGCCACTATAATTATCCATCCCACTTGCACTCTGATCTGTCTGTCTGTGGTCTCTGGCACAGATATGAAACAGCCTAATATAAAGGCAAGGAATAGCACCTCAGTTTTTGTCTGGCCCAGGTTGAAATTCTACAACTTCAGCTTACTAGTTTTCCTGAAGGACTGCCTGGTTTAACTGTGATTCTGCTTTTCTTTCTTTACTAGCAGTGTCTAACTTGTTGGGTACTTCCCACAATTCTACACAAGCAAGAGAAAATCTGCAGATGCTAGAAATTCGAGCGACACATGCAAAATGCTGGAGCAACTCAGCAGGCTAGGCAGCATCTATGGAAAAGAGTATAATTGACATTTTGGGCCAAGATCCTTCACCAGGACTGGGAAAAAAAGGATGGGGGATCAGAGTAAGAAGGCAGGGGAGGGCAGGAAGAATCACAAAGTGATAGGTGAAACTGGGAGAGGAAGGAGAGTGAAGCAAAGAGCTGGGAAGTTGATTGGTGAAAGAGATCATCATCAGTGATTACTCGTAGTTGACTATGATTCATCTCCTGGTGGTTGATCTGGTCACTTGTGGGTCTTGAGATGACTGAAGAGGCTGATGGGTGATCCACAAGTCCTATTGCAGTGTTGGCAGGTGTAGGTCATTGAAGTGGTTGTGGATGTAGCTGGTTGGGTCTTTCCCAGTCTCTCCTTATGTTGAAGCCGCTTAGTCTCAGCAGCACGGTGGAGGTATTCTTCGAGCTGTGCAGTCCCCTCATAAACAGCCCTTCTCCAGCTTTCCCTATACTGTGCTAATTTCTCCCACCCATTCGGGTTGGTGTGGCACTTCCTCAAGTGGGTCTTGATACTGTTTTTGAACTGCTTTTTCTGCCCTCCAGGAGTGCACTTTACATCCTTAAGTTGGCTGAACAGGAGTTGTTTAGGGAGGCAGGAGTCAGGCAACAGATGATGTGGCTGGCCCATCACAATTGGTGTTGAGATACAGGGCTGGAGAAGGGGAGATGTGATGCGAGAAGACAAGGCCATGAAAAAAAGAGGGAGGGGCACCAGAGGGAGGGAGGTGAATGGCTGGTAAGGAGACAAGGTGAGAGGGAAATAGGAATGGGGAATGGTGAACTGGGGGTACCAACTCCTCAGCTCTTTACTTCACCCCTCCCTCCCCCTCCTGGTTTTACCTATCACCACGTGGTTCTTCCCCTCCTCTCCTTCCACCCACTTTCTTACTCTGGCTCCTCATCTTTTTTCCCCCCAGTCCTGATGAAATCCCAGCTCGAATTGTTGATTATACTCTTTTCCATAGATGCTGCCTGGCCCGTTGAATTCCTCCAGCGTTTTGTGTGTGTGTTTCCACAACTCTACATTTTGCAGATTTGGGTTTCCTTTGTGTTTTTAGTCCCCCTCTTCATAACTTTTATGCTCCTTTGTTTATTCTTTCACTGCTCTCTCCGGCTTACCAAGTATCCCCACAGCAACACTAGCCTCACCGTATCAGTGTCCCCATTCTGAAGATGGGTTTTTCACCTAGTCCCTGTTTCTTTTCCCACAATTGGACATATTGGGGTTCGTCAACATTTTCTATTCTATCCCATTTTTGTCAATGATCAGTTAAGCTTCTACAATGTAGACATGTCTCCATATTGATATCATAATTGTCAACAAAAAGTGCAACAACTTACATAGAGTATCATTGGTAGACCCTGTCAATTATAACATATTATACCAAAGTGCCATAACATGATGTATGCAGAGCCATTTGCAGCTTGCCTCCTCTACAGTCAAGCAGAAGCTAGATACAGATTAGAGAAACAGCACCTCATATCTCACCATGGTAGTCTCCAACTTGATGGCCTTCCACTATCCATTCCCCTCTGTCTCCTTTTTCCATGATTTCACCAGCCCTATGACCCCATCTATTTTCCTCCCCTGCCCTCTCAATCAACCTATCACTTGCACATCCTCCTTCCAGTTCCCTTTGCACCACCCTGCCTTTATTCCATGGTCCACTGCCCTCTCTTAACAGGTTCTGTCTTCAGCCCTTTGTCACCTCTTAGCTTCTTGTGTCATTCCCATACCCCCTCCCACATACCCATCAACCCCCTATCACATGGAACCACCTATCAAGTGCCAGCTCTTGCTCCCCCGCCCAATTATTACTGGAATCTCCTGTTTTTCTTTCCAGTCCCGATGAAGGATCTTGACCTGAAATGTTGACTACCCATTTCCCTCCACAGATGCTGCTGGAAGTGCCTTTGTTCTGCTGTTTTCCTATCATGTCAACTGCAGCAGAAATGATCATCTCTTCTCTTTGAAGTTATGAGTGTACAATTGCTATTTTGTTCTGAGATACTGGGGGAAGCTTGACTTATTTCTCTCTCCCTTTCTGGAAATGCAGTGTAAGATGCTTGAAAGAAAGCTGGAGGAAGATATGGTGTTTACAGAGTATGAGCAAATCCCAAAGAAAATGGTAGATGGTGTTTTCACCACAGCAACTCTTCCAGAAAACATAGAACGGAATCGTTTCAGGGATGTTGTTCCATATGAGGAGAACAGGGTGGAACTTGTGCCAACCAAAGAAAACAACACTGGCTATGTAAATGCCTCTCATATAAAGGTGAGTGTAACCATCTGATACATAATCATGGATATTCTAGCTGCTCCATGCATTGTTATAAATTTTATTATGCAAAACATACTGAATATTTGTGAAAGTTTAACTCCATTTCTTAATGCAATTGTTTAAATATTAGTAACGAATGTTTCGGATGTAATTTGATAATTAAAAAGACGGGAGATGCAATGTGTCTACAGAATTTTTGCCTTCCTTCCAATATAAGTGTTTAAAAGAAACAGTACAGCACAGGAATAAGCCCTTCAACCCACAATGTCTCCACTGAACACGATCGCCAACTAAAACTAATTCTCTTCTGCCTATTCCTCTGTTCCCTGTGTATTCATGTACTTAACAGCCTCTTAAACACTGCTCTTCCATCTGCTTCCACCACTCCCACCAACAGCCCATTCCAGGAATTACCACTCTGTCTAAACAAAAAAATTGCTTTACATTCTTCATTTAATCATTCCCTCTCACCTAAGTGCACGTCTTCCAGCATTTGACATTTCTACCCTGGCGAGAAGGATTCTAACTGTCTATCCTTTCTCTATCTTTTCTATCAGGTCTCCCTTTAGCCTCCAGTGCTCCAGAGAAAACATCCTAAGTTTGTCCAACCTCTACTCATAACTCATGCCCTCTACTCTAAGCAGAATGTGGGTAACACACATCAAAGTTGCTGGTAAATGCAGCAGGCCAGGCAGCATATCTAGGAAGAGGTACAGTCGACGTTTCGGGCCGAGACCCTTCGTCAGGACTAACTGAAGAGCTAGTAGGAGATTTGAAAGTGGGAGGGGGAGGGGGAGATCCAAAATGATAGGAGAAGACAGGAGGGGGAGGGATGGAGCCAAGAGCTGGACAGGTGATTGGCAAAAGGGATATGAGAGGATCATGGGACAGAAGGCCTGGGGAGAAAGAAAAGGTGGAGGGGGGAAAACCCAGAGGATGGGCAAGGGGTATAGTGAGAGGGACAGAGGGAGAAAAAGGAGAGAGAGAAAAAGAAAAAGAATGTGTGTATATAAATAAATAACAGATGGGGTACGAGGGGGAGGTGGGGCATTAGAGGAAGTTTGAGAAGTCAATGTTCATGCCATCAGGTTGGAGGCTATCCAGACGGAATGTAAGGTGTTGTTCCTCCAACCTGAGTGTGGCTTCATCTTTACAGTAGAGGAGGCCGTGGATAGACATGTTAGAATGGGAATGGGACGTGGAATTAAAATGTGTGGCCACTGGGAGATCCTGCTTTCTCTGGCGTAGGTGTTCAGCGAAATGATCTCCCACACACATCACATGCCCTTACACTTCCTCCCTTATCACCATTCAGGGCCCCAGACAGTCCTTCCAGGTGAGGCAATACTTCACCTGTGAGTCGGCTGGGGTGATGTACTGCGTCCGGTGGCCTTCTATATGTTGGCGAGACCCGACGCAGACTGGGAGCATCTCTCTCAGTGACAAACTTGATCCTTCCCTGCATGTGAAGTGGCCTGTGATCAGAGGCGGCAGCAGCACCACCTTAGGCCCACAGAAGACGGCAATACCGGACGTCATTATATCCTCTCAGAGTTGCGAATTCTAAGCCAAACTCCAAACCCTGAAGTAACCATTGCACCCCAATGCCCACCTTTCATTGATATGCAGACCTGACACTACAAACCACAATATTTCACTCTCTGTACCATCATGATCTGTTGCCCCTGCCAGGCTTTCTAGGCAGACTTCTAAGAAAGATCCTGTGCTTTTTCTACACATGTAAGGGAGAGCAGTTTAGTAAATGCTAGACGGAGCTAGTGCTACCTAATCCAGTTCAACGGATTCAATGGAGAGGAATAAACAGTCAACGTTTCGGGCAAGGACCCTTGCCTCGTCTCGAAATGTCAACATTTATTCCCCTCCATAGATGCTGCCAAACTTGCTGAGTACCTCTAGCATTTTGTGTGTGTTGCTCAAGATTTCTAGCATCTGCAGAATCTCATGTCAACGTATTCAATTATATTAACATTTTAGAGGATGTGACAATATTTCATACTGCTTCTAATTAACAGGTTACTGTGGCTGGAGAAGACTGGCATTACATTGCTACACAGGGACCCCTGCCTCATACATGCCATGACTTCTGGCAAATGGTGTGGGAGCAAGGAGTGAATGTTATTGTCATGGTTACAGCAGAAGAGGTGAGTTGTATGTTTTTACAGTTACTTACACTTAAGGATGTTCCGTAGATGGGGGGAGTAGTGAGAGCGAGATTACTGAATCAAATGTTTATTATGCTCTTAAAATCAGTACACTTCCTGTTGTTTTGCAAGGTTAATTAGTAACAAAAGCCTCTGGTTACATATCACAGTCTTTCCGTAGCTAATTTGGTTAAAGTGGTGTCACCTTACAGTAAAAATGCGGTATTGCATTTCTCTGTTTAAAGCCTTAAGTATACTAGCTTTGTTAAACATTAAGTTCTATTTATAGCAGATACTTAACACAATCTCTGATTTCAAAGCACACAGTAGATTAAACTTTTTCACCTTTTGATGCTTCACAAGAAAGTATTTCTGCTCTCAAGAACAGGAAATAAATTTATAATCCAACAATCACCATTACTAATGGATTTCCTATGCTCACATTAACACAGTTAAGTGGGACCATATTGTCACAAAATGATTTCCTTTAAGGGAGAAAAATAGAACCAAACGAAGCTACTATTGGCCTTGAATTGTCTTTTATTTGTTTAGTTTAATGGTTAATACGATAATTTGTGTTTATGGACTGTAAATAAATGATAATTTCTCACAGTTTCCTATCATAGACCCGAGAGTGTCACATGAACAAAAATACCAGGTTGGGGAATATAATCTGAGCAGAGAGAGCAAGGGCCTGACTGCTAGCAGTTATGTCATTGGATGCGGTCCTTGGGTCAGTAAGTTGCTGTTGCCTAGAGTGAGGATAGTGGTCAGTATCTTGGGATCAACAAGGGTGATTGGATTGATCTCTGGGTGGACAGTGGTCATCTAATTCGGGTCTGATGATAGCGAGCTAATTGGTCTGGAGATTGTGAGTCACAGCTAGTGGTGAGCGGTGGAAAGATTGGTTGAAGGCCATGAGCTTGGAGTGTTAAGCGTAAGGAAAGCGAGGATCTTCCAAACCTGGACCTTATCAGGGAGGTCATTTTTAAAGTGCACTGTCACAGAGCAATCGTGCTAGATCTGTGTGATGACATGGACATGGAGTCATATAACATAGAAATAGGCTCTTCAGGCCATTATGTCCACACTGGTAGTTTGCCTCAGAACCACCCTGCAAGCTTGACTTAGAACCACGTAAGCAATTACCAAGAAGTGGATAGGATGAGCAATTTCAAGTTCCTGGTGTCAACATCTCTGCATATCTATCCTGGGTCCAACATCGATGCAGTTACACAAAAAGGCATGGCAGTAGCTATATTTCATTAGGAGTTTGAGGAGATTTGGTATGTCACCAAAGACGCTCTCAAATTTCTAAAGATGTACTGTGGGGAGGGTTCTAACTGGCTGCATCACATCTAGGTTGGGGGATGGGGTGTCCACTGCACAGAATCAAAATAGCTGCAGAAAGATGTTAACTCAGGCAGCTCCATCATTGGCACAAGCCATCCAGGACATCTTTGGAGGAATGAAGATAATGCTTCAAAAGGATGGCATCCATCATTAAGGACCCCCATCACCCAGGACATGCCCTCTTCTCATTGCTTCCATCAGGGAGGAGGTACAGAAGCCTGAATACCCACACTCAGTGATTTACGAGCAGCTTCTTCCCCTCTGCCATCATATTTCTGAACGGCCCATCAACCCATGAACACTATCTCATTATTCCTTTTTCTCATTCTTTTTGTCATTTATAGATTTTCTCTCTGTCTTTGCACTGTACTGCTGCTGCTGCAAAATAACAAATTACACATCGTATATTCAGTGCTAATAAATCTGATTCTGAAACTGGTCCAAAAAGTGTAGAACCCATGGGATCCAAAGAAAATTGGCTTGGTTATAGGAAACAGACGGTGACGGTCGAATATTAATTTTGTGCTTGGAACTCTACAGACAGAATGTATCCCAGGGATTAGTGTTGTGACTCACTCTGTTTGCTACATAAAATAACCGTTTGGATATGAATTTAGGAAGCTTACTGGAGATCCCAGGAAGAATATTTGCAGCCAGAAGGTAGTTAGAATATGCAGTACTCTGTGTTCGGGGGGGGGGGGGGGGGCGGTGGTTTAGACTCTCATAATATTATTCAGACAAGCACTTGAATCACCAAGGTATAGACAGCTACAAGCCAGTGACAATTAATGGAATTTGTGTTGATATTTAATGGCCAGCATGGACATGCTGGGCAGAAAGGCCTTTTCTGTGCTGTATCACTCTAAAGCTTTCAACGTTGCATGGAGAATAATGTTACTAGTAGATCAGTGCACACTTGTCAATCATAAGTGTCCAGAGATCATCATTGCCACGTTCTGTTGTGAAAAGTGGTTTCATATCACGTGATGAAAATATATTATGTCACTGAATTTCTAGCCATGTGATTATGAAGGATAGGGTACAGGACCTGGGTGTAGAAGATGTAGATAAATACTCCCTTTAAATGTTGATAATGTTTCTTAGTTCCTTATCCTTTGATTGGAATAATCATTAAGCCACTGCCGCTTCTGTTTTCTTACTTATCACCAGGCCTGAACAGGCCTTTGTAATATAATCATGTTGTCATTTAATGTGTTAAGTTGTCATAACAAATGGTGCTTTTGAGTTGTAATCCGTTTCCTTTCATCATTTAGTAACTTAAGTGTCATGTAGTCCCTATAGTTTAAGTCAAACGTATAGGACTGTGATTAAAGAAATAAAAAATGTGGCTGAACATGTAGTGGTTGTTTGTGGTGCTGTGGTGAATATGCAGTGGAATTGGGAAATACCTATTATTATTTCGATTCACCTATTCTTGCTATGTAGTGCATAATTTATGACCAAGGAACTGAAGAAGCATCTTTTTAATTTCTTAAACCAAAGAGACTTTATTATTTATTGTGCAGGAGGGAGGAAAACCAAAGACCCATCGATACTGGCCCAAACTGGGCTCAAAACACAGCTCAGCAACTTATGGAAAATTTAAGGTGACAACAAAATTCCGCACAGATTCTGGTTGCTATGCAACTACGGGTTTAAAAGTCAAGCACCTGTTGTCTGGGCAGGAGAGGACCGTGTGGCATTTGCAGTACACAGACTGGCCAGATCATGGCTGTCCAGAAGATGTTCAGGGTTTCTTGTGTAAGTACTAAGATACCTATTGTAGTATTTTATACATGCAGACCAATAGAATGAAATGTTCACTTTATCATTTACTATTGATTGATAATTCAGTATGAAGAAACACACCATTAAGCAAACATAGCGTTTGCCTGAGAGCAATGGAATCCAGAAAAAAGAATTTTCACAAATGTTTTTTTCCCTCCAAAATTTCTTATGGGCTGAATTAATCTATATTAATTGTGTGAATGAATCTGAAATCACTGTACCAATTATCATACAGTTGAAGTAACTCATGCATGTAAATGAAAAGGAACACGTGTAAGTTTGGTACGTGACACTCAAGACTCCAGGGTAAATATGCACCTGACTTAAAAAAACAATTTAAGGTCAAGCTCAGCAAAGTCACACTGGATTGTAACTGTACTGCATGTTCTCCACCATTTTTCAGGTGGGGACCTATATTATCATTTGTCCATGTATATCCAGAGATGCCAGCAATGGCTTCCCTTGTTCTTGTACCATTACTTACGTTATTCTTTTGGCATTCCTGTGCTAGTTCTCATCCATGTGCTGCTTTCAGAAATTTTATCCAAAAACGTATCCAGTTTATCCATGTTTACTTTAAAATACTTGGCAATGTCTCAACACTTCACCCCCAAACATCTTGAGTCTGCCACCTGAACAGAAAGTTCTTCCACATAGGTAATAGTTTATAATGGAAACTGGCAATTCACATCCTCTGTGACGTCTGAAGCTCAGATATCTCTGCCACCATTTACATCTCCTCCTCTGTACTGTTGCCTGACTCTGATCTGCAGCCAACACCTTCACCCATGTCCATTTTACCCCTGATGTAAACTGTTCCAGCAGATACCTGATCACCCTTTGCAAATATAAGATTATTCAAAACCATCCTACACAGAACTTGCACTTCTGCCTTTGCATTTCTTGAAATTTACACTTAATCATTGGTGTTTATGATGTTCTGCAAGACCTCTCTAAAACCCTCTGCTTCTCCATTTCCCCTGAGATGCTCTTTCATTCACTGCTTTCCCCATCGGGTTCAACATCAATTATTATTTGATAGCAAACCCTGTTAAGCATCTTGAGGAATTTTGAATAATTTTCAGTTCTTTACAGATAGAAGTCTTGGTGCCTGTATCAGGTGATAATGCTTCTTGGACTTTTAATCACATGCACTGCTTTTATCTTACTAGCCGATTTGCGTCTTTCTAGGCTTCGGATCTGATGAAGCTGGAAGGCAAATATTTTCATAATTTGATGTCTGGACTTATCACTGCTGAGTGTAATATACACTCAGTAGCCACTTTATTAGGTATCTCTTAACCTAATAAAGTGACCATTGAGAGTATGTTCATGGTCTTCTGCTGCTGCAGCCCTTCTACTTCAAAGTTTGATGTGTCGTGCACCTAGAGATGCTGTTCTAAACACCACTATTGTATCACGTGGTCGTCTGAGTAACTATCACCTTCCTGTCAGCTTGAACCAGTCTGGCCATTCTCTCTGCCCTCTCGCATTAACAAGGCGTTTTTGCCCATAGAACTGCTGCTCACTGGCTGGTTTTGTTTCTCACACATTCTCTAAACTCCAAGAGCCTGTTGTGTATGAAAATCCCAAGAGATCAGCAGTTTCTGAAATACCCTAACCACCCTGTCTGGCACTAACAATCTTTCCACCATCAACATCACTTAAATCACATTTCTTACCCATTCTGTTGTCTGGTTTTAACAGTGTCAAACCTGTTGACCATATCTGCAGGCTTTTATGCATTGTGTTGCTGTCACATGATGGGCTGATTAGATATTTGCATTAACAAGTAGGTGTACAGGTGTATCTAATAAAGTGGCCATTGAGTGAATATGTAGCCACAATGACTCTTCACTGAAAAAATAAAAATGCCATTATCACCTTTTCTTAAAAATAGCAATTCCTTACATAAAGGAATTATGTTATGGAACTACACAAACAGTGGCTACAAGTTATGTTCTAGCACATATTTTATAGTAAAACTGCAAAGCAGTTATTGTAGATCAATACTATTGCTTGGGCATTTGTGTAGTTTATTTAGACCACATGGAAATACAAACAGTAATAAAGTACACTTATTGTTTTAATTATGGTTAGCAAAATTTATTTTCTGAACATAGTACAAATAATTTTTTAATATACTTATGCCAAATAGAGACTGGCAGAATAATTTTTTCTCAGTACCTTTATCCCAAGAACAAACAATCAGTAAGTGTTTTCTCCAATATATTTGCTTTGCTAATACATGAAATGTCTTCATTCATTCAGACATTCTAGTATATTGTTCCACATGCCTTGTTATATTAACATCAGTGAAATCAAGTGTCATTGAGCTGTTATTTATTCTATTTTATTCTTTCTTAGCATCTCCAAATTGTCAAACCTCCTGTCCTCAATTTTTTTCATCTTTGAAACCAACTTCAGTGTTAACAGGCTTTTCAGTATGCAAACAACTGTTTCCTCAGAGTTGAATTTATATTTGCTACAAACAGTGGAACAGATAGCAATGATAAAACATGCTAGAATATTTTTTTTTAAACAAACTCAGCTTTATAGTGAGATTATGTTTGCCAACATTGAAAGCATCCTTTGGGACACGTCTTCTCTATTGCTATGGTTGCCAAGTGTAGGCAATTGAGTTAATAATAAAGATAGATTGTAGAACTAAACATTTGCATTTATAAGGGTAATACTTAATCCTTTCCTTCAGGTTTACTCCTAAATCTAAAAGCTGAGCTAAAATGCAAGTTTGTGATCTGAGGTCAAGTTAGTTATGTTGGACATAAATGTAACTGGCTGCAGACACTATTTGTGAAAAAATTAAAACCCAACTTCAGTTCAAAGATCAGTCATCTTTTAGGGCAATTCAGAATAATTTTATGATATAAACATGGCTTTGACTGAGACTGGATATACAACAAGGCTCGTTTCTAGAATTGCCTTGTGCACCATTTAAGTGGCTTCTTTTATATGACTATAGATCAGAATACTATAGTGAAAAGTAGTGTTGGATTACAATCATCTGAACTCAAATTGTTTTTACTTGCTGGTAATTGACATTAATCTTACTTTTCATTTGCCAAAACAATATGGAACTCTTGGTGATGGCCGGGGGGGGGGGCGCGGGGGAGCAAAAAGGAAAGAGAAGGATGTGGATGAAAGCAAAGAAAAAATAATCAGGTTTGAATTTTTCAGCACTGTTGAGTTTTATAACTAGTCATAAAATATATCCAAGTGAATTTGTTCATCATGCAAGGCATGATGTGTTATTTGGTGGAAAGCACTAAGAAAATTATTAACACAAACAACAAGAATTATGCAGTTGCTGGAAATTCAAGCAACACACATAAAACGCTAGTCCTGATGAAGGGTCTCGGCCTGAAACGTCGACTGTACCTCTTCCTAGTGATGCTGCCTGGCCTGCTGCGTTCACCAGCAACTTTGATGTGTGTTGCAAGAAAATTATTAAAATATACTTGGTGTGAAAAGGCTTTGTAGTTAGCAATAAAAAACTTTTTCCTTTTATCTTTCAGCTTACCTGGAAGAAATTCAGTCAGTTCGGCGACACACCAACAGCATGTTGGACTCAAACAGGAGCTGTAATCCACCAATAGTTGTGCACTGCAGTGCAGGAGCTGGAAGAACAGGGGTGGTGATTCTAACAGAAATTATGGTTGGTTGCTTGGAGCATAATGAGGTGAGTTGTTATTTTATGATCCATTTATAAGTAATGAGAACATGAAAGTATGAAAGATAAATCCAAAATGGTCTATCGCAAGGCAATTTAATAGTTATTTATTCATAGGATGTGGAAATTGCTGGCACTTTTTAGCCATCCTTTATTGCAGAAATTATAGGAAAGATCTGGAGGCGTTGGAGAGAGCTCAGAGAAGATTCATCAACATTGCCTGGATTAAAGGCCATAAGCCATCAGAAGAGTTCAGACAAGCATGGATTTTTTTTTTAATTCTGAAGCAGTAGAAGCTGAAGGGTGCCCTAATAGTACTATAATTGAATAATGTGAGCTATAGACAGGCTAGGCAGTCTTTTGCTTGGGCGGAAATGTTAAGTACTAGAAGACAGTTTTAAGGTAAGAGGGGGGAAAGTTTAAAGGAGATCTATGTGGCATGCTTTTTTCCCACCTGAAATACTGACAGCAAGTAGATGCCTGGCATGTACTGCCAGGGGAGTGGTGGAGGCAGATAAAAAAAATGTTAGACATTCATATGAACAAGCAAAGATTTAAGGGATTTAGACCACGCACAGCCCAACGTGCAATTTAAACTAGCATCATGGCAGACACAGATACTGTAGTCCCATGTTGTTGTCATGTTCTATGCATTTGTGTTTCTGGAGTCACAGGTGCCAGGTAGCAGACTGTTACACAAAGATCAATATTTTTTTTCACTTAAAACACAAAGTAAATGAATTTCTACCGTTCCAGTTTACCATTAACAAAGTGGTATTCTGAGGGTAATTTGTAAATTGATTTATTATGGCCAAAGGTACCAAGATACAGTCATAAAGTTTTGTGTGAAATCCATGCATAGCTGCATTGAATAGGATAAAAGGGAAAAAATGCGGAGCATGGTGTTACAGTAACAAAGTGCAATACAGGTACAGTGTGATATTAAAATCATCACTTTTATATTCCTTCAACACAATTTGTTAGGTCTTCCTTTTGAATTATTGTGTGCTCCAGGATTAGAAACTTGCAAAGATCTTTTAGGCAAAAAGGATACTTGACAAATTTAGCAAAGGCTAGTCTGCTTAGTTAGTAAGCAAATAATTGGTGTGGCAGACTGTAGTAACATTACATATTTTACTGATATCTGGAGTAACATTCAGTACATGTAGCACTAACTTGTCATAGCCTATATATTCGATTGGATTATCACATTACAGTTATTATTCAGTCTGCAGAATGTCATTTCACTCAAACCTCATGAGTGCTGAAAGATCTAAAGGGAAAACACAGAATAGAATGAAAATATAGATTTGGGCAAAGCAAATGGAGATGGTTATTGTAATCAATTACTAGACAGAAGCAAGTGCTAGGACTTCATCAAAACAAGAAAAAACCTTTCAAGTGCTAGAGGAATCACAGTGCATGAATGGGGACAAACTTCTGCTTTCTATACAGTTGGCCCTCCTTATCCGCGAGGGATTGGTTCCAGATCCCAGCGGAACCCCGGACCTTATTTAACCTGTCTCAGTGCGGTGGACATTAGGACCTGGCGGCGGAGCTCTGGATCCACAGTGTTTCTGTTCACGAAAATAATCATGATCGCGATTTAAAATAAAGTGAAAATAATAAAGCGAGCAGAAAGAGGTGAAATGCCATTGGTCATCGGAAAAGCGTTAGGCTACAGTCGGTCAACGATGGGAACCATTTTAAAGGATAAAGTGAGAAAATCCCTGCCCCGATGCAAGCTACAATTATTACTAAGCAAGGCAGTGGTTTAATTATTGGGTTTTGGGGTTTCGATCCTCTACATCAACCCGGCAGGGATGAACAGCGCACTCGGGAGCACTCTGTCACTGGATCGAACTCGAGAATTTTCGTTCCCGATCCCGGCGCTGAAACATACGTTTCTTAAGTGTTTTATATGCATAGAAAGGTAAAATATATACTGTATACTAAGACAAACGTTTGACTAACTGACGCTAAATAATACCGGATGTACCTGTTCTGACTTACTTAGTAAGAGAACTTCCGGTTCTTTTCGATCCCGATCCACAATAACCTACGCACATCCTCCCGTATACTTTAAATCATCTCTAGATTACTTATAATATCTAATACAATGTAAATAGTTGTTATACTGCATTGCTTAGGGAATAATGACAAGAAAAAAACATCTGTACATGTTCGAACAACAAGTGCTGGAAGAGCACTTCCGGGTTTTCTCGATCGCAGTTTGGATGAATTCGCGCATGTGGAACTCGCGGATTAGGAGGGCCAACTGTAATCCACAGTGCAATTGTCAGTGTTGTATCTGGCATTCCATCCAAACACCTCAGAACAATTCCCACAATCCTTGCAAGAGGGAAAAAAAAGGCAACTGCTAATTGTCAGGATTCAGGATTAGAAGCTGATTAACATCACACCATCTAGTCCAGCCTCCTGGAGGGATAATGTTTCCAATACTTAGTGCTATTGCTTGGGCTAACCTTTTTACTCCTGCACATGAAGATTGATTATTGACTGGTGGAATAACAAGCTGGACTGCTTGTGTAAATTTGTCTGCATACTGCTCAGAACTGCTTGTTCTTATCGATAACGCACAAGCACCATCAGTTTACAAGATATGTTACTCAGGGACTTCAGCGAAATATAAATTTATTTATTTAGTGCGACTGTATGTTTACTTGCTATGTTATGTGACTGTTGGTACTGTGTTTTGCACCTTGCACTAGAGCAATGCTGTTTCATTTAGCTGTATTTGTGGGTATTCATGTATGGTTGAATTATAATTAAACTTGAGCTTGAGGTAGTTAATGCCTCTTTGCATTCTCTTCACTCAGGTTACATAATCATCTTAAGCTAGATGAACATGGTAGTAAATATGGCCAATTTCAAATATTTGGTCTGTTAGAAGCCATTATCTATAATAAAAGATGATAATCATCTAATGTCAATGCTTTGCTAAAAATACTGTGAACAAAGTTTCCGTCAAGAGACCATATACTCTGAAAAAGCTGAATTGCTTTTGTTTACTCTAACAAAATGCTATGTGTCAGTAGTTTAGCCCAATTTTTCACTAGTGCAGTGCTTAAACCCAGTTCTGTATTAGTCTATTGGCTACAGTTATCTGGATCTTTTCAGTTTGTGCAACAAAACATTTTCTCTGCATTTCCATTTCAGAAGCTGGAAGTGCCAGTTATGCTGGGATTTCTCCGTCAACAGCGGATGTTAATGGTACAGACTATAGCCCAATACAGGTTTGTCTACCAGGTCCTCATACAGTTCCTGAAGAACTCTCGACTGATTTAGCTACAAATTTATATTTTGTATTTGAACCATCTTACCATTTAGCAGTGGAAATGGAGCTAGCTCTTTTAAAAAAAAATCAGGTCATTATGGCAAGTACTGTGTCTTTTGGTACTTTGACTTCCAGAAGTCATCCCTTGATTCTGTAGCAAATCTTGCTAGTTTCAAATAGGACTCAGTTGGAGCTTGCCATGAATTCTGAATTACTGAAGTAGCAAGAAAGAACATTCAATATACAGACTTACCAGGGGAAGATGGTGGAATTTCTTTATCACAAAGATAATTTCCAACCAAAAGAAATGGAACACTGTCCTGAGTGAATGTTGGAAATGCTGCACTCTTAATCATTTAATATTTTAATTATCTATTAATTTTATGACAATTCAATCTTTTACATTTTGAATTCCATTTCTCTCAAGGCTTTCAAACTTGTTTGCAGGATTTTATCTAGACATGTAGCACAGCAATCATGGGCAATTTGTGGAAAGTGTTTCTTTCAGAGCAAGTCTGAATCGTATTAGTATTATTTGTCTTTATAATCAACCAAGCTCTCTGCTATCTAACTCAAAACTGCGGCAAATAACAGTGAGTTCTATATGCCCAATGACATTTTCTTCATGGAGGGTGAATGGGTTCAACATTGCTTAAGTGACTGAGGGTTGGACTAATTGTATGAAACACAATAACAGGCATTTATTTTAAAGTAGGTCTATAGTAAGAATTTGGAAATTCATTAGTACTTCCAATTGAGGGGCGAGGCAAATTTCAAAACCAAAAGAGATTATATGGAATTTATTCCTGTGGAACTTCAAATGTTAACGTTCTCTCATGTAGGAGAAACTACATGTGATTTTAAAAAATACAAGCATCTTTTGATGCATTTATATGCCCAAAAGCACAGCAGCCCAAAATTTTGCTCTATTCGCTACTTAAGCTAATGATCAAATAAAGTTTCATTGACTGTTGAAACAAAAATAACTTAAACAAAAAAATACTTAAGGTTAATTATATATAAGTAGACACCTGGTCACTAATTAAAATGGCAGTATTTTCATCTATTTGTTCAAGATTTATTACTAAACTGAACTGTAGATTTTGTCAGTTCTACACTAAATGCTGTGTTATATGCGATTATCCTGAGAACTGCTGCTGCCTACATTCTTTCAAATGCTTCCTTTATGGACGCTGTTGATTTGTAGTAGTTCCAGCATTTTTGTTTCAAAATTTTTGTATCAGAATTTTTGTAATAATTATTTATTTTTTAAATATTTGCACCAGTTTATAGTGCAAGAGAGAACTGGGTGTATATGAGATTTATGTTCCAAATAAAAACAAAATCCCTGTTAAGTGTGTAATCATAAATGTGTCAAAGGCTTTGTCCAGTTAAATAATCTGGGATCATTAAAGCAAAGTTCAATTTTTAATTATTTGGTACTCACCTTTGTAGAAAAATGAGACACCAGTTCATTCTGTTTAAGCTTAATTGGTTCTATTTACAAGCAAAGTGAAAATTGGCAACTGCAAAGAAAAATAACATTTAAATAGCCAGTGGTTGCTCTTCATTTTACATTTAAATGGAACTTGGCCCCCAACAAATATTGGGGTAGATTACCTTAATCCCTGAACAGGCTTTTAATAATACTTGAGGCAAAAAAGGAAATAGGTTGTTTTATGTTTATAATACACCACACAAGAACTAGTACTGTATACTTACTTTCCTCACAATAAGTTATGCAAATTAGTGTTGAATGTAATGAGGTACACTTAAAGGAATGAACTTAAGTATTGACAGTTTAATACTCAGTTACTTTTGATCTTTTGTGGTGATAAGATATTGTACTAGACCTCCAGGAGTTAAAGATAATAGTAGCAAAAAAATAGGAACTGAATAATCAGAGAAAATAATTCTGTGCACTATTAGTGTGCTCTTTTTATGGTACAAGTGACCAAATCATTATTTTCCCCCGAAAAAAAGGTTTTCATTGGTTACTGGGCAGGGGAAGAGCATTCCTTCAGCATGATATACCATCCACAATTTATTTACTTAAATGTTTAGCTCAAAGATAATTTTAGAGATTTGCTTTTACTTTCTAAACACCAAAAGAAAAGCAACTTTCCAACAGCATTAGACAGTTTGCAAATCCTAATTCATTATTTTACATGGCCGTTAACCTTAAAGTATAGTTGTGCCAATACTATGGCCCTTATGTTTTTATCAAAACAGTGATTGTAATTCAAGCATAATGATTTAAACTGCAATGAATACACAAAATGTGGTAATATTTACTTGTAAACAACCGACGTAAAGAGCAGCTATTATAATGGCATAAATTATTAGCAAAGTGCAAGAAAAGGTCTTAGTAAATAGCTGGCAAGACATGCAAGTATGGGAAACTATACAGCAATTATACTGGAGAATGGAAAATTAAAATTATTTTGGTCAAGTAGCAAGAAAAAGCACTTGGGTTCTTAAGATTTAATAACTTCACAAAAGGTGAAATGAAAAGAAAGTTCAGGCTCCACATTCTCTTCCCTGACTAAACAAGGTTTAGCTAAAACTATAGTAGAATAGTTACCAAGCTGGAATTCTAGACTGTCCTTTGGTAATGCATGTTACTGTGTAGGACCAACATTCCTTGGTGCTGTGTACCATTAGTTCTCTTTCCCGGAACTGGGTGGGGGGGGGGGGTTGGAAATTGCCAGGCATCCACTCAATGTTTCAAGGGCATCATCACCACTACTGGTGTTATTCTTTTTAGGTTATGTAGCACTGTAAGTATTTGGGGAATTGTCAAAACTTAATGGTCAAAGTGTCTTAAGGAGTGTACAGCTGTCAGAAAAACAAATGTCACGATTCCCCAATTCCAAACTTACATCAAGTA
The DNA here is from genome assembly GCF_963921235.1 of Mobula hypostoma. Taxonomy (NCBI): domain Eukaryota; kingdom Metazoa; phylum Chordata; class Chondrichthyes; order Myliobatiformes; family Myliobatidae; genus Mobula; species Mobula hypostoma. The sequence goes on from NC_086104.1 coordinate 47,632,471, forward strand.
CTTTTTTGACATCCCGTTTCAATGACTGACCTGCTGTGTCTTTGCAAGCTGTTTCCACTGACTAATAGTATTGACAGATCTTAATCTGTTTATTTATAATTTAACAGATTGGGATAAAGCCCCAAAAAAGTTTTAAATATGCTAATGTCTATACTGTCACAGTATTTTTTTCCAGCTTAATTCAATATTGCTGAAGTCTCAATTTTGCAGCCCACGCACTGTCAAATAATGATCCACATTATAAAATCTTTTCCAGAACAGAAATTGCTGCAGCACCTCTTACATTTTGTTGTTCAGAAATGCTGAAGATTGTTAAAAACTTGGTTAATTCAAAAAATAATTGGCTAGAATTTCAGCAAGCTGACCATCTTCTAGGTTATTTCAACTCAAAAGGAAAACATGTCCTGCCAAAAATGACAGAATCTTCATCTTAAAAATAAGCTTAATCTCATTAGTTTCCTTTTACAACAAGATTGTAATATACATAGCACTAAATCTTTCAATGACTGAGTAAATAAAATTGCAAGGCACAATAACAATTTTCCATATTCATGGGAAAGTAATGGTGAACTTACCTTTTGTTTGCTTTTTTTTTGCATATCCTTACAATGAACATCCCAGAAAGGGAACAAATTTGTTCTGGAGATAGTGCAGAAAGTTGATTTTAAACTCTATTTAAATATCACTTCAGTCTGGGCTGGTTTTATTAGAAAAATAATCTGCCAAACCAGAATACAAAATACATATTGCTTATAAAAGAACACCACCGTTATGGGCAAGATCTTCCCAAAGGAACTTTGCACTTCACTCCCCTCTCCCCTACATGTACCCAGTCAGTATTCACCGGGCCAATCTTAAATTACATTGACCTAAAATAACCCAAACTGCAAATGCTGACAGTTTGCAGAAATATTTTAACAAAATTAAAAAACTAGCATATATAAATTAAAAACATTAGCAGAAGTAACTTTCCTTCTCTCTGCCTTGCAGAACATAGCTATGCAATTCAAAGTCAGTGGATCCTGTTAATAACCCAGTGCAAGATTCTAGAACAATAAAGACTTGCTCCATCTTTTAGCAAGTCAGGCCGATGCACTAATATCTCAGGGTTACTGCTGTTTAAATTCTGATTGCCAGTCAATCCAATTAGAGCCAGCAAGATCCTGTAAAGTATTCAGACCCCAACCCTTTGTTCACATAAATGAGTATTACAACCAGGGATTTTGATCAATTTAACTGAGAATTTTTAATCACATGCTCTTTTTTCAGTGGAGCCCCAGCATGAAAAACTGAAATGTCAGCAGTTCAAAGTTATTCATTCCCCTTTGCTGAGTGCTTAGCTGAACCACCTCTATAACATTCAGTAGTCTTTTTGGACAAGTTTCTGTTAGGCTCCATCATATTCGTACAAAGCTATTTCTCCTTGTAAAATTGCTCAGGCTGTGCCAGGTTAGTTGAGGAGCAACAGTGAACAGCAGACTTGGTGTTGCCAGAGATGTTCGATCAGGTTAAGGTCAGGACTCTGACTGGGCCATTCAAGGACATCAATCTTCTTCACTTGGTTGCTCTGGCAAGGGCCAAAGAGGTGTTTATCCAGAATCTCTGTATTGGGCAGCAGCCATCTTCTCAACAATCCTGATCAGATTTCCAGTCCCTGCTGCTGAAAAGCATTTCCATAGCACAATCCTACCTCCACCATACTTTACCTTAGAGATGGTGTTACCCAGCTGATGCGCAGTATTAGATTTGAGCTTCACTTAGTGCTGAGACTGAAAAGTTTCATTTTAGCCTCATCTGACCACAGGACCTTCTTCCACATCTTTACAGTATCTTAGAAGTGACCCTTTGCAAAGTCTTTTCAGGCAAGGAAAAGCTTTTTTTTTTAAAGCCAGGGCTGCTTGTTTGCCCCTCTTCCATAAATAATATTTTTGTGCCAGCCTTAGAGCTATAAACATCATCTCCAGTTGCAGCCACTGACTTCTGCAGCTCACTCAGAGTGACTGTTGGCGTCACAGTAGCCTCTCTGACAACTGCCATTCTTCTCTGGCAGAGGCTTGACCTTTTGAGTGTGGCTGTGGTTTCATGTTTCTCCCATGATGGACTGTACTGAACTCAGATGCACGTTCAGTGCCTTTGAGATGGTCTTGTAGCCTTCCCATGATTTCTGCTTCTACATTATCAGTTCCCTGACTTGTCTTGAATGCCCTTTTGTCTTCATTTTGGTTTGGGCTGTTGAAAATCTACTGAACAACTGGATATGAGAGAGAAAGCAAGAGAGGGAGAGTGAGAGAATTCATTCTTATGAATTCATTAAAAACAGGTGATCCTCCAATTTTCTACTTCAACAAATTGGGTGAGTTGATGAGGTAATAAGAATATTGCACCCAAGGAAAGTTAGCACAGTATTTACAAAAGGGGTGAATATTTTTTCAGTCTCTCAATCTTAGTTGACAGGTTTTGGAATTTTTGACATGATGCACAATGTTTTGTAGCTTAGTACAAAAAATTCAGAAAGTGAGGCATTAAAACATGAAAATAATGTGGGAGCTGAACACTTTAAGGCACTGTACGTAATGTTAATATAGTTTAAGTTGTATCAAAAATTTATACTATTTTGTCCTTGGCTTTTAATACTGGACAAAAGTGCAGTAGAAATTAGTTTACTCTGGTCTTGAATCTCATCAAAAGCTTTTGATTTTGAATTTTAATATATTCAGTCAGTGGTGATTTTATTTAGTGATCCATGCCATTCCAATATGCATGTTTTATGAAAAGATCTGTGCTCCTCAGGCTGTAACTGGATTGTTTCAGTTCAATCCATGACATGCAACTATTTTAAAGCTCATGGGTGTTGATGTGGATACTTGCAGTTGTTCAAAACCACTTGACTTTTTTAACTAACAAAGATGAAGTCATTATTTTCAAGCATTCGCTCTAACCTCAGTTGATACAAAATCTCTGATTTGCCAATTTATTGAATGCATTATGACTTGTCCTTTTATGCCCTGGACAATCTAGAAGTGCCTGAGGGCAAAAGGCTCATTCAATTTATATAGCTGATAATTCTGCCTTCTGTAATTTATTGTCACTCCGCTATTCAAATAAACTTCAATATTCAGAAACGTGCAGAGGGAAATGAAAGGTGAAGTGACAGTTAAACTTACCCATTTCATTAGTTGTTCGAAGTTTTTCCAGCTGTAGCACAAATTCTACCTAACACAACTTGTCATCTGTTAAAAGATGCAGAGTGTATTAGAGGTGAAGCGTACTAAGCAAAACTCTGCACAGCTAGAGTGTAGTACAATAGACTGGCTTTTTTTTTTGAAAACAAGTGTACAAAGTGTATGTTATACTAATTCAGTGAAAGTGTTTTGATCCTTTAAATGTTAATGTGTGGACTTAAGACCACAATGACTTTCAACATAACCTAATGGTCTTAATACATTAAGTGAAAAAGAGTCTTATGTTCTGGTCATCCTTTCATCCCCTCAAACTAACAAACAGTGCATGCTTTTTTAACATCAGGTTTATATATACTCTATAAGCTTTACTTATCATTTCTCTGGTACAAAACTGTGATACTACATGACAGTATTTTACATTAAATATTGCTGCCTCTTTCTGTGGATATTGAACCATTCAGCATTTATCTCACTTCCATGAGATAACAAAAGAATTTTCTGAAGTGTAAATAATTTTGTATATGCTCTGTGACTTTCCTTATTCACGAATGTACCAAACATTTTGTAAAAGATAATTGTCTATCAGTCATATATACACAATAAAGCATTTTTGCAAGAATCTGTCACTTTTTTTTGTAATAAAGTGATGTCGAAACAAGTATCATAATGGTCTCCTTTTCAAATTTGATTTGGCAACTTTCATTCAATAATCCATATTGGTGATACCTCATTCTTCAGTTTATCTACAACAGCACTAGAGTATTAAAATCTGTTTTGTGTGGTTTTGATCTTCACTCTGGAATAACATTCACCATAACTTAACACAGGCATCTTAATATTTGCTGCAATTGAAAATGTACTGTTCCATAAAACCTGATATTCATGCCCAAAGAACAGAAAATCTGCAGATGCTGGAAATCTAAGCAACACACAAAATGCTGGAGGAACTCAGCAGGCCAGGTAGCATCTGTGGAAAAGAGTACAGTCGACGTTTTGGGCCAAGACTCTTCGGCAGCTCTGGATATTCATGCCTCACAGTTAATATTCTCTGGTTCAACAAGTCAGAGTTATCTAATACAGTTTTTAAATAAACTGAGCCAAATAGAGAAAATCTCATATTGTAGTTTCTTGTAATTCAGTAATTACAGTGACCATTAGATGTGCCATTGCCAGACAATTTAATTAACATTTTGTCTAAATGTTTAACTTGTTAAATGTGCACATCTATTCATTGAGATTACCCATTGGTGTCAGATATACTTTAGATAAACAAAACTCAGCCATTTCAATTGAACAAGAGATAGTTTGCCCAAAATAAACTCTATCATCATAGTTAATTATTTCTGTGTATTGGCGACCTGATTTACATTGTTGAGAAGCTCAGTTCTACAGTGAGCCTTATTCCCCCCCACCCAGACTTCTCTAAGAATTGCTACAAGCCCTATGAGCAACTGAAAATGAAATCTTCACTCCATGTTGTTTATGAAAGAAAACTATCACTACCAAAATAGGGTATCTAATGAGGAAATAGAAAAACAAGGCTAATTAATTAATTTCCATAGGATATCTGTGGCAGCTCAGATAAAAAGAAAATGTCATTCTGTCAAAATGCTCTGTAGGTTAAAGGCTTAGCCTGCGCAACAGGCCATGCAAGGCAATCCAACCCAAAACTGATCTATCCAAATGCTAAATTAACAATATCTCAATACACTGTGGTATCAAGTTGTACAAAGTTACAATGTATCAAATTACCTTTAACATACCACTAATCCATGGATGTTGTTTCCATGAAAACAAAAGAGCCTTTTCTACATGACAGGTTAATCTGGCACAGGTTTAGCAGGTAAATCTCCAAAATTGACACTCCACTGTCAAGACTAAAAAAACCGCAGTCCAAGTCATCTTCAATGTTACAGCTACCTGAACACCTTAAGTGAACGGGGGAAAAAAGGCCAAATGAATTTCAAGCAGAGTCCACCATCTCAGAGCTATAAAGCTAGAACAAGAATATTGGAGGGCATGAGAGATTAAATAGTGGAAGGAAAATGTAATCAGAAAGACTAATAAAATGCTGTGATTTTCAACCCCCATCTTCACCTTCTACAATCCTTTACTCCTAGAGAACTAGAAGAATGAAAACCGGTTCTGTTATTCACTGGAAATTACAGTTGGGTGATTGGTTAAAATTTAAGATAATTTTGCAACATTGGTAGGAGAGATAAAAACCTACATTTTTACTGACACCGAAGATTCTACAGATGCTGGAGATCTTGATCAAAAAAAAATTGCTCGAGGAACTCAACAGGTCAGGCAGCATCTATGGAGGGAAATGACGAAGGTCTGGGCCCAAAATGTCGACAGTTTATTTTCCTCTGTAGATGCTGTTCAACAGTGCCGAGATCGTCCAGTATTTTGTGTGTGGGGCTCCTCATTTACATTGATTTCAATCGTGAAGTTAGGAAATACTTTTAAGAGTCTGGTTTATAAACTACAGAAATCACACAGCAATTGTTACCAATGGGTTGCAGAACAAATATTGGTAGATGGGAGTTATAGTGCTGAATTGCAGAACGGGCTTGAGGGACTACATGATCTACACCTTTCAGGTCAAAACCCAAGAATTAATAAACTTTCAGAAGGATGAGGCAAGAGAAATTTGGTAAAAGTATTCTACTTGGTCATAATCAAAACAGAATTGATTACATCTATCTTTTATGCAACACATCTTTAAAGTTTATGAAAATAAACAGGGGATATGTACACAAGTTTCAACCAATGGCAAAAGATCACCACCTACTACACAGGCAGCAAAGTAAGATTTAAAACAACTTTGTGACTCCAAACATTACATTTTGCACACATTTAATAGCATTTTCCTTAGTTGGAAGAAGAGAACAAAATTTAAATTTTCTCTTTACTTGCCTTGCTATCTCACCCTCTTCAACTCCGATATTCTTTCCCACCTTGGCGGTCAGGCATTTTTATTGACCCAGACATCTGGTGTTTCCTCATACGTTGCTGATTTCCTCAGGCACTGGGACTGCTAAGTATTTTGCTGGTTTCAAGTTTCACGATGGGCCCTTGCTTAGTCTCCAGCACTTCTTCAAAGACGGCAGTATCTTCCAACTTTACTTGATACACAACTTTCCAGCTTCTGTCACACTGTCTCACTGACCTTGCCGTCTTTGGTAATTTGCTGCTTTTTGCCAAGCTCACTGATACTCCTTCAGTTTCTTCATCAAAATTGGACTCCAGCACTCCTCCTTGGTGCAGAATGTTGATCTCCTGTTTATTCTTCTACAATGTGCCCAACAAATGTTTTATTGCAGCTGTAGGTTGTAGTGATGCAAGCAAAATTGTGCTTTCACATACATCCATCAAGGAATTACTAGATTCTAGAGAAATTAGGGCAGCCCAGAGGAAAGTGTCAAGTGAGCTATATAGCTGTGTGTTATGCAATACTCCTCCAATCATAATGGAGCATGACAGATGCTTGATGCTGAAATTCTTAAAACTACAAATGAATTGCACAGCATCGTGTTAAAACATTAATATTTGAACCATTTTGGCAATATCTGACATTACACTGATCTGAATAACCAGGAGAACTCAATTTAAAAGTGTAGAATAGGATCTCTAGAACAGATACGAAGATCTAAGAAACAGCAACAGATTTCAATAAAAATTTCCCTCCTCTCCCCACCCCTACTACCCATCTTTCATACCCCCATCGTGTTCATAAGAGGACAACTGATTTTCTATGTAGCAAGTAGCTACTTTTTGAAGTAGAATAAAGTTAACATCCAAAGAAATGGTTATAACATGGCAAAGGTTGGGAATTAAATATTCTAGAATACTTCAAAGAGAAAGGCAAAATTAAAATGATAGTGCTCTGCCATTAAGGAATGCAATTCCGTAAGATTGGTTGGAAGAATTAATGAAATCTGAAATACTTCATGAAATATTGATAGTCTTACCCAGGGATATGCATTAAAGAGAATGCAGTCAAACTTTCCCAGGTTATTTCCTTGGATTGGAGGTTTGATTGTATGAGAAAGATTAAACAGAATTTCAGAAGTGATCTCAAAATAAGGGACTGGCCACACAGGACTAAGATGACAAGAAATGTCTTCAGTTTGAGGGTTGTGAACATTTGAAATCTTTTATTTAAAAGATGGCTATATATGCATAATCACTAAGTACATTCAAGACAAATCCATATATTTCTAGGTATCTATGGATATGGGGCCAGGCAGGAAAGTGGAAGCGGGCAGAAGATTAGACATCTTAATGAATGGCAGGGCAGCCATCTGGGGTCAAATCACAGTCAACTGCTTTTAATTCTAACATTGTTATATACCCAGTCCCATCATATGTTGAAAAGTTTGCCATGAGCTTAAAGATTTAAAGAATTCTTACGACAGTTCAAACAAATTGATTAAATCCAAGATAATCCATTTTAACCATTTATTATCATACTTACTTAAATATTAAAAACAAAAATAAAAACAGTATTTCTTTGATATTATATTCATGTGATTATTTTCATACCCTTTGTTACAAATGTTCTGTTACTGGAGACCAGGATGATCTCACATTTTAAGAAACAGATAGTTAAGAAAATCATTCATTTCCCCTCCAGTTCCTTTTCAATTTCAAAAATGTATGGATGATCCTTCCCATGCACCACTTCCATAATGGCCAAAGCCTGTGAAAGAAAAATGTCCAATTTCAGTCAGCATTCCTCTAAATTGTACTCTTCTCAAATTAAGAAGCAGATTTTTCAAAGTGGCACATCACATTGATGCAATTAATAACTCTAGGAGAACAACTCAAATTACGAAAAATATCAGAGTATTGAAGTTATTTCTCCTCAGCCATGTCCTAAACACCAGGGCAGTTGTCCATAGAGTGTCAGATATTCCAACAATTTCAGACATTTGTACACGCTTTACCAATTTGATAGGAGAATCACAAGTTATTTCAGCAAGATTCAGGGGAGGGGGAGGTGGAGATGAGGAGAAACTTTTTCCCCAGAGAGTGGTGATTCTGTGGAACTCTCTGCCCAGGGAAGCAGTTGAGGCTTCTTCACTAAATATATCTAAGAAACAGATAGTTTTTACATAGTAAGGGAGTTAAGGGTTATGGAGAAAAGGCAGGTAGATGGAGCTGAGTTTACAGACAGATCAGCCATGATCTTATTGAATAGTGGGGCAGGCTTGATGGGCTGGATGGCCGACTCCTGCTCCTATTTCTTATGTTCTGCTATCTTCCTTGATACTGAACTGCCAATAATTTTTTCTTTAATGAAATTCTTATGTCACAGATTATCTGAGGTAATTAAAATGAACACAGAATGATGTAGCATCCCCAGTAAGAAATGAAAATACATTTTAAAGCAGGTGATACATCACGTATAAATAACATTTCACATTGCTGCATCCACACAGAAACCTCAAATTTTACTCATGTCCACGCTAGTGATTCATTGTATTTCCTTGTATCAAATACCAAAGGCTACAACCAGTAAGGTGGCAATTAAAAATGCAGATGTGGAATTATCAGTTCTGATTTGTGAGTGAATAATAGAAACATTTGTAGATTGTATGATTTTGTTATTTATTTTGCACTTCACATACAGGTGTACTTTCACCATCATTTAAGTGTTAAATCCAGCATGAAGTGTGCAAGTATCCACTGATCTTTCCAGCTCACTGCTCGTTGGTTTGTGACCAAAGTTGCAAGCAACTCACAAAAGTACTTGAGTATAGTGATAGTAGCAACTTTACACAAAATGGGGAAAAACAGGTCACAGTCAGATTGAAAGTAACTAGAGCAGCAAATCCAGAAGTTCATAATGGAAGTCTGGTGGAATCCAAGTACTAATACAGGAAGAGCAGTTCTGGTGAATTAACAATCTCATCAATTACTCCAATAAGTCACAATTGCAAGACCGTCTCAAACTTCTTCTCCAGACCTGCCTATCACCTCCCCCGGTCACCTTCTTCCATGGTCCACTCTTCTCCTACCAGATTCCTTCTTCTCTAGTCCTTTACCTTTCCCACCCACCTGGCTTCACCTACCATATTGTAGCTACCCCTCATTCCCTCAGCTCCACCTTTTTTATTCTGGCATCTTCCCCCTTCCCATCCATTCCTGATAAAGAGTCACAGCCCGAAACGTAAATTTTTTACTCATTCCCATAGATGCTGCCTGACCTGCTGAATTCCTCCAAGCATTTTGTGTGTTGCAGAGAGATGTAGTGATGACACTACACTGTTAGTAAAGGAGAATATTGTGGGAGAATATTCTTGAATAGAGATTAGTTGAAGTTCAAGTTCAATTATCATTCAAATATACATGAAAACTCATACATGGGGCCAAGCAAAACAGCATTCCTTCGAGGGCAAGCTGCAAAACAGTACCAACAATCATGCATAGCACAAGGCACATATAGCACATACAAGATAGGAGTAAACATATATTTACACAAAAAAATATAATATGGCCCAAGTCCCTCAGTGACAAAAAAAAGTTCAAGAAATCCTTGAAGGTTGCAGCACATGTTGATAAGGAGGACCTTCATAATTCAAGGCGTTGAGGCCGTGCTCCAACTTTAGGTCTCAGATACAGTACTGCAACCAATGCTGGTCACCTGACTATAGGAAAGATGCAAGAGTACTGGAGAGGGAGAGTAGAAGAGATTTGACAGGATGTTGTGAGACAGACCAGGTTCTGCTTTCCCTTGAGGGAAGGAGTTAAGAAAGGACATGCCTGAGGTAGGTAAAAATTACAGTAGAGAAAACTGTTCCCAATATCAGGTAGATAGAACTGGAGGAAGTAGATTTAAGGTAAGGACCAGAGATTTAGAGGGGATCTGGGGAATTTTTATCATCCAAAGAGCAACGACCATGTGGAAATAAATTGCTTAAGAGATTGGTAGAAGCAGATTTATCGACAACATTTAAGTGTATAGATAAGAGATGATGGCTGGGAGGTTCACTGGTGCTACTCGGGAGGGTTTAAACTAGTTTGGCAGGGGGATGGGAAGCAGAGCACCAGGTCAGAGAGAGATGCTGAGGAAGGTGGTGTCAAGGCCAGTAAAAACAGGCAGGAGCGAAGTAGTAGATACAGTAGGATAGATAGTTTGAAGTGTGTATATTTTAATGCTAGGATTACTATGAGTAAAGTAGATGAACTTGGAGCATGGATAAGTACCTGGGACTATGATGATGTGGCCCTTATGGAGATTTGTTTGAGAGAGGGACAGGAATGGGTGCTTAATGTCCCAGGGTTTTGATGTTTTACAAAAGACAGAGAGGGAGATAAAAGTGTGGGGGGGGGGAAGAGGTATCAGGGTCAATTTCAGCTTCACTCAGGGGGCATAATTGAAGGCTCGTCCACTGAGTTTTTATGGGTAGAACTCAGAAATAGGAAGGGTGCAATCATCACTGTGACCCCAAAAGTCACTGGGACACTGAGGAACAGGGAACAGATATGCAGGCAGATCAAGGGTACGTTGTGAAAACAGTAGAATTCAACTTTCCAGATACAAACTGGGGACCCACTTCAGGTAAGAGGTTTGGATGGGGCAGAAGTTGTAAGGTGAATGCATTAGGATTTCTTAAAACAGCATGTAGTCAGCCCAAAAGGAGGCGAGACTGCATTAGATCTGGTGTTGGGTAAAGAGCCCGGCCAGGTGACTGGCCGTTCAGTGGGCGAGCAGTTAGGGAACACTGACCACAGCTCCTTCAGTTTTAATACACACAAAATGCTGAAGGATGAGCTTACCCATGCCAAGCTCATCGACATCATCAACATTGCCTCCAACTTCCACCCTACCCTCAAATTCACCTGGTCTATTTCCAACATCTCCCTCCCCTTTCTTAATCTCTGGACACAGTTTATCTACTGATATATTTTATAAACCCACTGATTCTCACAGGTACATACACACAAAATGCTGGAGGAACTCAGCAGGCCAGGCAGCATCTATGGAAAAAAGTACAGTCGACATTTCGACACTCCCCCCCCCCCCACAGACGATGCCTAGCCTGCTGAATTCCTCCAGCATTTTGTGTTTATTGCTGGGATTTCCAGTATCTACAGATTTTCTCCTGTTTGTGATTCTCACAGCTACCTGGACTATCCCTCCTCCCACTCTATCACTTGTAATGATGGCATTCCCTTCTCTCAATTCCTCCCTCTCCACCACATCTGCTCTCAGGATAAAGTTTTTCATTCCAGAACTAATGAGATATCATCCTCCTTCAAAGAAAGGGGCTTTCCTTCCTCCATCGATGCTGCCCATACCCGCATATCTCGAATTTTGCACACATCTGCACTCACCCCATCCTCCCACCACCTCAGAAGGGATAGAGTTTTTCTTGTCCTCACCTTTGAACTCCACCAGCTTCTGTGTCCAGCACATAAATCTCTGTAACTTCCACATCTTTCTCTCCCCCTCCCCCCATCACTCTCTGCAGGGATTGCTCTCTACAGGACTCGCTTGTCCATTCATCCCTCTCTCCTGATCTCCCTCTTGCAAGCAGAACAAGTGCCAGATCTGCCCTACACCTCCTCTGTCACTACCATTCTGGGCCTCAAATAGTCCTTCCAGCTGAAGCGACCTGAGAGACTGTTGGGGTCATCTACAGTGTCAGGTGCTCCTGGTGTGGCCATTGCGGATTGGGAGACCGCTTCACCAAACAGCTACTCTGTTCACCAGAAAAAGCGGGATCTCCAGGTGGCCACCTATTTCAATTCAACTTCCCATTCTCACACTCTACTGCAGCGATGAGGCCACATTCAAGTTGGAGGAGCCACACCTTGCATTCCATCTGGGTAGCCTGCAACCTGATGGCATGAACATCGATTTCTCAAACTTTCGGTAATTGCTTCCCCCACCTCCATTCACCATTCCACATTCCCATTCCCCTCTCTCACCTTATTTCCTTACCTGCCTATTACCTCCCCCAGTGCTCCTCCCCCTCCCTGTCTTCCATGGCCTTCTGTCCTCTCCCATCAAATTCCCCCTTTTCCAGCTGTTTGTCTCTTTCACCAATCGACTTCCCAGCTCTTTACTTCATCCCTCCCCCTCCCAGTTTCACCTGTCACCTACTACCTTGTGCTCCTTCCTCACTTCCCCCCACCTTCTTACTCTGACCTGTGTCTTATTCCAGTCCTGATGAAGAGTTTCAGCCCAAAACCTCGACTGTTTTCCATAGATGCTGCCTGGCCTGCCAAGTTTCTCCAGCATTTTGTATGTATTACTTTGATTTCCAGCATCTGCAGATTTTCTCTTCCTTAAGTTTTAAGATAGCTAAAGATAAGGATAAGTATGGACCTCATAAGAGAGTGTTAAACTGCAGCAGGGCAAGTTATGGGAGTATTAGGCAGGAACTTGGGAGAGTTAATTGGGATCAGCTGTTTCAGGAAAGTCGACATCCAGCATGCGGAGGCAGTTTAAAAAACAACTGCACAGAATACAGGACAGGTATATTCCAGTCGAAAGGATGGCAAGGTAAGAGAACATTGAATGTCAAGGGAAGTAATGAGTTTAGTCAAGAAGGAAAAGGAAAAGTATGTAAAGCTTGAGAAGCTAGAAGCAGAGTCCCAGGGATGCCAAAATAGATCCCAAGGAGGGAATCAGGAAAGCCAGAAAGGGCTATGAAAAGTCACTGGCAAGTAGGATTAAAGAGAATCCCAAGGCATTCCACACATACATCAGAAACAAGAGGATAACCAGGGAGAGTCTGGGATCACTCAAAAATAAAGGGAGAAGCACTTGCTTGAATACGAATGACATCGGTGAGGTCCCGAATGAGGATTTTACATCAGTATTTACCAAGAAAGACGTGGATATCTTTGTGCCCTCTCCAACCAAAGGCAAATGTTGTTCCATTATTCAAGAAGAGAACCAGGTTTTTCTGGTTTTGCCCTACATTATACAACTTTTGGACTGAAGTTTTTGAGTGGCTCTCAAAAGTCTATTCTAGAGACATTCAGCCCAATCATGACCTCGCCATCTTTGGATGCTCTGCAGAGACTCTTGAGTTGCCGCATGACATGCAGATTGCTCTGCATCTAGGAATGGTGGTGGCTAAGAAACTTATTCTTTTAAACTGGAAGTCTACTACTCCACCCACCTTCGCACACTGGCTCAAGGAGATGTTGTCTATTATACAAATGGAAAGATTGCATCTGCACAAACCCAATACACAGAATACATTTGAGAGAATATGGGGACCCTTATTGGCTCAGTGTCATATTACCTCACGTACATAGTGAGGTGCCTAACTGGATTTCTTTATTCATTTTACTTTACATTGATTCCCTGACGTCACTATTATGTCAACGCTTTATCTGCAAGTTTATTTATGTAATCTTGTAAATTGTCTGGCAGCCTTTTTGTTTTTTTTGTTCTTGATTTGTTTTGTCTGTACTCCACCTGGAGCTGTACTCCCTTTGTATTGTTTTGTACGTCTTCAATTTATTTTGTCTTTGTAAAACTGAAAATTGTAAATAACGTATTTTATAAAAAAAAAGAACCAGGGATAATCCTGGAAACAATAGAATGGTGAATCTCATGTCAGTGGTAGGGAGCTTACTGAAGAGAATTCTTAGGGATAGGATATCTGAGCATTTGGAACATCTTGGTCTGATTGGGAAGAGTCAGCATGGCTTTGTACAGGGCAAGTCATGTCTTAATGACTTGATTGAATTTTTTTTTTGAAGAGGTGACTAACGAAGGTAGAGCTGTGGATGTTGTCTACGTGGATTTTAGTAAGGCATTTGACAATTTTTTTTCCCTCGTGGGAAGCTCATCCAGAAGATTAAGATGCATGAGATGAATGAGGAATTGGCCATTTGGATTCAGAACCGGCTTTCCCAGAGAAGACAGAGGGTAGTGACCAAAGGGACTTATTCTAGCTGGAAGTCCGATTACTGGTGTTCTGCATAGATCTGTACTGGGACTTCTGCTGTTTGCAATGTATATAAATGACCTAGATGAAAATGTATGTAGATGGGTGGGTTAGTAAGTTTGCAGTTGATACAAAGATTGGTGGAGTTGTGGACAGTGTAGATACCTGGCAAAGAATACAGCAGGATATAGATCAGTTGCAGATATGGGCAGAGAAATAGCAGATGTGAAGTGCTGCACCTTAGTAGGTCACGACCAAAGGGCAAGTGTTGATAAGCAGCGGGATCTCACGCTCCAAGTTCAGAGTTAAGTGAAACAGTAATAACGGAAATTCAGAAAAGGAGCTATATTTTGGAGAGGTTGAAGTATATGTAAAAAAAAGTGGTGAGAGAAAGCTTATAGCTTTAAATGACAGTACATGCACAATGGATCATTATCCCTTCCACCGATCACAGGATCACAGACTATTGCCTGTAACAAGCTCAAGACAAGTGACCTAATTTGGCATGAAGTAGTAGGTTTAAGGTACGCTTCTTGGTAGAACATTGATTAAGGACCTCGTGCGCCTTTGGAATATTTATTTAAGTTAATTGAAATAATTACACATTTAGTATAAACTATATATCAACTAAAGAGAAACTAAAAAAGAGTATTTATTACCTTCCTTAGTGCCTTTGCTCCAGCAGAATGGTGTTCCAGACACATATACAACCGACCCAGTTTCAGCCACATTGAAGCAACATTCAGAGAATATGCCGGGTAGTGTTTGGTGCTTTTAAAATTAAAAAAAAAATTGCCTTTAACATTCTTTTGCTATGTTTGAAATTCATTTTTAATCTCTATAGACTAATCTCACAGCTGGAAAGTAGCAAAGCTCTAGAACACCAAAGCACGGCTGTCTCCTACACAAGTTACTGGAGTTCAATTTCCCAAAGATGTACAAATCATCAAGTGAAAAAATATCAAGCATCACATTTTGCCTGTTTTGATATCCCACCTGCTTTGAACAAGATTTCCAACTCTTACAATAACATCCCCTTCCATCCCCAATGTTTCCAAAGCCTTCATCCATGGCTGAGGTACTAGTTTTAAAACTTCTTTTGTTCCCCTACCAGCTCCCATCCTTTATAAGTAATAGGAAATCCAAAACTGTGCAGTCAAATTCTAAATCTGTGTCCAATCCAGTATTTTTTCATTGTGTGAATCTGTAACCTTTCCTCACTCATCCCACCGCCCACCCTTAATCACAAACTTAAAATTCGTATCCATGTTCAAATCCCTTAAGACTGCACATTTCACTTTGACTTCTTCCAGCCCTGGAATGTAGTCTGGATTAGTCTGGAAGACCCCAATGGCCTTAACACTAGTTCCAAATTGGTTGAGATTGGCAAAATGCCAACACAGAAGATAGACCAGTTCAAGAAACTGGCAATGATACAATACCCCACTCAATTCTTTAATATTTTCTGGTTTTGCAGTCCCAGCAGTTGATGTGGTGATGAAAATTATGCAGTTGGTGGTTTCAAAATCTTAAAAAGTTTGGGTTGGTATAGATTTTGTCTGGCATCTTGACATTGAAGAGTTGCTAGAAAGAGAATTCCTGTGAAGCTCTGCAGTGTAGATGAGTTTTCCAGCCTTTCTGTTCTAGCCCCAATCTTATTTGATCTACACACCAATGACTTTCCACTAGCTCAGAGAATATTACATCGGCAAATACAAGATACAGTGCTTGACTTTCCAAGAACTGAAGACTAAACGATGCCAACTCCCAATGATAAACATATGATTAACAGTCCCTAGAACTTCACTTCAAGAGCTGAAACCACCATTACTTGCAAACTTGAATATATTCAACTACTAAGTATTAGCAGCAGGAGGTTGAAAAAAAGTCAAAGATATACTACCCTCCAAATGAAGAATTTTCTAACAATCTAAAATGGCAATGAATCTATTATCCTTATTTCTAGATTCTACAACAGAAGAATAGTATATACCTTAATCAAAATCTTTCAAAATTATTTAGAGCTTATTACCATCATTCAGACTTAAAAATAAATGCTCATGCAAGATTAGGTTGATCCAATCCGGAATCTCCACTCAAGACAACACAACCATATCAGAAATTAATGTTGCGCTGCCTCCAAGGCAAGTACAACTCTGCACAACATTCCAGTAATGGCTTTTTATAAAGTCTATTATAACTGCATCAAAGACTTTGTATTTTTGTAACCTTCACCTTTACACTTATTCCTTTTCTTTTATAAAATAGCAAGGACATCTGGATCCCTCACTGTAGTGACATTTACTAGTTTCCAACCATTCATTCCCAAATTATACTGTCACCATCTTGTCCATTCCATATCCCTTCTTCCGCAAATCAATTTCCCACATAGTTCTATATCGACAGCAAAATTAGACGCTGAGAGGTTATTCTTAGATATTCACTGTTTTAAAAGTTAAAGATGCAAATTACTGCTGCCAACATTTATCATATCGGGTTTTTTTAAAAAAACAGATTAGGTATGCATTTTATCCCACAAAATCTATTCTCATCTTATCTTCCAAATCCAAGTTTGATTATTGTGAGATCATAGAAGACAGGTTTTAACCTCTTGTCTTAAACCAGACTCAGAGGAGCCAGTATTATGAAATCAACTGGTCAGGATGTTCATCTACCAACAGAAAATCATGGTCATGCACATTACCCAAACCTTTTAATGGGAACCCAATCAAGATAATTGTTCTTGAGGAGAACTGATAACAAATCCAATTTCCAGCTAGTGATACCCTGACAGTTGATAAGGTTCTTTTGTTTATGTGATTCGAATGTTCATTTCAGGATGGCAGAGTTGTCAAGAAATCAGGGAAGTCTGGGGTTTGGAGCATTAGGTGGTAAGTGGGAATTTGGCAGTGAGGATTAAGCACCTGACTACCTCAAATAGTAGCAACAAATACAAACACAGAGCTGTGAAATGAAGCCAGGGCAACCACAGACTTTTGGTAATCTACCGACCCAAGTACCTTATTTTGGCATGAGACCTGCTCGAGGGGGTGCCTTTAAACTGCGCAGAAGCAGTCTTCTTACACCACTTCAATATATGTGCCTGTGATGTTCTGCAAATGTGCTGCAAGACAGTTCTATCTCTTCAACATTTTCTGTTGTTAAGCACATAAGGAAGCCAGAACAAAAAAGTCCCAATTTTCTACAGGGTCTAATACCCCACAGGAACTGGATCCTACAGAACACAAAAATATGGCAATACAGAATCCCAAATAGCTACACAATCCTCAGTGTTAAAATATTCTTTCTTGGTGGAATCTTCCCATTCTTAGTTTGCTCAAGCTACTTTCTACTTCAATCCCTGTTGAATGATATTGCCTTCAGTATGCATGAATCTTAACGTTTCTCTAAGAAATTTCAACTATTGTGGTGTTTCTTACTCCACAGGGTAACAACAGACAAGAAGCATGTTATAACATGGTTAAAAATCAGTAATATTCAGCAGTGATATGACTCCTGTGCCTTATTTTTTGGAGGAGGGCACACAATTCTCTGCAGAAGACAAAAAAGAAACAATATTCCAATTACGAGTATCAAGTTAATTCCATATTCAACCTTAATTTGTATTTGATTTTCAAGATTCTTGCACTATGAAATAATTGTGGTTGATACAACACACAACCAACATTAATGCTGCCCAGAGGGGGAATAATATAAAGAATGGAAATAAGCAAAGAATCTCGTCAGTCAAATGAAGTTCGGAAAATACAGAATCTTGGCTGTGGAGTAAATATTGGAAAATTGCTGTGAGGATGATTGCAAACACAACCGCCTTGGCACTCTGCAACACAGATGGGCTACGGTTCTGTCACACATTCTTTTTTTTAAGCCCTAGCTCTTTTCCCACATCTATTTCATGAATCTTTTTGTCCATTCCAAACATTTCTCTACACAGTATTCACCCATGTTTGATCTGAAATCTTTTATCTGCATTTGCTGACAAGCTTCAAATTTCAAACTTCAAAACATAAACGAACATCAGTTTTAGTGTGTGGAGGTTATTGCTCAGAGGCCTCCTTTGTTGGCAGAGACATTAGGCCCCGCTCAGTAAAAGTGAAGGTCACTGAAATAAGAAGTTAATAATTACCAAAGTATCCTAGCATGCACAATGTGACAGAAATATGGATCAAATTTTTAAATGGCATGAAGAAACATAGCTGTAACTGGGTACCACTGTGAGCTACAGATGACTAAAAGTGCACGGTTCACAGTTCTTAAGTATACACACTGGTGTTACTTCCATTTTTTAAAAAAAGTGCATTAATATAGCCAAAATCACAAATCACCTTTAAAAAGAATTACTGAATTAAAAAGGAGTTGAAAATAGAATACAATTTATTACCTGTAAGGTTTGATAATTTTTTGACCGTAGCGAAGAGCTCCATCCCAGTCCTGCATGTACAAGCAGACTCCCATGGCTTGGTACATCATGTGCAGCATGTAAACATTGTTGTCCTCAAAAACTGATCGCATCTTGTCCAGACTTAACTCACAGATCTCCAGCAACTCACTAGGGGGTGCTAGGTTGTTAAGAATTGTAATATAAAAACAGCTTACAATGGAAAAATGAACATAAAATGATACTGACATTAAAATGATAAAATGAACCCATGCCCTCTATTTTTCTGAGCTCCATGTACCTATCCAAAAGTCTCTTAAAAGACCCTATCGTATCCGCCTCCATCACTGTTGCCAGCAGCCCATTCCACGCACTCACCACTCTCTGCTTAAAAAACTTACTCCTGACATCTCTTCTGTACCTACCTCCAAGCACGTTAAACCTGTGTCCTCTTGTGGCAACCATTTCAGCCCTGGGAAAAAGCCTCTGACTACCCACACGATCGATGCCTCTCATCATCTGAGCACAGTACTCCAAGTGGGGTCTGACCAGGGTCCTATATAGCTGTAGCATTATCTCTCGGCTCCTAAATTCAATTCCATGATTGATGAAGGCCAATACACTGTATGCCTTCTTAATCACAGAGTCAACCTGTACAGCTGCTTTGAGCGTCCTATGGACTCGGATCTCAAGATCCCTCTGATCCTCCACACTGCCAAGTGTCTTACCATTAATACAACATTCTGCCATCATATTTAACCTACCAAAATGAACCACTTTACACTTATCTGGGTTGAACTCCATCTGCCACTTCTCAGCCCAGTTTTGCATCCTATCAATGTCCCGCTGTAACCTCTGATAGCCCTCCACACTATCCACACCTCCAACCTTTGTGTCATCAGCAAACTTACTAACCCATCCCTCCACTTCCTCATCCAGGTCATTTATAAAAATCACGAAGAGTAAGGGTCCCAGAACAGATCCCTGAGGCACACCACTATCCCTTCATGACCTGACCAATCAAGAATTTATCAAGCTCTGCCTTAGGCAGCCACGGAGGCCATCTTTATGTATGTCTGTGGCAAAGAATTCCACTACTCTCTGGCTAAAGAAATTCCTCCTCAACTCCATTCTAAAAGAACATCCTCTATTCTGAGGGGTTGTCTTCTGGTCTTAAGGCTCTCCCACCATGGGAAACATCCACTCTATCGATGCCTTTCACAGTTCAATAGATTTTAATTGGATCATCCCTCATTCTTCTGAATTCTACTGAATAGAGGCCTAAAGTTATTAAATGTTCTTCATACGACAAGCCATTCAATCCCGGAATAATTTTTTGTGAGCCTCATTTGAACCGTCTCCAGTTTCAGCACATCCTTTCTTAGATAAGGGGCCCAAAACTGCTCACAATAGTCCAAGTGAGGCCTCACCAGGCTTTATTAGGTCTCAACACTGCACTATGTTGTTGGGAATTTGGAAAGAATAAAACAAGATGTAGATTTAGTGTAATGGGTGGTTGATAGTTGGTGCAAGCTTGGTGGCTCCTATGCTCTCTCTCCCCATTGCTCCATTGAACACAGAGCAAACAAATCTTCTAGAATCAAGATTATTAGCAAGCATGTAGCAGTTTGGTATCAACCAGATGCCAGCCCCATAACCATCCACTGAAAAAAAAAGGATATTTTTGTAGTGCTTGGCTCTCCTGAACTCTTCAATTATATTCCTTGCATATTTGATCATGTCCTTGACAATCTCTGGCTTTGGTGGCTCACCATAGTTTGCAACGTCCAACTTTTCTTTATCCTGCAGAAATAAAGAGGAACACAAGCAGCATCAAAATAAGGCAAAGTTGTAACATGGCAGTGCAAGGCTACGGTTTCACCTGACATTTTGAACCCCTTTGTCATAAAGAGCCCCTTATGGGTCCCATCAATTCACAGAAATTGATAGATGGGGTATAATAAAACTACATTCAGATACTCTAAGCTCCAAGTTCAACCTGGGGTGTAAATGGACTATCTGGGCATGATTTGGTTTTAACTAAAGATGAAGCAAAATCTATGAAAATACAACTCAAAGACATAAAAAAAAAAGTGGTTCATGCTCTTTTTCCTCCAATACTCAGCTTTAGCAAGATGACAGAAATAGAGACAAACCACTTTAGGTCACTGAGCTTCTTTCACCTATCAATGAGACATCTGTTCTCATCTTTCATCATGCTGAGCACTGGTACCCACCAGGGCCGTTCACACTGCTGACTCACAACTGCACCACCAGATCTAGATCAAACTACATCATTAAGTTTGCTAATGACACAACAGTGGCTGGCCTCATCAGCAACAATGTGTTGCTATGCAGAGAGGAGGTAGAAAGGCTTGTCAAAGAGGATGCTATCCAAGTTGCATGCCATCTTGGACAATGTCTCCCATCCACTACATAATGTACTGGGTGGGCACAGGAGTACATTCAGCCAGAGACTGATTCCTCCGAAATGCAGCACAGAGGGTCATAGGAAGTTATTCCTGCCTGCAGCCATCAAACTTTACACCTCCTCCCTTGGAGGGTCAGACACCCTGAGCCGATAGGCTGGTCCTGGACTTATTTCATAATTTACTGGCATAATTTACATATTACTATTTAACTATTTATGGTTCTATTACTATTATTTATGGTGCAACTGTAACAAAAACCAATTTCCCCCGGGATCAATAAAATATGACTATGACAACATCAAATTCAGCATGAAGTTTAAAAAATTTACCCTTGCTTTTGTTGCACATTCTCTGCAGTCGCATGTAAAGAAATAAGAATCCCTCAATCTGTCTTGCCTGTCTTCGGTTGGATACAGCAGATCGATGTAACTTGTGAAAATCTACAACATAATAGACAAAGACAAGTAAGATTTTCAATTCAAATTTAGCATCAAATCAGAATTGAATTTGGCCTGCAGGTGATATGCAACTGCAATTATTTAATGTAGCACTTAATCAAAAAGAGTGCAGGGTACCCTATGTTATGGAGGGTTTTCAATGTTCATAAATTCTCCTCTTCCCCCCCACCCCAGTAAATCCCATGCGGGGAGGTGCAATCCTACAGAAAGCTCTTCTCTCAAAAGTAATGTCTCCACATCTGTACAGATAAAGATTTTAATTGAACTTTCATTATCCAAATTGCCATACGGCAGGGGTATATCGTACTCTCAAGCTCAACTGGCACACCCCCGGAGCACTTCGGTTAACCAAGGGTGTAGGCACCCAGCAGGACTAAAAACAAAACCTGTCAAAGGGTGGATGAACTCTTCATGAGTCAACAGCCACCTACTGTCTGTGTGAGGAGTGGCGCGCCACACAGTCTTTCGTTTTGTGCCTTGTAATGCAGAAAATAACAAAAAATTTTGCCTGACGTCAGCCCCTTAGGCCTGAGTCGATGTAGTAGTAGAAGACCAACACTCAATCTCTTCACATATGATTGGCAAGTTTCTCATATTCTCAATACATCATCTGTATAAAAGCAATGCCCATAAAGGATGGTATATTGAATAACTTCTTAGCACCATATTTATTTGCCTTAACAATTGTATCACAAGGTTTGTTTATCTTCATTATTTTTTATACGAACTTCTTAATATTAAACTAAATAAAGATGATGCAGTAATAAGGTTTCTTACTTTGCATATATTATTAATAATATACACACCAGCAAAAATGTCCATTTTAACATTTTTATTAAAGTTAAAAGCCAAAATAAGTTTGATCATACAGCTTTCTAACCTCTTCACCAGGGCATATCTGCTTCACGGCTCTGACCTCTGCGGTCGTCCCCCTGTAGGTTACAATCACATTTGGGCAACAACTGTGATTCATCAAAGCGACACTGGATTAGAAACAAAACAAAGAACATTAATGTTTGAGGCATTTCAAAAATCAGTGATTCCATTTTTAAAAATTGTGCAATTTAAGTGGAAATAACTTTCTGATCAGGTTGAAAATTGATAATGCAAGGGAGAAAAAGACAGCTAATACTTGTTAAAACAAAAACTGTTTTCTACCAGGCAAATGAAGGTGGTGAATGTAGTTTGCTGGGTAACAGAATATATGCAGCCTTTACAAAGGATGCCAAGGATACAAGATGTTCATGTATAAAATCAGGAGTTACAGGTAGCCCATTAAAGCATCCAAATGATAAAATACATACTAATTGCATTCAGTGTCCAATGAGTGAAAATCATGTCTTTAAACAGTCTATAACTCAATCATATTAATATAGCAAACACATCTTAAATCACTGAACAGGCTCATGATTTATGTGGCAGTAGAGTTTCCGGAAACTGCTGATATTTGGAATTCACTTCTTTTTTTAAAAACATAGCTGCTCCATTAATTTTTTTTTAAAAAGAAGAGATTTGACAGGCCATTTACCCAAAACATTCTGCTCCTTTGTCTAGAGACTCCTGAACATTTTTAACATTGCTTTCACTCCACTAATTTAAGTCCCCAACACTAATTAGAGGTGAGCTTTAAATGCCAAATATCAATACTCTACTACAGCATTTCTTCACGATGTCTCACGGCCAGCAATTTAATGTCATGCAAGTTACAATGAGTTAAAAGTAGCACACAAAAATAAACTAAGAGATATTTTTGTAAATACCAAGTGCATCTAACATCGATGCAAAAACACCTTGGAGGAGTTACTAAATCAGACAGGATAATAACTAAAAGAATACTCATCAGACATTAACACAGTAAGCTTAAGCATTTAGATCACTCCAACTGTGTGTGTAATTACAGTCCCTGCATCGTCAGACTTACTAACACCCAAGGCAGGTGACATGCTCAGCAAACTGCTTTCTTGAAAGAGGCAATATTTGAATCAAGGAAAAATAATCTTCTCATCACAATTTTGCTACCCCCTGGTGGCATCAGCAATCATCTCCACTCAGCACAGATCAGATCAATAGAAATAATGTTTTATTCCTGTATGTCACAGGAACAGTCACCACTGCTGAACAGATTTAAAACTTTGTCACAAGATCATGCAAGATATTATTTATACAACTGATTGGGTTTGGGAGGCATGGAAGCAGATTATCTGGGCTATGCCAATCAATTGTATATTCCCCCATCTACACACTACAGTGGCGTTTATTTTGTTCCTGAAAGGGGAAGCTATATATTGATGAACTGAGGAGAAAACACAAAGAAAAAAATCAGGAAGTCATATGACATCTTTGGAATGAGAATGGTGTCAAATCAAATTGATGTCTTTTCAAAAGAACATTGTTTCTTTCTGCACAGATGCTGCCTAACCTGCTGAGTATCTCTACAGCAGGTACAGCAGTAGCCTTCAGCGAGGAAGTCATTACCCCGACAGAGTGGTATCAAGAAAACAACCTCTCCCTCAATGTCACAAAAACAAAGGAGCTAGTTGTGGACTACAGGAGGAACGGAGACTGGCTAACCCCAATAGATATCAATGGATCTGGGGTTGAGAGGGTGAACAGCTTAAGTTCCTCAGCATAATCATCACCGAGGATCTCACGTGGTCTGCACATACCGGATGTGTGGTGAAAAAGGCACAATAGCACCTCTTTCACCTCAGACAGTTGAAGAAGTTTGGTGTGGGCCCCCAAATCCTAAGAACTTTCTATACGGGCACAACTGACAGCATCCTGACTGGCTGCATCACTGCCTGGTATGGGAACTGTACTTCCCTTAATTGCAGGACTCTGTAGAGAGTGGTGTGGACAGCCCAGTGTATCTATAGATGTGAACTTAACACTATTCAGGACATTTACAAAGACAGGTGTGTAAAAAGGGCCCGAAGGATCATTGGGGACCCGAGTCACCCCAACCACAAACTGTTCCAGCTGTTATCATCCAGGAAATGGTACCGCAGCATAAAAGCCATAACCAGCAGGCCCCGGGACAGCTTCTCACATCAGGCCATCAGAGTGATTAATTCATGCTGACGCAACTGTATTTCTATGTTATATTGACTATGCTGTTGTACGTAATATTTATTATAAATTACTATAATTGCACATTGCACATTTGAACAGAGATGTAATGTAAAGCTTTTTACTCCTCATGTATATGAAGGATATAAGTAACAAAGTCAATTTAATTGTTTTTTTCCTCCCTTTTTTTAAACCAAGATTTTCAGCATCTGCCTGTTTTTTGATCAAGGCATGACTATGCAGGTGCGTGGACATCAGCGAGTTAAGACTGAATGGAAGAATTTAAAAAGAAGACAGCTTTATAGAACGGCCACAGAGTAGAGGGAGTCAGAGTAGGAGGGCCTTCACACAACAGGGCTTCGGCAATAACAGGTCGAGGCGAAGTATGTTAATTGTGAAGAATACGAATAGGAAGGATGTCTGTGAGACCGCTGTCCTGTACTGGGTGTCAGATGTGGGATGTCTGGGAGACTCCCAGCCTCCTGGACAGCCACATCTGCACCAGGTGTGTTGAGCTGCAGCTTCTTAGGGACCAGGTTAGGGAACTAGAGAGGCAGCTCGACAACCCTTGTCTGGTCGGTGTAAATGAGGAGGTGATAGATAGGAGCTATAGGCAGGTAGTCACACCGGGGCCTCGGGAGAGAGACAAGTGGGTAATAGTCAGGAGACAGAAGGGCGAGAATCAGATACTAGAGAGTAACCCTGCGGCTGTCCCCCTTACCAATAAGTACTCCTGTTTGAGTACTATTGGAGGGAGGCCTACCTGGGGGAAGCAACAGTGGATGCACCTCTGGCACAGAGTCTGGCCCTGTGGCTCAGATGGGTAAGGAAAGGAAGAGGATGGCAGCAGTGATAGCAGAACAAGGAAGCATAATTGGGAGCAGATGTTCTCAGGGAAATGTACGGCAGAAATGTGACAAATGTTCAGGATATTTGCATGGCGTTCTGCATAGATATGTTCCAATGAGACAGGGAAAGGATGGTAGGGTACAGGAACCATGATATACAAAGGCTGTGGAAAATCTAGTCAAGATGAAAGGAAAAGCTTATGAAAGGTTCAGAAAACTAGGTAATGATAGAGATGTAGAAAATTATAAGGCTAGCAGGAAGGAGCTTTAGAATGAAATTAGGAGAGCCAGAAGGGGCCATGAAAAGGCTTTGGCAAGCAGGATTAAGGAAAATCCCAAGGCATTCTACAAGTATGTGAAGAGCAAGAGGATAAGTAGTAAGAGAATAGGACCAATCAAGCGTAAAAGTGGAAAAGTGTGTATGGAACCGGACGAGGTAGTGAAGGTACTTAATGAATACTTTGCTTCAATATTCACTACAGAAAAGGACCTTGGTGATTGTAGGGATGAATTAGAGTGGACTGAAAAGCTTGAGCACATAGACATTAAGAAAGAGGATGTGCTGGAGCTTTTGGAAAGCATCAAGTTGGATAAGTCACTGGGACCGGATGAGATGTACCCCAGGCTACTGTGGGAGGTGAGGGAGGAGCTTGCTGAGCCTCTGGCAATGATCGTAGCATCAATGGGGACAGGAGAGGTTCCGGAGGATTGGAGAGTTGCAGATGCTAATGATTCCTATGATTAGGAATAGTCAATATGGCTTTGTCAAAGGCGGGTCGTGCCATATGAGCCTGATTGAAATTTTTTGAGGATGTGACTAAACACACTGATAAAGGTAGAGCAGCAGATGTAGTTTATATGGATTTTAGCAAGGCATTTGATAAAGTACCCCATGCAATGCTTATTGAAAAAGTAAGGCAGCATGGGATCCAAGGGGACTTTGCTTTGTGGATCCAGAATTGGCTTGTCCACAGAAGGCAAAGAGTGGTTGTAGACGGAGCATGGAGGTCGGTGACCAGTGGTGTGCCTCAGGGATCTGTTCTGGGGCCCCTTCTCTTCGCAATTTTTATAAATGACCTGGATGAGGAAGTGCAGGGATGGGTTAGTAAATTTGCTGATGACACAAAGGTTGGGGGTCTTGTGGATAGTTGTGGAGGGCTGTCAGAGGTTACAGCGGGACATTGATAAACAGGGCTGAGAAGCGGCAGATGGAGTTCAACCCAGATAAGTGTGAGGTGGTTCATTTTGGTAGGTCAAATATGATGGCAGAATATAGTATTTATGGCAAGACTCTTAGCAGTGTGGAGGATCAGATGGATCTTGGGGTCTGAGTCCATAGGACACTCAAAGCTGCTGCACAGGCCGACTCTGTTGTTAAGAAGGCATACAGTGTATTGGCCTTCATCAACCGTGGGATTGAGTTCAAAAGCCGACAGGTAATGTTACAGCTATATAGGACCCTGGTCAGACCCCACATGGAGTACTGTGCTCAGTTCTGGTCACCTCACTACAGGAAGGATGTGGAAACTATAGGAAGGATGTGGAAACTATAGAAAGGGTGCAGAGGATATTTACAAGGATGTTGCCTGGATTGGGGAGCATGCCTTATGAGAATAGGTTGAGTGAACTCAGCCTTTTCTCCTTGGAGTGACGGAGCATGAGAGGTTACCTGATAGAGGTGTATAAGATGATGAGAGGCATTAATCGTGTGAATAGTCAGAGGCTTTTTCCCAGGGCTGAAATGACTAACACAAGGGAACAGTTTTAAGGTGCTTGGAAGTAGGTACAGAGGAGATGTCAGGGGTAAGTTTTTATATGCAGAGAGTGGTAAGTGCGTGGAATGGGCTGCCGGCAACGGTGGTGGGGGTGGGTCTTTTAACAGACTTTTGGATAGGTACATGGAGCTTAGAAAAATAGAGGGCTATGGGTAACCCTAGGTACACATTTGGCACAGCACTATGGGCCAAAAGGCCTTTATTGTGCTGTAGGTTTTCTATGATTCTATGTTTTCTATGTTTTTTCAATTAATTATACTAAATTGTTTAATGGAATTTATCATAGAAGTTTAAAATATTTTAATGCACTTGTTAAAAAAAGTAATTGTTTTTTTTAATTGTAAATAGTTGAATATTTCCAGTGAGTTAGAAGCATTAAAAGTTATGAAAGCCTTATTTCTGTACCATTATGAATGAGCGTCTGGAAGATCTGCAGGATGGACTTGTTGCCTACTGTGGGGGCGCAGTCATCTTCTGTCATGTATGAACTTGGTTTGTGGCATCATCGTTACATCCTGCAGAGAAGTCTGAATGATTTAACTACACATTGCCCTTGATCGGCCTATATTTATATATATTGCTGAGAGGTTGTATTTCCATCCTGTGAATTGTTTGAGTTACAAACTGCTTGAATCTGACAGCTGGCATTCTGACACTTCACAAGGACAAGCCAACCCTTCTGTAGGCCTGTTCTGGTCACCATATGGTTGCATTACATTGAATATAGTCAAGCTATTTTGGACTGAGGTGACTTAAGGCAGCAGATCTGCAAAAATCAAGTCCATAATTGTTAATGTCAGTGGGGAGAGCAGGCTGGCAGCGTTTTCTGCCCAATACCCTACATAGAAAATTCCCAATCAATCCTTGTAGTTCTAATTTACAGAAATCGTATCAGGCTAATCGGATTTGAGCACTCTCCTCAAATTTCACCTTGTATTCTCGTTACTATCCCAAGGTAACATTAAAATCTCCAATAATCAACTATTAACCATTTGGAAATCATGATGGTCCAGTGAAAAGGGCATTATCTGCTAGTCCAGCAGCCACTTCCTATTTATGCCAATTAAAGGAGGAGTTTTACTATACTCTTATTTGGGTATTGTTCCATTCCAGCCATTCTCTTGCGACATTTGCAAAACTCAAGACAACCTTCTAGCTTACCCATTTGCAGTAGGATAGGTTTGTCTCTAGGTTTTCTTGGATTTGGGCACACAACTTGAAAAAGGAAAAGCAACAATTGCCTGAAAAGACAAATGGCACAATATAGGGACAGGATCAAACCATCCAGCCCCATTATCACATTACTGTCTATATAGAGATAAGAGGGAGAAGATGGCGGTGCGATGCAGCGCGCGCGGCCATTCCGAATGAATATCGATTATGTGTAACTAGGGGGCTGTGCACAATCCGGATTTGATGGAGACAGTCATGAGAAGCGCAGGGGGACATCTGGAGTAACTTCTGAAATGCCTGCTTCGCTGCCACTGCTACTGTGTGAACGAGAATCTCCGGAGACGAAGACCCCAAATCCTCGGCTTTGCCTATTGCCTGCTGCCGGGGCTGGGGTCAAAGCGCTGGGCAGAGATGGTGCTCTGAGTCGAAGAGGTGGTCAGAGGCTCGAAGTTTTCAGACAGACTCGGAGTCGGACTGTGGTCGGATGCTTCCAGGATGCTGCATCGGCAAGTTGGCGGCGCTGGAAGTTTACCATCTGCATGAGATGATGGGACTTTCAACAGACTTCGAGACTTTTACTGTGCCCATGGTCTGTTCTTATCAAATTACGGTATTGCTTTGCACTGTTGTAACTATATGTTATAATTATGTGGTTTTTGTTAGCTTTTAAGTCGGTTTGTCATGTGTTTTCGTGATATCATTCTGGAAAAACATTGTATCATTTCTTAATGCATGCATTACTAAATGACAACAAAAGGGGATTGCGTGTCCTCATAATCATAAGTTTGATGTCGCTTTAGCATTTATGCCACTAAACCACTCTCCCATCACGCATCTCAAAGAGGCCGAATTAAATCTGCTTCTTCGATGGCCAGCCACTATGGCTATGACTCAGCCATATTTGGTTCTGACTCACTCAGATTTGTTTATGAAATGCTCTTCACAGCAAAAATTTCTGGCATTGTGAATTGCATAATGATTGGGAGAAAAACGATGAAATTTAACCAAAATTGTTTTTATCAAAAATCACTAATGACCTCTAAGAGTGAATGTTGGCCCTTCCAACACAACAAGCTGGACAATTTACAATGACTAATTAACCTACTAACCAGATAGTCTTTGGACTGAGTGAGGAAACCAGGGCCACCGGAGGAATCCCACACGGTCACAGGGAGAATGCATAAACTCCTCATAGATGGCGCCAGAAATTAACTCCGACGCCTCAAGCATCACGCTAACCACTACGTCATCATGGCGTTATAAAAATTTCAGGTTAATTCACAAGAATAAATAACTGCATTGGTAGCCATAATCAGACTGTACTTCACATTACAATCCTAACCTTGGAAAGATGGCAGAGCCCAAATGAGAAAGTTCTTCATCTTCAATTGTGAATCCATTGCAATTTACCTTGAGGAAGGAAGAAAAATTAACAACTTTACATGAATGCCTGCTTCCTGCGTTGATCTCTACACTAAGTTGTCGATGAGTATACTTCAATTTCTCAGATAAGATCTTCATTTCCCATCAGTAATACTCTATTAGACGAACAGAGTTTACAGTGTTCAACAGCATTGCAATTACAGTTCACCGTCAATAGTCCAGCAGCCTGGACCAATTATTCAGAGAGAAGTCCAAATCAGACTTCACAGCTGGGCAGTTTAAGGCCAATTATTAAAATAAAAGTTGTTAATTTAAGACAATGGCGCACTCAGTCCCATCAGCTCTGCAAAATCCCCCTCATTATCACCATATGCTGCACCAAAATTAGGAAGACCTGGCTTTTCATGCCAGATATAGCCACACCTACAAAACAATGCTTTTCATCCGCTGACCCATCAGTCACGAGTGTGCATTCCTGCACTGCAAGGACAAACCACTGAAGCAGTGGCAGCCTGGTATATAGGTGAGAAGCTCTTGATTTCTGTTTTGAACTCAAAATCCAGTGGTGCTAGGACCAACATGAATGCTAAAACTGTATGTTGCATAGTGAAAACTAAATAATAGCCTAGATATTCCATTCCCATGGCAGAGGCAATGCCCAGATTTGACCATGTTTCCACATGGAAGGCCTGCTTTCTTGTTCTATCCAGTCTCTCGCCATTCCAGCTATCTTTGCACTATATAGTTGGACTCCTTATAAAAATTAAGCAAGGCAAGCTGGAAAATCTGTGTTAGGTTCAATTATGTTTCCAATGTAACTCCCTAAAAATATGTGCAGACAGTGGTAAGCATACAAGTTACTTTACTGTTTGTTATACCCAATAATATGCAATTTCCTTTCAATTTCAAAATGAGTGAGTTTCTCTATGGAAGTTGCTTCTTTAAAATATAAGATAGAGGTAAATGGTGCAATGAGTACAGCACTGATTAGTTTGGAGGTCAACAAAAAGTGGGCTAAACTTGAAAAACATTACTTCAACTGAAAAGAGCAGGAAATAGCATTCTTCCACTGAAATAGTAATTCTAAACAAAGCAAGCCACAAATCAGATGCAGAGATATTCTCAAGTCTCATTATTAAACTTCCTGTACATCACTGTAATTAATAAGCTGAAATGATCATTCTAAAATGGAAAAACGTAACAGTTGGAGTATCAAACCATACTTTCACCTTTCATGATCAAGGTCATAGAGCAGCCACCATTTATCATTCAGAACAAGTACATTTTAGGCCTGTATGCAGACCTAATATAGAGGGTCTCTGATCCTACAACAGTTAAGAATGTGGCCAGTACAGAAATGGTGTCAGAAACAGTGACTCCAACCCACGTCCTGTAACCATTCCACTCTCCCAGTTCTTCCATCCATTGTGTTTGCTCTTACAAGACTTTCTACATTCGCGCTTCCAAGATGTTGTCGTTCTTTCTGAACAATGTCTACACCTCTACCATTGCTGATTGAGTCCATTTCTCACAGCTCTGCTCTAACACCTTCTCCTCTTGGACAGAGCAAGTATAACACTCCATTTATTCTCACCCTACAAATTCTGCATTCAACCATCCTTCACAATTAACACTGCCCGACCTGCTGAGTTCCTCCAGCGTGTTGTGAGTGTTGCTTTGACCCCAGCATCTGCACAGTATTTTGTATTTACTTCACAATTTACACCACCTTCTATAAGATTCCACTTCCAACCAATCTTCAATCCCTTCCCAGTATTTCAAATCATTAGTTTCATGAAATGAATCACTCTTGTGTCCATCAGCTTCCCTTCTTACAACCTTTTGCCACTGCTGAAATTTTAACTATTTCTCCTGCCTGACCTGCTGAATGTTTCCACATTTTCTTGCTTTGTTGTACCTTGTAAAGGGCATTTCTTTCTTCCCAACCCTTCACAGCCATCCCAGATGTGATATAGAGAAATGGTTCTTCTGTTACTATCAGCAATTTTCAGATTTCTTTCAGATATCCTGGGTTAAAGCCTTCAAATATGGCATCAAAGTCATGCTGATGTTAATGTGAAAAATCATGGATTTGTTTCATGTAATCACCCACAGAATAAATAACTATTTTCTCTCTCGCTCCCCTCCTACCAGAACACAAGATTTCAAAGCTGCTACAAACCTTAGCAAAGAGCTCAAGCAAAGCCGCCTGGTCAGGGAAGTCCAAGTGTTTAGAATAAAAGTGATGAAGGGCGGCAATGTCACTCTCAATTAACTCTCTCTTTTCATTATCCAATTTATCAAGGTCTGAAACAAAACAAAAACAAAACCATTTGAAGTGAATGGATTTAAACAATGGTTACTCAGAAATCTTAATATTGGTTTCAAAATATTCTCTCAGGCAATACAAAAACAAAGGAGCAGAAAGAGCATGCCCAAAGACGTGGAAGCAGCAGGCTTTCACTGCACTTCTGACCCGCTAAAGGAAATGCAACCTTCATTCCAGCTATTGCCGGTATTCTCCTAACAGGGAAGGCAGCATTATTCTACAGATTTCAACCTGGATTAAAATGCCCTATCAGTCCAATTATTCTTTTATTCCTGACAGCAGGTTACATCAAATTGTGTTTGTTTCAAGTCAGCACAATTAAGGAGAAAATTACCTACTTGCTTGACACACCATGGTTCTCCCAGTGGTCGATCATTTCCCCAGTAGCTTCCTAGTGTAAGCACAGCTTCTACAATACTAATTTTAATTATTTTGGCACAACATGGTTGTGCAAACGGTGTTCCTGTGCTGTGCTGTTCTATGTTCAAAAAGTTCATATATGAGACCATGATTTGTGCAGACCCAGATAAGAGGATCAGCATACAAGGTCTTTTGTAAACCCCTATACTAGTTCAATGCTAATCACTTCAATATCCTCAGCTTCACTAAAAGCATTTGACAAATTAATATTTTCTTTGCAAAGTACTTAGAACATCATGAAGTAAAAAAATCAATATCCACAAGCCAAGTAACTATTGAATAGAAGCAAGAAGGGGCTACAAGTAATAGCAACATTCAGTGTGCCTCAAAATGACCTCTTCAATATCTTCTTGCAGCTGCCTCTGCTACTGACATAGTTCCACTAATTATTGAAACTGGAGGCTAGGAAACAACTTACAGTGCCAGTGCATCCCTGCGGGCCACACAAAAGTACACAGGAGTCCTTTCTAACAGGCTAAAACAGAGAAGTCAAAGTAGTCACTTTGGAAAAAGCGTTAGAACAAATTTGAGATAACAGCCACCATGAACCTTATACTACCTCAGATGGTATAGAGATTCAGAAAAATCACGGATGAGGTATTCTAGTGCAGCAAATATTTATCTAATCGTTAAGGGCAGACTGAAGCTTTAGTCAAAGTAACATAGCGAACCTGTCAAACACTTTGAGGTACTGTATGCAGAGTTGAAATGCAAAATATTAATTACATCATGATGAATGGAATGTCACAGGAGGCATATCCTTTATTTGGAAACTTCAAATGTTGCAGAATATAGAAACTTGATTGATTTCAGACTTTATAATGAATGCATACTTACGTGACTCAAACTCATTAACAGCTAATAATTCCTCTGAAGGTGTTTTCTCTGGATGCATTTTCTATAATTAAAAGAACATATAAAAGAATTTAAAACTGTAGCTGCTGCCAAATAGATTCAATAGAGTGATTAATCAGAAAGTAAAAGCCACGTTTCCGTTGTCCATATTAATTTTCAAAAGAACTTAATCATCCCATAGAAGAGAATGTTTGAGCATAGAGCCAAATAGTATCCTTGCTACCTTGTGATATTCCGCATTCCTTGCGTTTACAAAGCTATCACACTTACGGAGATCAGAGCTTCTGGGAGCATGGGAAACAGGCAGCAGCAAGTTGAAATAAGAATGCCAGAAATGTAGTCTTTTTGCTGTTTTGTTTGCCCTGGAAGAAATCTAATAGCACTTTAAGAATATTCACTCTGTTGATTGTTATTTTAAAAGAGACAGTTTCGGGCACCTCAGAACTGGGGAATTTTTCACCATGTGGAAAATGCAAGATAGTTGGCCAATCAATAGATAAAAGAATTCTCAGATGGAGATGCTCCAGCAACGTTTATATCAATGCCAGTGACAGGTAGAAAACACGGATGAGGAGTTGCAGTTTTTTTTTTAAAAAGGAGATAGGAAAGAATAGCATGTAGGAAGCCCTCAGAAAGATCGTCCTTGTATCACACATCAGTAATTGTAGAAGTAGAAAGAGAGCACTCAAGGGCGTCAAGAAATGACGCACGGGGGAAGGTTTGAAGATCGTGGGGCATTGTGCCCAATATGGGCAGATATGGAACTTGCACAAAACTGATGGACTGCACCTCAGTATTGGGAACAAGGGTACAATGTCTTGGTGGAAAGGAAAGCTTTTTATGGGGCCAGGGTGTAAAACTGACTTGGCAGTGTGGCGGGCACAAGAAAGCAGTATAAAACGAGAAGGAAAGGCACGGAACACGTTCTTGAATAACCAGGCTCAAATTTGGGTCCAGATACATTGAATAAGATAGGAAATCTGTGGGTGTAATTAACCAAACGAAGTTTTGTGAACTACATAAAAAACAGCAGAGCAAGAATAGGTTCCAAGCATTTCTTAGTACAGAGGTTGCAGGGAAAAAAAGGGAAGGGAAGAAAGTTGTGTGTGTATGGGGGTGGATGGTTTGTGTGGCAACATTGACAAAGCAGACTGTTGCAGTGCAGTAGAAAAAATATATAAAAGGATATCTCACAATGATCAAGGACAGAATCTATGTGTAGAATTAACAGGAGGTGTGATTACACTGATCAGACTATTATACAGGCTGTCATGTATTAAGAAGCAAGTCTTCAGGGAAATCAGATGTGCACAAAGCAGAAGCTTGTGACTGTCCAAATATAGACTAGGACAGCAGCAAGAGAAATAAACAAGCAGGCAGGATGGGGGGGGCGGTGTTAAGTGTCTTCAAGGAAAACTATTCATCATTACATTTCTAGGTCAATGAGAAAAGGTAACACTACTGAATCATGTGTTGCAGTGAACAAGAACATGCCTTTTAGCCCACCAGATCAATGCTGTCTGTCTTGCCCATCTATACTATTTGTATTTGCCCAGATTAGCTTCTACAATGCTTGCCTAATTAAGTGTCTATCTAAATATCTTCTAAAGGTTGTGGCAATCAGATCCTAGCTCCACTCTGTACAAAAAAATCTTTCCCATCAAATCACGTTTAAAACCCCTTCCTCTCATCTTAAACAATGATCTCATATTTGGACATCCCTTCAGTGGTGAAAAATGATTCAGTCTACTGTCAATGCCTCGTTTAAATTTTTTTTATATACCTCTCTTAAGTTATGCATTAGACTCCTGGGGAAAACAAATGCATCCTATCCAATCTCTCTTAAGAAGCAAAGTCCTCCAATGCAGACAACATCCCGATGAATCAGCTCAGCAGTCTCCAAAATAACCACATCCTTCATAATGTGGAGACCAGGATAGCACACGTTACTCCAAGTGCAGTCTAACCAGTATTTTGTGAAGTTGTAATATAACGTCCCAACTTTTGTGCTCTATTCTACAACCTAGGAAGGCAAACATATTATATGTCGCCACTATTAGGAACAATGTACTTGACCCTCTGTTCATAAATATTCTTTAGCACCCTACCATTCACTATTACACCAGAAATCTAACTCTGAATTTCTGAACTTTATTTGCTTCGTTTTCTACACCTGACATGCTGAGTATATCCAGCATCCCAGAGTGAGACACAAGTTGACTCAGATGAGAATTGCTCCCAAATCATGCAAGTGGCCCATCATCCTCAACAAGCCTTGCCTTCCTAACCCATTTTAATCCAGCCCCTTCTGTAAAATAAACCTCTGAACAAAGTTAGTGACAGATAATTGCACATTCCAGCTGTTCCCTATTTAGTGAAGGGCACTTAAAAGGCTCTTCGGCATATGGATACATGAAAAATGGAGGGTTGTCTGCTGTGTGGGAGGGAAAGGTTAAATTGACTGTGGCATATGTTTATATAGGTAAGAACTGACTCTAAATATATGAATGATTTTTTAGATAACCTAGACTTCCCTGAGATTTCACAGGATATGTCTTCTATGCTAGATACTCCCATTACCACTGATGAGATTAAGAATGTTATTTCCTCTATGAACCTGGGGAAGCTCCTGGCCCTGATGGGTTTACCGTAGAATTTTATAAATGTTTTGGACCTTCATTAATCCCTTGGTTCTGTAGGGTTTTCGAGGCTTCATTAAAACTTAGTAAACTTGCCGAATCTTTCAATAGAGTGTCAATCTCCCTAATACTAAAGAAGGATAAAGATCCTGCTCAATGTGCATCTTATAGACCAATATCTTTATTAAATGTTGACTCTTAAATTTTTTCTAAGTTATTAGCAAACAGATTAGAAAAAGCACTTCCTTTTATTATTTCAGAAGACCAAACGGGTTTTATTAAAGGTCGTTACTCTTTTTATAATATTCGCACACTGTTAAATATTGTTTATACCCCCTCACAAAATGTTCCTGAGTGTGTTATCTCTTTAGATGCTGAGAAAGCTTTTGATAGAGTAGAATGGCCTTACTTATTTAAGGTGCTTGAAATGTTTAATTTTAGCTCGAAATTTATATCCTGGATCAAACTGTTTTATCATTCTCCTGTGGCCTCGGTCCATACTATCTCTCTAAGCTCACCTTTTTTCCCTCTTTTTCGAGGTACTCGACAAGGTTGTCCTCTTTAGTCCTTTATTATTTGATATTGCATTAGAACCTCTTGCAATTGCCATTCGAGAAGCTCCAAATATTACTGGGATAACTCGGGGCTTAAAGTCCCATAAAATATCACTCTATGCTGATGACTTACTTTTATATATTTCTAATCCTCAAAAATCCATCCCTGCTGTTTTAGAGTTATTAGCACAATTTAGTCTCTTTTCAGGTTATAAATTAAACCTTAGTAAGAGTGAACTTTTCCCGATTAATAAACAACTTCCCTTATATCATAACTTTCCATTTAAATTGATTAATAATTATTTTTCATATCTTGGAATTAAAATTACTTGTAAACACAAAGATTTATTTAAGATTAACTTTTTACCCTTAATTGACCATATTATTCAACTTTCATCTAAATGGTTTCCTTTATATTTAACTTTGATTGGTCGTATTAATGCAGTTAAGATGTTTTTTCTGCCAAAATTTCTATATATATTTTTCAGGCATTACCGATTTTTGTTCTAAAATCTTTTTTTGATAAAGTTGACTCAAAAATTTCTTCATTTATTTGGCAAAATAAAAACCCGAGACTGGGTAAAATACATTTACAGAAAGCTAAGAGAGATGGAGGTTTAGCATTACCTAACTTTAGATTCTATTATTGGGCAATCAATATTCGACATATGAAATTTTGGTTACTTGACCAGGATATACTATCCATTCCTAAATGGGTAGCATTGGAATTACAACCTGTTCAGGGCTATACACTTGGCTCTATTTTAGGTTCCTCTCTTCCTTTTGATTTGAAACGCCTTAAACAGGTATCTAACCCGATAGTTAAATATACCTTACGTATTTGGTTCCAATTCAGAAAATTTTTTGATCTTACCCAATTTAGGCTAGCAATTCCTATTTTAGAAAACATATTTTTTCCTCCCTCTTTTACGGATCGTGCTTTTCAAATTTGGAAGACTAAGGGTATTTCAACGGTTTTTGGATTTATTTTTAGATGGTTCCCTTATGTCTTTTGAACAATTATCTAATAAATATAATTTATCAAGAATACATTTTTTTTAGATATCTACAAGTTAGAAATTTCCTAAGTACTATACTTTCTTCTTTTCCAATGCTTCCTCCTACATACATTTTAGATACTATAATTAACCTTAATCCATGTCAGAAAGATGCATCGGCTATGATTTATAATATTATTATGAAACTTAGGAAAGCTCCATTTGATAAGATTAGGGTAGATTGGGAACAGGAATTGGGGTCTATCATTTCCGTGGATGACTGGGGGCAGATTTTACAATTAGTCAATACTTCCTCTATCTGTGCTAAACATTCCCTAATTCAATTTAAAGTTGTTCATAGAGCACATACGTCCAAAGATAAATTAGCTCTCTTTTATTCTCATATTAATCCTTTTTGTGATAGATGTCCGGGGCAGATAGCCTCTTTAACTCATATGTTTTGGTCTTGTCCTACTCTGGAAACTTTTTGGAGAGACATTTTTAATATTATCTCAAAAGTATTGAATATAGATATCTCTCCTCACCCTATTACTGCTATCTTTGGACTACCTAAAATTTCCAGTAATCTTTCTCCTTCAGCCCGTAGAATGATTGCATTTCTTACTTTAATGGCGAAAAGATGTATCTTACAACATTGGAAAGAGCTTAACGCTCCAACCACCTTTTTTTGGTTTTCTCAGACGATATTATGCTTGAATTTGGAGAAAATTAGAAGCAATCTTTATGATTCCTCACTTAAATTTGAACAGACCTGGAGATCTTTTATTCAATATTTTCATTTAATGTAATTTTTTTTTCTTCTCTTTTTTGCTCGATATTTATATACCCTTCTTGTTTTTTTTTACTGTTTTTAATGGAGGTCGGGTTTGAGGACGTGATTTTAAGTTCTTTAACTCTACTTGGTTCCAAGTTAGCCCATTGCTTTGCTTTGCTTTTAGTTTAGTTGCACGGTGGGGTTTTTTTTGGGATTTTTTTTTTCCTTTTCTCTATTGATATATATATAAATTAGTATACTATTATGTTACCTTAGTATGTTATGTTTAAATTACATTGTTTGTATCACTTTTTTTTCTGTATTAATATCTCCTGTAATTTTATTATATTCTGACAGTGTATTAGTGCCTATATGGCTTACCTTTTTGTATACTTATTCAATAAAAAGATTTAAAAAGAAAGAAAGAAAGAACAACATCATGGGCCAAAGGGCCAGTACTGTGTTGTACTTTTGTCTGCTCTATGGTGTGTCCTCTTTAGTTTCCAACTGAATTTCTGAGTGACCATTTCACGCTTATCCCTTCAATCACAAATGGAATTATTTTACTACTTAAATCTTAAATGGCCTCAATGAGGTTACCACTCAGGCATTTTCTGTCAGAGAAAGAAAAGTGCACCTACACACATGCATGGGGGTTGGGGGGGGGGGGTGGACAGAGACAGAGACAGTCCAGCCAATTAGTTTCTCATTTAGTTCTGGAGCTGACTTTGCGTCTATTCCTTTGTGGCACTGCCACTGCTTCAGAATCCCATTCATAATAGCAGAACTTTTCTCAAGGTGAAGAACTGAACTTATTAATGTTTATTATAATGGAAGGGAAGAGAAGGCCTGGTTTTGAACAAGAATTTTACTCTCAGTAGATAGATATCGACACATATACACTTCTACTACAATTAATAACCAGCAAATTTCAAACCGACAACAGCTGTCAAGCAATGCCATGTTGTTAACTCAACACTAATAGTAAATAATCCAGTGCAATCTTCAAATATTGTTATTCCAGTGGGTACTATCCCCCTAACCTATATCAATTTGTTAGTTTATCCATTAGTCAGTCATCTTACCTGCTTAACCAGGATTCTTGCCAGCAGCCTGACTGTCTCTGAGGGGTTCCAATTCTGCCCAAATTTACTCAGTGAAGAGCATTCCAGTTTGTGCATTGGCCAGTCAGCTTTCTGCAAGACAAGTTGTAAGATGTAATATTTTAATTACACAAATGTGGCTAGGTTATAATTGAAACAGAAACTTCTGTTAGTCTTTTACATTTAGTGTTAATGGGTTCAGCAGTAAAGCAGTAATTCAACAAAAAAAAACATTTAGCAAAGTCTACCCAATCGAATATGTACACACATCTGCACTGCTGAACCCTCTTACACATATCCCAAGGACAAATACAGTGGAAACACTCAATCCTATTCCCAATTGTAATCTCCACATTCTACACAGAAGCTGGAAGAGATTTTATTATGCTGCTCAGATTCAGAGATATCCAAATGCATCAGACAAAGGAAAAGCAAATTTGAAATACAGAGTTACAAACAGCTAAAACTCAAGTATAGGAGAGCCACAGACGATTCCACTTATTGGTTGTACACATAGTTCTTCCCTCACTGGCCCCCACCCCTCCTCAATTTTCTTTAACCAATCCTCATGAAACAATTTTCACTAGTATGTGATTCCAAAGCAAAAATTATCTACCAAAACAAAATTTATTATGTTCCCTTTTACAAACTTGATCAGACAATGCTTTTATTATGGATGTTTCCAGAACTGAACCATCTCACATCCCCACATCATACATGATCAGTTCTAATGTAAAGCACTTGATGGACAATACACTTAAACCTAACTTTACAATGTTGGGAATAAGCAGAATAGAAATATTGAAGAAGTGTGAAAGGAGAAAAATAGCAAGGATGGAGACCATCTTCTTATGCATTAATGGGTCAGATATGATTCACCTGCAAAAGTCTCCCTCTATCACAGAGTATTCA
Organism: Mobula hypostoma; assembly: GCF_963921235.1. Taxonomy (NCBI): domain Eukaryota; kingdom Metazoa; phylum Chordata; class Chondrichthyes; order Myliobatiformes; family Myliobatidae; genus Mobula; species Mobula hypostoma. The sequence continues at coordinate 47,672,700 of NC_086104.1, forward strand.
ATGCACCTCTCTAGATCAACAGCATTTTTGTTACCTTTGCATATTGAAAGAATGAAGCAGTATTTTTAACTAGTCCGAAATTGCCAGCATTTAGAAGGTCACTGCTCATATACCCAGACACTTGTAAAGTCTGAGAAGTCCAAAAATATTGACTTTGACCCACATACACTGCTACACTTCAGACAAGTTCATACATTTGGGCTCCTCGTGCCCACTGAATATCCTATTTCAGGAAGGTGAAGGCATCTCTGAAAAAAACAGTGCATATAAAGAAATTACAAGAACAACTTGAAACTAACCTGACTGGCTGTTTCATTGCCTTGTATAGAATTTGAATGTGCAGGAACACAAGCTGCTGTGGAGAGTAATAGACATGGGCACATCCCTCCCCATTACTGGTAGCATCCACAGGAGGCACTACCTGCTGAGTTCCTCCAGCATTTTGTGCGAGTTGCTTTGGATCTCCAGCATCTGCAGATTTTCTCGTGTTTGTTTTTTTTTGTTCTAATAGAGTTTTCTTGTAAATATCATGTGTAATTTGTGTTTTTTTCTTATGAATGCTACTTATAAAATGCTATGAACTTGTGATTTTGCTGCAGGCAAGTTTTTCATTGCACCTGTGTATACATGTACTTATGCTTTAACACAAACTCAAATTTGACATTTGGCTGTTACCCTGGAATAGGGTATAGGTGCTGACTGGTTGTATCCAGAGGTTGTTCACTCAAGCATGAAGGAGTGAGCCATTTGAGACTGAAATAAGGAGGGCTGTTTCTTTGAAACTCTATTCAAGGCAGCTGTGGCCGATCAGTCCTTAAGCATGCTCAAATCTAAGGTTCAATATACAGATATTATGAGAATACAGAGATGCAGAGATGACAAAGTAGAATTCCCAGTTTTACTTTTTCCATTCTTATTGATTCAATGAAAGACCAAATAGAAAATGTTGGTACCTAAAAACCGCTAAAGTAAATTTCTTTTACCTTGTTCCTTTAAGAAAGACAGCAGGAATAATGCAGGAAATTATAGGCTGGTGAGCCTTACATCAATGGTAGGGAAATTACTGAAGATTCATAGGGACCACAGTAATTCACATTTGCAAAAGCAAAGACTTACTGGAGAAAATAACATTGCTTTGTGTGGGGGCAGCGCTATCTCACAAATAAGATTTAATTTTTTTTTAAGGAGGTAGCAAGGATAATTGATGGTCGAGTGGATGTAACTGCATGTTTTTTAGTAAAGCATTCCATAAGGTCAGTTATGATAGGCCGTTCCAGAAGCTTAAGCCGCATGGGATCCACAGTGAGTTGGCAAGTTGGACGGAAAAAAAATGGCTTGGTTACAGAAGACAAAGGATAGTGTTGTACAAGTACTTGTTACCCTGACTGCAGGTTTGGGACCAGTGGGTGCCACAAGGATTATCCTAATTTTCAAGGAACAAATTTAAGCAAACTGCCGCTAAATTAGTTAAAGCATACTGCAAGGTATGGTCAGGGCAATTAGTATAAAACTCTACAAATTGCTTTGCATCTGTATGAAACTTTGGTTACGCCACATTTATAATACCAGGTGAAGTTCTGACTGCCACACAGAAAGGATATGGAGGCTATAGAGGAGATGCAGATGCAGAAGAGGATAACCACGCTGTTGCACAGGCTGGTGTGCATTATCTACAAAGGCAAACTTGATTGTTTTCTCGGGTGCACTGGCAACCTCAAGTATATAAAACCATAAGATGCAGAGATGGAATAGATCAAGGGTGGCCAACCTTTTACATTCCATGCGTCAATTTTTTCACGCACGAGATCAGATGCCATTTTTTCATGCACAAGTTCTATATTAACATATTTTTACAAGAATTGAATGGGGGTACAAGAGTTGTATCGCACACCTGAACTCGTGCATGAAAAGATTGATGCATGGAATGTAAAAGGTTGGCCACCCCTGGAATAGCTGGTCTTTTTTCCAGGGATGGATATGTCCAATCGTGGAGGGCACAGACTTAAGATGAAAGGGAGAAGTTTTAAAGACAATTTTAAAAAATTTTAAAAACAGAGTGGAAGGTGCCTGGGACATGCTTCTGAGGAGGTGGGAGAAACATAAGTAGCAGCAACATTTAAGAGACATTCAGATAGAGACAAGAACAGGCAGGGAACAGAGGGCCAGGAGCAGGCAGCTGGGATGAGTTGGGCTGGCAGCATGGTCAGCGCAGACACGGTTCAATGTTCTATAGGCAAACATTATACACTATTGAAAGAAACAGTGAAATCCAACACAAAGAGATCAAACTAACAAAGGAATCTCAACAATAAGCCTTCATCATGGAGTTAATTCTTTTGCCTAGAATGCAAAGGTGAAATGTGTTTTAATATTTTAATTGATATGAAACAACACAGAAACTGGATTTCATTGTAACAAGCTTACTTTCCGCTACTGTGAAAAGTAAATTGGTTTCTTTTCATCACATATAGTGAGGTACAGTGAAAATCTTGTCTTGCACATCATCCATACAGATCAATTCATTACAGCAGTGCATTAAGTTAATACTGTACAAGAATGCAGAACAAGGTTACAGTTTTAGAGCAGGTAAACAATAGGGTGCAAGCCATAACAAGGTAGATCGTGAGGTCAAGAGTACATCTAACATTGATGATTTTGCAAATTTTGCTGATCACAGACTTGGATCTTACCTGCAACACACATCAAAGTTGCTGGTGAACGCAGCAGGCCAGTCCTGATGAAGGGTCTCGGCCTGAAACGTCGACTGTACCTCTTCCTACAGATGCTGCCTGGCCTGCTGCGTTCACCAGCAACTTTGATGTGTGTTGCTTGAATTTCCAGCATCTGCAGAATTCCTGTTGCTTGGATCTTACCTGGCAGGTTACGTTGCAGTAGAATGCTAGCTTACATCGTCCACACTTTGCTAAGTCGTCTTTACTGCAAGAACAAAAAATAAGAAGACATTATTGGGTAATCAAACACATTCACTAGGCCACAGCTATTGTAGGAGCAACACAATAATCAGTTTCATGGCTACATGCACCGATTTCCTAACTTAACAGGCATATTTCCTTAATAAAGGTCAGTTATTTCCTAATGTACCATATGATTTGGACAAATAATTAACCTACATTCTCTTGGAAGCAATCCTTTTGCCAGGTCATTAAAAAAAAACTACAGATACAAATGCAGTACAGCTCCTTTCTACATAGGGAAAGAGCAAAACTGACCAATTTAATCTGAACAATCCTTTCCTCAACATGTATTTAGAAAAGACATTAGTACAACATTAACTTAAAAGGCTTGTGACTTGAGTTCCAGTAATCTTTCTCGCCTTGCTCAACAAAAATATAGTTCTGCCTGAACAACATTCAAAGACTGTTTGCTTTTACCAAAAAATTTCAATGAATCACAATCCTCAGAGAAAATTATTGCACTTCAACTCAGTTTTATATGGATGACATTTTTAACAAAAGAAAAGCTTAATTAGAGCATTGTTACATTGGGCCTTACCAAGAAGTCATATTTACTGTTTCATCAGTAACACCAATTTGTTTTTTTTTTAACAGATTGGCAAAGTTGTAACATCAAATTTGGTTGCTGTATTTCCCAACCACAGTAGTGCTTCACTTCAAATTTATCCTAGCCATGTGCCATACAGATCCCTCAGTTGGGTTCAGTCTTGATCTTCTGTGTTCAACTGGCATTTATTTATTGAGAATAGGCCCCACTGGCCCTTTAAGACACACCCCCCCCCCCAACAACCCAAGATCTAACCATACCCTAATTACAGGACAATTTACAATGACTAATTAACCTACCAAAGAGCAAGTCTTTGGACCGTGGAAGGAAATGGAGCACCCAGAGGAAACTCACGTGATCACTGGGAGAAGGTACAGCGACAGTGGCAGGAATTGAATCTGAGTCGCTGGTACTAACCATTTGTGCTAACCGCTGCACTACCATTTCACCCAGTGTTCTCTAATTATGCAAATTTCCACATGGTACTTTGGGTTCCTCCCTCGTCTCAAAGATATGCTGCTAGGTTAATTAACCGTCGATTTTTAAAACATATGCCTAGTGTAGATAGGTGGCAAGAAAAAAAAAGTATTGAAAATTTGCTGCTGAATTGTTTTTTTTTTGCCTTCTTACCTCCATTGAGAAGCTGTGCTGGGAGTCAGTAGGTACCTAAGGCGCTGAATGCTCTCTTGGCAAATAAACTAGTTATTGACTGGGATACACTTTTAAAACTTAAGGGAATTTTACAGAATAGCGATTGATTTGACATTTCAGGAAATCCAAGAACAGCAATTCTCAATGCAGTTGATAAATTGAAAGCTCTGTACCATTAAAAATGAACATATTACCAAGCAAAGGTAAAGCTTGCGAGTTAAACTTCTCTAAGTTGGCATAGACATAAGGTGTGGGTTGAAGAGAAATGAGAGTGGAGGGAAGAGGAAAGATCTATTCAAATGCATGAAGATAAACTGGGTGAGGAGTAGGCTTATGACGCAAGACAAGCAGCATACATTCTTTAAAAAAACCAGAAATTCTGGAGCACTTAGAACATAGATTGAAAGCTGAGAGCCTTAATCTACTGGTGGGACAGCAATATAGTAACAGAGGCAACACAAAAACAAATCAAATAACACCAAGCACTTGATAGAAAACCAGTTGGAAGTAAGAACATTAATTTATTTTACTTTCCTTAGAGATACAGCATGGCAATGGGTCTTTCCAACCCCACGAACCCACGCCACACAATTACACCCGTGACTAATTAACCTACTAACCCGCACGAAGGAAACCCACGTGGTCACAGGGAGGATGTACAGACAGTAGTGGGAGCTTACACGCATGTAGTCCCAAAAAGACAAGAAAACAAAGTTCAAAGCTTTTTTTAAATCTAAGTACATGTATGTTACCAGATATAACCCTGAGATTTACTTCCTTGCAGGTATACAGTACTCAATAATCCATAGAATATTAACGATAACATAATCAATGAAAGACCAGGCCAGCTTGGTCTTTCAGTGTAAGAAGGACAACAAACTATGCAAATACAAAAAGAACAAAATAATAATAATAATTAATAAATAAATAAGCAATAAATATTGAGAAAATGAGTTGAAGAATCCTTGAAAGTGAGTCCATTGGTTGTGGGAACATTTCAGTAATGGGGCAAGTGAAGTTGAGTGAAGCTATCCCCTTTGGTTCAACAGTGTGATAGTTGAGGGGTAGTAACTGTTCCTGAACCTGGTGGTGAGTATTCTGAGGTTCCTGTACCTTCTTCCTGATGGTAGCAGGGAGAAGAGAGCACACCTTCGAAGGTGGGGGTCCCTGATGAAGGATGCTGCTTTCTTGCAACAGCATTTCAAGTAGATGTGCTCAATGGTGGGGAAGGCTGTACCTGTGACGGACTGGGCTGTATCCACTACTTTTTATAAGGTTTTTCTGTTCAAGAGCATTGGTGTTTCCATAACGGGCTGTGATGCAGCCAGTCAATATACTCTCCATTGCACATCTATGGAAGTTTGTCAAAGTTTGAGATGTCACATCGAATCTTCACAAATCCAAATGAAGTATAGATGCTGCCGTGCTTTCTTCGTAATTGTACTTGTATGCTGGGCCCAGGACAGGTCCTCCAAAATAATAACACCACCAAAGAACTTAAATTTGCTGACCCTCTCCACCTCTGATCTTCCAGTGAGGACTGGCTCATGGACTTTTTTGTTTCCTCCTCTGGAAGTCAATAATCAGCTCCTTGGTCTTGCTGACATTGAGAAAGAGATTGTTGTTATGACACCACTCAGCAAGATTTTCAATCCCCCTCTGAAATGCTGATTCATCACCATCTTTGATTCAGCCTATGACAATGGTGTTGTCAGCAAACTTAGGTATGGCATTGGAGCTGTGCATAGCCACACAGTCATAAGTGTAAATCAAGTAGAGCAGGGGGCTAAGCACACGGCCTTGTGGTGCACCTGTGCTGGTGGAGTTCATGGAGGAGATGCTGTTACCAGTTTGAACTGACTGGGGTCTGCAAGTAAGGAAATCGAGAATTCAATTGCACAAGCAGGCATTGAAACCAGGGTCTAGAGTTTACTAATTAATTTTAAAGGGATGATGATATTAAAAGCTGAGCTGTAGTCAATACAGAGCATCCTGATGTATGCACCTTTGCTGTCCAGGTGTTTCAGAGTTGAGTGAGGAGCAAATAAGATGGCATCTGCTGCTCCGGTAGGCAAATTGGAGTGGATCTAAGTCACCTCTCAGGCAGAAGTTGATACACACCTCATCATCAAATTCTGAAAACACTTCATCACTGTGGACGCAAGTGCTACTGGATGACAGTCATTGAGGCAGGGTCACCCACATTCTTCTTGGGCACCTGCTTGAAGCAGGCGGGTATTGGGTATTGGGTATCGGGTATCCAGATGCATTTTGGTCTCCCTCGGGTCACTTATTCTTTTTGTACAGGTGATACCTTCCCCAGATCCAGGAATCTGAAACCTTGCTCCCTGAAACAGTCCCTAAGCCACACATTCATCTGCCTCATCATCCTGTTCTTACCGTCACTGGCACGTGGCACAGGCAGCAATCCAGAGATTACTACCATGGAGGTTCTGCTTTTCAGCTTTACAGGACCATTTCCCTTGACAACCTATGTCGTTAGTACCAATGTATACCACAACTTCCGGCTGTTCATTCCCAACCCTCCACCCCCATTTTAGAATGCTGTAGACCAAGTCTGAGACATTCCTGACCCTGGCACCTGGGAGTCAACACACTATTCAGGTATCTCTTAAGTTCACAGAATCTGCTTTCTGCTCCTCTAATTATGGAATCCCCTAAAACTACAACACATTCCTTTTCTCTCCACTTCCCTTCTGAGACACAGAGTGCCAGAGACCTGGTTACTGCAGCTTCCCCCAGTAGGTCATCTCCCCCAACAGTGTCTAAAGCGGTATACTTACTATTGAGGGGAACAGCCATGGGAGTACTCTATATTGGCTGCCTGTTTACTTCCCCTCTCCTGACAATTACCCAGGTACCTGCATCTTGCAATTTAGGCACGATTACCTCCTGTAGCTCCTATCTATCACCTCTTCAATCTTCCATATGAGCTGAAGATCATCGAGCTACAGCTTGATGCACTTCAATACAGATGTAAAATATCCCGCATCTCACACAATGAACATACCACTACCTCCGCATCCATTTTCAGCACAATAGTGATGTACTAACAGAAAAGAAACTTACTAAAAATTATCCTAAAAAGCATCCTGACAATCCATCAAATGGCTACATCAAATCAAATTGACAATTTCAAAAGGTGTTCAAACCAGAATTCCCTGGATATCACAAAACTGGACATTAATTAGGGTTGGACAAGTAGCTTTAATGAGGCCTCAGGCATAAGCGCTATTGACAACCCTTTACATCAGAGAAGTCTGAAATGTAATGATAAAGAAAGTGGATGAAAATTTGAAAGCACAGTGATAAAGGATTTGAGTTGAAGCTTCAGCCCAGAGATATACCCTTGAAAGAACCATAGAACCACAGAAACTACAGCACAGAAACAGGCCTTTTGGCCCTTCTTGGCTGTGCTGAACCATTTTCTGCCTAGTCCCACTGACCTGCACATGGACCATATCCCTCCATACACCTCCCATCCATGTATCTGTCCAATTTATTCTTAAATGTTAAAAAAGAACCCGCATTTACCACCTCGTCTGGCAGCTCATTCCATACTCCCACCACTCTCTGTGTGAAGAAGCCCCCCCTAATGTTCCCTTTAAACCTTTCCCCCCTCACCTTTAACCCATGTCCTCTGGTTTTTTTCTCCCCTTGCCTCAGTGGAAAAAGCCTGCTTGCATTCACTCTATCTATACCCATCATAATTTTATATAGCTCTATCAAATCTCCCCTCATTCTTCTACGCTCCAGGGAATAAAGTCCTAACCTATTCAACCTTTCTCTGTAACTGAGTTTCTCAAGTCCCGGCAACATCCTTGTAAACCTTCTCTGCACTCTTTCAACCTTATTTATATCCTTCCTGTAATTTGGTGACCAAAACTGAACACAATACTCCAGATTCGGCCTCACCAATGCCTTATACAACATCATAGCATTCCAGCTCTTATACTCAATACTTCGATTAATAAAGGCCAATGTACCAAAAGCTCTCTTTACGACCCTATCTACCTGTGACGACACTTTTAGGGAATTTTGTATCTGTATTCCCAGATCCCTCTGTTCCACTGCACTCCTCAGTGCCTTACCATTAACCCTGTATGTTCTACCTTGGTTTGTCCTTCCAAAGTGCAATACCTCACACTTGTCTGTATTAAACTCCATCTGCCATTTTTCAGCCCATTTTTCCAGATGGTCCAAGTCCCTCTGCAGGCTCTGAAAACCTTCCTCACTGTCTACTATACCGCCAATCTTTGTATCATCAGCAAACTTGCTGATCCAATTTACCACATTATCATCCAGATCATTGATATAGATGACAAATAACAATGGACCCAGCACTGATCCCTGTAGCACACCACTAGTCACAGGCCTCCACTCAGAGAAGCAATTCTCTACCACCACTCTCTGGCTTCTTCCATCGAGCCAATGTCTAATCCAATTTACCACCTCTCCATGTATACCTAGCGACTGAATTTTCCTAACTAACCTCCCATGCGGGACCTTGTCAAAGGCCTTACTGAAGTCCATGTAGACAATATCCACTGCCTTCCCTTCATCCACTTTCCTGGTAACCTCCTCAAAAAACTCCAACAGATTGGTCAAACATGACCTACCATGCACAAAGCCATGTTGACTCTCCCTAATAAGCCCCTGTCTACCCAAATGCTTGTAGATTCTGTCTCTTAGTACTCTATCCAATAACTTACCTACTACTGACGTTAAACTCACCGGCCTATAATTTCCTGGATTACTTTTCGATCCTTTTTTAAACAACGGAACAACATGAGCCACTCTCCAATCCTCTGGCACTTCACCCGTAGACAGCGACATTTTAAATATTTCTGCCAGGGCCCCTGCAATTTCAACACTAGTCTCCTTCAAGGTCCGAGGGAACACTCTGTCAGGTCCCGGTGATTTATCCACTTTAATTTTCCTCAAGACAGCAAGCACCTCCTCCTTTTCAATCTGTGCAGTTTCCATGGTTTCACTACTTGATTCCCTCAATTCCATAGATTTCATGCCAGCTTCCTTAGTAAATACAGACGCAAAAAACCTATTTAAGATCTCCCCCATTTCCTTTGGTTCCGCACAAAGCCGACCACTCTGATCTTCAAGAGGACCAATTTTATCCTTTACAATCCTTTTGCTCTTAATATATTTGTAAAAGCTCTTTGGATTATCCTTCACTTTGACTGCCAAGGCAACCTCATGTCTTCTTTTAGCCCTCCTGATTTCTTTCTTAAGTATTTTCTTGCACTTCTTATACTCCTCAAGCACCTGATTTATCCCCTGTTTCCTATACATTTCATACAACTTAGAAGCTAAACTTAGATTGAAAAGAGAAATAAGAAATTGATCAGAGATAGCCTTCTTGGCGATTGTTACAAACGTGTCAGAAAGGTCATGTTACTCTTCCTCTCTGCGCCTTGTGGTGCATCAGGCAGCAACCTTCCCTTCACTTTACCATTTTTGGTCTTTGTTGTTTAAGTGAGGTTGAGTTACTAGCTCAATGCTCAGCACAGCATGAATGGAGAGCAATAAGGAGCTGGCTGGATTTGAACCTGGCACCACTCGCCTTAAATCCAGTGCGGATATCACTACACCACCGACCAGCTTGGAAGGATCATGTGAAATGGCAAATCTGAAGCACTAACTACAACTATTGGTCAGAGGACTTGTATGCAGGTAATGTCAAGCAGAGGACTGTGAATTCTAAAGACAATGAGAGTTGCAAGAATCATTTAAATAAGTTCAGAATTGGGGACTAGGGTTGAAGTAAGCAAATAACTGCCTTTTAGGCACATGATACTAAAATGGATTACTTCAAAACACAAATGACTTCAATAGGATACATAAAAGACAAAAGAAGCAATACACACAAGACACACAAAATGCCAGAGGAACTCAGCAGGACAGGCAACATCTATGGAAAAGAGTAAACAGATGATGCTTCCAGCAGAGACCGTTCATCAGGACTTGGATGCTTTTGATTTCCAGCATCTGCAGATTTTCTTGTGTTTGAGAAGAATCAAAATCCTGCTAGTGTCTCCAGAAGTAGAAAGACAGATGAAGGCACTAGTTAGCTGTATTAACTATACCACCTCAGACTGAGCTGTACATGCACACTGATTTTACTAAAAGAAACTTTCATCACTCTTCCCCTGATCCCCTAAATCAAGGCTACAATGTCAATGCATTCATCTGCAACAAGCTCATGAATGAAAAGGGTCTTGGTCATAAGTGACAGTTTCATCCTGAGCGAAACGTAAAGAGACAAGCCCAATTGCAGAGTCCCAATAGTTACAGGAGACACCAGCAACTACAGATGCTGGAATCTGGAACACAAAATAAACTGCTGGAAAAAATGAAGCAGAATCAAGCAGCATCTGTGGAGTCAAATGGATGATTGATGTTTCTGATTGGGACTCTGCATCAAGTGCAAAGGTGGCTGGCAGGTTCCATCTCCCCGACAGAATAAAAAACAAAATGGCTGGAGGAAGTTTTTTTGCACCAAATTCCAGCATCTGCATTTAGTTACGTCTTCTTGCCACCTCCCCAAGGGGGAAAAGGTAGGGAGAAGAGAAAATAGTATGGGGAAATTGGATTTGCTGGTTACCAGAAGGCTTACCCCGCCTTTCACTAGGCAAGACAGGCATGGACAGAAGTTGCATCAATACACAAAAGGAGCTTGGTAGGAAAGCAGAACGGTGAAGGATTCTGGTTTGTCAACACAAATCATGGGAGAGCAAGGAAAATACTAAAAAAAGAGTAGAATTGAAAGGCTCGAGTCCAAGTCACCTGGCAAGGTTCAGGCATGCAATGTAATTTAACCATGGATACATGGTTAAATAATAGAAACAAAATTATGCCTCAACAAGTATGGGGAGAGGTGAAGATACGTGGAAAATAAAATACAAAACAAAGGGCTCATGTAGGTTGCCCAGCCATGGTGGTTAAAGTGCTAAGGCAGCAGGTAACTAAAGTCCATATATCACAGTATCGACACACTATTAATCCCACTGTTAAATTAATTTTGACAGGATTAATAATTTTTAAAAAGGAAATCATAAACTGTATAATACAAATTCAGCATATTAATAATGGTATTTCAAAAACATTTTATAATCACCATTCCAATGAAGGTTTTCCAATTACTTACAATATAGAGCTCCAGGGTTAACAGTCCGGGAAGCAGCCAGACTGAAGCAAGTCATTTAGTCTCATGAAATCTGACAGAGCAGAGCAGTGAGCATTCAGTGCCAGTCAATTCAGATTGCAGCCATTTTACCAGGCATAGCATAGGCACACAGCTGACAACACCAAAATAAAAGAAAGTAAAAAACAAGTTTTGACTTTTGAGTTAGCTGACTCATCAGCAAGGTCTCAGGTGCTCTCAAATACAACAGAAATATATAAAAAAAAGTTTGGTAAACAACTCTTTAATAACTAAATTTCAGAACATTTGCAAATACTAAACCAAAAATCTTTACAAGAACAGCCTGGATAGTTCAATGTATTGCAAAAGTGAGCAAGCATAAATCTTAATACACAGAAGCAAAAAGAAATTAAATGAACACATTCCAAGTTGAATTTCACTGAAACAAATGAATTCTAGTTGCAAAAAGCCCAAATAACTTAATGCCCGCTGCCACGTTAAAGGCAATGATACACCTGAGAAAGATGGCAACTGGTAGGAGTAACACAAACAAAATGCAGTTCAGGCAGCATCTATGGCAGGGGTTTCCCAACCTTTTTTTATGCCTTGGATGAATTCCATTAAGCAAAGGGTCTGTGTACCCCAGATCTACGGAAATGAATAAACAGGCAAGACAGATATTTGTTTCTGGATACTTTTTAGCCATATTGGTGAGAGAATTGCCCTACTCTTCAGAACAGCAGAAAAATAAGATCCATGAAAAAATTCATTGGAAGGGATCTTATTTCAAATATATATTTCCAACACCGCACCCATCTTTAGATGAACTGAAGAGGCAGACTGAATTTCTGCTAATCTACAGAAAAATACCTGAATCTACAATTTTCTGACTCGAGGCAAGGATGTTGTAATTTCCGTCACAATAGTTCATCTTTTTGCGCTTTAGAAGCAAAGTGTTTACACTTCCCATCACTATGGTTGCAAAGCATTTTAATGGATGTCTAATCTGTACCACCTTCTGCTCAACAGCAGAAATGAACTGCAACTTCATACCCATTATCTGTTTGTCCCAGCATAACAAGAATTGTCACCAAAACCAAAAAAACCCAAAATCCAAAATTTCATGCAATAAACATTAGCAAATTAATGTTCCATGGTCAAAACCTACCAGCTCAAGACAAACAACAACTTCATTCAAAATTTACTATAATATATAAAGTTACCTCTGGCCTCAAATGTCAGTCATAAAATTTATCTAGCATGTGAAGTGAAATTGAGAAACAAGTGAAAGCACATTATTAAGATAATTCTTCTCACAAACTAGTCATTTCTGCCTTGGGTTACTTGTCACCAAGAGAGTCTTTCAGTTCCATGCAATAGCCACACAATTACTGTTGGACTACCCAAAGATCTATTTGTGACAGCAATGCTGTTATGTTCCACAAAGGTACTGATGACCCTCAGAAGTACCTTAATACCATTTTGACTGCCAACTGCCATAGTTGGATGCATCAGCAAGGGAAATGAGGCTGAGTACAGCGCTACGGTAGGAAACTTTGTCACATGGTGTGAGCAGAATTATCTGCAGCTTAATGTGAAAGAGACTAAGGAGCTGATGGTAGACCTGAGGAGAGCTAAGGCACCGGTGACCCCTGTTTCCATCCAGGGGGTCAGTGTGGACATGGTGGAGGATTACAAATACCTAGGGATACAAATTGACAAAAAACTGGACTGGTCAAAGAACACTGAGGCTGTCTACAAGAAGGGTCAGAGCCGTTTCTATTTCCTGAGGAGACTGAGGTCCTTTAACATCTGCCGGACGATGCTGAGGATGTTCTACGAGTCTGTGGTGGCCAGTGCTATCATGTTTGCTGTTGTGTGCTGGGGCAGCAGGCTGAGGTTAGCAGACACCAACAGAATCAACAAGCTCACTCGTAAGGCCAGTGATGTTGTGGGGATGGAACTGGACTCTCTCACGGTGGTGTCTGAAAAGAGGATGCTGTCTAAGTTGCATGCCATCTTGGTCAATGTTTCCCATCCACTACATAATGTACTGGGTGGGCACAGGAGTACATTCAGCCAGAGACTCATTCCTCCGAGATGCAGCACAGAGCGTCATAGGAAGTCATTCCTGCCTGTGGCCATCAAACTTTACAACTCCTCCCTTGGAGGATCAGACACCCTGTGCCGATAGGCTGGTCCTGGACTTATTTCATAATTTACTGGCATAACTTACATATTACTATTTAACTATTATGGTTCTATTACTATTTATTATTTATGGTGCAACTGTAATGAAAACCAATTTCCCCCAGGATCAATAAAGTATGACTATGACACATTGCCAAGAATCAAATCTGCATCATAAAAATATGCAGATTTTTCTTCAAATTTGCATCTGAGAAAGTTTCTACAATGAAACACAGGCCAGCCCTCACTGCAAACTCCATTCCCTCATTCATCGTTTCCACGGATGCTGCCCGACCTGCTGAGTTCCTCCAGCGTGTTGCGAGTATTCCATTCCCTTATTGCCTTTGACTTTATAGCCTTAGCCATGTGCAACAGCTTTTGCAACCCATGTGCCCTTTTTGATACCAAGATGAGTTTCTGCCCCCATATCTGCTACATTATAAGAAAAAAATGCTTATTTTGGCTTTTCAATTCTGCTCACCACCCTGCCCAGGCCTTCAGTTGCATTCTTTCAGCTCAGATACAGTGCCAGACATTCAAACTGCTTTACTGGCATAGAGCACAACCTCAGAGTAAAAAGATGTCCTCTTATAAGAGTGAAGGAGGAACGTCTTAAGCCAGCGCTGACAAATCTGTGGAATTTATTGCCACAGATGGCTGTGGAGGCCAAGTCATTGGATACATTTAAAGCAGACCTTGGTAGATTCTTAATTAGTAAGTATGTCAAAGGTTACGGGGTTAAGGCACAAGAATGGGGTTGAGATAGGTAAATCAGCTTTCATCAAATGGTGGAGTAGACTCAATGGTGTTATGAAATACAAAAATAGAAAGATTACATTTCAGTCATATAGTACATCCATGAGGACAAGTTTCAAGACCTTAGCGGAGGCATGCATACATACACACCACTTTATTAATTACACCTGCTCATTTATGCAAATATCTAATCAGCTAATTATGGGATAGCAACTCAATGTATATATATAAAAAATAAATATACACATATTAAGTGGATTGAGGACCATTTTATAACAGTGTCAAACTCTTGCCCCAACTTGTAATTCTCTTCTGTACTTTCCGTATTCATTTTGATTCCCTACAGCATTAGGAGTCTGACATTTGTCATCCTATACTCATGGCAATTTGCCTGGCATGCTTTCAGAATATTTTCTCTCCATTGATTATTTGTATTGTTTAATGTGTCGATCTTCAATTGTGAAAAACCTGGGTAAAACCTAACTTGTTTTGCCTAAAATCTGGCTTTCTATCCGTGAAGTCTGTGTGTTTCATTGCCACTTTTCTACTCTAACCTAATATAGCTTGGCAAGTTGTGCTTTGTTTTATTTAGAGATGACTGCATCGGTGCACCTGCAGTGATTTTAAAATTGGGTCATGCTGCAGTGGGTGGTAATATATTACTGCAATGCTGTTTTTCCAAACTGCTCTTTTTAAAGAAAACAAACTTTTGTTTTCCTTTGGAAACAGTGCAAGTACAAGGAAGTCGTATTCATTCCCCATACAATAATTAACATAAATATTTTCTCAGAAGATATACCTGATGAACAAACACCCTGTGGTATTGTAGACATAAACTATATCAGAAAGTATACATTTAGCACAAATGGCAAATTAAGATATTACTTTTGAAATGTTTGTAGTGACACAATCAAGCTTCAGATTTATTTTGAATTGCAACAAAAACATACCTTTTTAAAAAAAAAAGGGTTGTATCTGCCATGCCAACAAGGAAACAATTACAGCATATTTGATAACATTCATAATATTTCTGAAATATTGATTATTTTGTAGTTTTTCCTCCACATTACATCTGATTATATAAATTGGCATCACACACAAAGCGCTGGAGGAACTCAGCAGGTCAGGCAGCTTCTATAAATTGGCATGTTGTGCTATTAAGCTTTACAACCCTAATTTTTTTGTCATCAGGCTGTTTTCTCTGGAGTTTTGGAAGCTGAGGGGCAAATTGATAGAAAATATAAAATTATGAGATAGATAGGGCAAGTAATCAATGTATTTTCCAGTATTTTCAAATGTTAATTAATAGAAGGCAAAGGTTTAAAGTGAGAGGAACAAGGTACAAAAGAGATTTATAAGTATATAAAGTAGAAGATACCTGGATCATGGCATTTAAGAAGGTACAGAGACAAGGAATGGAAAGATATAGATCACACACAAGCAGAAAACACTAATTTAGAATGCCTTCATGGTCAGCCGACACCACAGGCTGAAAGGCCCGTTCCTGTATTATACTGCTCTATGTTCTTATACAATATCCACAATATAGCAAAACCTCCAAGTGTTTCTGATACACAGTTAAGCAAAAAAAAAAAAGACCCATAGGAGCTACAAAATGATCAAAAGTTCCTCCAGAGAGCCAAGGTAGAAGACAAGGTTGGAGCCCGAAATGTCTGTATAGATAGTTCCTGTGGTAAGATAAAGAAACTTCGGTCATAGTGAAGTGCTGTTATAGGATAGAGAGGGAGGAGACAAGGAGAAAGGTCATAATTGAATTTTGGACACTGCTAGCACAGAGTAAAATTTGAGGAATGCGAGCAGGATTCATGTCAGCAGGGTGACTATAGATAGGGTGACTAGGGTAGGCAACCTTTAGCACAAATGATTTTCTAGCATGCATTATTTATTAATTTGAGGCAAAACATAACTAGACGTATTTAAAGGGATAAGGACGGTCACATAGAGGGTGGGGGTTGGTGCGGGCAGGGGGAAGAGAGAAGGTAAGAGCTAATTTTAAATAGACTATGAGCAGACCTGGCAAATGTAAACTAGGAACAGATGCACATGGGTAAAATAACAGCTGACAAGTAGGAGTCTTTTAAAAGAGCAATGAGAATTTGGGATTAGCATGTTCAGTAAGAATGAAAAGGCAAAGCTGTCAAGATTAGAGGGCCTAGGATAACAAAGGATAGTGAATGTTTGATCGGGGGAAAGAAAGAAAAACAAGTTTAAGTAACTGGGATGCAAGGGAATCTCAAGGAAGAAACAGAATGTGTGGGAGAGAACTCGAGACATTAGGAGGGTATGGGGAGCCTTGAAATATACTTAGCAATCAAGAGTAAGGAGAATCCCAAGAAATTCTACAAGAATATCAGCAGAAAGAGGTAGTTAGGGAAGCTGTGAGCCCCTTTAATGACTAGAGGGTAATCAACAGAGACAAGGAATGGGGGCAAAGTACTAATACTTTTCATCTGTATTCAGCAAGTAGAAGAGCATGGAAAGTGGTCAGTTCAAGGGGGTACTTGAATAATCTGGTGGTCAACATTGAAGAGGAAGTGGTATTTGATATTGTGGGATCTGCAAGGGTTGATAAATACCCGGGCCAGATGAAATCTATTCCAGAATGCACTGGGGGAGAAAGGTGGCGGAAGATAGCTGGGGCTCTGACAATTTTTTTGCATCCTCATTACAGGTAAAGGTACCAGTAGACTAGACGAAGCTAATGTCGCCGTTTTATTTACAAAGGGAAGCAGCGATGCCAGATAACTGAAGGCTGGTGAGCCTCACATCAATAGCAAAGAAGTTAACAGAGAAAATCTTGAGGAGCAAGATTTATTCACACTTTGAAAGGCAGTGATAATCAGGAATAGTCAGCACAGCTTTGTGTGGGTGATAGCCCATCTCACTAGCTTGACTGACTCCCCCCCCCCCCGTAGGTACAAGAATATTGACAAAGCCAGGTCTCTATGTAAAATAACCCAACCTAACATCCCTCCCCATACTTTCCTCCAATCACCTTAAAACTATGTCCCCTCATATTAGTCATTTCTACCCTGGGATAATGGTCACTGGCTATCTACTCTATGCCTCTTGACTTATACAGTACTCTTCTACCAAGTCCCCTCTCATCCTCCTTCACTCCAAAGGGAAAAGCCCTAACTCACGCAATCCATGTTCATAAAACATGCTCTCTAATCCATGCAGCATCCTGATAAATATCCTCTGCACCTTCTAAAGCTTCCACATCCTTCCCATGAGGCAACCAGAACTGAACACAAGACTCCACGTGTGGTCTAACCAGGGTTTTATACAGCTGCAACATTACCGTCATTAATGTTGTACAGAATTGCAACATTAATTCAATACCCCGACTAATGAAGACAACACACCATATGCCTTCTTTAACCACACTAGAGTTGTAGAAGTAGATACCATAAGATTCTTTTATACATAGAGAATGCCTGTAACATACTGCCACAGGAAATGATTCAAGCAACGTTTAAGAGGCATTTAGACACATAAACAGACAGGGAATGGAATGGAAGCGATTGGTTTAAAATCATAAACAGTACAAACATGGTGGCCCAAAGAGGCCGTCCTGTGTTGTACAGTTCGATGCTCTTTAAAATAGAACCTTCTATAAACTACACTGAATTCCCCACAGTGGCTATCCAATTTCAAGCAAGAACATAACACTATAAATACCTGTAATTCTAAGGTACAAGGATCGTGAGTAGAAAACCTGGCCTTTAACAGATATTGCCACACCAACAGAAATGATATTGTGATTCAAATACGGTGTTTTAGACCTTCAACTGCACCTTTACTTGCCCTCAGAAAACATTAAAAATGCTACTGAAATACTTATGTCCACTTTTTCTGGCACCCCTGGATTCAAACATACACCAGGACCAGCAGGCGAACGCTGCTGTCACGGGATCTTAAATTATTCTACAAAACAATTTCGGTGAGCAACTTGCAGCGAAGATGCTGCACATACCGAGCGAAGCAGAATTCACAATGATTGCCCCGCTCATTGACGGTCAGGACGTGGGTGTAGGCTGGACAGCAGAAGATTAGGTCTCCAATGTGAAAGTGCTGGCGAGCCTGCAGTCCCCTGCCCTTGCCCTCGCTGAGGAACCTCTCGGTGGCCACCGGCATCCTGCAGCCGCGCTCGCCGGCCAGATCCGCCGCTTCTGTCCCTCCACCCGGCACCCCTGGAGAGAACTCGGGCTCACGCTCTCTTTCTTCCTCCTTTCACTTTGTTCTCCAGCGACCGAAGTAGACCGACCCAATCCCTAAGTGCGTCACTCTGCGCCCGCGCACCATCATCCGCTCAAAGCAACGCTGACAGCTCGGCTCCCGCACCGGGGCCTGTGCGTACCCGGGTCCAAACGCCGGCCGTGTTCGCCGATCCCACAGACCATTTCTCGAAGTCTCACTGAGATCTTTAAAAACTAATTCTCAATCATTCTGACGTTAAGTGTAACATTGAACGTATCAAGAAACTTTTATCTTCACACAGATATATAGGATTCAGGAGCTTACACGCCGATCGGAATGGGAGTGGGATGGAGAATTAAAGTGAGAGGTAACAGGAATTCAGGGCTGCCCCTACGGACTAAATGCATTGTAACACCCCTAAATCAAATTCCAACTAAAGGCCTTAAAGTGGAATTGTTAACTATTTTTCTCTCCCTCCCTTCCTCCACTGAAAATGAATTTGACATTTTTTTCGCGGCCGGACTGCGCCCAGAGACAGCAGAGAGCGGCACCTGCTGCTCTTCCGTTCAGACACTGTTAGAGAGGCCCTCCAATAGGCAGGGTAGACACCCGAACTGCATTCGGTTTCTCCAAGG
Source organism: Mobula hypostoma (assembly GCF_963921235.1). Taxonomy (NCBI): domain Eukaryota; kingdom Metazoa; phylum Chordata; class Chondrichthyes; order Myliobatiformes; family Myliobatidae; genus Mobula; species Mobula hypostoma. Next base: position 47,691,861 of record NC_086104.1, read on the forward strand.
GAAAGCAGACCACACTGAATGCCGAATGCAGTACACTAGACTGGAAGGAGGCGCTTCACCTGGAGAAGCAGTTTGGGTCTCAGAATACTGTAGTGGAAGAGGAAGAGGGAAAAGGACATACGTTTCATCTCTTGCAAGGGGAATGGCTGGTGCGATCAGAAGAGTAGTCCAGAAATTAGAAAAAGGAACCAGTCTTCAATGCTGAAAGGGAAGGCGATGTCTGGTGGTTCTAAATAAGTTTCTAGTAAGATTTGTTTTCTTGTTAGTACATATTGCGCTGAGAATATGTCCAGAGATAGTAGTACGTTTTTTGTATGAGATGTGGGAACGCTCGGAGACTCCCTGATAGCTACATTTGCACAAAGTGCGTCAAACTGATGCTCCTTAGAGGCCGTGTTAAGGAACTGGAGCTGCACCTCAATGACCTTTAGCTCATACAGAAAAATGAGGAGGTGACAGATAGGAGCTACAGGGAGGTAGTCACCCCTAAGTTGCAAGAGCAGCAGGTACCTGGGTGACTGTCAGGAAAGGGAAAGGGAATAGGCAGACAGTGCAGAATACTTCTGTGGCCGTTCCCCTCAATATTTAAGTTAGTCTTGCAAAACCATGGATCTGCACCTGGAAAGTCTTCACTCTCCAGGGCACAGGCCTGGGCCAGGTTGTATGGAAGACCAGCAGTTGCCCATGCTGCAAGTCTCCCCTCTCCACGACACCAATGTTGTCCAAGGGAAGGGCATTAGGACCCATACAGCTTGGCACCAGTGTCGTCGCAGAGCAATGTGTGATTAAGTGCCTTGCTCAAGGACACAACACATTGCCTCCGCTGGGGCTCGAACTCACGACCTTCAGGTCGCTAGTCCAATGCCTTAACCACCTGGCCATGTGCCCACACTCCCCACAATAATAAATATATTATTTTGGATACTGTGGAGCCAAGCTAACGGGGGAAGCACCAGCGACCAGGTCTCTGGCACTAAGTCTAGCTCTATGGCTCAGACGAAGCGGGGGGGGGAGAAGAAAAATGCAGTAATGATAGGGGGTTCCATAGTTAGAGAACCAGAGGATTTGCTGGATTTGACAGATGCACCCAGGTGGTATGATGCCTCCCAGATGCCAGGGTCAGGGACATCTCAGATCAGGTCCACAGCATTCTAAAGGGGAAGGATGAACAACCGGAAGTTGTGGTACATAATGACACCAATGACGTAGGTAGGACAAGGGAGGAGGTCCTGAAGACAGAATATAGACAGTAAGCTAAAAAGCAAGACGTGCAAGGTGGTAATCTCTGGTTTGCTACCTGTACCATGCACCAGTAAGGGTAAGAATAGGATCACTTAGCAGATGAATGTGTGGCTGAAGAACTGGTGCAGCGATCAGAGATTCAGATATCTGGATCATTGGGATCTCTTCTGGGGAAGGTATGGCCTGTACAGAAATGACAGATTGCAGCTGAACCCAAAGGGGGGGGGTGGTTTGCTGGAGCTATTGGGGAGGGCTTAAAATAATTTGGCAGGTGAATGGGAACCAAACTGATAGGGCTATGGATGGGGTGTTTGGTAAACAGCAAGATGCAGTGTATAGTAAGGCTGTGAGGAAGGACGGGCAAATGACAGGACAAAATTGCAGTCAATGGGGTGAGTTAAAGTGTAACAGGGAGCCAAGATCAAAAAGCGTGACAAATACACAACTGCCAGTGTAATATTTGAATGCATGCAGTTCATGGGAAAAGGTTGATGATCTTCTAGTCCAGTTAGACATTAGCAGGCATGATGTTGTGGGCATCTCTGGGTCATTGCTGAAAGAAGATCATAGTTGGGAGCTTAACATCCAGGGATACACATTGTATCAAAAAGACAGGCGGGTAGACAGGGGGTGGGTAGCTCTGTTGGTAAAAAGTGAAATCAATTCTTTTAAATGAGGTAACATATGATCGGAAGATATTGAATCCTTGTGGATAGAGTTAAAAAACTGCAGGGGTAAAGAGACCCTGATGGGAGTTATATTCAGGTCTCCAAACAGTAGTCAGGATGTGGGCTACAAATTACAACAGGAGATAGAAAAGGCATGTCAAAAGGGCAATGTTGCGATCCCCATGGGGGAATTCAAGATGCAAGTAGTTTGGGAAAACAGGTTGTTGCTGGATCCCAAGAGAGGAATTTGTCGAATGCATACGAGATGGCTTTTTAGAGCAGCTTGTTGTTGAGCCCACTGGGGAATGTCAATTCTGGATTGGGTGTTTTGTAATGACACAGATTTGATTAGAGAGCTCAAGGTAAAGGAAACCTTTGGAGACAGTGATCAAAAAATGTTAGAATTCACCCTGCAGTTTGAGAAGAAGCTAAAATCAGATGTAACAGTATAACAGTGGAGTAAAGGGAATTACAGAGGCGTGAGAGAGTAACTGACCAAAGTTGGTTGGAAGGGGACACTAGCAGGGAGGACGACAGGATAGCAATGGCTGGTGTTTCTGGGGGAAATTTGGAAGGCACAGAATAGATACATCCCAAAGATGAGTAAGTACTCTAAAGGAAGGGCGATGAAACCATGGCTGACAAGGGAACTCAAAAAAGCTAAAGAGGAGGCATATAATATAGCAAAAAGTAGTGGGAAGGTAGAGGATTTGGAAGCTTTTCAAATCCAATAGAAGCCAACTAAAAAAAGCCATAAATAGAGAAAAGATGATATAGCTTCAAAAGTTGTCCAAAATCAAAAGAAAACAGTTGCTGCCATCCTGCAACCCAGAGTTGTTATACTTGTGTGACATGTACACAGCTGCACTGATGGCTCAAGAGAGTTAAATTCCTTATTCTGATGCTTTATTAGTAATTAGCAAACTTACAATTAAGCATTATTGAGTGTTATCTCAGCGGTCTGCAAAGATATGAACTCTGGTCCCAAGCTACAAGCTGCCACAAAATAAACATGACTTATCTCCTTCACTTTTACCACATTCCCACTAATGTGACTAGTTATATAATAATAGACATAATAAATGCACAGCACAGAATGCATGGCTCCTACATTCCAGCCCCCTAATTATTACAACCACACACTACTAAGATAGAGGAGACAAGAAATCTCAACATTTACACAACTGGCCTCTTTTGGGTAAACAATCTAGCCTAGATTGTGCTCTTCTCCTGCCAAGCCAAGTTTTCCTTCTTGACTGCATTCAGGAAAATCTGTCTTGAAACACTGCCGCCAAAGCTCATCCAAGCTCAAAACTGAAGCCCCATTAACTGTGAGGTCTGGCTGAGCATCGTCTCTTCCACCATCACGGTCTCCTTCCAAAGGTGCACTAACAATCCAACCTAGCATTGTTCTCGTTGTACAGGGTCCATCATTAGCACTGCAAATCACTTGCAACAGCTCAAATATCTTAGGCACATTCATTCCTAACAACAGCTCAATTTCTGACCCAATTTCCAGCAAATGAATATGCTTTGGGTGAGGTCATTCCTGAAGATCTCTCTGATGAGGAATGATCCCTTTGCAGACAGGTATATATTCCTGTATATAGATGCTAGGCAGTTCACAATAGCTTTCACTATCCAAGTCAGCCACTTCCAGTCCTGAAGAGAAATAGCTACTCACGGTGTTTTCTTGACCCATGGTGCGTTAGAGAATGTGTGTTCCTTTTTCTGTTCATGATGCTCTGTGCAGAACTTTGCTGTGCTCCCTTGATCTAGGATAGCATAAGTAGCCACTGTCTTGGTACTCTTCTTAGAATTCACTTGAACTGGAAATATAGGAAACTTACAATCACGATTACCAGCCACGGTAAGACCATTAGATACCAGGGCAGTACTCATTACTATGTTTGTTTCATTTATGGCTTGTTCTGAATCTGATCTCTTTTCATCAGTCTCAGGATCATTTTCTCGTTACATAGTAACCACAGTGGTGGCAAAGCTACTTCCTTTAACTTGAGAATGAATTTGAGATCCAGTTTTGTTCACACCTTTACTTAATGTCAGCAATGTGGCTTTGCATACTTTCCTGAACACTGGGTATGTAACAATCCTCATTTGCCTTTCAATAAAATCAACAATATCAGTGATGGTTGTGCCTTTCTTACCATTCATACTCCACCAATCTCCATTCTTTCCAAAGCTCATCGGGAAATTTATTTATGACAATCCTCATATTAGCAGGCATGTTCAACTCATGCATGGCCCGCATGTCTTCCATGGCGTTGCAACAGCCTTTAAAAAAAAGTCCATAGTTTTGAAGAGCTTATGCATCTTCCGATTTAATATGGCCAAAAACGAGCCTTTTTCATGTAGGCCATAGCGATTATCTGCTCTTCAGCAAAATGCTCTTGAAGTGAAGCATGGGGCTTTAGATATCTTGCTCTGGGCCAGCCTGCTGGCAACTTTTGACAAGATTGCTAAGATAACCTTAAGTGTACTGTTCGAGAAAATAGACATTGTCATCATAATTATCAGTCTTACTTTCAATGCTATTTTTGAAAGCTCTCATACATAAATGATACTGCAATGGATTGCCATCAAAGACCTTAATCTCTCTTTTAGGCAGAGATGCAATGCATTGTTGTTGTATCACGATGCTTGTTATTTCCTTTTGCTTCCTTAGCATCTCCAACGCAGCATTTAGACCCCTACCATCTGAACACTAGTGTCATCATACTGTAAGTCAAAGCACCATTTGCTGTTGGATATGACATAGGCTCAGAGTACCTCTTTGGTACAGGCTGAGAATGAACTACTCCTTGAAGTTCAAACTCATGGCTCATAGACTTTTGATTCTCAAACGTATTCACCTTGACAGCGAATATGCTGAATTTTCTCTATTCCATGTCAACATAAGAACTTTCACCAAATAACTGTTCTGCTGGAGTATGCTTTGCACCCACAGCACTTACTTTAACTCTTTAACATTTAGCACTTTAACTCTGGCCATTTGGTTGCAATTTTTTCCTACAACTTCAGCTGCTCTGTCTTCTAAGTTGCTCTGCCTGTTCTTCCTGATTTCTCTGAAGCTGTTCCTGGTCTCTTTGAGGCTTTTCCATCTTTTCCTCCATGGCATGCTTATCTCTCAATGTGGGTTGTCTTGCATATAACTCAGCTAAATCAGCCTCCATTCTAATGCATGAGGCATCAGTCTGCTAGCAACAGAATGTGATCCATGCATGTTAAACACACTGTCCTCAGTGCGTACGCCATCCTGTAACTCATCACCTTTGTGTGTAGTCACAGCTTCATAAATATTTCCATTTCTCTCAGGGGACATGTTTGTTTAATTGCTCCTTCAGTTTCAAGGTCGCTGCTTCTAGCTGAAATCATTTTGTCTTCCAAGGGCGCAGATGAGACAAAACAATGGCAGTTTCAATTCAGCGTTGCAACAAGAGAAGCAATTCAATTATTTCAATTCTTTAGCATTCAACAGAACAAGGGTCGAGCACTTCAGGCAACCACCACTACAGCTTTTCAATCCAACGTTTCACCACTTCAAAACTGTGTTTCAAACCAAACACACAGTGTGAACAGCAAAACAGGTCGTTACTCGCTACAGGCTGCTCCAGACTGGTGCTTCCAATTTTTCGGACACAGCCAAGTGCTGATGTTCATTTGGTATAACTGTTGAAATCTTTGCTGACAAAATATATTGGAAAAAAATTGATCCAAAATCGAAACAAAACATTACCACCAGATTGCTCCCCACCTCCAGCTCCAATGATTGCTCCAAAGAGTCAAATTCCTTATTCTGATCCTTTATTGGCAATTAGCAAATATACAGATAAACACTATTGAGTGTTATCTCAGTGGTCAGCAAAGATATGACCTCTCCGGTCTGAAGCTAAAAACTGTCACAAAATAAGCACGAATATGTAACTTATCCCCTTCACTTTTACCATGCTCCCACCAATGTGACTAGTTACCAGAATACACAACAAACACACAACACAGAATACATAGGTCCTACAGGTGAAATATCAGGGTAAGCTAACCAATAATATAAAAGGGGAAATAAAAAGTTTTTTTTCTATTAAAAGAGTGAAAGAGAGATAAGAGTGACTATCAGACCACCGGAAAATAACACTTGAGAGGTGGTAATAGGGAACAAAGAAATGGTGGAGGAACTTAGTAAGTATTTTGCATCAGTCTTCGCTGTGGAAGACACCAGCAGTATGCCAGAAGTGAGCACCGTTGCTATTACTAAGGAGAAAGTGTTTGAGAAGCTAAAAAGTCTGAACTTTGGTGAGTGACCTGGACCAGATAGACTACACCCCAAGATTCTGGAAGGGGTAGCTGAAGGGATTGTGGAGGCATCAGTAATGATCTTTCAAGAATCACTAAGTTCTGGAATGGCTGTGGAGGATGGGAAAATTGCAAATGTCACTTCACTCTTTAAGAAGGCAGGGAGGCAGAAAGGAAATCGTAGGCCAGAAAGCCTGACTTCAGTGGTTGGACGGAGACTGTTAGTAAGGACAAGTGACACAGTACTTGGAGGCACATGATGATATAGGCCAAAGTTGGCATGGTTTCCTAAAGGGGTTTATTTGGATTTTCAGAAGGCCTTTGACAACATGCTACACATCAGGCTGCTTAGCAAATTAAAAACCCAAGGTATTATAGGAAAGGTACTAGAATTTCACATTATATATCTGTAACTCTCGCTTCAGCTAGCAGCTAAATATAGGGGGTGATAGCCCCCGCCCAGCCAAACTTAAGAAATCTCATTTGGGCGGATGCTGCGCAAGGTGTCCCCTGTTACAAATCAGTACCGCGAAATAACAAACAGTACACAATATGCAATTAAACAATTGAGTTTTATACTTCTTACTTTGACTATATGGGTAGTAAAGGAAACAAAAAAAAGAAAAAGGGCCCATTCTCATGAAAAGTCTATTGTGCAATGTTGGAGCTCACTGATAAGCCGGTCGTCCACCATCGGCCTCCTTTGATCGTCACTGTCCTTCAGACCCTCGCTCCAAGTCCACCCCGTCCGGTGGTCTACCAACTCTCTCCATTCGCCTCTTCTCTCCTCATCTCTCCCTGGCAAAAGACCACGAAAATCTCTCTTCCAGACTCACAAGAAAGAACAACATTTCTCTCATCGGATAGCATTCCAAACCCTGTTATCTCTAGTCATAACCCAAGTATTGCTGCCACAGAGAAACCATTGCATTAGCAGTGAAACCTTACAGCATGTTACATATCAGATTTTAATGAAGGAATTGATGGTCTTGTGGTCAAGGTTGTGGATGATACAAAGGTATGTGCGGGAGCAGGTAGAGTTGAGGAAGCAGGGGAAGTGTATGGTCATGCACTTTGGTGTAAGGAATAAAGGCATAGACTATTTTCTAAACAGGAAGAAAGTTCAAAGATCAGAGGTGCAAAGGGACTTGGATGTCCTCAGGCAGGATTCCTTAAAGGTTAACTTGCTGGTTGAGTTGGTGGTAAGGAAGGCAAATGCAATGTTAACATTCATTTCGTGTTGACTAGAATACAAAAGCAAATTTGTATTGCTGAGGCTTTGTAAGGTATTGGTCAGACCACACAGAGTATTGTGAATAGTTTTGGGCACTTTATCTATGAAAAGATGTGCTGGCATTGATGAGGGTCCAAAGGAGGTTCACGAGAATCATGCCAGGAATTAAAGGGATAACACATGAGGAGCATTTGATGCCTCTGGGCCTGTACCCACTGGAGTTTAGAAGATTGTGGAGGCTCTCATTGAAACCTATCGAATATTGGAAGGCCTAGAATGGATGTGGAGAGGATGTTTTGTCCAGTTGGGGGAGCCTAGGACCAGAGGGCATAGCCTCAGAATTGAGGGAAGTCAATTTAGAACAGAGATAAGGAAAACTTTCTTTAGCTAGAGGGTGGTCAATCTATGGAATTCATTGCCACAGATGGCTGTGCAGGCTAAGTCATTGGGTATAGTTAAAGCAGAAGTTTATAGGTTCTTGATTAATCAAGGCATCAAACGTTACAGGGAGAAGGCAGGAGAATGGAGTTGAGTGGGATAGTAAATCAGCTATGGAATGGGAGAGCAGATTCAATGGGCTGAATGGCTTAATTCTGCTCCTATGTCTTATGGTCTTATGGTGGTGGAATCATTTTGAACATGGTAAACATTGTACAAGATGCGGAGGTTAATGAGGTGGAAGGTGAGGAGGAGGGCATCTCCGTTCTGGTTCTGACCCGGAGAGGAGAGGATGAGAGCAGAGGCTAGTAAACATGGATGAGGTACAGTCTGAGTGCTTCTACTATTGTTAAGAGCTCTGTTAAAAATGGTGGAGGGAAAACTGTCCTTTAGGAAGATGTGAGACACTTCAGAGGCACCTGTATGGAAAGTCTAATCATCAGAGCAAATCCGATACAATGGAGGAGCTGGGAGAACGGAACCAAATTATGTCAGGAGGCAACGGAACCGAATTACGTAGGAGGCAGTGGGTGGGAATAAAAGGATCCTTTTCTGGTTGGCTGCCAGTAACTAGTGGTGTTCCGCAGGGGTCGATGTTGGGACCACTTCTTTTTATGCTGTGTATAAATGATATAGATGATGGAATAGATGGCTTTGTTGCCAAGTCTGCAGATGATATGAAGGTTGATGAAGGGGCAGGCAGGGTTGAGGAAATAAGTAGGATGCAGAAGGACTTAGACAGATTAGGAGAATGGGCAAGAAAGTGGCAAATGAAATACAATGTTGGAAAATGCATGGTCGTGCACTTTGATAGTAGAAATAAACGTGTGGACTATTTTCTAAATGGTAAGAAAATCCAAATATCTGAGATGCAAAGGAACTTGGGGGTCCTTGCGCAGAACACCCTGAAGGTTAGCTTGCAGGCTGAGTCGGTGGTGAGGAAGGCAAATGCCATATTAGCATTCATTTCAAGAGGTCTAGAATACAAGAGCAAGGATGTGATGCTGAGGTTTTATAAGGCACTGGTGAGGCCTCACCTTGAGTACTGTGATCAGTTTTGGCTGCTCATCTTAGAAAAGATGTGCTGGCATTGGAGAGGGTCCAGAGGAGGTTCACAAGGATGATTCTAGGAATGAAAGGGTTATCATACGAGGAACTTTTGATGGCTTTCGGTCAGTACTTGCTGGAATTCAGAAGGATGAGGCGGGGGATCTCATTGAAACCTTTCAAATATTTGAAAGGCCTAGACAGAGTAGATGTGGAAAGGATGCTTCCCATGATGGGAGAGCCTAGGAGAAGAGGGCACAGCCTCGGGGCACCCTTTCAAAACACAGGTACAGAGAAATTTTTTTAGCTATAGGGTGGTGAATTTGTGGAATTTGTTTCCACATGCAGCTGTGCAGGCCAGGTCGTTGGATGTATTTAAGGCAGAGATTGATAGGTCCTTGATTGGACATGGCATCAAACGTTATGGGGAGAAGGCTGGGAACTAGGGTTGAGGAGGAGGGAGAAAAAAAGGATCAGCCATGATTGAATGGCAGAGTGGACTCAATGGGTCAGGTGGCCTAATTCTGCTCCTACGTCTTATGATTTTATGATCAATTATCAATAAACAGCTGCCTAATGTAGCTATTGCTGTTGTCCAGGTGGTCCAAAGCCCAGTGGAGAGCCAGTGAGATTGCATCTGCTGTAGACCTACTGTGGCAGCAGGCAAAGTGCACCAGGTTTAGGTCCTTCCTCAAACACAAGTTAATTCTAACCATCACCAACCCCTCAAAGCATAGGGAATTCTCCTCCGTAATCCTGACCATAGTTTACATACCAACAGCAGCCAACTATATTCAAGTGTTTGAGATACTGCATGATGTTGTCTCCAAACAAGAAACAGTCCATCCCGATGCATTTCAAATCATAGTTGGGAATTTCAGCTAGACTGGCTTGAAGAAAACCCAGCCCAATTGCCATCAGCATATAATCTTAGCATCAGCAGTCTCAACATAGGAGGAAGGGAACCAGAGTGTAGGAACAGATGTCGGGGAGAAGGAAGAAAAAGAAAATAGTAAAGTTGTTTGCACCGTTAGTGATAAACAGAGAGTAAGAGGTGGAAAATCTCTTAAATGCATTTATTTTAATGCAAGGAGCATTATAAGAAAGGTGGATGAGCTTAGAGCATGGATTGATACCTGGAAGTATGATGTTGTAGCTATTAGTGAAACATGGTTGCAAGAGGGGTGTGATTGGCAACCAAATATTCCTGGATTTCGTTGCTTCAGATATGATAGAATTGGAGGGACAAGAGGGGGAGGTGTTGCATTGCCTGTCAGAGAAAATATTACAGCAGTGCTCTGGCAGGATAGATTAGAAGGCTCATCTAGGGAGGCTATTTGGGTGGAAATGAGGAATAGGAAAGGTGTAGTAACACTTATAGGGGTGTATTATAGACCACCTAATGGGGAGCGAAAAGTGGAGGAGCAAATTTGTAAGGAGATAGCAGATATTTGTAGTAAGCACCAAGTTTGATTGTGGGAGATTTTAATTTTCCACACATAGACTGGGAAGCCTATACTGTAAAAGGGCTGGATGGTTTGGAGTTTGTAAAATGTGTGCAGGATAGATTTTTGCAGCAATACATAGAGGTACCAACTGGAGAAGGGACAGTGTTGGATCTCCTGTTAGGGAATGAGATAGGTCAGGTGACAGAGGTATGTGTTGGGATGTACTTCGGGTCCAGTGATCACAATACCATTAGTTTCAATATAATTATGGAGAAGGATAGGACTTGAGATTTTTGGTTGGAGAAAGGCTAACTTTGAGGAGATGTGAAAGGATATAAAAGGAGTGGATTGGGACAAATTGTTTTATGGGAAGGATGTAATAGAGAAATGGAGGTCATTTAAAGTTGAAATTTTGAGGGTACAGAATCTTTATGTTCCTGTTATGTTGAAAGGATAGGTTAAAAGTTTGAGAGAGCCATGGTTTTCAAGGGATATTGGAAACTTGGTTCGGAAAAAGAGAGATATCTACAATAAATATAGGCAGCATGGAGTAAATGACGTGCTTGAGGAATATAAAGAATGTAAAAAGAATCTTAAGAAAGAAATTAGAAAAGCTAAAAGAAGATACGAGATTGCTTTGGCAAGTAAGGTAAAAATAAATCCAAAGGGTTTCTACAGTTATATTAATAGCAAAAGGATAGTGAGGGATTTAATTGGTCCTGTAGAGAATCAGAGTGGACAGCTATGTGTGGAACCAAAAGAGATGGGGGAGATTTTGAACAATGTCTTTTCTTCGGTATTCACTAAGGAGAAGTATATTGAATTGTGTAAGGTAAGGGAAACAGGTAGGGAAGTTATGGAAACTATGATAATTAAAGAAGAGGAAGCACTGGCGCTTTTAAGGAATATAAAAGTGGATAAGTCTTCGGGTCCTGACAGGATATTCCCTAGGACATTGAGGGAAATTAGTGTAGAAATAGCAGGGGCTCTGACAGAAATTGTGATGTAGTGGCCATTACAGAGACTTGGCTGGCACCAGGGCAGGAATGGATTCTCAATATTCCTGGATTTCAGTGCTTTAAAAGGGATAGAGAAGGGGGAAAAGGGAAGGAGGGGTGGCATTACTGGTCAGGGATACTATTACAGCTACAGAAAGGGTGCTTAATGTAGCAGGATCCTCTTTTGAGTCAGTATGGGTGGAAGTCAGGAACAGGAAGGGAGCAGTTACTCTATTGGGGGTATTCTATAGGCCCCATGGTAGCAGCAGAGATACAGAAGAACAGATTGGGAGGCAGATTTTGGAAAGGTGCAAAAATAACAGGGTTGTTATCATGGGTGACTTTAAATTCCCTAATATTGATTGACATCTGATTAGTTCCAAGGGTTTTGATGGGGCAAAGTTTGTTAAGTGTCTCCAGGACAGATTCCTGTCACAGTATGTGGACAGGCTGACTAGGGGGAATGCCATACTAGATCTAGTACTAGGTAATGAACTGGGTCAGGTCACAGATCTCTCAGTGGGTGAGCATCTGGGGGACAGTGACCACTGCTCCCTGTCCTTTAGCATTATCATGGAAAAGGATAGAATCAGAGAGGACAGGAAAATTTTTAATTGGGGAAAGGCAAATTATGAGGCTATAAGGCTAGGACTTGCGGGTGTGAATTGGGATGATGTTTTTGCAGGGAAATGTACTATGGACATGTGGTCGATGTTTAGAGATCTCTTGCAGGATGTTAGGGATAAATTTGTCCTGGTGAGGAAGATAAAGAATGGTAGGGTAAAGGAACCATGGGTGACAAGTGAGGTGGAAAATCTAGTCAGGTGGAAGAAGGCAGCATACATGAGGTTTAGGAAGCAAGGATCAGATGGGTCTATTGAGGAATATAGGGAAGCAAGAAAGGAGCTTAAGAACGGGCTGAGAAGAGCAAGAAGGGAGCATGAGAAGGCCTTGGAGAGTAGGGTAAAGGAAAACCCCAAGGCATTCTTCAATTATGTGAAGAACAAAAGGATGACAGGAGTGAAGGTAGGACTGATTAGAGGTAAAGGTGGGAAGATGTGCCTGGAGGCTGTGGAAGTGAGCGAGGCCCTCAATGAATACTCCTCTTCGGTATTCACCAATGAGAGGGAACTTGATGATGGTGAGGACAATATGAGTGAGGTTGATGTTCTGGAGCATGTTGATATTAAGGTAGAGGAGGTGTTGGAGTTGTTAAAATACATTAGGATGGATAAGTCCCCGGAGCCTGACGGAATATTCCCCAGGCTACTCCATGAGGCAAGGGAAGAGATTGCTGAGCCTCTGGCTAGGATCTTTTTGTCCTCGTTGTCTACGGGAATGGCACCGGAGGATTGGAGGGAGGCGAATGTTGCTCCCTTGTTCAAAAAAGGTAGTAGGGATAGTCCGGGTAATTATAGACCAGTGAGCCTTACGTCTGTGGTGGGAAAGCTGTTGGAAAAGATTCTTGGAGATAGGATCTATGGGCATTTACAGAATCATGGTCTGATCAGGGACAGTCAGCATGGCTTTGTGAAGGGCAGGTCGTATCTAACAAGCCTGATAGAGTTCTTTGAGGAGGTGACCGAGCATATAGATGAGGGTAGTGCAGTGGATGTGATCTATATGGATTTTAGTAAGGCATTTGACAAGGTTCCACACAGTAGGCTTATTCAGAAAGTCAGAAGGCATGGGATCCAGGGAAGTTTGGCTGGGTGGATTCAGAATTGGCTTGCCTGCAGAATGCAGAGGGTCGTGGTGGAGGGAGTACATTCAGATTGGAGGATTGTGACTAGTGGTGTCCCACAAGGATCTGTTCTGGGACCTCTACTTTTCGTGATTTTTATTAACGACCTGGATGTGGGGGTAGAGGGGTGGGTTGGCAAGTTTGCGGACGACACAAAAGTTGGTGGTGTTGTAGATAGTGTAGAGGATTGTCGAAGATTGCAGAGAGACATTGGTAGGATGCAGAAGTGGGCTCAGAAGTGGCAGATGGAGTTCAACCCGCAGAAGTGTGAGGTGATACACTTTGGAAGGACAAACTCCAAGGCAGAGTATAAAGTAAATGGCAGGATACTCGGAAGTGTGGAGGAGCAGAGGGATCTGGGGGTACATGTCCACAGATCCCTGAAAGTTGCCTCACAGGTAGATAGGGTAGTTAAGAAAGCTTATGGGGTGTTAACTTTCATAAGTTGAGGGATAGTGTTTAAGAGTCGCGATGTAATGATGCAGCTATATAAAACTCTGGTTTGGCCACAATTGGAGTACTGTGTCCAGTTCTGGTCGCCTCACTATAGGAAGGATGTGGAAGTATTGGAAAGAGTACAGGGGAGATTTACCAGGATGCTGCCTGGTTTAGAGAGTATGCATTATGATCAGAGATTAAGGGAGCTAGGGCTTTACTCTTTGGAGAGAAGGAGGATGAGAGGAGACATGATAGAGGTGTACAAGATAATAAGAGGAATAGATAGAGTGGATAGCCAATGCCTCTTCCCCAGGGCACCACTGCTCAATACAAGAGGACATGGCTTGAAGGTAAGGGGTGGGAAGTTCAGGGGGGATATTAGAGGAAGGTCTTTTACTCAGAGAGTGGTTGGTGCGTGGAATGCACTGCCTGAGTCAGTGGTGGGGGCAGATACACTTGTGAAGTTTAAGAGACTACTAGACAGGTATATGGAGGAATTTAAGGTGGAGGCTTATATGGGAGGCAGGATTTGAGGCTCAGCACAACATTGTGGGCTGAAGGGCCTGTAATGTGCTGTACTATTTCTATGTTCTATGTTTTTATGTTCTAAATATTTCAAATGTCATTCGAAACGGAGATGGTGCCGGAGGATTGGCATATTGCTCATGTTGTTCCATTGTTTAAAAAGGGTTCTAAGAGCAAACCTAGCAATTATCGGCCTGTGAGTTTGATGTCAGTGGTGGGTAAATTGATGGAAAGTATTCTTAGAGATGGTATATATAATCATCTGGATAGACAGGGTCTGATTAGGAACAGTCAACATGGATTTGTGCGTGGGAGGTCATGTTTGACAAATCTTATTGAATTTTTTGATGAGGTTACTAGGAAAGTTGACGAGGGTGATGCAGTGGATGTTGTCTATATGGACTTCAGTAAGGCCTTTGACAAGGTTCCACACGGAAGGTTAGTTAGGAAGGTTCAATTGTTAGGTATTAATATTGAAGTAGTAAAATGGATTCAGCAGTGGCTGGCTGGGAGACGCCAGAGAATAGTGGTGGATAACTGTTTGTCAGATTGGAGGCCGGTGACTAGTGGTGTGCCTCAGGGATCTGTACTGGGTCCAATGTTATTTGTCAGGTACCTTAATGATCTGGATGATGGGGTGGTAAATTGGATAAGTAAGTATGCAGATGATACTAAGATAGGTGGCGTTGTGGATAATGAAGTAGGTTTTCAAAGCTTGCAGAGAGATTTAGGCCAGTTAGAAGAGTGGACTGAAAGATGGCAGGTGGAGTTTAATGCTGATAAATGTGAGGTGATACATTTTGGTAGGACTAATCAAAATAGGACATACATGGTAAATGGTAGGGCATTGAAGAATGCAGTAGAACAGAGGGATCTAGGAATAATGGTGCATAGTTCCCTGAAGGTGGAATCTCATGTGGATAGGGTGGTGAAGAAAGCTTTTGGTATGCTGGCCTTTATAAATCAGAGCATTGAGTGTAGGAGTTGGGATGTAATGTTAAAATTGTACAAGGTATTGGTAAGGCCAAATTTGGAGTATTGTGTACAGTTCTGGTCACTGAATTATAGGAAAGATGTCAACAAAATAGAGAGAGTACAGAGAAGATTGACTAGAATGTTACCTGGATTTCAGCACCTAAGTTACAGAGAAAGGTTGAACAAGTTGGGTCTTTATTTTTTGGAGCATAGAAGGTTGAGGGGGGACTTAATAGAGGTATTTAAAATTATGAGGGGGATAGATAGAGTTGATGTGGATAGGCTTTTTCCATTGAGAGCAGGGGAGATTTAAACAAGAGGACATGAGTTGAGAGTTAAAGGGGAAAAGTTTAAGGGTAACATGAGGGGGAACTTCTTCACTCAGAGAGTGGTAGCTGTGTGGAACGAGCTTCCAGCAGAAGTGGTAGAGGCAGGTTCAATATTGTCATTTAAAGTTAAATTGGATAGCTCTTTAGACAGGAAAGGACTGGAGAATTATGGGTTGAGTGCAGGTCGGTGGGACTAGGTGAGAGTAAGCGTTCAGCATGGACTAGAAGGGCCGAGATGGCCTGTTTCCGTGCTGTAATTGTTATATGGTTATACTAGATCATAGTTATACCAAGATAAGGAATGCCTGCCCTTCCATGCCTTGACCGCACTTTGGTAAACCTGATCACTTGTCTGTCCTTCTCCTTCCTGCCAGAGGCTAAAGAGCAAAGCTCTGGAGATTAGGACAACAAAGAAGTGGTCGCAGGAGGCAGAGGAATAGATGCAGGATTGCTTAAGTTGGTGGACTGGGCTGTGTTCGAGGACTCATCTGTGGATCTGAATCAATACACCATGATAGTCACAGACCTTATTAAAACAGTTGTAGATGAGTATGTCCCAATTAATCAATCAGAGTCTACCCCAACCAAAAGCCCTGGATGAACCATGACATCCACAATCTGCTGGGGGCCAGGTTAGAGGCATTCAAGTCTCATGACCAAGAAAAGTGCAAGAGGTTCAGGAACGATCTCCAGAAAGCCATCTCATGGGCAAAGTTGCAATTCTGGACTAAACTTGAACCAACGAAGGGTGCTTGATAGTTGTGGGAGGGTTTGAAAGATATCTCCTCTTATAAAGTAAAATCAAGTAATATAGGCGACAACAGGGCTTCATTTCCAGATGAGTTCAAAGCCTCCTATGCTTAATTTGACTGTCAAAACATGGAGGAATCATCACGAAATCCCACAGTCCCCACTGATCCTGTGATTTCAGTCTCTGAGGCTAATGTGCAAGCAGCCTTTAGGAAGGTGAACCCACAAAAACCATCCAGCCCAGACAGGGTATGTGACCAGTGCTGATCAACTGGCTGCACTGTTCACTGAGATCTTTAACCTCTCGCTTTGACAGTCGGAGCTGCCCACCTGCTTCAAGCAGATTTCACTTGTACCACACCTAAAAAGAATGTGGTAAACTGCCTCAGTGACTATCGTGCAGTCGCACTTACATCCATAGTGATGAAGATCATCGAGAGGCTGGTGGTGAAACTACCAGTGCATCAGGTCCCCAGCAGGTGCCATCTCATTGGAGCTTTACTCCACCCTGAAACTTCTGGACAGCAAAGATGCATTAATCAGAATGCTCTTTAGAGACCACGGGTCGGCATTCAATACCATCATCCCCTCAAACTAATCAATAGGCTTCAAGACCTTGGCCTCTATAACTGCTTGTGTATTTAGATCTTTACTTGTGGACCCCAGTTAGTTCAAATTGGCAACCACATCTCTTTCACAATATTCATCAGCACAGGCTGTGTGCTTATCCCCGCTCTACTTGCTTTGCGCTTATGACTCTGAGGCTAAGCCACCTCCAATGCCATATTCAAGTTTGCTGACGACACTACTCTCGTAGGATGAATCAGCATACATGAAGGAGATTGAAAGTCTGGCTGAGTGGTGCCATAACAATGCCGAGAAGCTCATTATTGACTTCAGGAGGAGAGAACCAGAGGTCTGTAAGCCAGTCTTTATTGGAGGATCAGCAACTTTTAATTCCTAGCCGTTATCATTTTGGAGGACCTGTCCTAGGCACAGCATGTAGAGCAATTACAAAAAAAGCACCACAGTGTATCTACTTCCTTAGGAGTTTGCAAAGATTTGACATGGTTTCTAAAATTTTGACAAACTTCTATGGATGTGTGATGGAGAGTATATTGACTGGTTGCATTGCAGCCTGGTATGCAAACACCAATGCCCTTGAATGGAAAATCCTCCAAAGTGTAGTGGATACATCCCAGTCCATCATGGATAAAGCCCTCCCCACCATTGAGCACACTTACATGAAGCATTGTCGCAGAAAGGTAGCATCCATCATCAGGGACCCCCACCAACCAGGTTATGCTCTCTCCTTGCTGCTACCATCAGGAACTCACACCACCAGGTTCAGGTTCAGGAACAGTTATTTACTCTCTGCTCTCTATATACACATGACTGTGTGGCTATGCATAGCTCAAATACCATCTGTAAATTTGCTGACGATACAACCATTGTTAGTAGAATCTCAGGTGATAATGAGGGGGTGTACAGGAATGAGATATGCCGACTAGTGGAGTGTTGCCGCAGCAACAATCTGGCACTCAACGTCAGTAAGACGAAAGAGCTGATTGTGGACTTCAGGAAGGGTAAGATGAAGGAACACATACCAATCTTCATAGAGGGATCAGAAGTGGAGACAGTGAGCAGTTTCAAGTTCCTGGGTGTCAAGATATCTTAGGATCTAACCTGGTCCCAACATATCAATGTAGTTATAAAGAAGGCAAGACAGCGGCTACACTTCATTTGGAGTTTGAAGAGATTAGGCATGTCAATAAGTACACTCAAAACCTTCTACAGATATACCGTGGAGAGCATTCTGACAGGCTGCATTACTGTCTGGTATGGAGAGGCTACTGCACAGGACCGAAATAAGCTGCAGAGGTTTGTAAATCTAGTCAGCTCCATCTTGGGTACTAGCCTACAAAGTATCCAGGACATCATCAGGGAGTGGTGTCTCAGAAAGGCAGCGTGCATTATTAAAGACCTTCAGCACCCAGGGCATGCCCTTTTCTCACTGTTACCATCAGGTAGGAGGTACAGAAGCCTGAAGGCACACACAGTGATTCAGGAACAGCTTCGTCCCCCCTGCCATCCAATTCCTAAATGGACATTGAATCTTTGGACACTACCTCACTTTTTTTTAATATACAGTATTTCTGTTTTTGCATGTTTTTAAAAAATCCATTCAATATACATAATTGATTTACTTGTTTATTTATTATCATTATTTTATTATTATTTCTTTTCTCTCTGCTGGATTATGTATTGCATTGAACTGCTGCTGCTAAGTTAACAAATTTTGCGTCACATGCCGGTGATAATAAACCTGATTCTGATTCTGATTACCCTTCAACCATCAGGCCCTTGAACTGGAGGGGATAATGTCACTCAACTTCATTTGCCCCAGTCATTGAAATATTCCCACAACCTCTTGGCTCACTTCATCTTGTGTTCTCAATACTTATCACAAATTTATTTATTATTATTTCTTGTTTTTTGTATTTGTACAGTTTGTTGTCTTTTGCATATCGATTGAACACTTGAGTGGTCTTTCTTTGATTCTGTTTTGGTTATTATTCTATTATGGATTTATTGAGTTTATCTTAGAGTAGTATATGGTGACATATATGTACCTTGATAATAAACTTGCTTTCAATGTTGGACTTTGAAGCTGATGGGAACCTCCAACTGTAGCAGTGAGAGGTAGAAGATGTTTTTGAACAGTCCAGCTAGTTATTCAGCACCCTGCTTAGTACACCACTGAGGCGTGATATGTTATGAAGCTTCACCCTCTTTAAGGATGTCCTGACATTGGCCTTTGAGACAGAGACTCTCATCTGTGTTAGAATTTTAATTCTTGTCCCATGACTTCCTACCTTTCCCTTGAATTATTATCCTTTAATATCCTTTAATTTTCCTTTAATTTCTATCTTTTAATACACCTTTTTCTGACTTGCCTCAGACCTTCCCTTATTTCATTCCTCACCTGCATTTTGCCTCACCTCTCTCTCTACTCAATTTTTATTACATCCCCCAAAATGTTAACTTTGCTGCTCTTTCTTCACTAATGATATTTATCCAGTAAGCATGTCCATGATTCATGATTCTTTCCCCAATTTTTACCTTCAGAGCTATTTTCCTCTAATTTTACTATTTACAAACATGGGTGAAATCTGTCCTATGATTTCTGAATTAATTCAAAATGTATTTACAGCTGAAAGTGAGCCTGATGTTCTTTTTGTGACCAGTCTGAGGCCAAAGGCAGCAGCGAGCAGAATCTTTGCTGTTCTGTTCAGACACTGCTGGAGAAGTCTCTCTCAAATTGTACTGTGCATACCTGCGATATTTATATCTGCATTACTCAATACAATAAGTTTCATGTGTTGTCTAATTTTATCACGAGTGTTAATTAGGCAATTGGTATGTTCATTAGTTATATTTAAAGAAGTAATGTAATACATGTCTCAGATTCCTGAGAGTCAAAGTGGGTGTTTGTTTTCATTGACTGAAGGTCTTATTCAGTAGCAGGTTTATAGGCTAGCGAGCCTTGCTCCTTGGACACAGAACATTGCAGCACAGTACAGGCCCTTGAGTCCACGTTGTTGGGTGACCATTTAACCTACTATA
This sequence comes from Mobula hypostoma, assembly GCF_963921235.1. Lineage (NCBI taxonomy): Eukaryota > Metazoa > Chordata > Chondrichthyes > Myliobatiformes > Myliobatidae > Mobula > Mobula hypostoma. Next base: position 47,711,635 of record NC_086104.1, read on the forward strand.
AGATCAATCTAACCCTTCTGTCCTATATATCTTTCCATTTTTCTATCATCCATTTGCTTATTTAAAAGGTTTCTCAATGTCATTTGGAAATGGACAAATGTTGATGTCATTCCCAGAACATAAAATCTTTACCTCCCTCCCCCTTCCCCCTTTTGTTTTCCACTCTGGCCTCTAATCTCTCCTCCTCACCTGCCTATCACCTCTCTGATGTCTTCCATCTTCCCTTTCTCTCATGGTGCACTCTCCTCTCCTATCAGTTTCCTTCTTCTCCAGCCTTTCACTCTTCCTACACATCTATCACCTTCTAGGTAATCCTCCCGCCCCTCCCTCCACCTTTTTATTCTGGCATCTTCCTGCTTTCTTTCCAGTCCTGAAGAAGGGTACCAGCCTGAAACGTTGAAAGTTTCTTCATTTCCACAGATCCTGTCTGACCTGCTGAGTTCCTCCAGCATTTTGTGTGTATTAATGTTTTTAACTAGTTGCATTTACAGGAGTTTTTATGATGTCACTGCAGGATTATTTATAGTTATAAAAACAAAATGTGTAGGAAGTACTCAGCAGTTCAGGGAGCATCTCTGAACAATGTCTAATCTCTCTATATTGCAGTTTTATTTCAGGCATTTTCTGTGTTTTTTAATGTAAGATTTTCAGTGTTGGTATTATTTTGCTTTTGCATTTATGATAATTTCTTTCATTAAATTTACAGGGAAACAAGTTCACTTATTTCATAACAGGCTTGCCTGTCCAACTTTAAGTTACACAGTTTAAGTAAGTTAAATCATGTATTCTTTCAAGCATTTTAAAATTTGGAATGCTTTTCAACACAATTATTTCAAGTGGTAATGGGGGGCAGTCATCAATTTTTAGGATACTGTTATATGAACTACTTTCTAATTGTCAAACTTTCTACCAATATGATGCAAAGTACTTGATGTCTCCTTTCAATATGTTTGCCCCATGATTGAGGCAACATTAATTAAGGTGGTCCTGAATAAGTTTAGAGTTATTCTAATACAAATAATTTCATTCTATTGTGATTATTCCATTAGAGTCCAAAAGAAATGAATTGGGACGCAGAATATTGGAAATATGTGGTCAATTCTGAAGGTGGAAATTGATTGTTGCATTTGCTGCTGCAGACACGGAATGTTTAAACTGGCATTCCCTCCTTGTAACATCTGAACTACTAAATTGGCCAGATACTTCCCCAGGTGAAAATATAATTATAGATTTCATTTCCATTGATGACAAAACGGACCACAGAAGCTGGATTCTAGAACTAAAATAGAATGCTGGAATCTACGGATGCTTGACCTGCTGAATACTTCCAGCATTTGGTCTTTGTTCTTTTTCTAGTGATGGCAATGAAGGAAAAATATATCAATCTGCCTTCCTAGAATGTGTATTCCAGTTCATTAATCCATACCATCAAAAGGTATTAGGGGTCTTGAGCTGAGTGGGAATTCCACATTGACTCCTTTTGCCTTTTGGGAATCAAGACTTTCTGGGACAGAGGAGATTAGGTACAGAACAAAAGAGAAATAGTGAATCATTAGCATTTAAGCCTGGAATTTTTAAAGAAAGAGTAAATCATTATTGTTGTCACCATAGAAATTCACAGAATTCCTGACCAGATTCCTGAGAGTAACACAATGGTATATGCAGTTTTTTTTAGGCACAAGAGATTCTGCAGGTGTTGGACGTCCTAAGCAACATATGTTAAAAGGTAGACAGTATCTATGGGAGGGCATATGAAGCTGATATTTTGGGCTGAGACCTTTATCAGGATGGGTTTTGATGAAGGGTCTCAGCCCAAAATGTTGACTGTTTATTCCCCTCCATAGATGCTGCCTCCTCCTAGAGAATCACAGCCTTGTCATGGTTTGGAAGCTTGCATTCCACAATAATCCAGAGAGCTATGTTGGCTGGAGAAAGGGCTTTATGCTTTGATTCTTGCTAGGGTCACCCAGGCCAAACAGGTCACAGTGTAGAGGCCAGACTAAGAGTGGTCCACTGGTCCTCGAGGTTCCAGGGTTCAGCTCAGGGCTAACAACCCTTACTGGTAAAAAAAAAATTGCTGGAAACAGGAATGAGGAATCTTTCTACATCTGAGTGTGACAATATTCCTGTGTGTTTACCTGGGACTTGTATGACTGACAGTAGTGAAAATCAAGAGGAAGCTACTGACACAGTGAAAGAAGCCCTGAACTCCTCCAGAGATGGAGGACCATTATTGCTGCCCTAGATGCCAGCAGTGTAACAGAGGTAAATAAGTATAGATGCTGCCTGAACCTGCTGAGATCCTCCAGCGTTTCGTATGTGATCTGCAAATTTTCTTCCTTGGTTTCCATTTGTGACCTAAAACAGCATACTGTATTTAATATTTCAAAACACATCAATCTTAATTTGATATGGCAAAATGGAAGATATAAAAATGGAAACATATTTTTATACTAAGATCTTTGTATTTTATAATGGAGCATTTATTTATCCAAATAACATGATTAACAGTCACTCACCAGCAGCTGCAACATGGTGGAATTATTAGGCTATGACTCAGGTTTTTCCAAAGAAACCACATTCATCAAATCTGTTCTTGTGGAAACAAAACCATTCTCCCATTATTCCAGCTGGCAACGTGATTTTATGCTGATAGTGTTATATTCAACCCTTGCTTAAATATATTGCAGAATTCAATATTACAACCACTCACTGCTTATTTTAACAGTTTGGATTGTTACCTTGAGCTCAAAATATCCTTTGATGAGGACATTTTTAATTTCAATCATAATAAAAATATACAATTTTTTCCCATTATATCTATGTCTTTATAAGTGCTGCTAGTTAATCTAGACAGCCTTGGAACAGATTCCAATTTCGATTCGGGTGTTACCACATACTTGTCTACCATCCTAGCATGTCCACAATGTTCAGCACAACACAAGCAACAACAACAGCTAAACAAGCCACTTTCCCACAATCCCTCCCACCCACCCACTCACTAAAACAGACAGGTCTCCAAACCCAGGTCAGGATGCCTTCGGGCCTCCAACCTTCAATTCTTGGTCCTGGATGCTCAGATTCGCAGACATCAGGCCTCCAACCTCCAAACAAGACAAATCAGGGCTTTGAACTTCAGGCCTCAACTTCCAGACTCACTGACTTTGGTTTCTGACCTTTTGGTTGTGACTTCTGAACTCACTGACCTCCAAACTTCACTGACAATAGACACCAGGACTTGCTGATCATGGAAACGTATACTCGCCAACCTGATGGGTCCCCAGCCTCATACTTGATGCGAACATAGACCTTTGACCCCGGGACTTAACAACCTGAGGGCATCGTCCTGTGGCCTGCTGACCACAGTGGCATGGAGGCACAGTCACAGTGTACATCACCCACAAATGCTCCTAGAGGCATTCCCTAATGGAACACTGTATGCTGCTGCTATTTTAACCTCTCTTTAGAAACACTCCACATTATCCAATGGCACAGAAAAAATTAAGAGTAGGATTAACATGCACATATTCCCTTCCCAACATCAATGGGATTTCAGCATTTGACAGAGTATTTCCCCTTTTTTCAAAGAAAGAAACATTTATTTTAGAGTAAACATGACTATTGTTTATATTCTAATTGTCTGTATGTTTGTATGGCAACGGTAATGAGAATGTAAGTATACAAAGGAGGAGATCATTAAGCCTTTCACTTTTGACGTACCATTTAGTAAAATAAATTCCTAATAATTTACAGTGCCACTTCCTTCCATTAGACCTATATGCCTTGATTCCTTCAGTATCCAAAAATCTATTGATTCACATCTTGAAGATAGACTTAACAACTAAATTATCACAACCCTCATGAGGGAGAATTCCAAGATTCATTACCCTCCAGGAGAAGCAATTCCTTCTCATCTCAGTTCAACACTTTAGCATGAGGCAATGGCTTCCTCATATCATGCCATTTCTCATTCTTCTAAACTCTGGATAATGTCAGCCAGCCTGTTAAGCTCTCTTTACAGGACACACTGGTCATCCCCATAATTATTCTGGTGTACTGTTGTGGCATTCCTGCTATCCGAGGTATGTAATTCCAAGTGAACTGTAAATAATATCCCAGGTGCAATCCCACGAGGGCCATACAATTCATCTTTTTTTTTCCTTTCATTCAAATCTTTTTCAAACATACATAAACACAACAAACTCTGCAGATGCTGAAAGTCCAAAGCAACACACATAAAATGCTGGAGGAACTCAACAGCTCAGGCAGCAACTGTGGAAATGAACGAATGGTCCACCCTTCTTCTGGACTAGAAAGGAAGGTGGAAGACATTAAAATAAAAAGATGAGAGTGGGGTGTGGGGGGCGTGGTGGGGAGGAAGATAGCTAGAAGATGATAGGTAAAGCGAGGTAGGTAGGAAAAATGAAGGGTTAGAGAGAAAGTAGTTGAATAGGAGAGGAGAGTGGAGCATAGGAGAAAGGGAAGGAAGAAGTGACCCAGGAGAGATGATAGGCAGGTGAGGAGATGTAAGAGGCCAGAGTACAAGGAAAACAAGTGAAAATATTGTCATTGAAGTACATATATGTCACTATATACAATACTGAGATTCATTTTCTTGGGGGCATAGGCAATAGATCTATAGAATAATAACCATAACAGAATTAGTTAAAGTCTGCACCAACTTCGATATTCAACAGTTTGCAGAAGACAACACACTGTGCAAATACAAAAAGAAAGAAATAATAATAATAATAAATAAATAATCAATAAATATCAAGAATGTGAGAAGATGATTCCTTGAAAGAGGGGAATAGAAGAAGAGTAGAAGGAGGGAAGATTTATTTTTACCAGAAGGAGAAATCAGTATTTTTTGCCATCAGGCTGGAGGCTACTAGATGGAATACAAAGTGTTGCACCTCCACCATGAGGGTGGCACAAGAGGAGGCCAAAGACCGACATGTTGGCATAGGAATGGGAATCAGAATTAAAATGTTCGGCCACTGCGTATTTCTGGTTCTGGTGGATGGAACAGCGGTGTTTGACAATTTGTCCCCTAATTCACGATGGGTCTTGCCAATGTAAAGAAGGCCACTTTGGAAGCACCGTACACAATAGGCGAGTCCAGCAGATGCACAGGTGAAGGATCCTCACCTGGAAGGATTGCTTAGGGGCCTGAATAAAGATGATGGAGGAGGTGAATTGGCAGGAGTAGCAATTTGGCCACTTGCAGGAATAAAGTGCTGGGAGGGGGATAAGTGGGGAGGGACAAATAGCCAAGGGAAACATGGAGGGAGTGATCCCTATGGAAAGCAAAGAGAAGGGTGGAGGGTGGTAAAGATATGCTTGGTGGTAGGATCCCTTTGGAGGTGTCAGAAGTTGTGGAGAATTTTATGTTGGAAGTGGAGGCCTGTGGGGTGGTAGGTGAGGACAAGAGGAACTCTATCAATGTGAAGACAGCAGGAAGATGGGGTGAGTGTGGATGTCTGGGAAATGGAGGAAAAGCAAGTCAGGGCAGCATCAATGATGAAGAAAGGGAAAGTCCGTTCTTTGAAAAGGAGGATATCTCTGATGTCCTGGAAAGGAAATCAGCATCCTGATGAAGGAACTGAGAAAAGGAAATAGCATTTTTACAGGAGACAGGGTGGGAAGAGGTTTAGTGAAGGTAACTATGGAAATCGGTAGGTTTATAAAAGATGTTGGTCAGCAGTTTGTCTGCAGACATGGAGACGGAGGTCGAGAAAGGGGAGGAAGCAATGTTCCCCCAAGGTGCATGCACGTGCATGCGCACACATCTTCTGCTACTAGTGCACAAAGGAATTTAAACTGCGAACAAAAGGTTGTCACCATCTACCTTGTTGGCATGTTAAGGATATCTCATGATTGCACACAATCACATTTCCTTTTCAGTTTTCTGATGTGGATGGCATTGATAATCTAGAGCTTGCAATGATTTGTGTGCAGATTTTAGACCTGGCTTACTTATAGTGTCTCTATTGAAGAAATTATTCTGTGCGCACATGTTGTTGTTACCGGGTAAAAAATTGCCTAGCACAAGATTTTTGCGCTCACTGGTCATTATAAATTAGAGGGAGCGTTGGAAGGAAGGTGAGAGAAACAGACCAAGTGAATTTAACGCCAAGGTGGAAGTTGGAGGCAAAATTGATGAAATTGAGAACTCAGTGTGGGTACATGAAACAGCGCTAAGGCCGTCATCAATGTAGTGAAGGAAGAATAGGAGCATTACCAGGGAAGGCTGGAGAAAGGACTGTTCTATGCAGCCAACAAAAAGACAAGCGGGTGCTTATGGCTAGCCTTCGAGTCTGGAGAAATTAGGAGGAGCCGAAGGAAAAATTGTTGAGGGTAACGACCAGTTCTGCCAGACGGAGGAAGGTGGTGGTGGAGTGTAACTGGTTATTGAGAAAGAAATGGAGAGCTTTAAGGCTAACATACAGATTGCCTTCCCAATTGTTTGTTTTACTTGCAATTTAGATTTACCAGAGCACCAACATCATTCAATTGCTCACCATGTGAAAAATATTCTTTTTCCGGTTTTTCTGCTAAAAGTAATTTATATATATTCTATACTTCTTAATTTTAAACTTCCCATTATGTTTGACTGTCTAGCCTCACTAAGTTAACGTTTCTGATGAATTTCATTGTTCTTAAATAGATTGAGAAATTATTCTCTTCCTGAAAGTTGTTTTCTTGAAGTAGGTCTACAAGATTATGAGAGGCATAGATAGGGTGAATAGCCAGTACCTGTTTCTCAGGGTATGAATAGCAAACACCAGAGGGCATACGTCCAAAGTTAAGGGAGGGAAGTTTAGGGGAGGCATCAGGGGTAAGTTTCTTTACACAGAGGGTTGTGGGTGCCTGGAATGACTTGCCAGGAATGGTGGTGGAGTCTAAAATATTAGGCGTATTTAAGAGCCTCTTGGACAGGCACATGGATGAACGAAAAATAGAGGGTTACGGGGTAGTGTGGGTTTAGTACTTTTTTTAAAGGATATATGGGTCAGCACAACATCGAGGGCCGAAGGGCCTGTACTGTGCTGTAGTATTCTAATGTCTAGTGTCTAGTATCTACTAGGAATGCTGTATATATCCTGACAATTCTACTTGTTATCCTGAGGAAAAGTGGATAATTACAGTTTCTAAGAACAACAGATGTATCAACACTTCAATCATCCTTTTCCTGTTATTATTGCTGGGAGTTTTTTTTTGTGCCTACTTTCATGAAGATGAACACAAGGTTTACATCTATTTTGCACCATTTATTTATTTTTTAATGTGGAGAATTTTTTTGTCTTTTCGCTGTACTGTTGCTGTAAAGCACCAATTTCACAACATATGTCAGTGATCATAAAGTTATTCTAATTTTAAAGTTTATTCCAGTTTCCTTTTCCTTATTATTAAATGTCATCCGTTATTTGAGTCAAACATTTATTTATTTATTTATTGATTGATTGATTGAGATACAGCATGGAATAGGCCCATCTGACCCTTTGAGGCATTCCACCCAGAAGTCCCTTGACTTAATCCTCGCCTAAACAGGACAATTTATAATGACCAATTACATAACCTACCTACTAGTAAGTTTTTGGACTGTGGGAGAAAGCTAGAGCACCTGGAAGAAACCTACTCTGTTATGGGGAGAACGTACAAATTTCAGCGGTAGGAATTGAACCCGGGTTGCCTGTACTGTAAAGTGCTGTGCTAACCGCTCTGCTACCATGCTCATCATTTAAAATATACTCTGTTTTACTATCAAAGCCAGTTTCTTTATAAAAATACAGAATAGATATAGTTTGTTTTTGAAGATATTTTCCAGAAACTGCCTAACCTGTGACTTATGATGTTCTAATATGATTTCTCTGTTAATCCTTAATACTGCCACTGTTAGCAATGTGTCAGTGGACATCAAAGCAGCATTGCTGATCTATATTTAATGAAGTTGAACTATTTATATATAATGTTTATCCATTTTAGGACAAACTTTAACACACTGCTCCACTAAACGTACTTGTCAATTTTCTCATACTGTTGGTTACCCTGAGACTGATTACTAATTTTATAAAGTTTTGAATCACCTATAAACATCATGATGCTTCTCAATGCTCCCTTGATTCTAGATTATACGTCAAAACTGAAAAAGCACCACATCTACCAGGTCCACTGCGGTTACTTACCTACTCTAACACCCCTCCCATCAACTTCTACCACCAAGAACAGCTAAAGCAGCAGGTGCATGGCAACATCAGGATTCCCCTCCAATTTCCACACCACCCCACCTAGAAATATATCTTGAGTCCTTCAGCATTATTGGGTTTAAGTACTGCCTTTCCCTGCCCAACAGCATTGTGGGAGTCTCCATTGCAACAGTTCAAGATGGCATCCCGCCACCTCCTGCAGTGGAGTGGGTGCAGCGAAGAATGACAAAAATAAAACTAAAAAGCAAGGATGTGTACTATATTAACAAATCATGAAAAAATTGCAGAAGAAAACTGGGTTGGGTGGTGGGAGTGAGGAAGAGAGATTTATGGTATAACAGGATAATCTACCAGAGGTATTTAAAATAACAGTGAGTTCAGAGCAAACGTTTCCACTAGCGGGGAAGTATGTGACCAGAGGACATCAATACAAGTCGTTCAATGGGGAATGAACAAAAGAAAAAACACCTTCATAGAAGCAGTGGGGAGAATGCAGTGGCTGAAGAGAATAATGCAGACACGTTTAAGGAGAAGCTGGGCAAACAAATGAGCACCGAAAAAATGGAGGTTTACTCTTGACGAAGGGTTCCGGCACGAAACGTCATCCGATCCTTTCCACGGATGCTGCCCGACCTGCTGAGTTCCTCCAGCGTGTTGTGAGTGTTGCTTTGACCCCAGCATCTGCAGATTATTTTGTGTTTTGGAGGTTTTGCTCTGATGGATTTAGATGAGAGAAAGACAGAAGAGACTCAAGCAGAGGACAAAGCAAGCGTGGACTGGTCGGGCAAAATGGCCAGTTTCTGGGCTATGCAAACAACAGGAGTTCTGCAGATGCTGGAATTTCAAGCAACACACACAAAAGTTGCTGGTGAATGCAGCAGGCCAGGCAGCATCTCTAGGAAGAGGTGCAGTTGACGTTTCAGGCCGAGACCCTTCGTCAGGACTAACTGAAGGACGAGTGAGTAAGGGATTTGAAAGTTGGAGGGGGAGGGGGAGGGGGAGATCGAAGAAATGATAGGAGAAGACAGGAGGGGGAGGGATGGAGCCAAGAGCTGGACAGGTGATAGGCAAAAGGGGATACGAGAGGATCATGGGACAGGAGGTCCGGGAAGAAAGACAAGGGTGGGGACCCAGAGGATGGGCAAGGGGTATATTCAGAGGGACAGAGGGAGAAAAAGGAGAGTAAGAGAAAGAATGTGTGTATAAAAATAAGTAACAGATGGGGTACGAGGGGGATGTGGGGCATTAGCTGTAGTTAGAGAAGTCGATGTTCATGCCATCAGGTTGGAGGCTACCCAGATGGAATATAAGGTGTTGTTCCTCCAACCTGAGTGTGGCTTCATCTTTACAGTAGAGGAGGCCGTGGATAGACATGTCAGAATGGGAATGGGATGTGGAATTAAAATGTGTGGCCACTGGGAGATCCTGCTTTCTCTGGCGGACAGAGCGTAGGTGTTCAGCAAAGTGGTCTCCCAGTCTGCGTCAGGTCTCGCCAATATATAAAAGGCCACATCGGGAGCACCGGATGCAGTATATCACACCAGCCGACTCACAGGTGAAGTGTCGCCTCACCTGGAAGGACTGTTTGGGGCCCTGAATGGTGGTAAGGGAGGAAGTGTAAGGGCATGTGTAGCACTTGTTCCGCTTACACGGATAAATGCCAGGAGGGAGATCAGTGGGGAGGGATGGGGGGGACGAATGGACAAGGGAGTCGCGTAGGGAGCGATCCCTGCGGAATGCAGGGAAAGTGGGGGAGGGAAAGATGTGCTTAGTGGTGGGATCCCGTTGGAGGTGGCGGAAGTTACGGAGGATAATATGTTGGACCTGGAGGCTGGTGGGGTGGTAGGTGAGGACCAGGAGAACCCTATTCCTAGTGGGGTGGCGGGAGGATGGAGTAAGAGCAGATGTACGTGAAATGGGGGAGATGCATTTAAGACCAGAGTTGATAATGGAGGAAGGGAAGCCCCTTTCTTTAAAATAGGAAGACGTCTCCCTCGTCCTAGAATGAAAAGCTTCATCCTGAGAGCAGATGCGATGGAGACGGAGGAATTGCGAGAAGGGGATGGCGTTTTTGCAAGAGACAGGGTGAGAAGAGGAATAGTCCAGATAGCTGTGAGAGTCAGTAGGCTTATAATAGACATCAGTGGATAAGCTGTCTCCAGAGACAGAGACAGAAAGATCAAGAAAGGGGAGGGAGGTGTCGGAAATGGACCAGGTAAACTTGAAGGCAGGGTGAAAGTTGGAGGCAAAGTTAATAAAGTCAACGAGCTCTGCATGCGTGCAGGATGCGGCTGGCCTGGCCGACCTATTGTCTCAGCTTGCTCCTGCCCCACCAAACTTGTTTCTGCATACCTCGACAGGGTTTTATCCCCCTTTGTTCAATCCCTTCCTACCTATGTTCATGACACTTCTCACGCTCTTAAACTTTTCGATGATTTTAAGTTCCCTGGCCCCCACCGCTTTATTTTCACCATGGATGTCCAGTCCCTATATACTTCCATCCCCCATCAGGAAGGTCTCAAAGCTCTATGCTTCTTTTTGGATTCCAGACCTAATCAGTTCCCCTCTACCACCACTCTGCTCTGTCTAGCGGAATTAGTCCTTACTCTTAATAATTTCTCCTTTGGATCCTCCCACTTCCTCCAAACTAAAGGTGTAGCTATGGGCACCCGTATGGGTCCTAGCTATGCCTGCCTTTTTGTTGGCTTTGTGGAACAATCTATGTTCCGTGCCTATTCTGGTATCTGTCCCCCACTTTTCCTTCGCTACATCGACTACTGCATTGGCGCTGCTTCCTGCATGCATGCAGAGCTCGTTGACTTTATTAACTTTGCCTCCAACTTTCACCCTGCCCTGGTCCATTTCCGACACCTCCCTCCCCTTTCTAGATCTTTCTGTCTCTGTCTCTGGAGACAGCTTATCCACTGATGTCTACTACAAGCCTACTGACTCTCACAGCTATCTGGACTATTCCTCTTCTCACCCTGTCTCTTGCAAAAACACCATCCCCTTCTCGCAATTCCTCCGTTTCCGCCGCAACTGCTCTCAGGATGAGGCTTTTCATTCTAGGACGAGGGAGATGTCTTCCTATTTTAAAGAAAGGGGCTTCCCTTCCTCCACCATCAACTCTGCTCTTAAATGCATCTCCCCCATTTCACGTACATCTGCTCTTACTCCATCCTCCCGCCACCCCACTAGGAATAGGGTTCCCCTGGTTCTCATCTACCACCCCACCAGCCTCCGGGTCCAACATATTATTCTCCGTAACTTCCGCCACCTCCAACAGGATCCCACCACTAAGCACATCTTTCCCTCCCCCCCATCTCTCTGCATTCTGCAGGGATCGCTCCCTACGCGACTCCCTTGTCCATTCATCCCCCCCATCCCTCCCCACTGATCTCCCTCCTGGCACTTATCCGTGTAAGCGGAACAAGTGCTACACATGCCCTTACACTTCCTCCCTTACCACCATTCAGGGCCCCAAACAGTCCTTCCAGGTGAGACAACACTTCACCTGTGAGTCGGCTGGTGTGATATACTGCGTCTGGTGCTCCCGATGTGGCCTTTTATATATTGGCGAGACCCGACGCAGACTGGGAGACCGCTTTGCTGAACACCTACGCTCTGTCCGCCAGAGAAAGCAGGATCTCCCAGTGGCCACACATTTTAATTCCACATCCCATTCCCATTCTGACATGTCTATCCACGGCCTCCTCTACTGTAAAGATGAAGCCACACTCAGGTTGGAGGAACAACATCTTATATTCCGTCTGGGTAGCCTCCAACCTGATGGCATGAACATCGACTTCTCTAACTTGCGCTAATGCCCCACCTCCCCCTCGTACCCCATCTGTTACTTATTTCCATACACACATTCTTTCTCTTACTCTCCTTTTTCTCCCTCTGTCCCTCTGAATATACCCCTTGCCCATCCTCTGGGCCCCCCCCCCCACCGTCTTTCTTCCCAGACCTCCTGTCCCATGATCTTCTCATATCCCTTTTGCCTATCACCTGTCCAGCTCTTGGCTCCATCCCTCCCCCTCCTGTCTTCTCCTATCATTTCTTCGATCTCCCCCTCCCCCTCCCCCTCCAACTTTCAAATCCCTTACTCACCCTTCCTTCAGTTAGTCCTGACGAAGGGTCTCGGCCTGAAACGTCGACTGCACCTCTTCCTAGAGATGCTGCCTGGCCTGCTGCGTTCACCAGCAACTTTTGTGTGTGTTGTTTCTGGGCTATGCATCATCCTATGTAATCCAATGCAAGATCCAGAAAGAACAGCAAGAACGTTATTTCTTCAAAAAAGTGTCTTATGCCAATTTATTTATTCATCCTGATTGCAATCTTAATTTTTAAACATCATTCATGACTGCAGCAAAGTCCAAGCAGGATGTCAGTCCAGAGCGAAATGATCCATTACAGGATCATATGGTGATGTGCAATGTTTTAAGTGTGGGCTTCTGCAAGTGAATAAAGCAGAGAGCAAAATTGTAAAAATAAGAACCGGGGCAAAGACTTCACTACTATTTGCTGAACAGGATGTTCCAATTTACCAATTTAATATTTAATTTTTATGCAAAGGATTTATTTTTGCAAATAGTCTCTCCTGGCTGGTTGAATTTGTCAGCAAACTGCATTTTAAATATTTATAAGATTTATATTCTGACACTGCCATCTAATGGCAGTCAGCAGAATGAACAAGGAGAGTTCCTGGATTTACAAACATTTCAAAGGCCTTAATTTTATAAACATGGGATTTTCCCCACTTTGCATTTGGAAGTACAGGATCCCCTTGCAAACAAAGAAGGCCCAGACCTCCTACAAAGGTATTAATGGGGTTTTGCTAATTCCAGTCCACTGCCATACTCTTCAAATGATTTGGTGGCAGAGAAAACTCTTTACACTGGGGAGTCTACATATAACCATTTTAAGGGAGGAAGAAAGGTGAGTGTTACATATTTAACATATTTGAATTAATTGGGTTTACTAAAGGCACACATGTTTTAAATTATTTTGATGTGTTTCAAGTGTTTTTATTTTAAATTTGATTTAAAATAAAGGTTTTTATGTTTTTATGGATTCATTGATTTCTAATAGTTTGAGATGTTCATAAACATGTGAAGCTTCTGATAGTTTTGACAGCTGACTTGGTTAGGGGACCTGATTTTTTTAGACTGATAAAGTTTTCTTTGACATTTCTTGGATGGGACTTCTACCAAGAGATTTTGGGTCAACTTAATTTCAGATCCATCCTTGTAGCTAGTTAGAGCTCAAACATCACCTGCAAATTCTACAATAGCATAACTGTTGTGGGCAGATATTCAGATGAGGAGGAGGTGGACTGGAGTGAGACACTAGTTGAATAGTGTTGCATCAGCAAACTTGCACTCAACATCAGTAAGATCAAGGAATTGACTCTACACTTCAGGAAGGGGAAGTCGATAGAACATATACCAAACTTCACTGAGGAATCAGCAGCGGAAAGGGAGAGCAGCTTCAAGTCCCTGGGCATCAACATCTCTGAGGATCTATCCTGGGCCCAACATATTGATGCAATCACGAAGAAGGCATGCCAGCAGCTATACTTCATTAGAGGTTTGAGGAGATTTGCTATGTTTCTAAAGACTCTTGCAAATTCTACTGTGGAGAGCATTTTGGCTGGTTGCACCACCACCTAGTTTGGAGGATCCAGTGCACAGGATTGAAAAAGTCTGTGGAGAGTTGTAGACCCAGCCAGCTGCATCATGGGCACTGGCCTTCCCACCACTGAGAACATCTTCAAAAGGTGGCGCCTCAAAAAGGCAGCATCCATCATTACAGGCCTTCCTCATCTGGGACAGGCCCTTTCTCCTTACCACCATCAGGACGAGGTACAGGAGCCTGAGAATGCATACTCAACATTGTAGGAATAGCTCCTTCTCTTCCGCCATCAGGTTTCTGAGAGGTCTGTGAACGCATTAACACTACCTCATTATTTTGTTCTCTTTTTGCGCTATTTAATTTTATTTACTTCTTCTTGTTACTTGTACTATTAGTGATGTATTGCATCGTACTGCTGCCGCAGAGCAGCACATTTCACAACACGTGTCCATGGTAATAAACCCGATTGTGATCCTGATCATATTTTAATTATCTGCTCAATACGTCAGAACATATACTGTACATAGGCAATATTAGACCAGTCGCCCACTGTAGAGTAAGGGGAAATTACTGGAAGACTGGTTACCAGAATTAGTCTCCAGGATCGGACAACAAGATGTAAAACCTCAGCAGGTACCTGGCAGAATGCCCAGAGCTTCTGTGTTTCCACAGAATGAATGAATTGAATTGACTTTATTTCTTACATCCTTCACATACATGAGGAGTAAAAATATTTATGTTACGTCTCTGTCTAAATGTGCAATCATAGTAATTTATAATAAATAGAACAGTCAATGTAACATCGAATACACTCAAATCAGCATGAGTTAATCTGTCTGATGGCCTGGTGGAAGAAGCTGTTCTGGATCCTGCAGGACCTGGCTTCTATGCTGCAATACCTTTTCCCGGATGGTAGCAGCTGGAACAGTTTGTGGTTGGGGTGACAGGTCCCCAATAATTCTACGGGCCCTTTTTACATACCTGTCTTTGTAAATGTCCTGAATCATGGGAAGTTCACAACTACAAGATGCGCTGCAGAATCTTGCGATTAAGGGAGGTACAGTTCCCATTCCAGACAGTGATGCAGCCAGTCAGGATGCTCTCAATTGTGCCCCTGTAGAAAGTTCTTAGGATTTGGGGGCCCATACCAAACTTCCTCAACTGTCTGAGGTGAAAGAGGTGCTGTTGTGCCTTTTTTACCATACAACTGGCGTGTACAGACCACTTGAGGCCCTCAGTGATATGGATACCGAGGAACTTAAAGCTGTTTACCCTCGCAACCCCAAATCCATTAATGTTAATAGGGGTTAGTCCATGTCCATTCCTCTTGTAATCCACAACCAGCTCCTTTGCTTTTGCGACATTGAGGGAGAGGTTGTTTTCTTGGCACCACTGTGTCAGAGAGATGACTTCTTCCCTGTAGGCCACCTCGTTATTGTTTGAGATAAGGCCAATCAACATAGTGTCGTCAGCAAATTTAATTAGCAGATTGGAGCTGTGGGTGGCGACACAGTCATGGGTATAGAGAAAGTAAAAGAGGGTACTTAATGCACAGCTCTGAGGGGCTCCTGTGTTGAGAGTCAGAGGGGTGGAGGTGAGGGAGCCCACTCTTACCACCTGCCGGCGATCTGACAGGAAGTCCAGGATCCAGCTCCACAAGGCAGGGTGAAGGCCGATGTGCTTCTTGTCGAGCCTGGATGGAAATATGGTGTTGAATGCTGAACTGTAGTCCAAGAACAGCATTCTCACATAAACATCCTTCTTCTCCAGATGTGCAAGGACGGTATGTAGAGCAGTGGCTGTTGCGTCGTCTGTCGATCAGTTGTGACAGTAGGCGAATTGTAGGGGGTCCAGTTTGGGAGGCAGTAAGCTGCAGATGTAATCCTTGACCAGCCTCTCAAAGCATTTGCTTATTATTGAGGTGAGTGAGACAGGACGCCGGTCGCTCAGGCATGTTACCTTGGTCTGTTTTGGGACAGGGACAATGGTGAGCAGAGGGGCAAATGCCTCAAGTTCTATGTGGAAATTTTCGTTTGGGTTGAAAAAATAAATGATGTGGAATAATGCATGGGAATAACCTTCAAGAAGGACAAGGCTTTGCTTTGTTGGGATTTTTCTTTATAAAGTAGTGTGATATAAATAACAATTCACTATTGTTTGCTCACTGTAAAGAAAGAAGATCAATCTTCTTTCATTAACTCCAGTATCGATCCACGAGTATAACAAGATTACAATTAGTATACTGTACATCTTATTCTTTGGTTAGCAAAGCCAACACACCTGTATTCTCAGAACACAGTACTTGGTATATTGTTATTAATAATAATAACTTATTTATAGAGCATTTTTCACACAAACGAAGTAATTTAACATGCATTTCAATGGAATAAAGTGTATATATGAATAACAAAGACAAAATGATGTTAATAACAAGGCTAAATAAATAGGTTTTGAACTGATGTTTAAAAGTGTCAAATGACTCTGTATCCCTTACAGTTTTAGGTATTGAGCTCCACAATTTAGGGTTTAGTTCAAAAAAGTTGACTTGCCAATTATCTTTTGAGGGCGTTTGTTTAAATTTAGGAGACCGGTGGAAGAAGACCTGAGAGCTCAAGCAGGATTATAGAATGAAAGGGATTCTGTGAAGTACTCTGGTCCCAGACCATTAATAGCTTTATAAACAAGTAAGAGAACTTTGATATAAATTCTAAAAGATACAGGAAGCCAATGTAGTAGTTAGGATGGAAATGATATACTCCCTTACCCTGGACAATTAAAAATCTAGCAGCAGCATTCTGAATAAGAAGACCAGCAAAAAGTGCATTGTAGTAATTTAGTCTATTCCATATGAAGGCATGAATTAACTTTTCAGCATCATTATTTGACAGAAACAGACATACCTTTACAATATTTGTGTAGAAATGCTGCTCTGGCTTACTTTTTTATGTGGGATTTAAAATTCAAATTTGAATCATGAATAACACCCAGTCTTGTTACTTCTTATTTTGAAAGGGGAGCTAAGTTCTCAAGTTTATCAAGAAGTTTATCTCTTTTGGCTTTTCAGTTATATCTTCATTTAGTTTTAGGAAATTATTGCAGCCATTTCATAAGTCAGAGAAGATAGGCTGGTATCATCGGAAAGCTCAACTGAGATATACAATTGTGCATTAACTGCATAACTGTGGAAATCAAGTTTGTGTTCGCTAATGAAGTCTCCTAAAGGGAGCATGTATAAGGAGAAGACCAGGGAACCAAGTCAGATTCCCTGAGCAACACCAAAAGGTACACAGTATCTCTTAGAAAAATAGTCTCAAAGACAAACAAAATAATTTTCTCAAATATATGAGCAAAAAAAATTAAGGCTGTTACCAGAGAGTCCAACCATGTTCTCAAGGCAATCTACGAAAATGTTGCAGTCAATTATGTTGAAGGTAGCACTTAGATCTGGGATAATTAGAACCAAGATCCTGTTCACATCGGTGCTGAGCGTAAAGTCACTGACAATTTTGGTAAGGGCCATCTCTGTGCTGTGGTTTGCTCTAAAACCTGACTGAAACTTTTCTAGAATATTGTTCTCTTCAGAAAATTGTTGAGTTGGTTGAAAATGACTCTCTCAAGAATCTTGCCCAGAAAAGGAAAATTTGATATAAGCCTATAGTTAGCTAGTACCTTGCCAAACCTTAATAGCCTTTTGAGTAGGGGTCTGACAGCCACAATCTTGACGGCATCTAGATAAACTCCAGTTTCAAGGGATGTGTTAATAATTTATCTAACAAAATTAAGAGAGTTCTTAAAAAGTATGGTAGGGACAGGTTTGAGACAGCAAGTACTGTAGACAGTTTACTCTCTGTTACATTCTTACAGAGTTCCAAATAGGAAATACTTGTAAATTTTGACATGGTTACCACTTTTTACGAGTTTGTCTGTAAAGGTTACTGGTATCTGTAGCAATACTCTCCCTAATGTAAGTAATTCTGTGTTAAAAAATTTTGTGAATTCCTCAAATTTTGGTGCAGATACTTGACTGAGGACACTTAAGTTGGGGCAGTGTTTAGCAGTCAGTTTACAGTTGAGAACAATACTTTTAAATCACCACTATTCTCTGTAAAAATCTCAGAAAAATGGATTCTTCTTGCAGAGTGTATAGCAGCATTAAAGGTGGGTAGTTTTTCCTTGAAAATATTATAGCAGACTTCTAGCCCAGTTTTCTCCATTTTCTCACATTTTACTGCATGATTTCTTGAGTTTGTGGACAGAATTGTTTAACCATGACAACTTTTTAACCATAAGAGGAGCAACTGTATTTAGTATATTTGCCAAGTTATTGGTGAAAGAATCATCCGTTTCATTTACTGAACTGTTTCGATGACATGGGTCAGATAAAGTAATCAGCTCAGAGAACTTAGATTGTGTTAAAACATCAAGAAACACTTTTGTAAGAAATTTCTTTCGAGGAGTGCATCAAAAAGTACACAAAAATGATTGGAGATAGTGGTATTGGACAGAAAGACATTAATGATACTTAACCCTCCTGTCATTACTAAGTCAAGTGTATTTCCAAGTGGTTGGATGGGCTCAGTGGCATGCTGAGCTATTATGTTCATTATTCTAATAAGTGCATGAATTAAACTGCCCTAGAGTTCACATATTGTAAGCATTTAGTCTAGAGGTAGGGCAAAATGTAAACCCTGTCAAAAGTCTTCTCTCTGGAATGAAACTGGGATCAAAAGTTGGCTCTCCAGCTGTGAGTATCAGGCTCATGAATCAGTGTCATAAAACATCTGCCCAAAAGTTACTCTGATCACAAGTCAGAGCAACATACATCAAAGTTGCTGGTGAACGCAGCAGGCCAGGCAGCATCTCTAGGAAGAGGTACAGTCGACATTTCAGGCCAAGACCCTTCGTCAGGACTAACTGAAGGAAGAGTTAGTAAGAGATTTGAAAGAGGGAGGGGGAGGGGGAGATCCGAAATGATAGGAGAAGACAGGAGGGGAAGGGATGGAGCCAAGAGCTGGACAGTTGATTGGCAAAAGGGATATGAGAGGATCATGGGACAGGAGGCCCAGGGAGAAGGAAAGGGGGGGGAACCCAGAGGATGGGCAAGGGGTATATTCAGAGGGACAGAGGGAGAAAAAGGAGAGAGAGAGAAAGAATGTGTGTGTAAAAATAGATAGCGGATGGGGTACGAGGGGGAGGTGGGGTATTAGCGAAAGTTAGAGAAGTCAATTTTCATGCCATCAGGTTGGAGGCTACCCAGACGGAATACAAGGTGTTCCTCCAACCTGAGTGTGGCTTCATCTTTACAGTAGAGGAGGCCATGGATAGATCACAAGTCTTATGGTTTCTTATCAATATAAATGGTAATTGGATAGGATCTACTACACTTGATATGACGTCTCACTTGTGAAAAAAAGATTACTTCTGATACTAATTACAAGTGGTGAAACAATTTTAAAAAAGCTTCACCTAGAACAGTTCATGCTGTAAGTTAACTCCTTTCTACAAAGGGCGCTTTCCAGATAACTAGACTGATGGTGAAATCTCCATGGAACATAATGAGGCTGATTTTATCCGCTGTCGTCGAGAGCTGGCACAAATCTTGGCAGAATGATGATGTGCTAAAAGAACTTAATTTACATGGGTCAATACAGATTCAAAATTATGCACAGCTCCATGTACAGATTTGGATGGGTGAAGGAGCACAGTTGTGGCGGGGGCAGAAAATTGCGAGCAGCTGCATTTTAAAGGGATATGGATAATTAAAGGAAATTATAGAATAGAGGGATGTAAATTTGTACAGTCTTTGGAAAAGCTCAAAAAGGTATCTCAACACACTGGCAGCCTTTGTGGAGATTGAAAAGAGAAAGAAATGACAGGCAAAAAAATGAAAGGAAAGAAATCTGTGTGCAGGCGTGATTTGCAGCTAAGTGGCAGAGCAATCTGACATGGAACGCCTTGTCTCATAGTTGGAGCAGTGGCGGTGGTCGTATTTCAGGAGGTCCGTGTGAAGAAATTCGAGCTGTTCCCATACACTACACCACCCCCCACCCCACATCACCTTCCCGTGACTTAGCATTGCAGCAGCCATGGTAGGGAGTGGAAGTAATAGGGGAGCCACAGGTGACTTACCACTTATTTTGCTGCAGGTTTCCCTGCAACAGCTAACAGAGCTTTGCACCTGCTTCTCTATTGTCTTCAAAATTGTTAAGTAATTTCTCTACAGATGATACCAAGTAATGTAAGAGAACGACTGTGGATAAAGCTACCAGCATCTCTCTGGTTACAGCATGTCAAGTCAAATGGGATGTTGATCCCCCCCTGTTCCCCCCCCCCAAGCTCTTCTTCAAGTTGAACTGTTGAAAGCCAACATAGAAAAACCCAGCATCATGGTTGGTTGGAACTTCAATAATTATAGACCAGCAGGCTGCTGATTCTGTGTTTATCAATTCTTTGTTAAACTGTCCACATGAAAGAACATTGGAAGGAGGAGCAGGAGTAGGTTACTCAGCTCTTTGAGTCTGGTCCACCTTCACAAGATCATGGCTGCTCTTCTACCTTCACATCAGGCTATTGCCATATCTTCATATTCTTCAATTATCCAGAAATCCATAGATTACCATCTTGAACAATCAGTGACTGAGCTTCTAGAACTTCCAGGCTAGGATTTCAAAAAAGTTCAACCTTCCTTCAAGTGAAGAGA
The DNA here is from genome assembly GCF_963921235.1 of Mobula hypostoma. Taxonomy (NCBI): domain Eukaryota; kingdom Metazoa; phylum Chordata; class Chondrichthyes; order Myliobatiformes; family Myliobatidae; genus Mobula; species Mobula hypostoma. The sequence continues at coordinate 47,732,182 of NC_086104.1, forward strand.
TATTTGTTTCACCTTACACCTTAGTTGAGACTGTGAACTCTGGCTTTAGGCTCCTCAGACAGAAGAAATATTCCTAACATATCCATGAAGCTTTTTAAGATGTTTGTATGCATCAACAAGGTTACTTCTCATTCTTTGAAATGCTAGAGAATAAGGACTAGTCTACTGAGTTTCTTTTAATATGACCTTTCAGCAACAAGACTAATGCACCTTTACAATAGCAAGCAAATCCCCCACATGAAGAGATCAAAATTGCACTAATTATTCCTGCATGGACCCTCAAGGCCTTATATAATTGTTGAAGATATGCTTACTCCTGCAGTCAAATCTGCTTGCAAAAAAGCTAACATGCCATCTATCTGTCTTCTTAGTTGCCTGCTGCACCTTTACATTAGCTGTCAGAAGCTGATGTAAAATGTCCTATTGAATCACAATATTTCCACAATTCTCAATTTAAGGAAATTCAGCATTTCTATTTTTAACACCTAAAAGTATAATCTGACATTTTCCACACTGAACTGAACCATTCATGTTGTTTTCCACTTACTCAGCTGATTGATTTCTCTATATATCCTCAGCAAACCTCACAGTCCAGCTTAGTTCCTTGTCATTATTATAAATGGGTAGGTGCAGAAGACCATTTGTGCATACTGAGCTCTTTGTCACTCCTCTGCTTGTAATGTGTAACACAAGAAATCTTACAGATGCTGGAAATCTTGAAGAACACAAGTAGAATGCTGGAGGAGCTCAGCATGTCTGCCAGCATCTATGGAGAGGGATAAACAGTCAATGGGGACCCTCCACCAGGACTGGAAAGGAAGGGGGAAGAAGAGAAAATAAGAAGGTGGGGGGAGGGGAAGGGGTACAAACTGGCATGTGATAGGTGAAGCCAGGAGAGGGGGAAGGTGGATGGGAGGGGGAATAAAGTATGACGCTGGGATGTGATAGCTAGAAGAGGTAAAGAGCTGATGAAGAAAGCACCTGATAGCAGAGGACAGGGGACTGTGGGAGAAAGGGAAGGAGGAGGAGCACCGAAGGAAGGTGATGGGCAGGTGTGGAGAAAGGAAGGGTTGAGAAGGGAGCCAGAACCAGGAATGGAAAAGTGAGAAGGGGAAAGGGTGAAATCACTGGAAGTCAGAGAAAACGATGTTCATACCATCAGCTTGGAGGCTACCTAGATGGAATAGAGGTGCTGCTCCTCCAACCTGAGAGTGGCCTCATCATGTCAGTAGAGAAGGCCATGGACTGACATTTTGGAATGGGAATGGGGCAGGAATTAAAATAGTTTTCCACTGGGAAATCCTTCTTTTCGCAGCTGGAGTGAAGGTGCTTGATAAAGTAGCCCCCCACCCCCAATCTCACCAATGTAGAGGAGGCTGCATCGGGAGCACCGGATATAGTAGTTGACCCAAATGGATTCAAAGGTGAAGTGTTGTCTCACCTGGAAGAACAGTTTCAGGCCGTTAACGGATGTCAGGAAGGAGGTGAATGGGAAGGTGTAGAACTTCTGCCACTTGCAGGTTTAAATGCCAGGAGGGAGGTCAGTGGGGAATCACAGAGGGAGCAATCCCTGTGGAAAGCAGAGAGTGGGGGAGAGGTAAAGATGTGTGAGGTGATAGGATCCCTTTGGAGCTGGTTGAAGTTGCAGAGAGTGATGTGTTCACTGCGGAGACTCACGGGGTGGTAGGTGAGGACAAGAGAAACTCTGAGACAGTGGGAAGATGGGGTGAGCACGAATGTACGGGAAATGGAGGCAATTCAGACGAGAGCAACATCAAAGGAGGAGGAAGGGAAACCCCATTCTTTGAAGAAGAACGACTTTCCTGATGTCCTGTCCCATCCTAGTAACTGGTGTGATGGAGGTGAAGGAACTGAGAAAAGGGAATGGTATTTTTACGGGAGGCAGGGTGGGAAGAGGTATAGTCAAGATAGCCCTGCGAATCAGTAGGTTTATAAAAGATATAGGTAGACAGAGAGATTGAGAAAGGGGAGAGAGGTGACAGAAATGGACAAAGTGAATTTAAGGACAGGGTGGAAAAGTTGATGAAATTAAGGAGTGGTGAGTGCATGGAATGCCCTGTTGGAGGTGGTGTGCAAACTGATACATTAAGGGCATTTAAGAAACTCTTAGATGGGCATATGGATAATAGGAAAATTAAAGGAAGGGTTAGATTGATCTTCGAGTAGGTTGAAGGTCAGCACAACATCCTGGGCCGAAGGGCCTTTATTGTGTTGTACTGTTCTAAACTGTGACACACTTTCTCATGTAGCTTTACAGTGAAGTTGACAGAGATGTTAGGTCATCACTACTTGACCTTCAATAAGAAATTGCCAAAATATTCAGACGTTCATAAACATTACATTAAATGCTTTATCTAGGGGGACTGCCAGAGGTACCGCTGTGGAAACCAACATGTCTTGCATCTATCATAGGATTGATTGACCCATTTAAAAACTATCATGCACATACATCATGACATGCAAAATTATTTGAAGAAATTAGAATTAGATCATTTCAATATCACAAGGATCAAGCATAGTAATAAGCTCTGGTATAGTGGTTGAATCACAATTTCAGGGAAAATCTAATTTCATAAGATCACATTCAACACAAATGCCATTATGAAATTGTATTTTGCTTGTGATAAAATGATGATTCTAAGTATTTAGTTAATCATCCCCGTAACCACGTGGCCATGTCAAGTAATGACGAGGTACGTGGAATTTTCAGAGTAGACCGAACACAAGTTAATCCAAATAACAGTACAAAGAAGTCACAGAGTTTTTTTTGTCAGTTCCCTTATATATTTGTTTTGCTATTCAGCTTTTTTATCGTGCAGTGAGTTAACTGAATGAAAATTTATAAGCATATTTTATAGAGAAAAAGGGACTTAAAATTAATTGGCCAGCTAAGGGTGTGAAGATTCTAAGAACCTTTGGAAAAATTCATCAAAGGACTTTGATAATTTACCAGCCTGGAGGGAAGGAAGAGATGTAACAGAAGAATATCAAATGGAAAGTTATACAGTGTTTTCTGTGGACACGAGGAGAGGTGCTTTGCACAAAGACGGATGGATGGTGGTGTTGTTGGAAGTCAAACATTCGGCTCCAGGATTCATTGTAGATACTGGATGACCTCAACTGACACTAGCAATGCCCAATATACTTGCCCTCACACAGGAAAAGACAGGCTATCAATAAAGACACACACGTTAAGCCAAAGGAGATTAAAAAGTCCAAATTGGCCAAAGGACTGTGCATCAAGGAACAAACGGTGCAGACATTTGTGGATGAGAACTAGGTTAGGTTTCATTAACTCTAGATATAGCTTGGAACAAAACACCATCTGGAGCCATCTTCAACAATTCCCGTTGTTCCATCACAGGGTCAGCATTGGGGATGTTTGCTGATAATAGCATAATTCCTTACTCCTCAACAAGTCCATTAACAACCCCCAGCTGCATTCAGGGGTTCGAAAGTGGCTGGTAACAATCACGTTGCTTAGTGCCAGGCAGTGGTCCACTCCAATAAGAAACAGCTAAGCCAGCTGCCCTGACACTAAGCAACATTACCATTACCCATTCCATGCCGGATTCTCCATTGATCAGAAATTCAAACACACAAGCCATAAATGCTGTGGCTAGGAATCATGCGGCAAATGACTCGACCCCTGACACCCCAAGGCCTTTCCATGATCTACAAGACTCAAATCAGGATGGTAAGGAACACCCTAGACGTGCTTGGTTGTACGCAGCTCCAAACATCACTCAGGAAGTTCAGCACCATCAAGGTAAAAACAACTCATTTGATTGGTACTCCATCCATAACCCTGCACCTTCATTCCCTCCAACATGGTGCAGATTGACAGATGCAGATAAAAATTGCACTTGGGCTTCTCCAGGAGCATGTCCCAAGCCTGCAGCCCCTGTCACCAAGAAAAACAAGGGCAGTGGCTGCATATGAAGACCGCCACCAGCAGGTTTTAGTTTTGGTATTGGTTTATTATACTGTTCATTCAGTTCAAATCATTACACAATGCATTGAGGTAAAGTAAAGGTAAAACAATAAGAATGCGGTATATTAGTGTAAAACTTGCAGAGAAAGTGCAGTGCAGGTAAACAATAAAGTGCAATATCATAATGAGATAGATTGTGAGGTCAAGCGTCCATCTTACTGTACTAAGGAACCATTTAACTGGAGACGAGGGTCGAGCCAGTTTTACTCACTGGTCCACAACCCTTATTCCGCTCTCCGTGAGGCTGTGGTCTGCTCCGGGCTTCATGTCTGCGAGCTCCGCAACGATTTGCTCCACTGTGTGATGAACTGTAGCTTAGGCTGAGGGCCTCTCTGGGCTTCGTGTCTATGGATATTTCATTCTGAAAGCTGTTGCTTGCTTTTACTGTTTGCATGATTTCAGTTTTTCTCCTGTCTGTCTGTCTGTCTCTCTCTCTCTCTCCCCCCGCCCCCCTTTGGGTGTTAGTCTTTTTTTAATGGGCTCTTTCAGTTCCTTGTTTTGTGGCTGCCTGTAAGGAGACAAATCTCAAGGTTGTATAATTTATACGTACTTTGATAATAAATGTACTTTGAACTTTGAACTTGATAGTCTTATAAAGGTTGGGGAGAAGTAGTCCTTGAACCTGAAGGTATGTGTTTCAGATTTTTGTATCTTACGTTTGATGAGAGAGGGGAGAAGAAAGAATGTATAGAGGGCGGACTCTTTGATTATGCTGGTTGTTTTACTGAGCCAGTGAGAAGTATAGACAGAGTCCATAGAAGGGAGGTTGGTTGCTGTGATGAGGTGAACTATATCCACAACTCTCTGCAGTTTCTTGTGGTCACATGCAGAACAGATAGGGTATCTTATTTGGTACTCAGAAAATTCTCTTCTAATATAACCTCAAACCAGGTGATAATCAGCCAGTTGCAAAACATGGAAGTAGGCACAGAAATACATCAAAATATCTTAAGGAGCCTTGCTAAGATTAACCTCCAGTTCACTTCTGGTAGCCAGTTTCTTGCTCGGGTTTTTAGTATCAGGGGTGAAAATCTCAGTGTTAGAAGGTCCTCAAGCTACTACTCAGGGGAAAAGTGACATTGCAGCAGCCAGTGGGACAAGCTAGACACCTAAATTTAGCCAACAGCCCTTATTCAGCAACAACCATCATGTTAATATTTAAATTAATGCTGCAATCCCCACAGGCAGACAACAAGGCCACCTAGAATAACCATCAGAGGACAAGACGTTTCTCCAGGCTAAAATATTGCTCGCTTTCCTTATTGTCGTGCCTGCTTCTTGGCTGAGAAACAAGCGCAACAATGTGGCATTTAAACCCCAGTACATTAAAAAGAATATGCCATGTCAGGAAAAAAACTTTTTAAAATGCCTGAAATAGAGAGAAAGTGGATGAACTTTGCTTTTCAAAAAAATGTAACTACCTTTTGCTCAGATCTTTCAAAAAAAAATCACTTCAAGGAATCCTAACATGAAAGAGTTTTACAGAAATCCAGTGAACATGCTACAGCGAGAGTGATAGAAGCTTGCTTGATTAGTTCTCATGATCATCACTACAAGTCACTTTCAATGATTAAATCTTGTTTAATATCATAATGAAGGTTCCCTGAGTAGATTTGGTAATTCCAATGAAAGTGAACTAATGCCCTTTAACTGAAGGGTTATATACATTTCATCAAGGAAAAATATGCTCCCAGCAATTCTCTCCCAATGTGTTCTCTTTTGGAGCTCACGTTCCCACTCTAAAACATGATACTAATAAGCCTCTTGCATACTGGTGCAGGGGCTTGATGTAAAATTCATGCTGTGTGGTCAGATGCAAGCTTCATTTGTGTGGCAGGCATATAATTTATGTTTCCTTCAGAAACTTCTTATTATAGCTGTGTCACCTGGATACTGAATTTTTAGAGTTCTTTATTATTTGTCATTTTCCCCCAAATAAGTAGAGAGATTTAGAAAACAGCATATCTGCTTGACAGATTTAGCAGCAGGAGTTTCTACTACCGAGCTCTACAGGCATTAGTTCCATGATTACACTTGTGGAGCCCTCTTATTAGCCATCTCAAATATGTTAATGTGGGAGGTAAGGGCTTTGGGGAAATTAATACCGAACGGGATTTTCTTTTAGAAGTTACTCTTCTAATCTTTGTGGTGGTAGGGTGGAGGTACGTCTCTACCAAAAGAGGTGTAAGATGCTTCTTCCCTCAACGAGACTGCAGGACACCCTTAGGCAAGGTGTAACACCATACTTAGCGACTCCACCCCCCCCAACCTGTCAGGGTCACATGAAGTCATGGGAGCAGATGCTGGATGATCTTATGAGCTGCTGGTGCATATCACAAGTCCTGGTTATGCAACCACAGATGCCAGGCAGTCTCTGAAGAGTAGTGACAATGGCTGGGGTCATACGTCTTGTAAGGACTCTGTCCAAAAGAAGGCAAAGGCAAACCACTTCTGCAGAAAAATTTGCCAAGGGCTGTCATGGTCATGGAAACACCATGATCACCTATGTCTTATGACAGGTCGCATAATGAACGAACAAACTTCTAACCTTGTCTTGCTCAAGAATCTGTAGTAACTCTAGTGGGTACTAAAGATAGGCATTTAAACAATAAAATAAAAATTACCCAGTTATTTCTGAGAATTCAAATGAGGATTTAACCCTCTGGAGAAACATGACTATGGGGTCTTTAATGCAGTTTCAGGGTCAGAGGTATCTGTATTGGCAAATGATGTAGGGGTGGTGGGGGTTTCGGGCTGAAACATCGACTCTACTCTTTTCCTTGATGCTGCCTGGCCTGCTGAGTTCCTCCAGCATTCTGTGTGTGTATAGGGCTGAGTGGGGAAATAATACAAGTCCATCAGCACTGGGAAGATGACAGGTAAGCCGGGGAGAAGGTAGGAATAGGAGAGAGGTGAAAGACGCCTTGAGATAATACAGGAAGCCATTTTCCAGTGTCTGACACCAAAGCAAAAGCCTTCATGCATTCTGGTAACAACACTGGGCACTTGTGTTCTGGTGGTGTGGCAGCCGAGGGAAGTGGGCAGAAGGGTGATCCAGAGGAGAGCTGAGGTTTTGGAAGACTGAAAATGGAACTGGGAAATCCTGAGGTTTCACAGGAGTCGGCAGGATCTCCCATTAGTGTGGGAGAGCACCGTGGCCAGATTGTGTGGAGATTTTGGGGTATATACATGAACGCCTGAGATCTGGAAAGGCTGGAGATGGGAAAAGATATTGAGGGAAGACACACAGAACACCATTAAAAGAATGCCTGGCTGCAGAATTAGCCATTGTACGAATCATTGCCAAGAGAGAAAAGTTGTGGTTGCAAGGGGACATGAGCAATGCATATCACAGGATATTAAGCCTCAGCATTCTGAGCCAGGGATAAAGCTTAATGAGCAAACCTATCTAGACATTTACAATTCTACATAAAAAAAAACTAAGCTTTACACTCAGAAATTACTTTTCCATAAACATGCTATTGGGGGCAAACTTGCTGCCGAATTAGTTTTGAAAATGATCTGTTTTTTTCCAATCGGTGTGCAGTGCCCATGCAAAGAGCTCTGTGTTTCAGGCTCATGCTATAATGGTCTCTTCTACTCTGACACCATGGTACCATGAAGAACCATGAAGAACCTCCAAGCAGCAGTTTAAGTCAGGAATAGCCAGAGTAGACTTCTGTTCTCTGTTTCCTTCAATCTTGCTCTTTATTCTCGAGGGTAGTAAACAGGAGAGAACAATGAAATGATCAGTTCTGCTGCTGGAACTACAAATATCATTTAAAATATTGAAAAAGCACCTGTGAAAAAACCACTTGCTATTCCATTTTGCTATAGTAAATCAGTGCCCCCTATTTTATAAACAGCAGGATCTGAAGTGAAAATTCCTAGCATTTTATAGTGATAAATTATCCTTACTAAGACCAGGACACATGATTCAAAAAGCTTTCAGGCTTTATAGAAAATATTAAAAACTTGTCATGTTAAGGGTAGAGCTTGTACATTTTGTATTTTATAAAGCATACTGTGATCAATATGCGTAAATGAAGACTTAGCATCTGATTTTCATTTTCATAACCACAATAGGAAGGACTTAAACAAGTAAGATTGCTTATGATCTGTTTCTTGACCAATTATGAAGTTTTTAAGGAATATACACACGAGTTGCCATGGTAAGCATTTGATGGCAGTGGAATAATAAAGGTGTATTCAAAAATATCACATAATCAACAGTGAGATAAAACTATTAGTTTATACCTTAATATCGACTCTGTATCATGGTCTTAATATTCACAGTTGACAATGTGTTGGGCCTTGAATCAACTGCTGCATTAGTGCTCATTGGCTCTGTATATCTCTTTGTATCCTCAATCCACATCCTATTGTTCCACACAAAATCTAAAAGAACAGAAGCTACTTATCATATGATTTTTAATTGATGGCAAGCTGATTCCAATACTTAGGGTATCATCCATGACAAGATCAAAGCTGCAATCATTTGTAAACAATGAAAGGTTAAATGGTCCACACAATTAAGAAAAATACACGTGCAAGTTCTTTTTCTGCAAAAAAGTTATACTTCATTGTGGAACAGAAGGAGAAAACATTGCCGCATCACTAAAGAGAATTTGAGATGCCCAGGACTGCAAGAGTTAAAGTCCTGGAAACTGATCTTTGAATTAAAATTTTCATACAGAGGTTTTCTCCCCCTCTTAAATATGTAAATCCTCAATTTATCTGTGATTACTCAGTAAAAGGCTGATGTGTGAGTGTGGCAGATTATAATAATATTCTATCCCCACCTCTGATCCTCTTTATGTCTTCTGCGAGCTTATTTTTTTTCCATACTAGATATGAATAAAAGCTGTTCATGAGTTGCAAGAATGTATTATTTTAAAAGACTTGGACTCTGAAATTGAATTCTTTGATGAGAAAAGGAAAGGTCTCCTCGTGACCTGTGGGTTCACCTTGTAATCCTGCAACTGTATGAAGCTTTCCCTTCAGGGCAAAGATGAAAATATTCTTGGTCTCAAAGCTAAAAAGGATTTAATTTTCATATTCATTACAATGGGCCAGCGCAGCTGATGAGGGGTGGGATTAACAGAGTACATCTCCTGTGATTAGAGTGTGCTCGAGTGATGTTTTGGGGTCAGATTTTTTTTAGATGGAGCGGTATTCTTTGAAATTGATATTATGTTGCTACAAACCATACTTATTTATTAAGTAAATTTTCTCAGCTGATGTTTTTAAGATCTATTATTGGATCCCTCAGAACTTGCAGCCATTTTCTTCAACAGCACGGTGACAGAACTGATTCTTCTAGATTTGTCACAAATTTTACATCTGCTTATTTGTTCTGTTATGCTGTGTTCAGGCTCACTTTTAGAAGTGACATTGTCACAGTTGTGACTGCTCTCTGAAGATACTTTTCTTTCAGGTGTGTTAAGAGTTTCCACCTGTACTCTGCAGCAAGTACTACTCTGTGACCATTGGCAAGCACACTGTTCTAACACATGCAAAATTCTTCCCTGTTACAGAGATGCAGCAGCCCATTCCCCATTTTAGATTTAAATAAACAATAAGTGGCTGATTCATAATCAATTGAACTCTTGGAGAATTAAAGTAGGTAAAACATTTTATAAAAATGAACCTGAAACCTTAAGGTGACATTAACACCGGTTACCCAGTAGAACATAAAATGGAGTCTCTGTGTTGAAAGTGCACACTTTTGATCATAGCAAAGTGGACAATGACAGCCAACTACACAAACAAGCTAGTGTATTCTATTCTCTGAAGCTAATCAGGCACATATATTCAGGTGGTATTTAATGTCAAGAACACACCTTTTTTAAAGGATAAAGAATTATAGAACCCATTTAGCAAGCAACCCACACGCAGCTGATATATCCTCTAAAGGATGCTAATCGGGGGTCCAGCTTCTTGATGTAAATTGGATAATAGCTGGAATATTAAACTCTGATTTAGCCTAAAGGTGTGGTATTTAATCAAAGGTCTTACTTATTAAGTTTCCTATTGATGTGGAATTGGGGTTATTCTAATGAGGGGATGTGTTACTTCAATGAAATATTAAACATTAGTCTGTTTACAACTTTAGATTTAGCACCATATTGGGTCCCAGTTACTGATTATTGCTGAAGAATGGTTCTAGATCAAGTTGTTCTGGATGATTACATTGGTGCTTTTGTTGCTAGTGACTCTGGAAGTCAGTGTGTAATGCTGTCTTTAGTGAAGTCTCAGATGATTTTAAAGGTTGAAAGGTTCAAATGTTCATCTATTATGTATGCAGCACACAACTCTGAGATTCATCTTCTCCAGATAGCCAGGAAACAAAGAAAACTATGGAAGTCATTCAAAGAAAACCATCAACCCCCTCCTCACATAAAAAATTGCCAAAATGTTTAGCTGCAGATAGCTATTCTTGAAAAAACATATACTAACTCGGAATATTCCTTTCAAAATATTTTATAAATATTTATTTTTATCACTCGATCACTTAGAAACATAGAAAAAAATTAATTATTAATTCCTGGGCAATAATTTTGTTTGAGAAGAAATATTATGCTCCATTATGTTCTCCTTGAATGTTTCTTCCATTTTCACTGTGGCCACATGGTACCTTCAGCAGGAAATCAAACCATTTGTCTATAATGACGTGGTATCATAACGAAAGGAAGGATCTATGCCATGTTCCACATTTGTTTTTCACTCTGCAGCTCTTACAGAGCTCCTTTGGCACAGAGGTAATCATTGAGCCAAAGGAGGAAGAAACAATTAGGTGAGATAGTCACCCTCTGCACCTCTGTCATGAACCTCTGCGAGACAGTGTCAATTTCATGATGAAATAAAGTGAGAGAAAGGTTATCAACCTGTAACATTAACTCAGTTTTTCTCCCTCTCTACTAATGCTACCTGATCTAAGTACTCCCAGTATTTTTGTTTGTTTCTGATTTTTAGCAATTGTAGTATTTTTCCTCTCTCCTTTGTCCCCATTTCTTCTGTTCACACCTCCTTCAGACATGTTGGCTATATGGGACGTGTAAGTAGAGGAGATGGAAGAGGACCCTTCAATACCTTCTCTCAAATAGCACCTAGTCCATTAGCATCATTCGCTCTCTTGATTTGTACACAGTCACAGATATTTCATTACACACCAATGCCTCTCTTCTGCAGTGTAAAACATATTTCTCCTTTAACTTCTTTTCAGTTAATGTCTCTGCAGATGCTGTCGGACCTGTTGAGTATTTCCAGTAGTTTTTCTTTTAGTTTCAGATTGCCAGAATCTGCAGATGAGTGAGTTCCTGCTCTCCAGTTTTCTCAGCTGATAAACCTACAGCGCATAAGGCCAATCCAAGAGGAAAATGAGAAGGTAAGAAAATGAATTATAGTAAGAAAATGCTTATGATTCCACCTTTTATACCAAGATCTGATCAAGAGTCTTACTGTTGGCTAATATGGGGAGCCATTGGTTTAAAACATGTTTGAAAACCCTTCTGGTTATGAAATAGTAATCAGGTTTTACAACAAAATGTAAATAAACAGCCTATAATAAAGAATAAACTTAACAGTATTTCTACTTACATAGTAAATTTAACTTTCTCAAATACCTAATATAATTAGTTCTGTAATTGAAATAAAAAAATTATTTAGGAAATGATAAAAAACAGATTGTTTAGATTTTATACCACATTGCTGTTTTTAACATAAAGGCTCATGTCTGGCCAAAATAATTACTGACATGGTTCAAAACAACCTCTCATAAGGCTGGTCTTCCACTCATTTCTGCAGAAAATGTTTCTCACTGACATTATTCACGCTCTCGATTATTTAAGTATAGAGTGATCACTTAAATATTTAGATATATTCAATAACAGCATGTGATAGAATTTTGAAATTACTTTGTTATCTCTGCAGTCAAACAGGTAACACCCAAACATCATTTACAGAAATAAATGAAATACTGAAAAAGGGAAATGAAACCACTGCCCTTATTTCCCTTCTTCAAAGAGATATCAGCATGAAATTTATCATGAGCTTTTATCATTTCTCTCTGTTGTGCACATCAAGCCTATCGTGGCTGCCAGCAGGGATAGTTGCCAGGACTGCCTCATGGGGGTCTTATAGGGATCTTGGAATCAGGAGTAGGGGCAAGCTTGCTTCATGAGGGAATGGGGGAGGGGTGGTTGGGGGAGCAAGCTTGCCAGAGCCTGAAACCAAAAGTGCTTCTGTTCATCTTAGCTCCATTTGGAACGTTTAAAGGGGCAATTTTAACCACCACCATTCAGTTCGTGTGAGGGAGAGGTCAAATTTACCTTCAAAGTTACAAGGTGCATTGACTACTAATCTTTTGTTTAGATTGTTTTAAATATGACTCTCAGGGCAGTAAATTTTCTGATGACCAAACATAGGGGAATGAAATTTTGACATTTTACTATGATCATGCTTTCGAAACTCCTCATGCCGAGAGCACCTACTGCACCAGCTTAGCAGCAGAAGCCAGCCAGATCACTGCTTGCTTCTCGTAAACCCTCACATAGCAGACAACTGTGATCCCTAAGTTATTTGTACTCATTAATTTTTAAACCCTGATGCCGCACTTACGCACAATTTCTGCCAAATCTGTGGCACACATAATAGTGCTTGTTTTGTAGAGATTTTACTGCACCATTCTGACTGATTTTAATGCCATAGAAAAGATATTCTGTTGTATCTTAATCCTGACACTACATGAAAATTTGATCAGAAAATTAATATTTTCTCTATTGACTCACCCAAACCTTCACCAACAGAAAATATAGATCCTAATGTGCCAGCTGAGGAGGACAGCAGCTTGAGGGCAGAAGGAGGAACTGTTAGAAGGGAGCAAAATGCCACCAACAGCTTGCAAACTCTTAAGCAGCAGCAATTTATGCTCAGCACCAACTGTGCTGAAGTGCTTTCCAAAAAGCCTCCAGTGGATATTGCCTAAAAATATTACTGCTCTGGAGGAAGGGGTTACTTGGGTCCTGAGCATGTCAGCGTACAGTACCACAAGCATTTCTTCAGCAAAGGATGTCAACACTTTGAGAGCAGTTGGTACTGTTAACATCTTTGTGGAGGAGCAGCCAGAGATTCACTCGTGAATTTGAGCACAGCAGACTATTATCGAATGGCATTAAAATTCTGGCCATATGGAGGGCAAAAGCTCAAGAACTAATACCAGGCAGAGGAGCAATAGAAGTGATCTAAACAGAAATCACTCAAATCTTTGTGAGTCTTCAGGAATTCATTGAATCCTCTCAAAGGAGGTGGTGAGAGAGATAAGCTGTGGAGGAAGATATTGAGTGGCATAATATACACACACACACACACACGCACAAACACACACACGCACACACTGAAGACACTGTGAAATTGTCTTTTCTGCATCTGGAAAATGCATCGGGAATGAAAGCCAGAGTTGTCTCGAGGAATTAAGTAAGTCAGTGCTATGAATTAGTGTGACTTCTAACTCAACATGAACAGTACTAAGGGAGATCTATGAGTATTTACCAATGATTACCATCATACAATCATTCAAACTCCTTCTAGGACTCAGACTTTTTATTTTGGAACTATTAAAGATAAAAGTTGAAAGACATGTTCTACTTTAAATGATATAGGAAAATGATTTTTAGTGTACTGGTGGACTACTGGATGGAATTATGGGTCTCCTCATTCATCTCTTCAAGGTGGTGCCTCCTTAAAAAGATCTTGCAATATGATTTCTAAATCACTCTTGAGAATTTACAGATAACTTTTCTGATTGCCCTTGACACTCAGTGTGTATATTATACTGGATGATGGAATAGTCTAATCCAATTAGGATTATCTTCTTTACTCTCGTTCTTGCCTGGGTTGATTGACAGGATACTAAAAGCATCTCTTATAATAAGTTGCAAAGATGTGAAGAGATTGCTCCTGAAACATCCATAGCAATCCAAAGTCTTGTTAATGCAAATAAAGATAGGTGCACAGATCATTTGGAAAACAACTGACTTTCAGAGATGGGAAACAAGAAGCTTAACAACTGAAATACTGTTTGATAAGATCATCATAATTCCCCAACAAACCACATGATGGCAGCAAAAAGTTAGGAGTGTGTTTTGTTCGATGCAGCATGGAAAGGAAGGAAGGCTGCTTGTGATCCTCTCAGTAGAAAATTGTCACCATAACTGGAGGCTTTATGGGGATCACTTAAAATGTACATTTAAAACTAATAAAGGCATAAAGAATGTTCAATGAAAGAATAGGTAAGTTGGAATATTTGCTCTTTTGTTTACCTTTTGACGTATTAATAGAGATGATGTTTCATGCTTCAGTTTCCTGTAATCTTTTCAAGGGGGCTTTCTGTCTCTCAGCAATTTTCTTTTATTTTGAAGATGTGTATGAACTAAGCCAGGAACTTTGTGCTAAGCAACCCAGTGCTCTTCAGTGAATGGGTGTCCAAACATGGAGCTGCCAGTTCACAAGTTAAAGCATCTTGCACAACTTGTGGCAATGAAAATATAGAGAAAATATTTTGCCAATTCTCCTGACTGGGAAGCTCTCCTCTTTAGTTTGGGCTGTTGGATAGGTGATATTTCCCAGGCTTCCATTGATGCTGGTTTTGAGGCAGCAGCTGGGAGATCTTATCCCCGAGAGATTCATTCTTCTCCCCATGGGGAGGTGTTTTCCCTGACAGTACAGCTGAGATCAAGAATTCGATGTCTGTGAAATATCACTGTGAACCAGTGCCCTGCCATGCCATAATATACTGAAATACAATTAACACCCGCTTATATCCATCACTATCAGCTCGAGAATTTAGACTGTTGTAGTACAAGATATAATTGTCATTATAACCATTCCCATTGGCATATTTGACTCCCTATACATTATTGCAAGACAACACAGGATAGCGTCTGTGGAGACTAAGCTCCAGTGGTAGAATTTCTTTTGAGGCAGTAACCGGAGAAATTCCAGCAAATATTATAGCATTGGGTGTTTATCTTTGCTTAAATGACTTTCCTAACTCACTAATGAACATCAGAATATAAAATCAATTGTAAACTAATTGAAATCATTGCAAACAAACCAGAGCTAAAGGAAGTATGAAACTCACATTAAAATTCTTTCATTCAGTATGGAAAATATAAGGCACTTTCCATCATTCATGAACATTAGGCTCAACAGGCTAAGGAAGATTTAATAAGAGAAATGTATCATATTTAACATGATTTGTACTGAGGCTACATAAAACACCTTCAGAGAAATAAAAATCATAATGCAATTCCAATTGAGACTGAAGTTTAAAAACTGTTGTAAAATACACAATATAACATTGGCAAATATTTTTGTTTCATGTTTTACCTAAAATTTGGGTTAATTTGATAACTATTTCAAGTCTATGCAGTTACAGGAAATTCACATGTATACTTCATTAGCTCTGGGATGGAGTTATTTTAAAGAGATGAGATATAAATCAGTGAGATACAGATAGGTATGAGGAATCAAGGACATTTGGTTGTCGTGAAATTACTTGGATTAAACTTTACTGTCTGTATTTCTTCAAGTCTCTTACCCATGCCCGTGCTTTATTGCTCAATTTCACAAGTTTCAGTGAACATTGCGTAAGACTAAAACCTGAAAAGACTATGCTGTGCTGTCTATTCATGAAGCCAAATAAGAACCAAGACAAGGCTTTATATAGTTATGTAATTATGAACAATCCTTCAGATCATATGGTGATTTTCTATATGTATATGTTAATTTTTACTTCCTCAAATAGACTATTTATCATTTAAATCTGAATAATATTTATATAGTTTGTGGTTTAGTACATCGACCTGGGGTTTCCCAATTCCTAAATGTTATTTGAAGTTGCAGTTTCCTTTAGAGGAGTAGAGATTCAGACTTAACTTCATTTTAGAACAATAAAATAAAGTTTAAAAAATATATAAAAGTGTAGGAAATCTTAAATAAAACCAGAAAATATTTGAGATATTTTGCAGGTCAGGCAGCTTCTCTGAAAAGTGCTACTATTTCAGATCAAAGACACTTAATCAAAACTTGTTTTATCCAGGTTCTAACGAACCAGAACTGAAATATTAGCATCTGTTTGCCTTTCCATATGCTTTGGCTGACCTGCTGAAGGTTCCCAACTTTTGCTTTTAGACTGTTTAAAAAACTATTAAGCAGAAACTGATGCTCTGAATTGACTTCACTTTTAGTACTCAGAAAACTGGAAAATACTGACAATGAATGGGATCTGAAACATTAAGGCTTTCATTAGTTGAAGAAATCCCAAAGCAATTCACAACCAACAGACACTTTAGATCACTACTGTAACAGCGGGGAAAAATATATAGGTAAAATATATTGAAAAATCATCAGTAAATCAGAATAATGTAACTGTACACCTGCCTATGTTTAAGCCACCAGGACTGGTTTACTTTGTATGAGAGATCTGCCACAGCTCTTTGAGTAGTTCTGACATTATGAAAGTCTTTCTCTCATTAGCAAACAAGGATAAATATATAGGTACACGTACTTTAAATAAATTAAGGGACTCTCTGCATTACCTTCCCCCTTTAAATTTTCATGATGTGAAAGCAGGCTGGAATTTAACAGTAGTCTTTAATCCACACGTAAGGTTGTGACAAAATCAGGTTTATGACTCCGGCACAAAAACTAGAAAACATCTGTTGTCTGGCAAATGGCATGTTCACTCTTCCAGCACTGTCACATTGTCACCTATATACCTTTAAGCAGGCAACATCTGTTTCTAATTGCAGTTCATGCAAGGCCTAGTGCTTCCTATGTTTCCTGACCTATAAAACCTAAAAAGGTGGCTTTCCACATTCATGTGGGTCCACTAACACAGCAGACTGGAGTTTGTCATGTCTTCAATATTACACTGGAAATTGAAAGACAGGAAACTGAAAATGTTCTCATCAAAACAGCGGCCCGTGGCTAACATTTTTGTTTCACAATATAATCTTTTCTTTAGATGGTAGAGATATTAGTGTTGCATGATTTATTGTGAAATTGTCTGATGTAACATATGAAATTTTTCCATAGCTGAACAATAGATGTTGGAATATTGTCTATTACTTCCTGTCAGCTGATTTCAGTCTCTGCTCTAACTCACTGAGGTGAAACCCTACAAGTTAATTTCTTGTTTTGGGATGACTAACTTTAGCCTTGTCTTTCTGTCATTTCTTCTTTAATTTCCTAACAGCCATGCTACATTTGAGAAGGCAACACAGCTTTATCATTTAAAAACAAAATCCTCTCAGTTCTACCTAGTTTTACTTTTATTTTTATTGACTTGATAATTTTGTTTTAGATCTGCACTTTGATAAAAATAATTACATTTTGTCTCAGTATTAAAAACCCTAAAAAGATTAATTTGATTAATTTGGTTTTCTTATTCCAATTAGATAAATATAATAATTTATTGCAGGATGTAAAGATAGGACTCAAGAAATTATATTATTTTGGTTCCAAGCCTTGATTGATAGTTTGAATTCATTAAAGTCAAATTTAGTTTTTACCATTGATCTGGCTCATTGATAATAAGAAAATAAAGATAACTGTATCAATGCTAAGAATATCCATGCACTATTAAATACTATGTTTTGAAACACACACTATGGTTCCATGACAAAGAGCAAACCATAACATGTCTGTGATGATTGCCAACATGTTATTTCATCATTATAATTATTTTGAGATATTAATACTCAGATCTATAATGTGTTTTAAATGGTACTTACATTTGCATAATATTAATAGAGACCACAGCAAATTTATTTAAAGTTTTGCAATATATGCATATGTCTTTTTCATAGACTAAGATTGAAATCAGAGGCCACAGAGCATTTTAAATCACTGCAGTTATGGACAATCACAAATTCCACACTGCCATAAATGATATGTTTATGGTATCATTTCAAGAATACAAGGAAAATGATACTTGTACTTTAAACAGAAATCAAGGACAGCTTCAAGGATCATTGCACATAAAATACCACTCTTGCATTCTCAGATCACGCCTCCTCAGTGAAGACAAAAATATACCAGAGTAGCCTGCAAATATTTTGTTTAGATTAAAATGAGACCTTAAACACTCCAGAGTCAAGGAAGGTAAATAAAGGATTAACAAGACAATTAAGAATGGCGCCTGTAGATATAAATTAAACTGTTGAAATCCTTAGGGGCCACATTATATATAGTCTCTTGTGCATCGTCAAAAGTAGCAAGTGAGCTTAAGTTCTAAAGTGGGTGTTACGTTTATCTGCACGTGATTTTGCAAATAAAATCAATTATGATAACTGGAACTAATGAAAGCTAATTTGCTGATATTGCTTGCCTCAGTGTAATTAGAGAAGCAGCAATGAAAGTAAAACTTCAGGAGTGAGAGAATAAATACTTTTAACAAATTTATTTCAACCTTGCTATTTGTTCTGTGCACTCTAATTGCGGTCAAACTTCTACATTAGGTTTAATTTAATGACTTCCAAAGCTTTAGCAAATCTCTCATTATTATTTTCTATAGCTCTTCCCTTTCTTTTCTTCTCAGACACCTTTTCCCTAACAGTCTGCCAGCTGTCAGTTTTGAAGTATGTTTCTTTTTAAAAAAGATTTTTCCACATGAATTTTCTCCTGCCTTCTGAGGCCTCATTCACTCAATGGATATCCACATGTTGACTCAATTCCAAAACAGCTGTTGCATCTTATAAAGCCATGTGCTATGAAACTAAAGGGAAGGTCTAGACCTCAGACAACATGCATTTAGTATGTGTTTGAACATTTATTTCCTCGTAACATTTTTTTCATTTATGAAGTGGGCAATACTATTTACATGATTGTAGCCATTAGGGTAGTTGTTAGATCTTGTATCAGATTTTGCTACAACTTGGTCTCCCCTCTAGTGATAAAATTGTACAGTAATTGAAACTAAGCTAGCATTTGGATATTAATGGCAATTCCATCACTAGAACTGGAGATGGTAGGACTGATAAGTACAAACGCTTGTACAATGAAAACACTTCTTCCTCCTTTTGATTCACCAATTTTCTGCCCTTCAGTGACTCCTCATCAGGGATTATATTCCTGAGTAATGAAGACTATGAAGAATCAAATGCTGTTCTTCCTGTGATCATATAAATGTCTGCATAAGCCAGCCATTGATCGATGTCCTGCAGATTAGTCACCACCAAGTTACTAGATCTGAGGTACTGCACCTAGCTGGATGGTGCAATAAATAAGAACTGTTCCTGGACCTAAATAAGTAAGCAACACTTTTACTTCTGGTCCCCATCCAGTGACCCCTATTTAAAAGTGCACATTTGGCCACTGTAGAGAAAAGGACTGAGCCTGATTGCAATGTACTGTAGCATGCCAAATCCTGCCAGCAATCAGCTCCAGGCTACCTTCCAATATCCCATAAATGATGTCTATCTGCATTTACTTTCCAGCAGCATTGTCGCATAGCAAGAATCGTCTCAGGATCATTTTCCCCCCTCTCACAAAATGGACATTTATAAGGTAAGCACATGAGACAATCAGTGCAACGTTCAATTCAATATGGAGAAATAGAAGGTGCTGCACTATGGAAATTAACACAGAATTCTGCATGGTGGGATGGAAATTACCAAAGAAAGGGCTGTTAATTTATTTGTCTACAGAAGTACTCAATAAAGCTAAGAAGATCATAGGTTATATTGCCAAATGGATTGAATTCAAATCCTTTCAAGTCATTCTAAGGATGTGCTTGGAATACTGTTTCAAGTATGATCATCATAAATTAGATCATATTTTGCCCAGGAACAGAATGGAAACAATGGAATTTGTTGAAAGGGAATTGCCTGGAGATATAATTGCATCTTCAGCCTCAAAACTGGATGTCTTAGTCACAGTTTTATTGGTGGACTTAGACATTTCCATAGGGTAAGTGAATGAAGTTTAGGACAGATGTTAGGAAGTATTTTTTTTATGCAGAAGAGGATTAGAGATTGGAAAAGATTATTTAATAAATGATATTGAGCTCAGGGAGCTGGATGCACTTAAACATCAGTAACTGAAATATGGTAGAATTGAAATCAAGGAAGCCAACAACTGAAAGGAAAAAAGCGCATTGCTATTTCAGTCTACGTTGTCAATCTGTATCCCATGAAATAGACCTACGATGCTGCTTCTTGAATTGAATAGAGCTAGTGCATTCAGACAAGTTTTTGTTCAATCAAAACTAAAAAAAATGAAATTAGGGATTAAATATAATGACGTTAAATTAAATAAAGATTTTAACTTCATTTACAAAGAGAAACTTAAATTTGGTTACACATCCATTTACATATGACCTCTAAATTTTAACAATGTCTGTCCTTATATTAGCATATGGCTGTTTAATCCATGTATAGGTTTTATTTAATCAAATTAGAAATCCTTCTGCTTCTACTTAATCAATGTGACCTGAAATCAAGGGCAGGTTTCAGAGTATATGACGGATGGAAATAACTAGAAAGAGGCTGGCTAAAACAGATGACTGAAGTTTTTCTTAGCCGTGACCCACAGAAACAGATGAACTTGCTTCACCTCACATCTAGTGGTAGTTGACTTTTAATCTCAGAACATGCTACTGCATATTATGCTTTTCAAAAATTTCCTAATTTAGTCTTGCCTGCCTCCTGTTGGTGAGTTGGCGATCAGACAAATCTTCAGAAGACTGCCCAATGGTTTATTGATCAGTGCTCTTGATCGGGAGTATCAAGCAAACAAGGTATTCCAGCTGCCAGTCACCGTGATTTTTAATTGCAATACACTCCAGAGAATTTACTGTAGAATTTATGTTACAATCTATTCTCTTATACAGTCTGATAAAATAGTAACAGCGATTAGTTTCCATCCCCAGCCCACACCCTCATTCCCCTGCCTCGAGCATCATGTATCTATACTCATTCAGAGTGAAGGGGTTGCAGTGCTGATCAATTTGCTGTTTCTCAATTGGCATGTGCAGATTCTATTGGCACATGAAAAGGTTGCTGCAGCTCCCAGGAACAAGTGTTGTTCCTTTACACTTGGCTGCCCAAGCTGAGGTGAATAGTATTTAATCTCACAAATACCTCAGAGAGGGAACATCTCAACGATTTGCAAACTCTGGTATAAGAATACATTGACAAATTTTTGAAAACACACATTTGAGTTTGTAATTTTGTATCTGGGCAGTGGACTGTGAAACTTGTCAATTGGTTTTTAAAGCTTTGTTAAAACCAGAAAGCACAGATGTTAAAACTAGGTTCAGATGTAGCGACAGATGGTATTTGATTATGGAGCAGACTGTTCGTATAATACAAAGATGCTGCTTCAGCCATACATGAGGCACTGCAGAGAGCGGTGGTGGAAAAGATTTCAGGAAAATTTAGAAAGCAGGTGGTTCCAGTGGTGGTGTCATTTCAAACTGTCTGCTTCTGATGTTGTGTCAGACAGTGACACTAAATTCACCCGATAGCCCTGTTTACAAGGTTCTTTTCCAATTTAGATTTAAATTTGAGTTTGGAGTGTAGAGCGCTACTGATAATTTAGATGGTAGCAGGCTAGATAGGAAAAACAGAATTGCTTTTCTTCAGATTTTAATCATATATTATCACAATGTGTATTCATACATATACATATCTATTATATATTTCTTTTATTGGTTATACAGCAACTGGATGTTAGTCTTCTTCCAGGAATGCTGGTAACCAATAATCCTTGAATAACAAAATTGGACTAGATTCAAATATTACCTTAATTGCACTGAGGTTATTATAGCAGCAGATTAAAGTTTTAATTGAAGTGAGTTTTAGTCTGTGCTCATTATATTAAAATTACATCTTCCTATTTCTTCAACTTCAGTACCTCTAAAATTGCATATCCCACTGCATTATGTATTCGTGTTTCAACAAAATAATTAATGCATGCCTCTTTTTATGTCAGCCTGATTTATGTAACCGATGCTATATTGGCAGACAAATGAAACTGGAGGAATAGTCCCATATTACTGCACTACTCCGTGCAATAACTGGTATGTTACTGAATTACAACATAATTATCACATGACTGTGTAGAAAAGATTATACAATGAATCATATTTTGTACCTTTCTCACATTGCTGCTCTCTGTCACTGCCATTTTTAGCATATTTGTCAGCTAATCTTTTATTTTTGCTGTGATTTCCATTTGAAGTTTTTAAAAAAATCTGTACACTTGTCTTCTGAAAAATAGCAGGTTAAAAAATTCCTTCTGACAAAACTTCAGAAGAAATTATTAAATGTGCTCAAAATTGCAATGGTTTGAAAATTTATCATTTTGTCTCCAAAAAAAGTAGAACTTATTGTTAAAGAAAATAATTTCTGAAAGCATGCTTATTGATGGATTTCTTTGGATGGAATCGTGAATATGATGATGAATATATTTCATTGTCCATATCCTGCTTGTTCTTCTCTGCCTGACAGTTAGTTGGTCAAAATTATTTCATGGCCATCACCTTGAAAAATAAACCAAAGTCAGAGTATTTCTAAAACCAAATTTTCATCTCTGTGGTTGGCAATATTTGCTATCCTTTTATAATTTTAGGTCCATACACAAATTCTACAGTTGCAATTGGAAGTTGTTTCAATAGGCCAGGTACTTTTTGATCTTACCTCTCAAATTTGTTTAGAGTGTGTATGACATCTGATTTATTTTACGCCTTGTGTAAAATTGTGTTTTTAGTTTTAATTCAAATTGTAGAGTATGTAGTCTGGTGATCAGGTATTGCCAGAGTCGGGAGGGGAGGAAGCTACAGGTGATGGCAGTTAAGGTGTGGTTGTATAAGTGCCCAGGTAGGTGCTTGGTTTTGTGGAATTAAGACAATGATCAGTATCTGTGATAGGGTCAAACTTCAGGTAAGTGACCTTGATTCGTTGCCCTGTGGGTAATCATTGATTTGGAAAAGGAGATTGATGGATTGGGCGGATTAGTGGATGGTCATAAAGTCTCAGGGATGGCAGGTTGGAGTGAGATTATTGATATGGGTGCCAGTGGAGATGAAAATGGATGGAAGAACAGGCAGATGAACACTCTAGGGACTGGGCTTGAGGGATAAAATGCAAATAAGTGACTTAATTTCGTGTGATCCCAATTTACTGGTATGCTATGAAAACATGGTTACTCCCATTACAATATGGATCAATTTCCAACCCATTGCTTCAAATGGAGTTTCACACAGGGAATTACATAATTTGATGTTCTTGTGGCACTGATACCACATCAGATGCATGTCTGTAATTCCTACCATGATGTGCCCTGGTCAATTTTCATGAGAGATGTGAAATAGCCTGGAAATATTTATCACTCTTTTATTGTTTGATAAGTACATTTTCCATCTCATAACACTGAAATAAATATAGTTTAGTTATTGGGCAACACTGTCTATTCTCCCACAGATTATTTTTTTCAAGCATGGTGCCGAACAAAGTATGTGAAATGTATTTTTATTATTTTGATTAATAACTGATCTTCTTGAATTACTTAAATTATTTCAACATTGGTATACATAGAATTAAAATATCAGTTTTAACTGAACCTTGGAGGGAGTTATTTATTAATTAATAAGATATTTTTCTCTGTGGTGATGATTAATCAACAGCATCACACAAATGCTGGGTCATTATCCAGGAGAAAGTATGATATCCAGGAATATTATTTATTTGAAGAACTGTTTAAATGAAATCCGCCAGGTGCCAGATTACATTGATGAATTCTGATGGAAGCTCCTCCTTTAGACACTAGTTGACCTTCGATCTGTCATCAGCATTTTCTGTTGTTGCTGAAATGAGGTCATTTAGTTGCCCTTCACAAATCTATTCAAGGTCAAAGACATTATAAATCATTTTGCTTATTCTTCAAATGTTAATGCTCTTCATGTTCTTGCTTGTAATGGTATGTAACTTATACATTAACATTTTAGTGTTACCAACAATCTTGAACTAGCATTTAGACCTGCCAATATTACAAAACTATTTTCAAAAGCCTTAAATTGTATTTTTTTCTGAAATTCTTAAT
Organism: Mobula hypostoma; assembly: GCF_963921235.1. Classification (NCBI taxonomy): domain Eukaryota; kingdom Metazoa; phylum Chordata; class Chondrichthyes; order Myliobatiformes; family Myliobatidae; genus Mobula; species Mobula hypostoma. The sequence continues at coordinate 47,756,303 of NC_086104.1, forward strand.
GAACCTTTTAATACATGTAATATTTTTGAGTTTATTGTTTGGATAGTTAAATGGCTTCTTTCTTTGAAGTTAAATTTATCACTTTTTCAGCATGAAAAAAATGATCATCCAGTCATTGAATTTTCAGAGCCATTTTTGATTACAGTGACATTTTCTTCTTCTACCTACTGTATAACTAGAGTAGAATCTCCACAATCTGAACATCCTGTTACTTCCAATTATGTTAGATAGTCCTTAACAAAATTGCTTGAACCTTGCATTTTAGATCAACTGACAATGTATCAGTGATGACCAAAGTGTCTTTGTTACCAGCTTTGGCCTCAGATGAATAACAGGGTACTGGAGACATACCATATGACAAATATGAGCTCTGCAGCCATGCATCCACTTTATCAGTTCACGATTAGGAATTAATTTTTTCGTCATGCTACTCAACTCTAGAGGCCTCAAAAGAAACCCCAAACTGTGGAATCCAGTACAAATTTTACACCTTTGTATTTTTAGCTTATTGTTCCACCTGTACCTAACTTAATGCTAATACATTTATTCTTTAATTAATAAAATGTATGGGTAAAGTTCCAGTCCACTTGTTCACCAAGGCTACAAATGAATGACTGGCTCCACCACAATATTTTGAACTATATTTCCAGCATGTTGCAACAGGAAAGTAATTAAAGCTTATGGGGAATGGAAGACCAATTCAGCCTGTGGCCCACCCTATTCTAGAATATCCTGGGATATCACATTTAAAATTCTGTCTCTTTTCTGCAAATATCTCCAAGGCCAGGCCACACTTTACATTATCTCTGCCATTGCGATTTTTGAGCCTTTATTCAAATATTCTGTGTGTCTTTGAAATATCCTTCTCCATCTTTCGACACATCATTGGTAGAACACTGATAAAACAAAATTATCATTGATTGTTTCTACTGATAGCCCATGGCTTTCCATCATTTTCCCCTCTGGCCTGCGTTCATTCTCACTTCAATTTCCTATGATCATAACACAAATGTAATCTGTTGTTGAGAATAGAAAGAACAACTATCCACATACAGAAGATGTGTTAGTATATGCTCACATTATTTGTTGCTGCTTCTTATTGCATGTTCATTTAATAAGGTTTCAGCTGACCTTTCCTAATTATGTAAAAGGCCATAAGGGTTCTCATTCCCCCCTTGATTTCATCACCAAATGAATGGAACATTGGACCACATAATAAGAGAATGGGCACATAATAAGAGAGGATGGATTGTCCATAATCCTTAGGTGATGGATCTTAGAACTTAGATGAACGAGCTAAATACCTTGATCTGAAACCAAGTTAAACCAGGAAATTTTGTTTTTTTATATTTGTTGTATACCAGTGTATGAAGTTCGGTTTTTGGTAGTTTGAGATTCAATGATGAGTATCATTTCTGGAAATAGTGCCAATACTTTTTACATTCAAGATTGTGTTCCACTGTGCAACCTCTAATCATATGATTGCTAGTGTGGCCAAAAACAGCAGATCTGTAGGTTGCTTCTTTCAGTCATATCTCATTGACCTGCTCCTCTGATCTTCCGATAGATGAATTGAATTTAGAATAGCTTCATAAATTGTATCTTAACTTATTTCATACATTATATAACATTTGAAATCAAAACTCTCTTGCTTCTAACTTCAAACCCTTCCTAATGAATATGGAAAATAATTACGTTCTATCCTTTCTTCCTGGTTTTGATTGTCTCTAAACTCAAATGTACCTTATTTGTTAGGTGAGTAAACCTTCCTTATATGGACAGGCTAACTTTTCTTCCCATTTTTTCTGACCACAGGAAATTCTGGACTGTCTCCCACACCAGGTTTCCCCCAATCATCAAAACTCTTCACTTTAACTCTTATGAGTAGATCCATAATTGACACTCCAACTGTTTTTCAAAATGTTAAGTGATAACAGAAGTACATATTATTCCCTGCTGTGAAATGAAATAACTATAAAGCCTAGTTATTACTTAAAAGCATTTTTAATTGGGTTCATTAACAAACTCCATTTTCAGCTGCTGCAGTATGTTCAAACATTTTTTTTTAAAGTCTGTGTTAACTCACTAGTTAAATGGAACTTTTACCTAACACTTGCCCTGGATTTCTCTGTGTTTTGTTTATGCAAAAAGCTTTGAACTGAACAAATGTCTGGCATAGCTCAAAATGTCATATTAAAAAAAGTTATATTTTAAATGTTACACTTCAAAGGGTAAATGATATTTGAACCTGACTGTTTCCAATTACATTAGGCAAAGAACCTCAAATTCAAGGAATCTGTATGAATCATTTAAAAATACGAGGATTTCTGTTAATTTGGCCATTGGTTAATCAGGGCAGCCACTTATTTGAGAAACCAATTCAAGAACAAAAATTAATTGAAAAAAATTGCTGGGATTCCCTTCATTTATTTGGGACGTTATGTTGCTTACTTGGGGCAGGAGAATGTTGCCAAACAGATTCTAACTAGCATCAGTCATGCATACTTGTATGGTCAATAGATGCTACGCAATGCTTTGAGCAAAGTTTTTAAATACCATCAGTTGTATGCGTTTGTGTTCAAGAAAGTGATTTTTGGTACTGATTGTTGACATGAAATAAACAGTAAGAAAATTTGGAATTGTTTTGCTCCCTGTGGTTTGAAGCACTAAATTCTAAGGTATTGACATTCATCTTGAATGTTACAATGAAAATGAAGATTTGGAGTATTCCATCATCGATAGCACTGTATGAAGGCAGCCCATTATCTGCACTGTGTGTCTGTGCTGATTTTGTTCATTGCACACACTGGATAAATTCCTCTGTCAAAAACTATTAGGAACTAATACATAGTTTTATAGTACTGTAGTTATATTGGCAGTGTTCTTACTTGCTTTGCATTTTATTTAAATACACAAATTGTTAGTCAGTTTGTCTTTTTTATACTTTATTAACTATTTCCATGAAACTTCAACTAATTGGGGCAGCCACTTAATTAGCCAAAATGTATTGGTCCCAATTAACTGGAATCTACTACATATAAAAAATATCAAATGCAATTAGTCTCCACTGACCTCAGGATGTGCATATTATAGCATATTTTTATTAAAAAAGTAACATCAAAATCCTCCATTGACCTTGAGATAAGCTTATGTAAAACAATTTGATTTTGGATTTACATTACCACACCACTTTAAATGGAACTAGTGACAGTCCAATACCCCAGCATACAATGTTCCTCAATTTTCTACTGAACAATACACTGTGAGATATGCTGGTTTAGTCAAGTGTTTGCACACATTGGCTGTTAATGTCTGGTGCTCGGAGGGTAAATCAAATGAATTTATAGTGAAGTGGCAGGAATTCTTTTCCAAGCTGTACTGAATCCATCTCTATAACTTACTCTCATAAATTTATTTCCAGATAATCTTATCCACATTAATACCAACCTATACACAAAGAAAAAATAAAAGTAGAAGCACAGGTAGTACATAAAGAAATTAGCATGCTTATTTCTTCTCCATCAATTCATTTCATTTGCCCTCTATGCGTGTAATGAAAGCATCTGGCCACAAAAATCAAAAATGTGAAAGGCAAACACAAAATAAGTGCAAACAATGTATTTGGAATTATATTTATTCTGCACAAGCTTGCATATATACTGCACATACATTCAGTTTAGAGAAGAATGGAAGGCACACAAGGCAATTGAACTACTGTAGTCTGTAGGTGGTACAAAGCAAAGGTAAAAGTCTGGATACCATACAAAAAAGCTTAAAACACACAAAATAAAATCGGTTATTCAGCAAACGGTTTTATCTTCAAAATTTAGTAGCTGCCAAGCAGTATTTAATAACCATTGCTTAAGTCAGTTGGCTACTGCACCCCATAAAATGTATAGGGATCATCATTTCATTAAATGATCAATTATTACAGTACATCCCTGGGAATACAAAATTGTACACCTTTGAATAAATTAGGATAAATTAAACCAATAAATTATGCAAAGTCTTCAGAACAATTAACAACAACAACAAAATTCCACAATCAAAATGGTCTCTAGCTAGAAAAGAAAATCAAAACACTGACTATGTCAGTTATAATTACCGCACTATTTTCAAATTAACAAGTATTTAATACAAAAAGGAGCATAATGCTATGTACAACATATTGCTAAATAATATAAAGGCAGTGTTTTTGTCACTTTCTGCAACTATATACACACAAGCGTTTTCATCGCAGGCAGTTCATACCCCATAGTTCTCTATGACAAGATGAGTGTGTTTCATTCAACTTCACATTCTGCAACAGAAGTGCAATATGTAGTAACCATTTCCAAAATAGCCTTCTCCCTTGTCATTTAATTTTAAGGGAGTTCTCAAAAAATAAGTCAACATTAAACTACCACTTAAATAAAATGGTGTGGATAGGGTTTAGGTAAATTACAGAGTTTACAAGTGCAGGTGCTTTTGATGTAGCTGCTGATTTCTATGCTTCTGACATCACCACAAGGAAGGTCTTAGGATTCATCCATTTACTCTCATTTATTTACTGGGTAGATGCAATATACATTCTGTAAATATTTTACATGATACAGAATTCATAATGAATAATGAATGCAGAATTTGTGGATTCTGAATACAATAAACAATGAAGTGAACTTCAAAGAATTTTTATAAATCTAATTAGAATTCCAAGGGCTAACAAACTTACATGTGGGAAAATTGGCAGTTCCCCCCCATAGGAAATTCAATACATACTTAATGATCAAATTCACATCATGCATTATATTTCCTGTGACAGCATTAAACACAGCAACAAATTAAATATGAAAGATGTTTATTTTTAAGGAAAAGGAAAGCATTAATATGAAAAACTAATTAAATTTTTGAAAAATGGTAATTTAAAGTTAGCATTTCTCGAGGGCTCCCTTTTTATACTTTAGTGGAATATTTACCCACATATTTTTAATGCAATTACTTTACAAAAATCAAAAGTATTAAATCAGAAACTTAAAGCAGATTACCAGCTTTGATACTCTGAGGCACAACCTAACTGCAACAAAATATGCGAGTAAATACCTCGTACTATTTAAATACTTGAACTTAATGTCTGCCATGTAATTTTCTCAGTATTGTGAATGTTCTCTGCGGCATATCCTGCAATAGTCATAAATATAATTGTCGCAGAGGTCACAGCAAAACATTCTCTTCACAAAACATATTTTCAGCATGTCTAAAATAGAAAAGTTGTCCATCTAAAGGGGAAAAGTCAGCTTTCACTTCACACGTATAATCACATCATATGAAATATTGCTTCTATATACTACTTTTATAATCTATGAAAACACAAAATTTGCACCACAGTTACAAAAAATTGGCTTCTACAAGATTTCCCATACTTGAATGCTGAGCAAACAGTTGAAGAGGAAAAAATAATTTGCTTTATCAAACTGTTCTAAAAATTCTCTTCAAAAATTTTTTTCCAGCTGTTTTATTTTTATAAAGATACAATATATGCATAGCTATCACTCAGTAAATCTGGCATTTATTGCAGTTGGTTATGAATAAAAAGGAAATCCTCAAGAATCCCAAATTAAAAAAATGTTCAGCCACACAAGGCACAAGAACAATTATATATGTGGGAAATTGGGAAATTGAAGGTGTCTGTATCCTTCAAGCTGGTGCATTTAAGGTCTAGGCACAGGATATCACCTCAAGTTTATATGCAATGTTAAATTTCTATTAGCAATAAGAATACAGAAATGGGTAATAATTTACAGATATATCATCCATCATGAGCTCATATTAAACTATATAAATTTCCAGTCTGAAGCATCTGACCTCCTGCCTCTTTTAGCTGTTACATCATGAATACGTAAAGTGTATGCCAGTATAATGACAGCAAACCTTGTGAAGCAATCAGGATAATCTCAGGTTTATAAGAAAAAAAAGTAGCTGGAGGCACAAAGGCATTATGGCTCTCATAAAAGCATTCCAGTTCAAATGAAATTTCCAGAATATTCTTTATATACTGGACAAAGTGAATTAGGTTAAATGGAATTACAATTAGACTGTTGAATGCAGTTTTTATTAAAATCATATTACAAAACTATCCTGTTCAACTAGTTGTGCCATTATTACAGAATAAAATATTGAGATGATTTAGAACCCATTCATTTTGATTCTGTACAAAATGTTAGGATGTATGGTACTCTTTGCAATTTTGTGCACAATTTAATTATTTAATAAATCTTACACTTATTCTTTAAACAAGGAAACAAGAAAGTAAAGCCCTTAACTCTGTTTATGATAATCATCGCACCTCTAATTGAGACCATATTGTAATGACAGCACAGAACTGTTATCTGGTATTCTTCAAGGTCAGTCCTATAATAGGATCACCAATACTGATAACTAATTTCATTAGACAAGTTTGTTTTCAAATTTTGTAGTAACAACATGTCAGTACTAATTGAGACTGAGTGATTGGTACATAATTCTGCCAGGCAAAGCTAAGTAGTCAGGACAACGCAAACTCAAATGAAGGACTCAGCATTTTGGGGGCACACCAAAGTTAAGTTGGCAAACTTGGTTTAGATGCATAGTGAATACAATGACACTTGATTTTATTGTCTGCATTTCTTTAAGTGTACAGACACTGCAAGTGCTCTCTAATTGTGATTGGGTATTTCAGGCATTGTGCTACTAATTTGATGTCAGCAGGTTTTTAAGGCTATGTGTTGACATTAATTGCTCCCTGCATTTCATTCCATCAGTTGAACTTAAAGATAAGTTACACTGTAACATTAGGGTCACTCACATTGTTATAACACCCAATTCCTCATAATTTAAAAAAATTGTAAATGTACAAAATATTAAATTTTGCATGATTGAGATTTCAAGTGCTCCGATCATCTTAAGAGAAAAAAAATTCAAATAAGTAAAATGCAATAAAAAACAATTTTTTAAAATGCTCATCGTTCAATGATTCACTCTATTTCTGCCACTGCAAAGCCAACATTTTGTTCTTGTTTGTGACTAATTACAATTCAATCATCAGCATTTCTGACAACAGAATAAAAAATAATGAATTGTAATGATAGCTTCAGTCCTATATCAATACGAATGTTTAATTCATTAACTTAAATGCAACATTTTACATAAATCAGGACTTTTAAAGTGATTCATTCACTGAAAATGTTTTCTCAACATTGTTAATCTTTACCCAACAGAAATAATAAAAATACCATTTTAAAAATTACTTTGGTTTCAAAGCTTGAAAACACAATGTAATTTTGTTCCAAACTATCCACATGCTTCAAAAAATGTTGATGTATTGGTACATCCAGCAAAACATCAAGGTCTGTAATGCTGATATCCAACACAGAGAGTTCCATCAGCCAGGCCCCTTTTTCTATCCATCTCAGTCTTAATTATCCCAGAATATTCTCACAGTTGGACCTGGAACATCTATACACAGAAAAATTCTAATCTGGAATACTCAGTGCAGGATGTGTTTAGAAAAATTATTTTGCAGAGACTATTTAGCCTATGTATTTATAAACTGAAATTAGATTCAATATTGTTGAATGGCAAAATGAATGTGTGTCAGGGAAGAAATTTTTCTTTGCCTGTGGAGGAGCAGTGGTGTAGTAGTAGTTCCTGCACATTATACTCCACTCGAGATATAGCTCAATGGAGGTCAATGGAAACAAATTTCAGAGGAGGAGTTCAACAAGCAAATGCTTCTATACTGCAAGTTCAGCGCTTGCAACCAAAGATGAATTACTATCGTGTTAAATATAAAAAGAGAAAATAACGAGTCCTAAATTTAAATTTGTATTATCTTTGTCATTTCACTTCAACCTGAATATAGTGAACAAATTTTTAAAAAAACTTTTGAATTCATCCTAAAGTGACGGTCACTTTTCTGTTAAGAGTCTAACAGTGAGCATTTAATAGTTTTGAGACCAGTTACCCTAACAAGCTATACTTCTGTTTGATATTATCTAAGATAGTGGACTGTAAATCCAATGGAAAATTTTCCAATAATCCTTACCGATCAAACTTCTAATGCAGTATCAGCCTTTCTGCAGCCTGGAAATTGAGTGAATCGCAGCTTGCAATCTAGAATTTCTGGCCTGAACACCAGGAATTCCTAATGACAAAACCTATTTAGCAATCTAACTGGTAGGTTTGATTTTATACATGGGCTTAAATTACAAACCAATTAGGCAAAATGAAATGTGTAACATACCATAAACCAATAAGTTTAACGCAATTTAGTTTCAAATAGGGCAGAAACAGTAATAGATCCATTTTCAGTCTGTGGTTACATGAATTTAGCTTTATACCAAATAATAAGCATTGGCATCCTTCTGTACGGAGCCACTGGATTGTGGTGAACTACCATGTTGAAGATTCATTCTTAAGATAAATTTCAAAAAGGTGCAATAATTATGCCAATCCTTTTGTAATAGTATATCATAAATTGTGTATTCAGAAAGTGCACACTTTCCTGCTTCATTTTGTCAGAAACTCCTATTAAGACAGAGTGGCTATATTCAAACCCAGTTCTAACACTTCATTATATCTCAGTTTAGTCATTTTAAAATATATTATGTATATGCTGGCTGGTGGGTCTGATTGACTGAAAATGTGTATGGTCATCAAACTGGATTGGTTTAAAGCCAATTTTGTCTCAAATAAACTGACACAGATAGAACTCTACATCAGTCATAACACAGAGGTTTGTTCTCAGTAGTAATTATGTTGGTAAATAAAATAAATATGCTACTACCAAAAGTCACACTCTAATAACAATTAAATCAGGCTAATGAAGGTATTTTCAGTATAACTGCATAAATATATATATTATATATAAACTTTAAAAATTATACATGGTTCAGCATGTTCCCTTCATCTAATTACTCGGGATGCTTTCAGTAGTCAGTGCCAACACTAAAAACCAAACTGCTAAAAAAAGGAGAATGGGGCGAGGAAGAAAAAATCTGCTGCTTATGAAGTGGTATCAAATCAAGCTTAATATTTTTGATGTATTTGCACAAATAGTGTAAAACAGTTTGTAATTTGTTTCATATAGTTGCAGTTAAAAATAAATCAGATTAAATCTGGACAATTTCAAGTTCCCTGTGGTGAGCATCTTAGTTTAAAACAGATTCTAACAGCATGGCATGTTTACGCACATATGACTTTCAGTGTCAATAGAACATTTGCACACTATGTACAAGTAACCATTTTCACAAAGAACCTGTATTCTAATTACAATTATGTGCTCATTGCACTCAGCAGTTCTCTTATAATGATTTGCACTTTAAAGCACATTTGTTTTTGTATTCAATTTTTTTTCCCTTTGTACCTGAACAGATTCCCCCCAACTTAAATAATAACAACCTGATGTCCCCTCATGGTTTGAAATGTGGTAAACTGACACATTCTCAATCATTTAATATTCAAGTTAATTTTCTTCAGTTAACAATGCAAACTGTTACTTTAAGGAGCAGAGCCAGGAAAAAAAAATCTCAAATAAAGTTCACAGCACATTTCCATGTTTGAAAATCTGTCAGTTTACAGGATATTTGGACTGAATAAATACATTATGCTAGAGATTTAAAGTTTTATTGGGGTACATAATAGCTAATGAACATCCAGCAGGCAGGATAGCCTCATTTTAAATAAATGCATTTTGTTTGTTAAATTTTGCTGAATACTAACAAATCAACTGGGGATTTTTTTTATTTTTTAGTAACCTTTCCTCTCTGGATAATTAAACCTGTCTGCTGATTTGGCCGGTTATGAACCTTTCCTGAATCATCTGGGATCATTAGAAGAACACAGGAACCTCACTGTGTGAAAGAAGAATTACTCTGCCGTGGAGAGGCTAAAATGAAGGAGTCATTTTAGTGAAACTACAGAATGCTAATAGAAAAATCTCTTTTGGTGGAAAATTGTAAGATGGGAATCAAGGCAACATGGACTGACATCAGCTAGAGAGACCAAAGAATAAATGCATGCCACTTGCAGGTAGTGATTATTTAGATATATAAATGACATCATAGGTATAGTCAAGCTATATGGTGTATGCTAGTTGGGGGGGGAAGGTGGGAAGATCAATTGGTATCATGCCTGAAATCAAAACAATAGCAGGCTTAAACATCTCTGGTAATGATACAACTGGGCCAAACCTCCTAGTGTGTAGTGTTGTATCCCATGACAGTCACTTTACTGTTCCAATGATGTCATAGTTATTTGCCATTTGCCACAACTAATCATTAATAAACCCTATTGTCTGACAGAGCAGATCTCCTCAGGTGTAATACCATGAAATATCAAAAATAAAAGTACACACTCACGCTTCATTTTTCTTTCAGTAAATCAAATCAAATAACCTTCAAAACAGAAGGATTCAGGTTTCAGCATTAGTAGGTTCAAGGCTGTGGAGAATAACCTACTGACAAGGTCAAATGTAAAAGGGTAAAACATCATGGAAAATTAACAAATTAGAGCTATGTAAAGCAACAATACAATGATTGGGCATCAGATTGGAAAAGGGTATATTACGTCTGACGGCTCTGGGCATCTTTACTCGTGCAGCAGCTCTTGCAGGCAGTTTGGAGATTTGAAAACCTCCGGGACTTCACTGTCCAGCTTACAAATGACCTTGTAGATGGCCTTCTTCCAGGAAGGATCAACGTCTTTGCCTGCAACAATGGCATTGAAAAACTCTCGTAATGTGATCTGAGCCACTTCCAAGAACCTCTCCGGAACCTGCTGATACAGAAGGAGACAATGACATTAGTCGAGTTTTCAATTTCAATCCAAAGTCTCTGATTTATTAAAATGGGGAGGGCTGGAGGCTAAGCTTTCATCGTTCTTACCAAAGCTTGCAGCAGTTCTGTACACACAGACCCTAAATATGGAAAAGTTTGCAGTTCCCAGTTTATTTCAGGAAGGCTGTTTCTGGAAAGATGATATTTATTTATCTTTGCAACAACCAGACTTATCTACCTCTACACTCAAAGACACAGGTGCAGTTTGCAAGCTATTAACATTTTCTTAATTTTATTCTGATATAAAGTTTAGGTGTTGCAATTTACAACAAACAAAAGAGTGCTAAATTAATTATTTAAACTAAAACATAACAGTTAAAGTGAGTACTGAAAAACCCAATGGCAGCTTCTATTTGTTGGAAATATTTTCCAGATATTTAACATGGTAGCACAGCAGTTAGCACGATGCTTTACAGTACCAGTGACCTGGGTTCAACTCCTGCCACTGACTATAAGGGGTTTGTGCATTCTCCCTGTGACTGAGTGGGTTTCCCCTGGGTGCTCCCGTTTCCTCCCACAGTCCAAAGACGTACCAGTAGGTCAGTTAGTTGGTCTTTGTAAACCATCCCGTGATTAGGCTAGGATTAAATCGGGGTTTGCAGTGTGGCATAGCTTGAAAGGCCGGAAGGGCCTACTTTCGTGCTGTGTCTCAACAAATAAATGTATAATATTTATAAATATGTTAGAAAATAACACCTGGCATTTCATTTCTTAGGGAATATGGAAGTTGGAATGTTACATTGCCTTTAATGTGCTCATCATTGTGCCTTGAGGTATTACTTCATCTAATAAGTTTGAAGGTATGATTAGCTCCTAAGACAAATATTAATGATTTAATTTCAGTGTACATTTCAGAAACAGAATCAGATTTATTATCACTGGCATGTGTTGTGAAATTTGTCAACTTAGCAGCAGCAGTTCAATGCAATACAATAATATAGAAGAGAAAAAAATAATATAAATTGATTACAGTATATGTATATTGAATGAATTAAAAATTGTGCAAAAAACAGAAATAATATACATTAAAAAAGTGAGGTAGTGTTCAAGGGTTCAATGTCCATTTAGGAATTGGATGGCAGAGGGAAAGAAGCTGTTCCTGAATCGCTGACTGCCTTTAGCCTTCTGTACCTCCTACCTGATGAGAAAAGGGCATGCCCTGGGTGCTGGAGGTCCATAATAATGGATGCTGCCTTTCTGAAACACCACTCCTTGAAGATGTCCTGGGTACTTTGTAGGCTAGTACCCAAGATTGTACTTTAATCTACTTGTAGTATATTAAAATCAGAATAACTTCCAAGGATAGAAATCAGCCAATCTTAATGAATTTCTTGATAAAATGTATGTTCAGCAATTCAAACGATAACTTCCAATCAATGTAACGTAAACGGATCAAAACACACGATCAAAACTTTGGGCTGAAACTCACTGAAATTGTAACCGACTCTTTTCACTCTATCAGCACTTCCCCTCATGTTACTCTTCCCTTAAGAAAGATGACTGGATTCCTCTGCTACCTCTAATTATCTTGTTCTCTCCACCATTTTTCTCTGACTTAGTCATCTATAATGTTCTAATTTCCATCTAGTTCTGCTCTCATTCCCACAGAAACCTTGTTTCTGCCCTGTACCCTGTACAGTTACACTGAAAGATGTCTATGTTTATACCCCGTATCCCTTGGAATAAGGGCCTTTTGCCTTCGAATTACTTGAAGTACCTGCATGCTATTTTACATTTTGTGTACTTGAACACCCAGATCCCTTTGTCTTACAGGTTTTAGCCCCACTCTATTTAAATAATTATTTGTTTTTTTATTCTTCCTTCCTGTGAGAAAATTTGGTTACTTCACATTTCCCTACATAATACTCCATCAGCCAACCACTTGCCCACTTTCTTATCCTATCCAAATTCATTTGCAGGCTTTATGTCCTTCTCAACTTGCTAACTTACCTCTTTCATCAGCAAATTTGACTGCAGTATACTGGTTCCCTCATCCAAATCACTAACACAGTATACAAATAGCTGCACTGATCCCCAATAAATGATGACTGCCATGGCCCATTTAACTCAAATCTGTTTTCTGTTAGTTAGCTATTCTCCTATCCATTCTATTCCCAAAGCCCCCATGCCCTTATCTTCTGGAATGGCCTGTAACACAGCACATTATCAAAAATCCAAATATACGACATTGACTGAATCCCCTTTATCTACCCTGTTTAGTGCATTCTCAAAGAACTCCAGCAAATTTATCAAAGACAATTTCCTTCTCATATTATCATGTTGACAATACCTGATTAAGTTTTAGTTTTCTAAATGTTCCTCCGCAACCTCTTTTAAAATGGATTCCTGTGTTTTCCCAATTATCTGATGTCTGGCCTTCTGACGTATGGTTTCCTACTTTCTGCACCCTACTTTTTGAATACAAGGGAGTTTCAAATCTGCTGGGCTTCTCCAAATTCCAGTGTATTTTGGTAGGTTTTAAATGATGTATTCACTTCCTCTGCAACAACTGCTTTAAAGAACCCAGGAGGCAGGCCACCATGTCTTAATCCACTGGAATTATCTTTACTAATAAGGAATACCCAACAGCTATTTAACTGTGATACATATATGCAAGCCCATGCAGTCAGAGAAATGCATGAATGACCCAAGTTCTTCCTTCTGAAGATCTTTATGCTAGCGTAGATCACGGGAGAGCATAATAAAAGTGGATTATCAGTATGCTGCTCTAGTGTGCAACAACACAAAATAACATGCAAATGCTCATTTATAATTTTTCAGTTAGCTTTGTGTTAAGGAGCTGTTCCCTTCTTGTTTTTTTTCACTGTTTTAATGGAGGTCGGGATTGAGGACGTGATTTTAAGTTTAACTCTGTTTGGTTTCAAGTTAGCCCATTGCTTTGCTTTGCTTTTAGTTAGTTGCACGGTGGGTTTTTTTTTGGGGTTTTTTTTTTCTTTTTTTCCATTGATATATATAAAATCTAGTATACTATTATGTTATTTTGGTTTCTTATGCTTAAATTACATTGTTTGTAGTATTTTCTTTTTGGTATTGTTATCTTTTGGAATTTTATTATACTTTAACATTGTATTAATGTTTATATGGCTTACCTTTTTTGTATACTTACTCAATAAAAAGATTTAAAAAGAAAAAGAAAGTTAAGGAGCTGTGCAAATGTACATGTACAATTTCACAAGTACTTGTAAAATGCTGTGGCACGGTAGCAGCGGCGTTCTGCTTGCATGCCTACCAGCCTGCAGTGTCCCCTATTAACTTTAATGGGTACAAAAATTGTAGCTAGTGAGCACATAAGCAGAAAAATTGGCCATTAAATCTACTGTTTCAAAGTTCCGCTTTGTTCCAACCATAATAAGCTTGTGTGCTGCCTGACAAAATAAGGGACTTCTTACAACTGCCAGATTTCCCTGAATTTGACTGTTAACTATATCTAGACAGCTATTTGCATGCACAGCTGCCACTCCTAGAAAAAAAAGGTTACTCATCAAGGATTACAACTCTTTTACAGAACAGCTGAGTATATCAAAGGTTCTTGTTTCACATATTTTCTTAAGGAAAATGATGGCATTTACATCTATGAAATATTATGTGGCATTCTAAAGCAGAGCGAAAACCTAAAGTAGCATTTCACCAATGCAGGGGCTCTCTGGGTTACAAACGACCTAACTTACAGAAAATTTACGCAAATTTTATCCAATAATTTTTAAAGCATTTTTCAAGATAGAAATATTAGTAAGTAATAAAAAATTCTGTGATGCTCATTAATGACTGGATGTAGTATATACTTCATTAGTTATGGGTAGTGTTGGGTGAATATTTGATCAAGTAAGTTATAGCAAGTGTATGTAGGGAGATACGATATGGTTAGCTATAGAAAATGGTATTTTGACTTGTGGAGAAACTGGCTTTCAGACTGTTCTCAGGAAGAGGTCTGTTATGTAACTCAAGGACTTAGAATATGTTTGACGAGTAGAATGACTAACAAGAAGATTCCAGTATAGGTAAAAGAGAGCAAAATGACAAAAGTTTCTTATAATGAGAATAATTCAATAATGTGGGCATATTAATCAGGAATTATGAAGGGGTAGGGGTGGGGGTATTCCAATTGTTGCAACAAAGAATTTTTCCAGTTGATTTAATGTAACTCATCATTGAAAATCAATAATCTCAAAATAGCCAGATTAATGACAAAATGACATCCAGATTAAATTCAAATGTAATTATGTATTGGTTTACAAATTAGAGGGAAAAAAAGGTTATTGAAGGCAATTCCATTTAACTTTACTAAGTGAGAAGCTTCCACCACATGAAAACATTATCTCCGTATAATTTCCATCTGAATAGATGGTATGGTGAGAAAATTATAAGATGTCATCAGAATCACACTGCAGCTTGTGTAATCATCACATATCATATTATATCTGAAAACTTATGAACAAAGCATGATACGTTATTCACATATATACATAACAAATTCCTTATCAATAAAGAGCAAAATAACAGAGTTTAAATCAACCCAAGGCTCCCAGCTCACCATAGCAGACAAACTTAATAAGTATTCTGTGTCAGCCTTAACTGTGGAGGACACTAGCAGTATGCCATAAATTGCTAATTACTAAGGAGAAGGTGCTTGATAAACTGAAAGGCCTGAAGATAGATAAGTCACCCATTCCAGATGACTTGTCCCAGGGTTCTGAAAGAGGTGGCTGAAGAGATTGTGGAGTCATTAGTAATGATCTTTCAAGAATCACAAGATTCTGGAATGGCTCCAGAGGACTGGAAAATGGCAAATGTCATTCCACTCAAAGAAGGGAGGGAGGCAGATAAAAAGATACTATAGGCCAGTTAGCATAACTTCAGTGGTTAGGAAGATGTTAGAGCCCATTACCAAGGATGAGGTTTCAGGGTACTTGGAAGAACATGATAAAATCGACTAAAGTCAGCATGGTTTCCTTAAGGGGAAATCTTGCTTGATGAATTTGAAGATATAACAGACAGGACACAGACAAAGGAGAGTCAGTAGATATTGTTTACTTAGATTTTCAGAAAGCCTTTGACAAGTTGCTGCACATGACGATGCTTAACAAGATGAGAGCCCATGGTATTATAGGAGAAAAACAAGCATGGATGGAAGATTGGCTGATTGACAGGAGGCAAAGAGTGGGTATAAAGGAAGCCTTTTCTCAGTGGCTGCCGATGACGAAGGGTGTTCCTCAGGGGTTGGTGTTGGAACTGCTTCTTTTCACATTTAATGTCAATGATTTGGATGACAAAATTGATAGCTTTATGGCCGGGTTTATGGACAATAAAAAGATAGGTGGAGGGGCAGGTAGTGTTGAGGAAACAGACTCTGCAGACGGACTTAGACAAATTGGGGAAATAGGCAAAGAAATGAAGATGGAATATAGTGTAGAGAAATGTATGTCATGCACTTTGGTAGAAGGAATAAAGGTACAGACTTTTTCTAAACGGGGAAAAAAATTCCAAAATCTGAGGTGTACAAGGACTTAGGAGTCTCATAAAGGTTAATTTGCAGGTTGAGTCGGTGAGAAGGAAGGCAATGCAACATTACCATTCATTTCAAGAGGACTGGAATACAAAAGTAAGAATGTAATACCAAGGCTTTATAAGACATTGGTAAGACCACACTCGGAGGATTGTGAACAGTTTTGGGCCCCTTATCTCAGAAAAGATATGCTGGCATTGGAGAGGGTCCAAAGGAGGTTAACGAGAATGATTCTGGGAATGAAAGTGTTAACAAATGAGGAGCATTTGATGGCTCTGAGCCTGTACTTGCAGGAGCTCAGAAGAATGGAAGGCGGGGGGCGGGGGGGGGAGGTAATCTCACTGAAACCTATTGAATATTGAAGGGCCTAAATAGAGTGGATGTGGAGAAGATGCTTCCTATAGTGGGCGTGTCTAGGACCAGAGGGCACAGCCTCAGAACAGAGGGACATCCATTTAGAACAGAGATGAGGAGTTTCTTTAACCAGAGGGTGATGAATCTGTGGAATTCATTGCCGCAGATAGCATGAAGGCCAAATCATAGGGTATATTTAAAGTGAAGATTGATAGGTTCTTGATTAGTCAGGGCATCAAATGTTACAGGGAGAAGGCAGGAGAATGGAGTTCAAAGGGATAATAAATCAGCCATGATGGAATGGTGGAACAGTCTCGATGGGCCAAATGTCTTAATTCTGCTCCTATGTTATATGCTCTTATGAATTCATCATTTTGCAAGGCCCCCCTTGGTTGAAAATGTACTCTTTACAAAATACTTCTTTCGAAACAAAGGTTTCAAAGTTGAACTTTTTCTCCTTTCTAACCCAAACAACTGTGTTACCCATAGCCTTAGAAGTTATGCAAGGCATCTTTCTGAATCATTATTTGTTGAAGTTTGTTTGAACTGGAAGGATAATTGGCTTCCAACTAAAAACAGTGGGATAGAATTTTGTCCTCCGTCACATCTGTTAAAGGTGAAGTGCAGCAGCAGCTGACCCCTGTACTCCCCTTGTGAAACTTAGCTCCATTCACTTCAATAGATCTAAATTTCAGAAGCGGAACACAATGTGCATTAACATGTATGTGGGTTTAGTTTATGCTTCACTGCTTTACTGTTCTTCACCTCTGCTCCTGGTAAGTGCCTCCTCTGTAGCTTTCTGTAATTTTAGCATAAACTGCAGTGACATACATCACCTTCCTAACTGTGCACTAAATCGTCCATGGCTTTGGGTCTTTTACAGGGAGTTGAAATATAATTTGCCCACAGTTGCTCTTTTACCATTCACAATAAGCTTACCTTGGAGGTATTAGGCTCCATGTTCTCAGCTAAAGGCATACATTTGTTATCAGTACACAGGTTTCAATTTTTGTTCCAAGAGTATTTGAAATTTAGATTCTAATTTTGTTGAGTTCTACCACTGTTCTGTATATACTATTATAATGATAGGCCTGTCTATTTGCAATAAATGGCATTTTGTGATTTAGAATAAGCTATCTAATGAATATGCTAAATAAGCACTGGTATAAATTCTAACTGCATTGGGAGCTGTTTCCCAAATTTTGCTTCATCAATTTCAAAGATGTCAAGGTTAAATGAGAAAATGTTAAGATCCACAAAAAGGTCTCATAGTCAAAAGGTTAAGGCCACGTCCTCACACTCTCTAAATTACAATTAACAGCAGGAACTATCTGGAGATCATCCATACACCCAGCAGACAAGCATTTAAGTTTAATCTGGTTTTCAATTTTTAAGAATAAAGGCAGTAAAGGTTGTCTAAAATATTTATGAGGAAGTCATTCCAGGAACAATCTACATTTGATTTACTGTGCAGCAATATGGTCACACTGGATTAGACGTACAAAACCTCCAACAAAAGCACAACAGCTGATGCATGTGATGTTAGGAGGTGACCGAACAGTTAAAGCATGCTGCTGGCTGCAGGCAAGCAGTCAGCAGATGTAGACAAAAGGCAGTGACAAGAATAACCCTCTCTCCAAGGCGAAGAGTCAAGAGAATCCAAAATACCAATAACCCTTTCTCCTTGCCCTCCCCACGGTTATCTTCTTATAATAGTAAGTGGATGATTCCCTTTTACAGTCAAAAAATGAGCCAGTAACACAGCAGCAGTTTTAACCATTAAAACAATTAAATGACAAAATGAACTATCCGAAAATCTACAATATCTAAAAGTAGTGCTTTGGGGTGGAATTAATTTGTCTTGCTTTTACAAATGAGATGTTTGCAAAATAAATAAAGCTGAGCTTCTATTTCTTTCACCTTCATAAAATTCTCCTGTTACAAGCAACATTGGTTCACTTGAATTTTGCAAAGGCTTGCAAATGTGCATTGTTTCAGTGACCGCTAACCTTGGTATGTCCTGACACTTATGATGAGTATCCGCAGGACACAGAAGGCAGGCAGGCTGCTATGTCAGGGTTTTATTATATGTTGCCGAGTCTGGGGACAGTTAGAAGATCAAACAAATGACCCCTGAAGGGAAAGCAACTCAGAGATGGGGTGGTTCTTTGGCACAAAGTCACTGCATTTACATTGTGCAAACTATGCGCGCTCTTTTGTTCTGACAAGCTCACGATGACTTGATTGACTGTTGCCACCTGATGCTGAGGAAATGGAGTGTGTCATTTCTAGGAATTGCTGATTCTAATAAAGGAACCAGATTGACACTTATTTGTCATCAGAACCTTTTTCTGCAGACATTCCAATTGTTATTTTGTTTAGGGATTTGTGCAGGTGCATGTCCCCCTGGTTAGGAACAAAGCACAACTCAAGAGGGGGCTAAAAAAACAGCAGGAGGCAAATAGTCAAAGTACTTCACCGAACATTCATTCACCCTTGCATGCACATGATTTCTCTGAACAAACTCTCCAATCCCTGCTGTTTGTTAAGCAAATATTGATCAAGGAGAGTTGCATCTCCTGATAGCAGTGACATAAGCTGGGGACTTGTTCTGTTGAGTTAATTCCACACATAAACCTAAGAACATTGTATTCACCTTGCACAGCTTTAAACAAGGGATGATTAGAGTGATTACTTGCTAAATAGTTCTGCAGGTGGAGAGGTTCATAAAATATCATTCATTCAAAAAACATAAATATTAAGGAAAAGGTCATAAATCTAAAAATGGATTTTGTTTAAACATTTTGAAAACAGAAACTATGAAATTAAATGGATAAGCCAAGATACATTTGGGATACAAACACAATTGACCCAGTGAGTAATGTATGCTCACCAAGTCTTAAGATCACTCTTGGTAGAGGAGTGGTTTTATTAGATTAGAGTACATGAGAACAAACTCCGCTGTGTCGCGGAGAACAATTGAGAGCTGGGAAAGGATAGACTGAAAAACAAGAAGACCCAACCATTAAACACAGCCACAACTTACTCTTGCCTATACTGCACCAGAATACGTGTATCCCAAACCAGCCTCTACAGTCACTCAATAGACAACTCCTCAGGAGAACATCACACTCGACTTGAGTGATTGGACTACTACTGCAAAGAGTATAAATTTATCCTCAATCAAGTGAACTGAATACTTGATACAGCAGCTTGTGTGTGTAATATGATACCCTTAAAGTGTGTTTTCATGTAAAATAATGGAACTAAATCACTGAAAACACATAAGATGGTATCTTATGTACCATTTCTTCCTTTTATTTCCCCTGATTTGTTCCTTTGAATTAAAATGGCTTCATATGGCCAGTTGCTAAAGAAAACAGCTGAGAAATCCTTGCAATCTCATTGCTGTATGAAGTGTCTAATTAATAAGCAAGATTCCTTGTTTAAATTTGGGGGGGAAACAAATTAGTGAAATTAATGCACAGAGACACGGGGCACAATGCAATTTTCACTACTTTATATCTGTGGCAGTTCTTAGGAATATATTTTAAGTGAACTGCCAAAGATCCTAACTACCTATGCCATGCTTAACTCACTATCTTCCAGCTCCTATTAGGAACAGACATAATCTGAACAGTTATACAAATACTGTACTATTAAATTTAGAGAAGTGGGTGCAGAATTTTCTGGTCAATTCAAATCTGATGCAAGTATCAGACTTAAAAATGTTAGATATCCATGCAGGAAAATTGGGATTTTTATAGCACGTTATGAGTAACAGAAGAATTCTTTATCCAAACAAACCACTGGAACTCCTAGTAAATTAAAACATACTAGCACAAATATCTTGTAAACCCATCATAATACAAGTCTTGCTTCTCCCGAATTTGCAAACTTTACTGCTGCCATATTTACATTTTGGACTTCCTCTAATGAGCAGAATGAAACGAACACAGAACAAAACTGCAAGATGACCATTTATGCAAACCGCAAGGGTCCAGTGCATTAAACAAAATTATTTAATCAGCATTTCCACAGGTCATTGCACGAACACAATATCAACCTCAATAAACTTTACAGCTACGCCGACAACACTTCCACCTTCATTTATATTCTGTCAAGCAAATTTCTAAAGTGATTTATAGGCAGATTTTAGTGGACCCTTTTCATAATCCTAACACTTAAAAAATTGGAGAATGATAGGGAGCAGCTGGGGGTGCGGGGAGAGGCAACACTTCTGCTGAGCGAAGAGATGCTGTTCCAAAATACCTCCTTCTGCTCTGAAGCAATATATTTGAAAATGAATTTTAAAAGAAGATGAAATTTTCTTTTTAAGTACAGTTTAAAAGTGTAAATATCAATTATCATTGGAAAGAAGAGCTTTATCAAATAGCTCAAATGATTTCCTGTTATTTAATAAGAGACGTGTGTCATATATATATTCCAAATTGATTGTTTGGTTGTACAGAATTCTATTTCACCTCAATTTATTTAAAACACTGCATTAAATTTATGTTTTTGCAGTAAATATGATAAATGAGCTCAATGTAGTTAGGTATCCTAAGGTATTAAGCATAACTCTATTTTATACAATTGTAAACCAGTACAGTATAAGAAAGGTAAATGGAAAACCAGGTTAAAACTACCATTACCTAGCTTTAATTATCCCAAAGGTTACATTTCTAAAGAGAATGACAGGATTATGTCATACATATATTATACTAAATTGGGGATTTTTTTTTCTTTATATATGATTATGTGCCTTCAAAGACAATCCTATTGCAGTAGTATTTCAAAATAAAACTTATCAAACCTTTGCTTTATAAAGAACGTCCCTACACAATATTTGTTAAATAATATGCTCCCCATTCTGATACTGTACATCATGTTACAACACTTGAGGCTCAACTTTAAATTATAATAATCACACTTTAATAAATTAATCTACCCCAGAAAATGTAGGCTTTCATGGTGTACAACCTTTTCAAGTTATACAAAGAACTTTTACTTCGATTTCTAGATGTCACTGTGACTGGGGTTTGGACGACAAGTAATGATTCATTCTAGGTGAATTTCACAAAGCTTTTGGTCCAAACAACACCACTAATTAGGCCATACTGAACAGATATGCATTGAACAGAATATGGAGTCTCATATTTTCACAAATACACATGGAAATGTAGTTGGTCAGATAGAGATAATGATGGTTTGAGGACCTTTTGCTTTTTCACAAGAGAGAAAATTAATAGTTATTGTGGGGGTTGGGGGTTGGGGGAGGGTAACTTGCAAATTCAAGAAGCCAGGTGCAGAGTAGGACATCAGCTTTCTAGGCATTTATCACTGTTTGTTCTCTAGATCTGCTAAAGAATGACTTGGTGGCAACTTCACAATAATTTTCCATTTCTGTGTGTTAGGAACTCACAGCTTGGATTAAACACAATAACCTTTTGTCTGACTGATGTATACAAATATTATTTGAATTTAAATTATACTCATTACCCTTAGATAACCAGTCTGCTCCAAGGAGAATAAAAATACATGCTTTCATATTCACCTTTGCCTCAGCAATATTGCCTGTCCTCATTCCATCTTTATCCCCTTTTATGTTTTCATTAGGCACAACTGCTGGAAATTGCCCTTAGTGTTTTGCTGTTCACTGTTCGAGTATAAGGTTTTGAGGCACAAATCCTGTTCCACTTGTTATTCTGTCCTCACTGACATCCTTCCCATTCCTCAATGTAGTAAGTGTAAGGTTCTTGAATCACCTTCAAATCTCTTTGACAACACCAAATCCCATGTTGTCAGATTACTTTTTTGGATGATTCTCTATATTTTGTTTCAGTTGAGCATTAGGAAGATAAAACTCATTATTAGCCTCCCCAGATGTCCCATTGACTGAATCAAACTATTTACAAACATAACATAACAACAGCAATTTGCACAGGTCAGTAGCTACACATTAGTTTCAAGAGGGAGACGCTGCTTTAACCACAAAAAGACTACTTACAGTATAACCTTTAAAACAATCATGCTATTGAATTGTGTTTGCAGAGTTTGTCTTACTCTTTCAATATTTATACATTTTTTCTTCCCTCCCCCCAATTACAACACATCCCTTGGATGACTTCAGTTCATTGATAAAGTCAAGGGACATGAATGGCTTGATTTGCAATTTCTATTCAGAAAGCATGTGCTGAGTTTGGGATTGTGTAGTAAAAGAGAAGCTTTAGAGGAGACTGAAAAGGAGGCAAGAGAGCCTGACAATGGCAGAAATGCAGTTAGAAACCACTGGGGTGTCTAAGATGGAGGCTGGAGATCCCAGGAGCAAAAATCTGGCTCATTATGATAACAGCCTGATATTGCAGAATCAACAATACTGCTTTAATGACAACAGAACAGGAAGTTTATTATATTTATTGGAAAGTCAGGTTAGAAGCTAACTGTTGATTTATTTGATATAACGCACATGACCCAACAGATTTTAAATTTTTAAATAATATTAGAAAAATTACAATACATTCTGAATATTGACATTTTAATGCTTTGATTTTCCACAACTCAAAATGATTTAGCTGTTAATTATTATGTTGCCACAATTAGAATGCAAGTTTACATATTGCTGTAGGTGTCAAATAAAATCAAAAGGATCCAGGAAAAAGGAATAATTCTTTACATATTACTGAAGATGACCAAAAGACTATTGTAGATGACTGGCTAATCTTTACTAACAAAAAATGTTTGCTTCTTGTTCATTAGCTGTTTAATTCCCCAAAAGGCAAATAATTATTTTCACTCACAGAGGGGTTAAACTATGGGGGGGGGGGGGGAAGCTACATTTTAGTCTTGTTTCCTACAACCAATATAACAATCTCAAAACAAAAATTGCCTACAAAAGCAGGCCAACTTGTAAACATTAATTTCACAGAATCAATGACCTATGTGAGATACAACTCTGTTCCAAGATAAGCTGGCTCTAGTGTCATTTTGTCAAACAGATTTCAGGTTTCTCAGTTAGATAAAGATGGTTTCAAAATGGGCTGACGTGTTGCAACCAAGGTTCAAATGTTATTTGGCCTTGAAGCAGCCACCAGTCTTCGAGCACAAAGCTGGATAAACACACTTAAAAATGATAAGATAGCTCATGTATTGATCCCTTTCTAGCACTTTTAAAACAAAATTTGATTCATAAGCTTTTAAGTTAATCACCCAATAGACAGGTTAAATGAACAGTGAGCCTTGTGGAAATGTTTAATTTGTAACAGCAACAAAGAGAAAATAAACTAATAAAGTGTTGTCTGTATAATAAATTATGATTATATCTTGTGTTATATTTTATCTCCTCTCCTTGCACATTTTATCATTTGGTAAACCACAAGAAAGGAGGATTATCCTCTTAGATTTTTTCTTTCCTAAGGGGGATAATGCACATTTCTTCCAATGGAGCTGGACCCCCATCCACAGATTAAGCAATATGGACCTACTAAATCAAGTGGTTACATCAGACTTAAGAGATATTGGTAACTGCAAAGTATGCAAGCATCTCATTAAAGAAACATTTCTACCCTGCCAATGTGAGAGAAACATGTCTGTAAAGTATGAATCTCAGTAAGCCAATAACCGTTAGCCATCTGCAAAGTCTTACTCACACTGGTTTCTAAGGAAACAGACCACCCAGAATATTAAAATTGGGTGAGGAAACTACAAATCAGTTAGTCATAATTTTACAAAGATCTCTAGGTGCAGAAATGTTTTGAGGGGTAGGGGGTAAAGTGAAGAACTGGGAGGTCGATTGGTAAAAGAGATAAAGGGCTGGAGAAGGGGGAATCTGATAGGAGAGGATAGAAGACCATGAAAGAAAGAGGAGGAGGAGAAGCACCAGAGGGAGGTGATGGGCAGGTAAGGAGATAAGGTGAGCAAGGGAAACAGGAATGAGGAATGGTGAAGGAAGAATCAGGGGCACATTCTTCCTTCCTCCTTCCCTTTCTTCCATGGTCTTCTACCCTCTCCTAAGTGATTCCCCTTCCTCCAGTCCTTTATCACTTTCACCAATCAACTTCCCAGCTCCTTACTCCCAGCCCCACCCCTCTCCTAGTTTCACCTATCACCTACCACCTTGTACTTCTTCCTCCCCTCACCTCATCTCCTTTCTCTGGCTTCTCATCTTTCTTTCCAGTCCTGATGAAGGGTCTCAGCCCAAAATGTTGAATGTTTACTCTTTTCCATAGATGCTGCCTGGCCTGCTGAGTTCCTCCAGCATCTTGTGTGTATTGCTTTGGATTTCCAGTATCTGCAGATTTTCTTGTGTTAAAGATGATTTTCTGATTGGGGGATGCGGCAAATGCATACTTCCCGAAGATCGGTGCTATAATTTGGACTATATTTTGAAAGCTGTGGAAAGTTAATATTCGAATTTGTATATGCTATTTGGTGAAGAAGCATTGTAAGTTTGCAGGTGGGCAGAGGAAGTTACAATGTGGCATAAGCAGGTAAACTACACATACTATGTCAGATGGAGTTCAATGTGGGGGAAATATGATGTCATCCACTTTGAATCTAAGGGACAACCTGAAATATATTATTAATCAGAAATAAAGCCTACAGCTAGCCTACATCATTTTATTTTGTCCATTTTGCCTCATGAAAGTTATGGGTCTTGGAGGAGCATTCACCAAAACTGCATAAACTTACCAGACCTTGCCTAGCATTTAAAATTTTGAGATGTGTTCTGATGTAGGTGCTTAAAAAGATAGAGATCCTATGAAGTAGATACATATGAACGATTGTGCCTGGTGGAGAAAATCCACAATGCTGAGACATAATCTTAAAATTAAACTATTGGAAAGGGAAACCAGCAGCATATCTGATACATACAGGAATGGACTCTTCCCATAAAGGTATGACTGCTGGGTGACATAAAAAACTTTCAATAATGAGATTGATAGATTCTGACATTTGGATTCATCACAATTGAACAGAAAGTGGAATAGGCTTGAGTGAGTGAATGACTTCATCTAGACTCTGACAGTTACAGGGCAAACAGTTGGAAATACAAGTGCAGGAAAACTTATTTTGATTTGAGCACATAATAGTAAATAATTCACTTTCCTCTTCTTGGCACATTTCTGAATATCATTTTGATCTCACAAGTAGTACTATTCATGGACTGCAGAAATCATGGTGAAAGCCTCCTCACTATGTAATCTTTAGCAGGCAAATAATCCAGCAAACTTTATTCAAGTGCCTGCCATGTGTCTCAAAGGTCATCTACATGAATTCAATGATAGCTTTATGAAGTAATAGATTCCAGCTAGTCAAGGCCAATCTCTTACTGCAACTAGTGAGATATCATTTCGGCAGCAGCCTTCCTTTCGTCCAATTCCCACACAGCACAAAAACAGCTTTCATTCTTCTGGAAATGGAGCTGACACATGCAGAATAGGACAGCAAGTTAGAATTTAATGTGATCATGGAAACATGGATTGGGTGAGCTAAATGACAAACTTATGTAGTGACAAATGAATACAATCTGAAATGATTGACAGTTGATAAATGTGATCTGGTACAGGTTAAAGATTAGGCTGGTTAAATGAATTGGCCTGAAATCATTTTCAGACTTGAAAATAAATTTTTTCAAAAAAATTCATTAAGATAACATTGCCAAGGTAATAATGTGCCATCATTCTTGGCTCCTTTTCACTAAATTTGCTAAGTAAAATTGACCAATGTTGAAAGATAACCATACTGCTTGGACTCCAGTTGTTACCATTAGCCTTGGTTCAATGGCCTCACTTCACTGCAAAGCCTAAAGTCAAAGTCCAACCTAATTCCAAAGTCCAGCTTGGGTCATCTTGAACGGAAAGGTTGCTGCACTGTTGGAAGTGACATGGCAGACATTCTATTGCATAGTGCATAACATGCACAAGCAAATTATATTGGGATCTTCCAAATATATTAATGGTATATACAAGACAGTATTTTGAATGGCATGAGGGACTTCATCAAAACATCAGATCCTGTGGAGTCATGACATAATTGATATAGAGAGGATGTCTCCTTGTGGGGGAGAAACTGAGATTTTAAAAATAAAGGGTCATCTATGTAAGACGGAGAAAAGATCTTTTCCTCTCAGATTTTGCATATTTCTTCTTCAAGGAGTATGGAAGCACAGTCATCCACTATTTTTAATGATGATATAGAAAAGTACTTGATAAACAGAAGTGAAACGTTACTGCAAGTAAGATAGGAATGTGAAGCTGAATTACAATTCGATAAGCCATGATTTTAATAAAGGTAAAGCTCTACTGCAAGTCTGAATAACCTTCTTGAGTACATTAACAGTGTTATAGTCACATGCACATGTAGACATACAGTGCCTGCTCCCATCTTTTATCTGCTAATTTTGGCAGAGGCTCTTTTCAGCCCTATCAATGCTAAGCCAGAGGAAAACCATCAACAGCATTACCCCCACTTATTTCCCTGTTACCCATTTTCCTCACATATGCTCATAAACTCAACCTCAATTCTCCTACCAGCCACCGACATAGGGGGTGCATAATTTACAGTAACTAATTAACCTAACAACCAGCGAGTTTTTGAGATGTGGGGCAAAACTCATATGGTTACAGAAAAAACATGCAAAGTCCAAACAGGCAACACCAGGGTAAACACAAAATACTCTGCAGATGCTGAGGTCAAAGCAACACCCACAACACGCTGGAGGAACTCAGCAGGTCGGGCAGCATCTGTGGAAACGACCAGACAACGTTTCGGGCCGGAACCCTTCGTCAGGACTGAAGAGGGAGGGGGCAGAGGCCCTATAAAGAAGGTGGGGGGAGGGTGGGAAGGAGAAGGCTGGTAGGTTCCAGGTGAAAAACCAGTAAGGGGAAAGATAAAGGGGTGGGGAAGGGGAAGCAGGGAGGTGATAGGCAGGAAAGGTGAAGAAGGAAACACAATGGGTAGTAGAAGGAGGTGGAACCATGAGAGAGGTGATAGGCAGCTGTGGGAGGGGGCAGAGTGAAATAAGGATAGAGGAAGGGAGGGGGAGGAAATTATTGGAAATTGGAAAATTCTATGTTCATACCAAGGGGCTGGAGACTACCTAGACGATATATGACGTGTTGCTCCTCCAATCTGAGTTTAGCCTCATCATGGCAGTAGAGGAGGCCATGTATGGACATGTCATGTATAGACAACACCAGAGATCAGATTTGAACTTGCTGGAGCTGTGAGACAGTAATACTGTATTGTCCATACTGCATTACTATGTCTCCTATTCAGAACTGGCATTATAGGAGTTTCCATCGTGGTGAGCAATCACACTTCAAACCTTGAGATTCTTACAAGACTTCAGAAGTAATTCTGAACAGCTGTACATAACTACACAGAAGAGTGGTTTTCACAAGACATATGTGCATGATATCCTGCAAATTGATCGTCCACTAACCATCAGTCCATTCCCCATGCCCTCTGCATCTGAAAACTAAATTGCTTGTTCTTTTCTCCCCAGTTCAGATAAAGCATCTCAGATCTGGAATGTTAGCTCTGTTCCACAGATGCTGCCTAATGTGCCATGCTATTCCAGCATTTTCCATTTTATTTCAGATTTCAGGCATCTCTAATTTTTTTGTTCAAGTCTGCCCAATACCAGTGAGATTTATTCCTCAACAGTATTTCCAGAAATGGGCAAATTCCACATTTTCACATTACTGTTTGTGTAATTTGTTAGCTATATTTTGTAAGAAAACAACAGTAACTATGGTACAAGTGTTTTCAATAAGCTGAATTAAGAAATGACCAAGGATACGAAAGGTACTTTATAAATACAAATTAATCTTTCTAAACTTTTCCAACTAATGTATGGACATCCATAAATAAGGAATAGGCTTTACATGTAATGATTAAAACATAACCATTTTCCATAATTTTATTCATTTAAAAAAATTCAGAGCAAAATCTCTATTGAATTGAGAAGCTAAGAAA
This sequence comes from Mobula hypostoma, assembly GCF_963921235.1. Classification (NCBI taxonomy): domain Eukaryota; kingdom Metazoa; phylum Chordata; class Chondrichthyes; order Myliobatiformes; family Myliobatidae; genus Mobula; species Mobula hypostoma. Next base: position 47,785,013 of record NC_086104.1, read on the forward strand.
GGTGAATTCTTAATTTATATATTTTTTTAAAGATGGAATTCCCTCCAGTTAGGCTCATGGCTCAGCTTGAGTTTGCCAAGTCAGAGATCCTGAGATGAGCTCTTTCAAAGAAGTTAAACCAAGCCATGGAGTGGAAGAAGAGGGGATAAAAGAGACGACGGAAGTTTTCTCACTTGCAATCCTCATTTTGGATTCTACATTAAGTGCAGCTTTGAGGATAACAGAGCAAAAGATGCATTATGGAGAAGAACTGAAGAGTGAGTGGCAGGTAGATGTCAGGGAAAAATAACAGATTTCTCTTGAAAGGTGGGTATAAATACAGCAAGTAGCCCCAAATCAGGATTTCAAAGAAATGGCCTGTACAGAAAGCAGATTGTAATGTCAAGGGGCACAGCTGTGGCTAACTCTAATTTAGCATTAGGCTTCTGCACAGAACCTTGACATTCAAGCAATTAGATGGTATTTGCCTTTGCATTAAGGCACAACAAACATTGTAATTCGAGGGTAGTTAAAATGTGGGACCATTGCAGAGGGCACTTGTGTTTTCTGGTATCACATGCCCATTGTTTCTGCAGAGACAACCTTGGCAGAATGGTGGTTCGGTCCTTCCTTTTCTTCCTCCTATGTCCTCCTCAGCTACTTCCAAGTACTGTCACTTCAGAATATCAAAATTGTGTATGTCATAGGCCACTGTACATCTTGACAGCCCTAGTTACTTGGATTCCATTATAGTGGGACAAGCCATGTCTCTGTCATGATTCACTATGAAATAGCCCATATGTACTTCCATAGTAAATATCTGCTCTTCAGTTGATCATCTTCATTGTTCAATAGCTGCAGTAGAATCGGGGCTCAATATTTGGCAGTAAATAAACTGTTTAGACACCAAATGAGGCAGTGTACCACTTTGAATGGCACGGGCGAGATTCTATGTCCATAGGATATTCTGCCTGTGGTCAAATGCCACCCTGAACCATGGGGATACCTTCAATCCTAGCAACCCCGAATGCTCTTTCTGCCTGCTGGTGGCTAGTAAAATGAATGAGATCTCTTTAAATGCCCTAACGTTCATGCTTGTGCAACTACGGCTGGGGAAGTGTAAAAGCAGGACATTTCCCCAGCTGCCACTTCATTCTCTAGGGAGAATGCTGTCTGATGCAATCATGTCCACAGGCCACAGATTTGTAAGGAAGTCAGCACCTGCTGTACCAATTCCTGCAAATCTTTTCAGCTTGAATCTACAGTGAAAATCTTTGGATGCTGAACTACGGCATTCTTGTAGAATTACCTCAGCAGCAAACAGGGAAAAAAAAATTCAGCAACTAAACTGTAAGTAGTTGATTATCGCTTTAAACAGCGTTGGGAGATGTTAGCGGTTGCCTGCCTTAGTCAAAGAAAGAAAATATTTGAAATACTGAGCTCCAAAATGATGACACTGGTGACAAATCAGCACTAGATTCTGGCTGACATCTCAATCTGCCTGCTCTGCATATTTCTAGATGGTGTAGGTGTGCTATTGTCTTCATCATTGTTTTCTGGTGCATCTATGGCACAAGCATGCCTGGAAGAATCTATAAACAGCACTTATAGCAGAGCTCAGCTTCACACCTGCTTTGCTGGGGAGCACTCTTTTTCAACTTAGTCTAAGTGTTCTTATCATACTAAGTGCACAAGCAGGACAATAGGTTATGGCATTACATAGTTTCGGAATGCAAAGCTACAAATTGAATTTGAATTATGGATGGGGAGACAACAAAGGGAGCAGAAAACTTTCAAGCAATTAATAACCCAGGCACCTCCAGATATGACACTACTATTCATCATGGGGAGAATGTCATGAGTATAAATTTGTGCCATATAAACAATTTATTTGCAATTAGTACAGAAGTACTTTCAGCGCATCTACTTATAAATGATATTACACTGTCCTTGTATGCCAATTTCTGCAGTTTTTTCATTTGCACTTTTAGATAGTTAAAAACTTTCATCTCTGCACTGCTCCATTAAATGTAGTGCGACACCACTTTGTGAACTTGGGAGTTCCCAACAGCCTTACTGCAATTACTTTGGAACTAAAGAGGAAATAACTGCTTAAACTTCCTGTGCCAAGGGAAACCATTTCCTTCCTGTTGCACAGATGCATTTCTACCACTGCAATGTAAAAGGACATTAAAAAGTAGCTAACGAAGATTAACTTGGCAATATGAAACCACTTGACTCTCTGCCAAACAGATTTTCTTTAAACATGGTATGTATTATTACTCTATGCTACTGGTATGATCTGCAAAAAGAAACTTGGCTTTCCACAATGATTTCAGCATACTGAGACTCAGTACAGCATATATCATTTATTGCCTAGAATTTTTGGCATTTAATGAAGACATGTCTTTTAATTACAGCTCTGTTTCTTGGTCTGATCGTCACAAAATAAAATACTTAGTGATACAGATGGGATAGTAGACAATAAAGAATATTGCCAAAAGATTATTAAAGTCAGCTAAGCTTCAAAACAACTTGTTCGAAATGTTTCTACTAAAAAATCATCATGTGGGACTTCTTAATTGCCTAATCTGCTTAATAGCATTGGTGCCTCTGGAACTGTTGATGTGCAATTATGTGGGTATTTTTCAGGAGTGGAAATCCCATAGGGATTTGATGAAAATTATATTATGAAAACAGCTATATGCAACAATTGACAGAAAAGTCATCTGGTTCTCAATTGATTTCTTATAATTTGGAGAAGAGAGAATTTTTAATGTAGAATTTTCTAGATCTTCTTTGTTCCCTCTAAATATTTAAGATCATTACTACATAAGGTGCTAACAAAGTTAAAATATATATTATTTGCATTCCATAGCTTTAACTTTATCTAATGAGGCAATTTAAAGTGTAACAATCCAGTTTATTAATAAACTCAAGCTATCAGTCTCAATTCCCAAATGCTAGCGTAAGTGAACAGAGACCTGTTCAATACCTGTTAGATAGTACATATTCCTAGAAATATTAAACATAGTCCATTAAAATGCACAAATATCTTGCAATTGCAGTTTTAGTTAAATAGTCTTTTTTTTATCCACAAAAAAATCCTATTGTTTGTATTACTGAGCCAAATTGTGGAATTTTCATTCAATTTTAGAGATGAGTTTGCACGACATAAAAAGGAATGATTTGCTTTCAAGGGCGGAAAAAAAGCTCAAATACAAATCGAACAAGTTCTTATTTGATTCCAATTATCAAGATACCTACAACAATATGCACCATGCTTTTTAAAGCATTATATAATTTTTAAAAAATCCTCAAGATGTGCATTTTATTTAAATGGCATTACGACTGTCTTTATGATAAAAGATTATGCTTACTAAAAGATAAAACAAGCTTTTTTGTTGGTCCTGAATCTGATGAAACTGAAATGAATCTTTGACACAGAATCTTTTTAAACCTGAAGTGAAAATCAGCCACTTTTGATTATTTTGAATTGGAAAGAATTTTTCAAGTAATGAAGACCAATGAATACTTTTGTCCACAATATAATTAAGGTCTTCCATTGTAGGAAATCTAGAAATCGGCATAAGCACCGGCCTGATGGGCCACAAAAGCTCGGGATAGACTTTGACTTTGATTGTAGGAAATCTCCAGAGGAAGGTAAATACTTTTCCAGGAAGTAGTAGTAATAATTTATATCACTAAAGTAATCACAGATATATTGATCAATTAACAATCAGCACAAGAGTAGCTCTTCAATATTACTTTTTATTCCTTTCATTAAGGGAAATTTTTGTTGAAAATTTATTAAGTATTATTTCAATGACATCTCAGCACATCCAAATTTCATTAACTATACAGATCTGATTTTTAGATGTGAAAACATTGTTCCAGTAGTCAACTTATGAACAGGAGGTACAGCAGCCTGAAGATGCACATTCAAAGTTTAAGGATCAGTCTTTTTCCCTCCTCAGATTCATGAACACCACCTATTTTGTACTAATTATTTTATTTTTAATTGTAATATATTATTTATGGCTTGTACTGTACTTCATGACATACACATGTCAGTGATAATAAACCCAAAGAAAAAATTCATGCTCTTTCCCACACATAATGATTAAAACAAAAATAAACATTTACAATGCATATTGAGCCTCATATATATCTTACTCAGGAAAAATAAAGTCCATATATTTTAAAAACCCTTGTCCTTTACTTCTGTCAGCTTTTAAAGAAATGTAATGTTGTCAGATTTTTTTTTAAACAAAATAAAATTTCTTTGAAATTGCTGTCAAAAGTGACTTGTTAGAATCAACACTCGACAAAGAATTAAGTGTGAATCCGGCCTATTCTGCTCACTGTGCATTTTGGTATCTTATGAAATTTTGTATAACAAGATATAGGAAAATGTTTATATAAAATCATTGTAACTCTAATTAGACCATGTTTGAAATTTGACGCACTTGCAACTTGTACGGCAGTTTTCAGTCGAGCAGTGAACACAAAGGTAAGTGTCTATGGTATATGCTCTTCTTTTAAATCTAATAATTCTCATGATTATTAAGCATGCAAGAGGAATATTTAAGAAGGGGATCCTTCCCAAATATTAGTATAAATGCATTTACTGTGGATATGTTCAAAATTATTGAAACTGAACTTTTAAAGGCACATAAACAGAAAGATTTCCATACATTACTTGAATGATGCATGTTCCCTTAATGAATTTATGTATTTGTGTGTGTGGTGGAAGGGACACAGAAACATTTTATAATGTCAAAGAACCCTGTTTTACTTCAAATTCAAAGTCATTAATGTGCTGACGAGAGTCACATGGTCAAATGTTTGGCTGCAGGCAGATATTGTCCCCGACACAGCAACTACACACAAACATACACAAACTTATTCAGACCAGTGGCAATTATTCATAACCCCACATAGCCACACCTTTCCTAAAACAATCCCTGCTGCCTTTGGCATAATGTCCCACTTACTCAATTCAATACTGTGCTGTGTATCCTTGTCCCTGTGTCTTTTCATTGTGAAAACAATATTTTTATGAAAAGAATCATTATGGAGTTGCTTTGGCTAAGGTGTGTAAACACCCACACACACACACACACAAATTTTTCGATCTAAAATATGGAACAGGTCATTATGCCATATTCACCAGCATAATCGTAAAGATCTGTGTAAAACACAAGCAGTCATTAAAATTCTGAACATTTTAAAATCCTAATTCAAAAAAATGCCAAGGTCGCATTTGGTCAGAGTGAAATCAATGGGTTAAAGAGTCACCTTGTTTTTATTGTGTAACATTCTGCTTATACAGGCAGAAATCAGGACATCTGGAGCATGGAGTGAGACAAGAAAAGGAGGTACATGAATAAACCAATCACAGACACTGACAAGGGGCACAGCATGGACAATGCAGTGGGGAGGCAGCTCAGAGCTGGGCGCTTTGTCTGGCGAGGGCCAGGCAGTGATGACTAATGAAGCATTGGGGATGTGGGCTGTATGCCAGTGCTGGAAGAAGATGTGCAGCAGCTTTGCAGATGTGTCAAAGCCCCCTAGAGCAAAATAATGACATAATCACCATCAGTGTCACAGACCAGACTGCATACAAGGTGACATGGGAGACAAAAAAAAAGAAAGCGAATCCTTCAGAGGTTCTGAATACATATTGCAAGATTGGTATCTAGTGGGACACTGTTGAACAGAGAGGCTGAATCAAAGATCCTTATGTACAAGAGAAAGTAAGACTAAGGTTCACTTTCAGGAGTTAAGCAGTGGATAAAACACAAATAAAAACTGAAAAGGAACTCCTTTTAAGTAGCGCTAATTACTTGCCAACAGGCTTTCTGTGCAGCAGAGGTGTTTGTGTCACTACAGCTGTCTGAGCTTCAAGTGACTTTTGTCAGCTTTAAGTGATTGTCTGCCTGTGAAGGTGGAAGAATAATAGCAAGTATCCAATGAGGAGAGATTGTAACAAAGCATTTGGCTCCTGTAGTTCCCTTTTCATTGCTTCTAATTAAAGATTCATAAGAACAGTTTCAATTTTTCATGAGTCTTTTTACATTACCAAATCGACAGCAGCTACTTCTATTTTCGCAAAGTTTCATGTCTATGCACTCTCATATTAAATACACACATTTCATAGTGTATCTATCAATATATGAAGGAAGTACAAAGTGAAGAGCACATCATGTGATTGATAACTTTGCCTCAATTCTGTTTAGAATGCCTCCGGAAATGTAACACAACAAGTGTTTTTTTATTGACCCAAATGAAATATTGCATTTACCAGCTGTGTCTTCTTCTATAGAAAGAATAAAGTTTCAGTAAAAACAAGGATTCCCAACGGAATTGTACTACGCTAACTGTGGTATGATGGGTGGAAATTTTCAAATATCATTTACTTGGATCCTGTTCTTAATATAGTTATTACTCCAAAAATGAATTATTGTTCATTACTGAACACTCTCCAATTTTATTAAAACAGATGACTGAAGTGATGTTTTATGTACAATATATTGCAACATTACACATTGGGGGCTTGATATTATTTGAGGCGATGGAGACTTAACAGTCCTTGATTTTGCAGTTGAACTATCAGAATGCTCATTATTAAATTATTTTTCATACATACTCCCTCAAGTTATTTTAGGTAGCACATTTTGATAGACAACTATAACATGTTCTTTTTGGCCATTAAAATATATTGAAATAAGCGTTTCTTTTTCAAATAATAAAACACAGGGTATTTCCAATATGGTGGCTTCAGCCTGGCTTCTTTGTTGGTACAACATGGCTTTGTATATGTAACACTGTGAAAGGCTGGAACACCGCTAAGAGAATGTATCCAAAGACAATACCAACTCTCAATAAAGCAAGCACTGTAAAGATTTCCAAGAAACCATTACAGACCACTCAGTCTTTACCCCAGCTGTAATTTAACTCCCTTCGAGCGCACTACTACATTTTCAAAGCATGCCATGTTGGCCCACAAAGTCCCCTTGCATAGAATATTGCTGGTATTGGGAGGAGGCAGGGTGAAGAAGGATAATGGCAGCTTCACATTGAAGCTGACCAGGGAAATGTTTCACGATGATAGATACATTTCTATAAACCAATACAATTGGAAAAATGTGCCATTTGAATGTGGCACAGAGTAGGGTCAAATATCTGTAACCTTGGGTACAAAATGATGGATTCTAACAAGGGGTTTTAAGCAGTAATCATTTTCAAAATATATCATGCAATATAAGTTAAATAACCTCGGTTTTCTAGTTTTTTAAAATTGTGATAATTTCTTGGCAAATGGTTCAGATATAGAGCAGAGGGGGGTGAGAGAGAAGGGGGTGGGGGGTAGAGCGGAGGGAGGGGGTGGGGGAGGGAAAGGGGAGAGGGGAGAGGGAGGGTGGGGGGAGGACAGCGAGTGGGGGGAGTAGAGACTATGTGGAGTTCAGTGTGGGTCACAGTGGGGTAGAAGCAGACAGACAGATCTTCTAGTATCTCAAAATTAACAACATTTGCCAAAATATAGCAAAGTATGCTGCTTATAGACAAGTGTTATTCCCGCATTCAGAACAATACACTGAAGTTCCTTTGAGGTGCCCACTATAGAACACCATTTGCTGTCTGAGATTAGAAGCTGTGATATAACTGCAGCTTCCAAGTAATTCTGGTAACCTTAGCGCAAAACATTTGAAAACATATTGAAAAATACCTTATGAAGTTCACTTTGATTGATTATTTGTGTGACATTTAGAAAGTAATAATCTATGTCATGTAGAATTTGAAAGGTCTATTACAAGTAGGCATAAAAACTCAAAAGGTTATTCACAGAATAATTTGTGCTTTGTCAGTGTAGGTTTCTTTTTTTCTCAGCTTGCTCACTGAAGTCCCTCACACCTTTGCTTTTGATCTATTGGCTTCTGCGTTTTAACGTTATTGTTAGTGGGAATACATGCTTCACCGTAGGCTTTGACCCCCAGCAGATGTTTGAAGAGTCTAGTCTTTGCTCCAATTGATAACCCTCTCCCGAATGAAGAAAGAACGAAGCTGACAGAGCTGTGGTAAGGAGAACTGAATGTCATACAATAGGCATCATCACATCCATTCTTTGAACTTCTCCCCATCTCTGAAGGACAATTAATTATGAAGGCCTAGGGGTAGGTCACAGCAAGGGAGAAGCTACTGCTGGCCCAGCTCTCTTGCCAGTGTTCATTTTTGTTAAGTGGCTGCTTCTTTTGGGGAACAGCAGAAGCAACAACCAAAATAACCAACAGATCATTTGAAAGGGAGTGAAAGATATTTTTTATGTATTGTGACTGTCACTGTGGAATTCCATTCTCAGTGAGATCATCCACTTACTCAAAAACAACTTTTACAAGAGCTACAGGATTGATCAGAGTTCAAGATGACATTGTAGGGACAATTTTCCCACTTTAGCAACTGAGAAAGGCAAAATTTCAACCACACAGGTTTGAGGTTTCTTCTTAAATAACAAACGGAGTAACTGATAAAAGACACATGATATCTGAAGAAACAAATCCCAAGCATATAATTCAAAGAAAGCTTCTATGTTAATATTGTACAGAAACATCTTTTAAAGATCACAGCATTCCAAACAAGCCTTTCAAACTTCGAGGCAGTAGAAAAAAATACAAGTATCAAAGCATGGCAGAAGAGCCTTCAACTTTCCTGAAGGAAACATAACATCCATCCCACTCAACAAAAACTTCTGCTGAACTCTTATACCTCAAGACACAACCATTGAAAGTATTGGCAGTTTATAGCACTGGAAATAAATAAAGCTAAATTCATTGCAACAAACAAAGAGGAAGAATACCGAGTGGATGAGCAAGAGAGCAAGTCAATGTTTTAGCATTAAAAATTGGCATAGTGAACACCAAAGAATACTTATTTATTTCCAGAGTACAGAACAAATGCTTAAAGATCTGATGATTCTAAAATTAGAAAACTTATAATTTGCTGAATCTGCCAGGTTTAATATTTCATATGCAGTTCTCATAAATATTACTTGCCAATCACAGAAGCACATTTTGTTACAGACACAGAGTTAATTTCCATGGCATCAGCAATTTCTTAAAATGTCAGAATCACAAAGAGAGATTCCAAATAGTCAATTAAAATCACTACATCTACATTGCTATGTAAATGATTAAAAGCAAGATGCAATTAATTAGCTTTAGTTTGCACACAGAACAGACTATACAGGCAATATATGATTATGCACATAGAGACCATCCTCTCCCACCAGAAAGTCCAATTACTAAAAGTCAGTGACCAATGATGCAAATAATTATTTTAGGCCCAATCTGAGCCAAAACTAAAATTGTGTAACTTTACACTGTTGAGGGAATCATGGATGGTGGCTTTGGTTATCCCAATCCATACTAGGAGGACTTGAAGTTAGATTGTCAGGTAAGCTGTTTGTTAATTTCAGAAATGGACGGGATCAAACATAGTCATAAGACCATATTTTGAACCTGACCCCATATGTGTAATCCATTGCCTGAGGACAAATACAAAAAAAAATCAGAGTCAAATAAGAGTCTCTGAAAGGTGGTGGAATGAAGATGATGTCAGAGCAAGCTGGGCTGATCTGCAGTTGCTTGAAGAGAATTAAGTAATGCATTCATATTTTAACTGCAGTTTTCCACTCATGACTTTGGTTAGGGGAATTTCAGGGGGCACAACAGACACAAAGTAGATGATCTAGCCATGACTGGCAAGATCGATGTGGAGCTGATAATGCTGTAAAAATGTAGAGGTAAAGCAGATTAGAGGGTAGAGACAGTAAAGGTAGGATCCAGAAGTAAAGTTAATGACAGTGTCAGTCGAGGGATTACCACAAGTTTAGCATATTTGATTGGGCAAACAAGTTTTTACCTCATTTAAAAATAGTAAGTACTACCCTCTCCATGAACACTATGGATAATTAGCTGCCTATAACATACTTCAAACACCCTGGACAGTGAAGAAGGTTATCTGAAATTGACAGGGATTTTGATAAACTCGGTAAGTGGGATTGGAAATGCCAATGGCAATCAATTCAGACCAGTGAGAGGAGCTGCATTTTGGGAAGCCAGAAGAGGACTTTTCATACTGAAGAGATGCTGGGGGTAGGTATTGCAGAACAGAGGGGTGTTGTACCTAAGAGTGCAAGTACATACAGTACCTATAAAAATTATTCACCCCCCCCCCGGAAGTTTACATGATTGACTGTTTTATAACATTGCATCACAGTGGATTTAATTTGGCTTTTTTTGACACTGATCAACAGAAAAAGGTTCTTTCGTGTCACAGTGAAAACAGATCTCTATAAAAGTGATCTAAATTAGTTACAAATATAAAACACAAAATATTTGTTGCATAAGTATTCACCCCAGTACTATGATACATTAAGTCATCACCGATGCAGTCAGTTGGTTTTAGAAGTCACATAATTAGTTAAATGGAGGGGAGGAGAAGATAGCGATGTGACAGCAGCGCTTGCGGCCTCTCCGGTGAATGGTATCTGTAATCTGTCAAGTAGGGGACCGTGCACAATTCTGATTTGATGGAGACAGACGTGAGAGTACGGAGGAACATCTGGAAAACTTCTGAAATGCTCACTTCACTGCTGCTGCTACTGTGTGGTAACCGGAGTCTCCAGAACAGAAGGCCCCGAATCCTTGCTTGTTTCAGCGGCCAGGGCTAGGTCAAAGGCGCTCGGGAGGCTGTATTGGAGGGGCTGGTCGGTGGCTCAAAGTTTTCGGACCGACGAACTCAGTGACGGCTGTGGTCGCGATGGTGCCTGGCGGTTTATGGCAGGGAGTTTCTCCCTTTGGCCGCCTGCTATTGGGGACTCGGGGACTTTGAGACTTTTTTTACTGTGCCTATGGTTTGTTCTTCATCAAATTATGGTATTGCTTTGCACTGCTGTAACTATATGTTATAATTATGTGGTTCTGTCAGTGTTAGTCTTTGGTTTGTCCTGTTTTCTCTGATATCACTCCGTAGAAACATTGTATCATTTCTTAATGCACGTATGCATTTCTAAATGACAATAAAAGAGGACTGAGTGTTCTCATAATCTAAATGGAAATCTGTTTTTGGAGATCTCTGTGCAGTCAGTGTGTTTCAAATGATTGTAGTAAAAATACACCTGTATCTGGAAGGTCCAACTGCTAGTACGTCAGTATCCTGGCAAGAACTACACTCCAAGCAGTTCTACAAAAAAGTTATTGAAAAGCCTAAGTCTGGAGATGGATACGAGAAAATTTCCAAATCACCGAATATCCCTTGGAGTACAGTTGTCAATTATCAAGAAATGGAAAGAATGTGGCACAGCTGTAAATCTGCCCAGAGCAGGCCATCTTCAAAGACCGAGTGACGTGCAAGAAGGGGACTACAGAGGGAGGCCATCAAGAGACCTATGACAACTCTGGAGGAGTTACAAGCTTCAGTGGCTGAGATGGGAGAGACTGCGCATACAACAACTGCTGCCTGGGTGCTTGACCAGTCGCAGCTTTATGGGAGAGCGGAAAGAGAAAGTCACTGTTGTAAAAAAAAATTCACATGAAATCTCGGTTAGTTTGCCAGAAGGCATGTGGGAGACTCTAAAGTCAACTGGAAGAAGGTTCTATGGTCTGATGAAACCAGAATTGAACTTTTTGGCCATCAGACTAAATGCTATGTTTGGCATAAGCCAAATGCTGCACATTATCAAAAACACACCATACCTACCGTGAAGCATGGTGGTGGCTGCATCATGCTGTGGGGATGCTTTACTGCAGCAGGCCCTGGAAGGCTTGTGAAGGTAGAGAGTAAAATGAATGCAGAAAAACACAGGGAAATCCTAGAGGAAAACCTGATGCAGACTGCAAGAGAACTGAGACGTGGGAGAAGATTTGTGTTCCAGCAAGACAATGACCCCAACCATAAAGTCAAAGCTACAAAGGAATGGTGTACAAACAACAAAGTTAATGTCCTGGAGTGGCCAAGTCAGAGTCCAGACCTCAATCCAATTGAGTTTGGTGGCTGGACTTGTAAAAGGCTGTTCACTCAGAATCCCCCTGCAATCTGATAGAGCTCGAGCAGTTTTGTAAAGAATGAGAAAAATATGCAGTGTTCAGATGTGCAAAGCTGTTAAGAGACCTATCCACACAAACTGAAGTAAGTAATTGCTGATGAAGGTGCATCTAGTAAATACTGATTTGAAAGCTGTGAGCAATTATGCATTCAATTATTTTGTGTTTGATATTTGTTAAAAATTCAGACCAATTTGTAGAAATTTGTTTTCACTTTGACATGAGTGTTTTCTGTAAACCTGTGACAAAAAACCTAATTAAATTCACTATGATTCAATGCTCTAAAACAATAAAATATACTTTATTGTCGCCAAACAATTGATACTAGAACGTACAATCATCATAGCGATATTTGATTCTGTTCTTCTCACTCCCTGGATTACAAATCGATAGTAAATATTAAAAATTTAAAGTATAGAAAATAGAAAAATGGGAAGTAAGGTAGTGCAAAAAACCGAGATGCAGGTCCGGATATTTGGAGGGTATGGCCCAGATCCGGGTCAGGATCCGTTCAGCAGTCTTATCACAGTTGGAAAGAAGCTGTTCCCAAATCTGGCCGTACAAGTCTTCAAGCTCCTGAGCCTTCTCCCGGAGGGAAGAGGGACGAAAAGTGTGTTGGCTGGGTGTGTCGTATCCTTGATTATCCTGGCAGCAGTGCTCCGACAGTGTGCGGTGTAAAGTGAGTCCACGGATGGAAGATTGGTTTGTGTGATGTGCTGCGCCGTGTTCACGACCTTCTGCAGCTTCCTCCGGTCTTGGACAGGACAACTTCCATACCAGGTTATGATGCACCCTAGAATGCTTTCTACGGTGCATCTCTAAAAATTAGTGAGGGTTTTAGGGGACAGGCCAAATTTCTTTAGTTTTCTCAGGAAGTAAAGGCGCCGGTGGGCCTTCTTGACAGTGGTTGGTTGGACCAAGTCAGGTCATTTGTGATATTGACCCCGAGGAACTTAAAGCTTTTGACCTGTTCCACTTGCATACCACCAATGTAAATTGGGTCGTGTGGTCCGCTACTCCTTCTGAAGTCAACAACCAATCCCTTCGCCTTGCTGACATTGAGGGATAGGTTGTTGTCTTCGCGACATGCCACCAGGTTCTTAATTTCCTCTCTGTCCTCAAACTCATCATTACCCGCGATACGGCCTACAGTTGTTCTGTCACCAGCAAACTTATATATTGAGTTTGATGGAAACTTGGGTGTACAGTGAGTACGGCAGGGGGCTGAGTACACAGCCTTGTGGGGCACCGGTGCTCAGAGTGATTGTAGAGGAGAGCTTGTCCCCTATTTTTACAGCCTGGGTCCTGTCTGTGAGGAAGTTGAAGATCCAGCTGCAGATCTGAGTGCTAAGGCCCAGGTTCCGGAGCTTAGGAATCAGTTTAATTGGAATGATGATATTAAAGGCAGAGCTGTAGTCAATGAAAAGGAGCCTTACGTATGCGTCTTTATTCTCCAGGTGTTCTAAGGAGGAATGTAGGGCCAGAGAGATGGCATCTGCCATTGACCTGTTGCTCTGGTAGGCGAATTGCAAAGTGCTGAGGTTGATGTGTGCCATAACCACACACAGTCCTCCATGCATTTCCAAATAAAGGTCGTGACAGCCGAGGCATACTCATCAAGGTTAGCTGCCGAATCCTTGAATACTAACCAGTCCACCGATTCAAAGCAGTCACGGAGGACCTCATCCGTTTCCTCCATCCAATGCGACACTACTTTTGACACCGTGACCTCCCGCTTCAGTTTCTGTTTGTAAGCCAGGAGGAGGAGTACGGCCTGATGGTCTGATTTTCCGAAGTGAGGTCGTGGGACGGAACGGTAGGCATCCTTGACTGCTGTGTAGCAGTGGTCAAGTATATTTGGGCCTCTAGTGGGGCAGGAGACATGTTGGTATAATTTAATGACTTCTGTCCTTCACTTCCAAGTGGGGTGAATACTTTTTGCAGGTACTGTCATTCCCTGATAGTGCTGTCACAAAGGAATGTGGCATTGGAGGTTCATTAGTCGGGGTACTAGGGTATTGAGTACAGGATTTGGGATGTTATGTTGTAGTTGTACAAAATGTTGAACTACCTCTTGAGTGTGTGTAATTTTTTTTTGGTGAAGGACAGACGTCATTAAGATGGAAAGAGTGCAAAGAAGATCTGTGAGAATGTTGTCAAGACTTGAGGGCCTGGATTATATGGGGAGATTGAGCAGTGCAGGGAGTGACCTTGTAGAGATGTATAAAATCTAGAGGGACATAGTTAGGGTGAATGCACCAACTTTTTCCCCAGAAGGGAATCAAAAACCAGAATTCATAGGTTTTAGGTGACAGAAGAAAGAGCCTGACGGGTGCTTCATGCAGAGGGCAGTGTGCATATGGAATTAGCTATATAGAGGGGCATGGGCCAAACATGGGCAAATGCGGCTGATCAGCATGGATGAGGTAGGCCAAAGGATCCATCTCTGTGTGTAATAATCTATGACACAGCTAAACAATTATATCCAAATCCCAATCCTTGATCTGGGCATGATGGCCTGATTAGGTCAATGTACCACGCCAACTTACAGAGCTAGCAAGACCTAGGCAGCAGCTTCTGAAAAGCTGACAACTCAAAATCAGCCACCAAGCCACAGGAACAATCTCCTCTGTTTCTACAAGCAGCATTATTTACATAGCCAAGAAACAATAGTCATAGAAGCTATCCTTGTTTTTGTACATTCTTCCCTCTCCGAATGAAATGCATTTAAAGCTCACAAGCAGAAAAACCTGAAACTCGAAAGAGTGATAACTTAGAAACATAACCTATCATTTACTTTAATACCAAACTGAAACACTAAATAATTCCAATGATTTCCATCAAATATACTTACATTTATTGTTAAGCAAAACAACCATGAGAAAAATAGCAGAACAAAATTTAAGTTCTTGAATATTTAATCTAATTGTTAAACACATTTCATTGGACTGGGCTTATTGATAATTGAATTGAAAATATCAAATTAATATAAAAAGCAAACTCTGGATCCAACAAATAAGTGGCTCTTAATAAATCTAGATTTTTGGCTCATTCTGTGACAAATCTCAGCTGCTACTAGAGCAAGGTATAGGGTTATTGCTAATAGTGCCCATAGAAAATGGGAGTGTGCTGCTGCTGTATGGCGCAGTTCTACTGGCAGACTTTTAATTTTAACTGTACATTAGTCATGAAAAAAAAACAGAGGCATTACAGAGTGTTTATAAAATACTTGACTACAGTGTCTAGCTCTGGTTACCAGACTTTAAAACACAAGCGAAGGGTCTGGACAGGATGCAGAAGAGATTGGCAAAATTATTCCAGGGATAAAGAGCATTAGTCAAGTGGATCAGAGATGCTGACAAATCGTCATCAGCTTGAAACATACTCTTTCTTGCTCTTTCCAGACGCTGCCAGACCAGCAGAGTATTTCCAGCATGGACAGAAGGAAAATTATTTTCATAAAAATGAATTTACAAAAAGGAAAACCAACATGAATTTCTTCAAATCAAAAATGCTTAACTAACATTATTGAACTTTTCAATGAAGTAGCAGAGTTAACGACGACAAAATTGAAGTCCACCAAATGAAAGAGGAAGTGTTAGCAGGGGTAGGAAATTGCTTTAGGGACAAGAAATAATCAATCTGGCACTTGACTATTTCCATAAGACCATAAGATATAAGAGCAGAAGTAGGTCATTTGGCCCATCGAGTCTGCTCTGCCATTCAATCATGGCTGATCCAATACTTCCAGTCATCCACACTCTCCTGCCTTCTGCCCATACCCTTTGATGCCTTGGCTAATCAAGAATTTTCGGTTGGATCAAGGCACGTGAATTTGCCAAGATCAGCAATTGGGCTACTACTTTTGATTTCTATTAATAAGTTGAAAAAATAAATCTTAAAAATATGTGCAGATGACATTAAATTTGAAAGCGTGATAAAGAATGAGGTGAACAGAGAAAAATAATACAGCTAAATTGGTGGAAAAGGTAAATATGTGCTGATGGGAGTTAATATAAGAGTACGCTGAGATACTTTGAGAAAAAGAATGAGGGAAGGATACAATATAACATAAAGTATAAACAGTGAACTGAAGAGTTTATACAAATATATGGCAATTGGCTAAATAAAAGGGGTGACTTAAGGAAATTAACTTTTAATTATTATTCCTTTGTCTTCTATTTTAGCAGTTTTGTGGTCTAAATTCATATTCATATAACTGTATGTGGTTTATTGCACTATTTCCCAAGCATCTTGTTGCTACTCTTTATTCCTTCCCAAATACACTCTAAAAGTAGTTATAGTATTCATTGTAATAAATCTTCAATTTAAAATATAATCCTCATTTATCTCCATCAGAATCAGATTTAGTATCACAGGCATATGTCATGAAATGTGTTGCTTTGCAGCAGCAGTGCATTGCAATATATAGTAATAAAAGCTATAAATTACAATAAGTAAATAGATACACATACAGTACATACACACATATATATATATATATATATATATATATATATATATATATTAAATAAGTAATACAAAAAGAGGAAAATAGCGAGGTAGCATTCAAGGGTTCATTGACTATTCAGAAGTCTGATGACAGACTGTTCCTGAAAAGTTGAGTATGTATCTTCAGGCTTCTGTACATCCTCCTCGATGGTAGCAATGACAAATCAGCATATCCTGAGGGATGGAGATGTTTAACGATTGAAGCGTTGCCTTTTGAAGGTGTCCTCAATGCTGGGGAGTCTAGTGCCCATGATGGAGCTGGCTGAGTTTATAACTTACTGCAGATTTTTCCAAACCTTTGCAGTGGCCCTGCCACACCAGATGGTGATGCAACCAGCTACAATGCTCCCCGTGGTGTATCTGTAGAAATTGGTAAGTGTCTTTGGTGACGTATTAATCCTCCTCAAAATCCTAATGAAATATAGATGCTGTCATGCCTTCTTTGTAATTGTATCAATATCCTAAGAGTCCGGAGACAGGTAGCTGAGTGACTGTCAGGAGAGGGAAGGGGAATAGACAGAATGAGCAGAGCACTCCTGTGGCCATTCCCACCAATAATAAGTACATCACTTTGGATACTGTTGATGGGGACGACCTACAGGGACAAGTTGCAGTGGTTGCGTCTCTGGCCCCGAGATGGGATCCTCAACTCAGAAGGGAAGGAGGGAAAAGAGGACAGCAGTAGTGATAGGGGATTCAATAGTTAGGGGGAAAGGTAAGAGGTTCTGTGGAAGAAATCAAAAATCCTGGATGGTCTGTTGCCTCCTTGGTGCCAAGGTCCGCGATATCTCAGATTGAGTTCTTGGTATTCTCAAGAGGAAGGGTGAGCAGCCGGATGTCGTGGTCCATGTAGGGACCAAAAACGTGGGTAGGAAAAGTGAGGAGATCGTGAAAGGTGAGTTTAGGAAGTTGGGCGCCAAGCTACAGGACAGGACTTCCAGGATAGCAATCTCAGGATTACTACCAGTGCCACGTGCAGGCGGGTTTAGAAATAACAAGATAGCACAGATCAACACATGGCTGAAGACATGGTGCAGGAGGGAGGGCTTCAGATTTATAGATAATTGGGCAGTTTTCCAGGGAAGGTGGGACCTGTTCTGGCGGGACGGTTTACATCTGAACTGGAGGGGGACAAATATTCTTGCAGGTAGGTTTACTAGGAAGGCACCGCTGGATATAACCTAGATACAAGGGGGGAGAGGAACCAGGGTGTAGGAACAGATGTAGGGGAGAAGGAAGAAAAAGAAAATAGTGAAGTTGTTTGCACCATTAGTGATAAACAGAGAGTAAGAGGTGGAAATTTTTGTAAATGCATTTATTTTAATGCTAGGAGCATTATAAGAAAGGTGGATGAGCTTAAAGCATGGATTGATACCTGGACGTATGATGTGGTAGCTATTAGTGAAACATGGTTACAGGAGGGGTGTGATTGGCAACTAAATATTCCTGGATTTCGTTGCTTCAGATGTGATAGAATCAGAGGGACAAGAGGGGGAGGTGTTGCATTGCTTATCAGAGAAAATATTACAGCGGTGCTCTGGTAGGATAGATTAGAGGGCTCGTCTAGGGAGGCTATTTGGGTTGAATTGAGGAATGGGAAAGGTGTAGTAACACTTATGGGGGTGTATTATAGACCACCAAATGGGGAGCGAGAATTGGAGGAGCAAACTTGTAAGGAGATAGCAGATATTTGTAGTAAGCACAAGGTTGTGATTGTGGGAGATTTTAATTTTCCACACATAGACTGGGAAGCCCATACTGTAAAAGGACTGGAAGGTTTGGAGTTTGTAAAATGTGTGCAGGATAGTTTTTTGCAGCAATACATAGAGGTACCAACTAGAGAAGGGGCAGTATTAGATCTCCTGTTAGGGAATGAGATAGGTCAAGTGACGGAGGTTTGTGTTGGGGAGCACTTCGGGTCCAGTGATCACAATGCCATTAGTTTCAATATAATTATGGAGAAGGATAGGTCTGGACCCAGGGTTGAGATTTTTGATTGGAGAAAGGCTAACTTTGAGGAGATGCAAAAGGATGTGAAAGGATTTAGAAGGAGTGGATTGGGACAATTTGTTTTATGGGAAGAATGTAATAGAGAAATGGAGGTCATTTAAAGGTGAAATTTTGAGGGTACAGAATCTTTATGTTCCTGTTAGGTTGAATGGAAAGGTTAAAAGTTTGAGAGAGCCATGGTTTTCAAGGGATATTGGAAACTTGGTTCGGATAGAGAGAGATATCTACAAAAATATAGGCATCATGGAGTAAATGAGGTGTTCGAGGAATATAAAGAATGTAAAAAGAATCTTAAGAAAGACATTAGAAAAGCTAAAAGAAGATATGAGGTTGCTTTGGCAAGTAAGGTGAAAATAAATCTCAAGGGATTCTACAGTTATATTAATAGCAAAAGGATAGTGAGGGATAAAATTGGTCCCTTAGAGAATCAGAGTGGACAGCTATGTGAGGAGCCAAAAGAGATGGGGGAGATTCTGAACAATTTCTTTTATTCGGTAGTTACTAAGGAGAAGGAAATTGAATTGTGTAAGATAAGGGAAACAGGTAGGGAAGTTATGGAAACTATGATGATTAAAGAAGAGGAAGTACTGGCATTTTTAAGGAGTATAAAAGTGGATAAGTCTCTGGATCTTGACAGGATATTCCCTAGGACCTGGAGGGAAGTTACTGTGGAAATAGCAGGGGCTTTGACAGAAATATTTCAAATGTCATTAGAAATGGGGATGGTGCCAGAGGATTGGCGTATTGCTCATGTGGTTCCATTGTTTAAAAAGGGTTCTACGAGTAAACCTAGCAATTATTGGCCTGTGAGTTTGATGTCAGTGGTGGGTAAATTGATGGAAAGTATTCTTAGAGATGGTATATATAATTATCTGGATAGACAGGGTCTGATGAGCAACAGTAACATGGATTTGTGCGTGGAAGGTCATGTTTGACAAATCTTATTGAATTTTTTGAAGAGGTTATAAGGAAAGTTAATGAGGGTAAAGCAGTGGATGTTGTCTATATGGACTTTAGTAAGGCATTTGACAAGGTTCCACACGGAAGGTTAGTTAGGAAGGTTCAATTGTTAAGTATTAATATTGAAGTAGTAAGATGGATTCAGCAGTGGTTGGATGGGAGACACCAGAGAGTAGTAGTGGATAACTGTTTGTCAGATTGGAGGCCGGTGTTTCAGGGGTAACATGAGGGGGAACTTCTTTACTCAGAAAGTGGTAGCTGTGTGGAATGAGCTTCCAGCAGAAGTGGTTGAGGCAGGTTCGATGTTGTTGTTTAAAGTTAACTTGGACAGCTGTAAGGACAGGAAAGGAATGGAGGGTTATGAGCTGAGTGCAGGTCGGTGGGCTTGGTGAGAGTAAGAGTTCGGTATGGACTAGAAGGGCCGAGATGGCCTGTTTCCGTGCTGTAATTGTTATATGGTTATATGGACTAGTGGTGTACCTCAGGAATCTGTACTGGGTCCAATGTTGTTTGTCATAG
Source organism: Mobula hypostoma (assembly GCF_963921235.1). Lineage (NCBI taxonomy): Eukaryota > Metazoa > Chordata > Chondrichthyes > Myliobatiformes > Myliobatidae > Mobula > Mobula hypostoma. Next base: position 47,805,097 of record NC_086104.1, read on the forward strand.
ACATTAATGATCTGGATGATGGGGTGGTAAATTGGATTAGTAAGTATGCAGATGATACTAAGGTAGGTGGCGTTGTGGATAATGAAGTAGGTTTTCAAAGCTTGCAGAGAGATTTAGACCACTTAGAAGAGTGGGCTGAAAGATGGCAGATGGAGTTTAATGCTGATAGGTGTGAGGTGCTACATTTTGGTAGAACTAATCAAAATAGGACATACATGGTAAATGGAAGGGCATTGAAGAATGCAGTAGAACAGAGGCATCTAGGAATAATGGTGCATAGTTCCCTGAAGGTGGAATCTCATGCAGATAGAGTGGTGAAAAAGCTTTTGGTGTGCTGGCCTTTATAAATCAGAGCATTGAGTGTAGGAGTTGGGATGAAATGTTGAAATTGTACAAGGCATTGGTGAGGCCAAATTTGGATTATTGTGTACAGTTTTGGTCACCGAATTATAGGAAAGATGTCAACAAAATAGAGAGAGTACAGAGAAGATTTATTAGAATGTTACCTGGGTTTCATCAGCTAAGTTACAGGGAAAGGTTGAACAAGTTGGGTCTTTATTCTTTGGAACATAGAAGGTTGAGAGGGGACTTGATAGAGGTATTTAAAATTATGAGGGGGATAGAGAGAGATGACATGGATAGGCTTTTTCCATTGAGAGTGGGAGAGATTCAAACAAGAGGACATGAGTTGAGAGTTAAAGGGCAATAGTTTAAGGGTAACATGAGGGGGAACTTCTTTACTCAGAGAGTGGTAGCTGTGTGGAATGAGCTTCCAGCAGAAGTGGTTGAAGCAGGTTCAATGTTGTCGTTTAAAGTTAAATTGGACAGCTATATGGACAGGAAAGGAATCGACGGTTATGGGCTGTGAGTGCAGTTTGGTGGGACTAGGTGAGAGTAAGCGTTCGGCACGGACTAGAAGGGCCGAGATGGCCTGTTTCCGTGCATAATTGTTATATGGTTTATATTAGGCCTAGGATAGATCTTCAGACACCCAGGAACTTGAAACTGCTTACCCTTTCCACTCTCGATCCCACTAAGTCCACAGTCAGTTCCTTGGTCTTACTGACATTGGATATAAGGTTGTTGTTGCAACACCACTCAACTAACTGATCCCTCATCCCATTCTTCCAACAATGGTTCTGTTATCTGCAGATCTAGAGATGGCATTTGAGCTGTGCCTAGCCATATATTTGTTGGTGTAGAAAGGGTAGAGCAGTGGGCTGAGCACGGATCACTGAGGTGTGACAGTGTTGATTGCCAGCAAGGAGATGTTATTTCCAATCGGCACAAACTGTGGTTTCCTGATAAGGAAGTCAAGGATCCTGTTGCAGAGGGAGGTATAGAGGCCCAGGTTTTGGAGTTTGTTGATTAGAAATGAGGATACAATTGTGCTGAATGCTGAGTGGTAATCAATACAGCAGCATGAGGTAGATATTACTATGGTCCAGGTGATCCAAGGCCAAGAGGAGAGCCATTCACTGTCGATCTATTGTAGCAATATGAAAATTGCAGTGGTCCAGGTCCTTGTTTAGGCAGGAGTTGATTCTAGCCATGACTGACCTTTCGAAGTGCTTCATCACAGTTGCCACTGTGTGCCCACTGGGCAACAGTGATTGAGGTAACTCACTCTGCTTTTCTTGGGCCCTGGTATGACTGTCACCCTTTTGAAGCAGGTGGGAACCCCTGAATGCAGCAGTGAGAGACTGAAGATCATAACAAACATTCTGTCTTAAAAAAGTTCAAAAAAAGTCATGAACATTTGTCCATCTGAAATGTGCTTTCTCCATTTCTCTCTCTACAGATACTTTTCAACCTGCTGAATATTTCTAGCAAGTTTTTTTTAAACTTAAACCCAAACATACTTTAATCACTGAATCTTCTGTTCCTGTTTTTAAAATGTAGCAACTAAAATTTTCTATCTTTTGAACTATGACATCTTCACATTATACCCCAGTCTAGGAAAGAATCACCAGTTGTTCAGATGAGAAAATATGACCTAGAAGATGTAAATTACTTCCCTGGCCTCAAGGTAATTATGCATGCATGATCGCAAGTGTAAATAAATCTACCAGCAAACAAATGTCAGTGAATAGAGACAGGAAGTCAGGACAAACAAGAAATACCTTACATGAAAAGAAAATTATTGGACCACAAAATAGAGATTGTAAAAGATATCAAATAGAGGGATTTCATTGAACATTCTCAAGGTATTCTGTTTTATTTTAAGAGTTTTACAATGAAAGTTGGAATGCAAAGGATGCAGGTGTTAAAAGCAAAGGGAAAGGCTAGTAAACACAAGAAAATCTGTAGATGCTGGAAATCTAAAGCAACACACACAAAGCACTAGAGGAACTCAGCAGGCCAGGTAGCATCTGTGGAAAAGAATAAACAGTTGATTTTTCGGGCTGAGACCCTTCATCAGGACTGTTGAATGTTTACTCATTTCCACAGATGCTGCCTAACTGCTGAGTTCCTCCAGCATTGTGTGTGTTGCTTAAGAAAGGCTAGCAATCTGTTATTCAGCCACGTATGAATTTTAAGGCTTGTGATAGTATATTAGTCTGGAACTCCATATTTATCACAGGATACAGAATGATCAAAAAGGATCTGTGGACCAATACTGTTAAGGGGTTTAAATACAGTATTTCAGCATATGACCCTGTTTTTGCTAAAAAGAGGAGAATCAATCAGCAGGTGAGAAGAATGCAGGGTGATCACAAGTCATCACAAAAGATGTACAGATGTACTGCTACCAGCTGTATGGTCTGTTCTGGTCTGTAAATGTTGTACTTGTTTGGATTTTCTGTCTGCTTTGTGTAACATTGATATATCATTGTCATGGTAGTGCATAAAATGATTCTGAAGTTTTCTCTCACTAGGTTGATTTGCACTCCAAATATGTTTCATTTTAACAATGATTTGGCATAGAATATAAAAGCAGGGTGGTTATTTTGAAACAAAATACAGATTATGCTATAACTGGACTATTGTGTACAATTCTGGTTACTGCACCATAGGAAAAATGAGAAGGCGCCAGAGAGGGTGCAAAAAAGATTTGGCAGAATGGTCTAAGGTTGAGAGATTCAGTTTTATGAATAGACAGGAACAGTTCTCCTTCTAATTGAGAAGGCGTAACAATAAAGCAATAAAAGTGTTCAATTAACTGCCTAGATAAAGTGAGTAAAGGGATACCAGTTGCTTTTGATGGGAGGATCCAAGGACACAGAATTAAGGTGACTGGTTTAAAAAAAAGAAGTACTTTCCCTGCTTTGGGTTGTGAAGTGGTAAATATAAATTTAATTGCAACTTTCTAAAGGGAATTAGATAGACACTTGAGGAACAGAAAAGAATATCACAGATGTATGTGGCAAATGTATGAGTCTCGATCTGAGTGGATTGCTCTTGAGAAAACCGTAGCAGGATCCTTGATCTGAAAGGGTTGGCTCCATTGCTTTTGGAATTCTATCAGCATTGATTTAGAAAACCTTAGTCTCTGGAAACATCGCCCACCTGGACAGCTAGAATTAGAAGCTCTACTTCTACTAGAAAACTCACAGAGTGGTCTTGTCCAATTATCAGCTTCCTTTGGGTCCTCTTTTCAGCTCATGGTTTTGATGCAATCCCAAAGAACCATGCAAAGTGCATAAAACATCCACTCCAACTCCATAAGTGTGCTATTGTCCCTTTGATGAAGTCTACTGACATCTGGGTGATTTTACTAAGTAACCCTAAGGGTGGCTTATGATCCTTCTTATATAGCACAGATTGGACAGGCATCACCTGCTTTCTTGCAAGTGTCCCACACAGTGTTAATAACATGCCTATTAATAATTTTCACAGAAAACCTCCAGATGCAAGGATTGTCATTACCTGTCCACAATCTACATGTTCTTTGTGTTTTGCTCATTGCCAGGCCAAGGTATTCAATGTGCTATGAGATCCCATATGTAGTCCAGAAACAAATTTCTTCTGCAAATCAGTAGGGTGACATTTAAAAAAGGTACAAGGCAATCGAATTTTGCCTCCAGATCCTAGATTAATCTGCCACTGTAAAAGCTATCAAGAGCTATGTCATTTAATTTAATAACTGAATATTCAAATATCATTAAATATAAATATATTACATGAAAAAACTGTTCATCAGCATCAAATACAAGGCCAATACTGAGTGAAATCTTTAAAAGCCAAAATGACACATTGAAAATATAGCTTGAAGGAAAAAGTTGAACTGATGTTTTAATGAGAAGGATGTAGTGGCATGTCCTGGGAACTGTTACTAAAATATTTACTTTTCTTGGAATATACAAATTAAGTTAGCAGATAATATAAAACATAACAGTGACAAAGATGATAGCAACAGGCATTAGCAGAGTAGATTGAAAAGGCAGGTACAAGGCAGTTGCAACTTGATGCGGTTCAGTAGAAATAATTAAGACAGCCTATGGAATTTAATTGATCCTTTCTTCAAGCAGTGTGTCAAATAGTTGTTGTGACAAGCCTAGTGTGGTAGAGTAGTGGGTAGTGCTTGCTTTTTTCACTTTCAGCTTCCACCACTGGCTAGTAGTCTCAGGAAAAGGAGAGCTGAATGTGTAAACCTCTCCCTGCCAGTACACAGCCCCTCCAACAGCAAGCCTTATATAGTGCCTCCTCGCTGGTGACACACGGAAACTGAAGTCCTTCCAGACTCTGGTTGAACTACTGCGGACAGGGGGAAGGTCTGGCCCCTGCACAAGCAGCACGTAGGCCTACTGGCGCGTGGAGACCACAGTGCTTGTGACCCAGACCCCTAGGTGATGACTATCACCTCCCAAATCTCCCCTTCTTCCCATTCCTTCACTGGCACTTCATCAGCAGCTCTGATCCTCGCCCATTCCTGAGATTCAGCCCTCTTTTCCAGCATGGATGACAACAGGAAAATGCACCTACCCCCTTTCCCCTATGATAATTCCACAATTTTCAATCCCATTGGCTAACCCTCAGCTAAAGAGGCGACCCAATCCTGCAGGCAGCAACATGAAACGTTCAGGTAAAGGCTGATGTGTGGCAAACACCATTCGCACACTGATCTGCTGCATAGTATCTGTCCTTTGGAAACTTCGCATTATCACTGCCAAGATCCTTACCATCAATATGCCAAGCTTCACCATTGCCCAGAAACTCAAATGGACCAGCTAAATAAATATAGTGGATATTATAGAAGTTCAGTGGCTCTGTACCATGGAGTGAGTGACTCACCTCCTTACAGTCCAAAGCCTTTCTTTCCATCATCCTATTCAGAAGCATGGTGGAATATTCTCCACTTGCTTGGATAAGTGCAACTTCAACAAAACTCAAGACACTTGACACCATTCATAACAAATCGATCCATTCATTCCCTCTACCAGCAATGACAGTAGCTGCAGTGGATATCATCTACATAATCCAATACAGGTATTCACCAGACTCTTCACAGCCTGCAAACCTATTGCTAAGAAGGTTATGGTAGTAGGGGCTTGGGACCATCACAAGTTCCAGAATCCCCTCCACGTTGCACTGCACCCTGATTGCACCCCAGCCCCCACCCCACTTCCTCTTTCAAGATTTCATGAGATGATGCAGGCCCTCACCATGTTTACGAACTCATGGAGTTAACAATTTCGATCCAGCAAGATTCTGAAGGACCTTGAGAATGCAGAGGTGAGCAAATAACGAGTAGCACAATGATGTCAATTTATTAAAATCCGGGAATAAGTTGATGTAATCCTTCACACCTCTATAAAATAACACAATAACCTGTTTACAGGAATATTGTAGCAAATATACATATTTTGTGCAGTAATACATAATAGAGTGAATAAAGAGTTAAATATACATCGAGAAAAAAAACTCGATAATATAGTGCGTAAAACTGTCCAAACCAAAACCACAATGTCCCTCATCCAGTTTCTCCATTACACATTCACTTCTCCTTTAATTGTGGATGTATACCAGTAAATATGAAGAGAGAGTATATAAAACACACCACAAAGTTGTCTCAAAGATGAACTAAGAATGCTAATAATTAAGTGAGTTTTTGTTCCTTTGAAAGGTGGCAGTCCATCTTATGGGAGATACTAAGTTGAAATATTGTTTATTATCAACACAGGAAAGCATTAGAGATCACTGTTAGAAAAATCTTTTAGATGTATCCTGAAGTAACCACTGCATTTGGATACTTTGCATAATATCTGGGAGATACAATCAGGGTTAGAACAGCCATCCACTTTGTTCTTGGACATAAAAAAAGTGAACCAAGTTTTGTTCATAGTATTCTTCAAAAAGAATACCGAAAATGCTCAGCACTCAGCTGTCTTTAAGCTGGTAGAGCCACTGGAAGTGAATGAGATACACCAATTTAAAATGACTGAAGTACAGTTAGGATTAGAATCTGGCTCTAATCAATCCTCACTTTAACCCTTTCAGAGTCAGAAAGCATACATGCTCAGCTTTGAATTAGGGAACAACTGCAAGTGCAAACTGAGTTAACCTATCTTTATTTTAAATATTAAATGACAGATATTGTAGTCCAGAAATTGGATTACATCTTACAACAGACATCCAAGAGATACAGTGAACAACGCATTTTCATGTTCCTTTAGACTTGGGCAGCATGCTAAGTTCATGCAGGGACTTCATTAGGATGAATCAGGTATGCACTCTGCATGTATTTGTATTACTAAATGGCTGCGATACAGGAGGGAAGTCATACAGCAGTGAGGAACGACAATATTGGAGAACTTAAGAGGATTTTATATACTTAATCGCTTGGAAGTGCCTTTATACTAAATATTTATCCCTGGTTAATGGCCCCAAAATAAAGAGCAGACAATATTTCTACAGGTTCTTCGTAGGTTTGCAACATGCGTGCTTTCTATTCCCAGCCTAATTACCTCCTTCTCCAATCAAGGCTTCCCTCAAGAATGTAAGATCTTCAAGTCCAGTTTAGAAGAGGAAGAGGAAGCATTGCTGCTGAAAGTGAGACACATCTGATTGAACCCTACACATCATTCTGAGGGGAAGCTTCCATGGTTTCCAGGTCAGCTCTGTCTTCAATCAGAAACTGCTCACTGAGCCACAATGAGCCCATGAGCTAATTTGTGCAGACCTGGTGGTTCCGAGTTTTCAATACTTGCTTCTGATAAATAGCAACCCAGCACAGAAGCATAGAGATGTGAACTGTGCATGCTGTGCAATAGCCCTACTTGTATTAGAGATTGTGTCCAATACCAAGGAAAACAGGAGTCATACAGAGACAGTTGTATGTAAACATCATGCAAATTACAAAAAGACTGAGTCTAACAACAAAGAAAATGACATTAGCTATGAATAGTGACAAAGTCCACTCATTCAATGCAGACTGTTGTTATTAAGTAATTGCAGGAAGGGAAAAGGTACAGAATCTTTTGCTACTGTTGCACAAACACTCAGCAGGAAAGCTCCTGAAAGAAAAAGAAGCTGAAAGTTCTGGGCTCACCTGGACAAAGACCAAAGATAACAAAATATAAATTCATAGATATAATCCTAAACATATTTCAATTTATGAGATAAATAGCAAAGATGCAGCAAGGTCACATAAACAAGTGAAATGCATTTGCTATTTTTTAACCTTATTTTTCATTTGCAAGTTTTTATCTTATAAGTTTTTAATACAACTTATATTTATTACATAAGAATAGTAGAAACTGTGCTCTTCTTGGCTGTCTTCCAGCCTTCCCCACCACTCTACATTAACATAGTTTATCTGCCCTAGGCCTCATCTTTCCTTTTGTGCCACATCTCCAAAGCTCTCAATTCTCTTATATTTCAAGAATTCATCTAAGTGACACCAGTACTCCAGCCTCCACAATTCTCTGAGGTAGAAAACTTTCAGTGATTTACCAGCCTCTGAAAGAAGCAGTTTTTATATGTAACTTCAGTTTTAAATGACTATCCCTAATATTATAACTGTGTCTCCTTGTTTGGGATTCACGCACAGGAACATATGCCTTATCATGTCCATTCTAATCTACATATACTCATCTCATTATTTCTCAATTTTTTTTTCTTGTTACTTGTACTGAAAACAGGGGGCACTGGAGAAATCAGAACACCTCCACATGTACAAAGCCACTAGACATTTTACGACCAAGAAATCTTGACATAAATACTTAACAAAACTTCCAAGTTTCTGAACCCCTAGAGTACCACCCACTCAAGAGTATCTAACTCACATACAAAGGAGAGGTTCACGGAGCTCAGATTAACCAGTTCTGAAGCTCCTTCAAATAGGAATAGCATTATATGAGGAATCCTAAGTGAGAGGAAGATGAAGAACACATTATTGACACATATTTACATCATGGCTTCAAAAACCTTAGGTGTGAAAATTGAGCTTAAGTAGGGGAAGGCATTTAGCAATTGTGGATGATCCGTAGGCTATTTGGGAGATAATGTGGGTAATGGAGTACATCCACAAGTTCAAGAACTGGATTTTGGGGAAAGTCAAAAAAAGAAAGAGTGTTTTAATTTGGGTTCAAATTTTCCTGGCGGTACATTCTACTTTCCTTGTAGGTGTTACATAGGGATGTTTTTTATTACCAAAAAAAAGTTTGTTATGTCACAGGGCTTCTTCAAGGCAAAACACATTTGTAGCAGGGACCTAAGTACACATATATAAAGAGAAACTCTTGAATTTTACACTGACATGAAAGGAACTGTCCTTCTGATCTAAGGGGTTCAAACTCGAAGCCAATTTGAATGAAAAGAAAACGGTTGTGAATGAAATATTTGTTATATTCAGAGATAATAAACTACTTATAATTTGGACTTTCCAAGTTCTAGCAGGTATCAACTGCTTTGTAGAGCTATGTATAGTACAGTTAGCATATTCAGATTATTAGTTTATTCTTGCTATATAATTTATTAGAAAATGCATACTTTTTTTTGATCCAATCATTGAATCTGCAAATAAAACTGCTATTTCCTTATGGTGAATATGAGAGAGAGTACGAGTGAAGTGATTGACTGGTATTGTGGTCGCGATAACCAATTACCATCATGGTAACAATACTTGTCATGTTTCTTTAGTACTTACTGAGACACTTGTTTGATCCCACTCCTTCCTCCCACCCAAATGGACTGAAAGTCTGGCTAACAAGAAGGTATGTAGCTAAGAAAATGGCTAACAAAAGTAAAAATCAAACACCAAGTAGTACAGCTTGGCTGAGGTTAGAGGCTCTTACAAGCATAGGGAACTTGGGTGGAATACATTTTATTCTCCTTTAATTAGTAGCCAGGAACGCAATGAGCACAGCAATATGTTATCAGCAGAGATAACAGTCTCCTGTAAGCGGAGATATGGAAGAACAAAAGCATTACATATTTAAGATACAAATTGTACAAGAATGTGGAAAAGAAAATACTTAGACAAGTAATAGTTAAAGATAAATCCAACAGAGCATACTACAGATGTAGAAATACCAACCAGGTAGCACAGCCATTGAAATGACAATACAGAAAAAAATGTGTTCCATGGAGACAATATGAATTTCCGTAAGGAACGACAATGGTAAGCATTGTGTACATCAAATCTTGTCATTTTTACTATCAACGGCAAAAAGTTTCATGTGACAGGAAAAATGAGAAACAGTGTGTTCTCACCTACAAATGCACAAGGAAAGAATGGTAGGCCTTTTTTTTGACAGAGATGGGACAGGATAAAGGCTGGAAATTGGCATACCATTGAAAAAACGTACCACATTATTCCGAGATTGGCAATTGCTATAATATAAAGACCATCACATACGCATGCATATGCACACATTTTGACATTGTTGTAAATAGGGAAATGTATAGTAAGTGAATTAATAAGGAAATATGATGTGCAGTGATTGTTGCTTGTGGTAGTAGGGGTAGGAAACATGGCATACAATGATGCTCTAATAACGGATATACAGTAACGCTAATAGAGGTCTGGAAGTGTGCAGCATCTAGATGTACATTACTGCCTCCTGTGAGAAATGCCAAATATTAAAGAACATTAATCTCTATTGTATATCCAATGGCATATACAATGATCACTTTCAATATGCAGACCTCAAATCCACACACAAGATATTTTTCCAGAACTGGTCAGCTTTGAACCAAATTAAAACTGAACAATTGTTTTTGCTGCCTTTTAAAATCCTTAGAACCCAGATATATTAGCTGTCTTTGAAAATGCTCAAAGCTAATCATAACCAGGATTGGGCAGGTGGAGAGACAATTATAAGACAGTAGAGACCTTCCTCTTCCTATAACTAGGCTAATGGCCTATGCTTGTAGAGATTCTCCATATGCTGAGCACATGGTTAACAAATATTCACAGTCATAACATAATTGAGAAATGAACGATCAGAATATATGTTTGTACAGAATATCAGCAATTAAGGAATCATTTTACTTAAGACATAATTGGATCAATGCCCATAACCACCCTAAGAGTAAGATGCTTGGCAAAATATGGCCCCCACACATACAGAAGCAGGAGAATTCTTCATGAAAGCAAGGAATGGCAGAAGAATTATGCAGCTGTCAAAGACTTTTCATCTTTTATAGGCATTCATTAGTCTCGTGAGACTATGGATTTGTGCCTTGGAAGATTTCCAGGGCGCAGGCCTGGGCAAGGTTATATGGAAGACCGGCAGTTGCCCATGCTGCAAGTCTCCCCTCTCCACACTATTGATGTTGTCCAAGGGAAGGGCACTAGGGCCAATACAGCTTGGCACTAGTGTCGTCGCAGAGCAATGTGCCTTTGCAAAGCCTTTCTCGAGGACACACACGCTGCCTCAGCTCAGGCTTGAACTAGCGACCTTCAGATCACTAGACCGACACCTTAACCACTAGGCCACACGCCAGCACATTTCATCTTATGTTCTCAATATTTATTGCTAATTTATTATTTTTTTTCTTTTTGTATTTCCACAGAGTGTTGTCTTTTGCACACTGATTGAATGCCTTGTTGGTGTGGTCTTTCATTGATTCTAATTACTCTATTATAGATTTGTTGAATATGCCCACTAGAAAATGAATCTCAGGGTTGTCTATGGTAACATATATGTACTTTGATAATAAATTTACTTTGCACTTTGAACTTTGAGCTAATCTTTTGCTGGGTTCATGAACGATGCACAAAAAGAAACTACCAAAAGCATCAGAGAACCTGGGGTTCAATGGGAATGAGCAACTGAAGGATGAGCATCCAGTCCAAGTTTGAACGACATATCATAAACACTATTCCATTTAGGCTTCCTTACTCCTGCACACAAATTCTTTCATAATAAAGGACAACATATAGTTTGCCTATGTAATCATTTATTACTCCTGCATGTTGACTTTCAATGACTTGTCTACAAAAATCCTGATATCTCCTTGAATATGACCACCACCCAATCACTTACTAGTTAAAAAACTAATATTATGTATGTTATTTAAACAAATACTGTTTTGTGCATCAGAGTTGATCATCTTTTTTCCCACATTATACTCAATCTTTTTGTTATTAATCTCTTGCAGCCTCTTTACATCATCTTCTGAGCTCATAAACCCTCCTGGTTTAGTATCATCAACAAACTTGGAAATACGACATTTGGTTAGCTTAGTCAAATCACTGATATAGATTGTGAGAAGTATGAGCTGGACATAGCTGAGAAAGGTGGAGACTTAGAATAAAGGCCAAGCTATGAAAGACTGGGATGAGGAAAAAGGTCTTTATACAGAGGGCAGTAATCCTTTGGATGATTATGCACCCTGTCTGAATCCCCAATCGTAACTCCACTCCCCAACTCTTAAACATTGTCTCCTCCTGCCCTGGTCACTTTTCATTTTTTATTTATCTCCACTGTTTCACATACTGATATTATTATAACATCATACTGTCTTACAGAAACATGTACCTCACACTTTATGCCAACCTGCCAAATCTTCAGGCCATGACACTCAGGGAATTGTGCTAATATTATTTTTTGACTATGTGTTGGATCATAACTATGCGCTACGTGGACTATACAAGGGGTGATTGATAAGTTCGTGGCCTAAGGTAGGAGAAATCAATTTTAGAAAACCTGCACACTTATTTTTCAAAATAGTCCCCTCTTACATTTACACACTTAGTCCAGTGGTTGTGGGGCATACGGATCCTTTCTTTGTCGAAGTCGGCATCTTGGACCTCCAGAAAGTGGTCCATAGCAAGGGATGATTGAGAGGTTCGTGGCCTAAGGTAGAAGGAGATGAGTTATACAGCTCTCATTACATGCACATGCAGTTCAACTCTTTCAGTGATTATGCAGAAAGTTTGGTTAATAACTCATATCCTTCTACTTTAGGCCACGAACTTATCAATCACCCCTGCTGTGGACCAATTTCTGGAGGTCCAAGATGCCGACTTCTACAAAGAAGGGATCTGTTATGCTTCACGACCGCTGGATTAAGTGTGTAAATGTAAGAGGGTGCTATGTTGAAAAATAAATGTGCTAGGTTTTCTAAAATGGATTCCTTTTACCTTAGGCCACAAACTTATCAATCACCCCTCGTATGTACTATGCTTTGCAGCTTGGCCCCAGAGGAAAAATGCTTCATTTAGCTGTATAGATGTATATGGTTGAAAGACAATTAACTTGAATTTGAACCAAAGGCTTAGTTATACTGTTGATTCAAAACACAGATATGTGTGTCAAGTGAAGCAGGTAAAAAAATGGGTGCTGCAAGAAAATGGTGCTGGAGGTGGAAGATCAAACAAGCTCTTGATGAATAGTGGATTAGGATGGATGTCCTTCCCTTCCAATTATTACCTATGCACTTTTTGATAAGTCAAGTTTGCTTTTAAGTTACTGAGACAAGAGGCTTCAGACTTTTAAAGGTTTAAAAGAAAGAAGAGTTTTAGAATAACACATTAGCCCAGGAATGATGCTGTCAGCAAAATCAGAAGATGCTTGAGCTTCCACTGACATGGATAAAATAAGAGTGGAGGGTGATGTGGGAGGTAAGGGTTAGATTGATGTTGGAGAAGCTTAAAAGGTTGGCTCAACAACCGGGGACAAAGAGATGTGCTGTTCTATAAAGTAATCATGCATGCACTATCGAGTAATCAACCAGATACCCAAATGAAAGGAGTAAGAGAAATTAAGTTGGCCAAATATGGAAAACGTTACCACAAAAGGTAAAGAGATCATGAAACTAAGGCAGTAAAAGATATAAGGAGGATTTGTTTAGATATTCTCAAGGCATCCTGCCTACAACAGAGTTTTAAGACATTTTGCAATATGAGCTGGAATGCAAAGAAAGCAGATGTTAAAGGGAGGGAGAATTGATAATATGATATTCATGCAGGGATGAATTTCAAGACTTTCAATGGCTAATATTCTGTCACTTCATAATTAAAAGATAGGAAACAGATAGATGCAAGATAGCACCAGGTAACAAAACGGTCTCTTTAAAGTGTATAAATATTTCAGCCTTAAAATTGTATCTTCTCTGAATGGTGGTGGGTAACTCTCCAACTGTAGACCTGGGTTACAGGAAACAGAACTCTTAGAAGATGGGGGCATAGAAGACACAGATACAATGCCGCCAGCAGTTTGAACCAGTCCGTTAATATTGTACTTACATAGATCCTGTGCCTGATTAGTTTAACATGTGTTTTGCAACTGTCATGATAATTGAATAACCTGGTTCTTCGGCTCTCTCATCAAGTTGGTTTGCACAGCATATCATTTTAAAATCTAATAGCATCAATTCTAAAAACAGTAAATCTACAGCAACTACAGTGCCAGTAACCGCTGAACTTTGCTTCTACCACCACCCCAGGTACTGCATTCCATGCACCCACTACTCTTTTGTAAAAAAAAACTTCCCTTCTCACCTTAACTTCATGGTTTCTGGTATTAGACATTTCAACACTGACAAAAAGATATTGTATGTCTACTTAACCTATGCCTCTCAATCTTATAAACCTATAGATCTGAGGGGAGAAGTACGCAGGTGTTTCCAACAAGTGGACAGTCGCAAGGCTGTGGGACTGGACGGCATCCCAGGGCAGGTGTCAGGATGTGTGTGGCACAACTGGTAGATGGGTTTACAGACATTTTTAATCTCTCCTTCTCCCAGTGTAGAGAACCCTCCTGCTTCAAAACATCCACCATTGTTCCTGTACCTAAAAAGACCAAGGTAACATGTCTGAATGACTGGCATCCTGTCGCACTCACCTCAATAATAAGCAAATGTTTTGAGAGACAGGTCAACGACTACATCTGCAGCTTGCTACCACCAACACTGGATCCCCTACAATTCACCTACCGACACAACCGATCGACAGATGACACAATAGCCACAGCTCTATACACTGTCCTTACACATCTGGAGAAGAGGGATGTTTATGTGAGAATGCTGTTCTTGGACTACAGTTCAGCATTCAACACCATAAATCCCTCCAGGCTCGACAAGAAGCTCAGAGACCTTGGCCTTCACCCTGCCTTGTGTAGCTGGATCCTGGACTTCCTGTCAGATTGCCGGCAGGTGGAAAGAGTGGGTTCCCTCACCTCCACCCCTCTGACCCTCAACACAGGTGCCCCTCAGGGCTGTGTACTAAGCCCCCTCTTTTACTCTCTGTATACCCATGACTGTGTCACCACCCACAGCTCCAATTTGCTAATTAAATTTGCTGATGACACTACACTGATTGGCCTAATCTCAAATAATAATGAGACAGCCTATGGAGAAGAAGACAACCTCTCCCTCAATGTCACAAAAACAAAGGAGCTGGTTCTGGACTACAGGAGGAATGGAGACAAACGAGACCCTATTGACATCAATGGATCTGGGGTTGAGAGGGTGAACAGCTTTAAGTTGCTTGGCATAAACATTACCGAGGATCTCACGTGGTCTGTACTTACTGGCTGTGTGGTGAAAAAGGCACAATAGCGCCTCTTTCACCTCAGACAGTTGAAGAAGTTTGGTGTGGGCCCCCAGATCCTAAGAACTTTCTATATGGGCACAACTGAGAGCATCCTGACTGGCTGCATCACTGCCTGGTATGGGAACTGTACCTCCCTCAATTGCAGGACTCTACAGAGAATAGTGCGGACAGCCCAGCACATCTGTAGATGTGAACTTCCCACTATTCGGGATGGTTACAAAGACAGGTGTGTAAAAAGGGCCTGAAGGATCATTGGAGACCCGAGTCACCCCAACCACAAACTGTTCCAGCTGCTACCATCCGGGAAACGGTACCACAGCATAAAAGCCAGAACCAACAGGCTCCGGGACAGCTTCTTCCACCAGACCATCAGACGATTAATTCATGCCGACACAACTGTATTTCTACGTTATATTGACTATCCTGTTGTACGTAATATTTATTATAAATGACTATAAATTGCACGTTGCACATTTAGACGGAGACGTAATGTAAAGACTTTTACTTATGTATATGAAGGCTGCAAGTAATCGAGTCAAGTTCAATTTAATCTGATAAACCTCCATCAGATGTCCCCTTATCCTCCAGAGAAAACATTCCAAGTTTGTCCAACCTCTCATTTTAGCACGTCCTTCTAATCCAGGCATAATCTGGCAAACCTCTCCAACACCCTCTCCAAAGCCTCGACATCCTTCCAATAATGGGGTGACCAGAACTGTATGCAATACTCCAAATGTGACCTAACTTGAGTTTTATAAAACTGCAACATAACTTCCTGACTTTTGAACTCAAAGCCTTGACTAATAAAGGAAAGCATGCCATAAGCCTTCTTAACAAGCCATCAACCTGTGTAGTCACTTTCAGGGAGCTATGAACTTGAACTCCAAGATCCCTCTGCTCATCAACACTGTTATGGGTCTCACCTTTAACAACATACTGTCTATTTACATTTGACCTACCAAGCTGAAACACTTCACACCTGGCTGGGTTAAACTCCATCTGCCTTTTCTCTATCCATATCTGCAACTGATCTACAGTATATCCCGCTGTATTCTTTCCCAGTCTTCTATGCAGGTGGGGCTTCTCCACCTGAGAGAAGGAAAACTCTGATTTTAAACCTCTACTGCCTTGCGGCCATACCCACCCATGAGAAAGGCTTCGGGAGTAAACCCCGAGGAAGAAATTCAGAGCCAGGTTCCCTGAGGCAGTTAGATGTTGCTTACAGCTTCTCTCTGGCAACCTCTGAGACGACACTGGTGCCAAGCTGTATCGGCACTTGCCCTTCCCTAGAACTACATCAGTGACGTGGAGAGGGGAAACCCACTGCATGGGCAACAGCCAGTTCTTGCACTCTGGAGAGGACACAGTCTACCAGAGGCGCAAACCCATGATCCCCTGGGACTGACGGCTGCCTACTACTAACTTCCAGGTAAGTGATGTTCATGTTGATAAAAAACAAACCCTGGAAGCCAAAATTTGAATAGTTCTAGGAGGTAAATGCAACATCTCAGCTCTAAAAAAAAGGTATTTCTTCATTTCATTGAATGTAGCATCTGTTTGACATGTCTCATCCTCGTTCTGTCAAGAACAGAGGCAAGAATCCCAAGCGATTGATTGTAGTGAGCCCAAACCAACTATACTTAACAATGCAATTGTCTTCTAGCTTTCTCGGAAAGAATGACGATATGAAAGGAAGTCTTTAAAACTGCTTAATGGGAACAAAATACAAACCCCATTTCCAGAAAAGTTGGGATATTTTCCAAAATGCAATAAAAACAAAAATCTGTGATATGTTAATTCACCTGAACCTTTATTTAACTGGCAAAAGTACAAAGCAGAGATTTTCAATAGTTTTACTGACCAACTTAATTGTATTTTGTAAACATACACAAATTTAGAATTTGATGGCTGCAACACACTCAACAAAAGTTGGGACAGAGGCATGTTTACCATTGTGTTACATCACCTTTCCTTTTAATAACACTTTTTAATCATTTTGGAACTGAGGATACTAATTGTAGTAGATTTGCAATTGGAAATTTTGTCCATTCTTGCTTGATATAAGACTTCAGCTGCTCAACAGTCCATGGTCTCCGTTGTCTGATTCTCCTCTTCATGATGCGCCACATATTTTCAATAGGAGATAGAGCTGGACTGGCAGCAGGCCAGTCAAGCACACACACTCTGTGTCTACAAAGCCACGCTGTTGTAGCCCGTGCAGAATGTGGTCTGGCATTGTCCTGCTGAAATAAGCATGGACGTCCCGGGAAGAGACGTCGCCTTGATGGCAACATATGTCTCTCTAAAATCCTAATATACGCCTCAGAGTCAATGGTACCTTCACATACATGCAACTCTCACCCATGCACTGATGCACCCCCATACCATCACAGATGCTGGCTTTTGCACCTTTCGTTGATAACAATCTGGATGGTCGTTTTCATCTTTGGCACGGAGAACTCAACGCCCATTTTTTCAGAAAACTAGCTGAAATGTGGACTCATCGGACCACAGCACACAGTTCCACAGTCTTTCGGTCCATCTGAGATGAGCTCGGGCCCAGAGAATTCGCCAGCGTTTCTGCATAGAGTTGATGTATGGCTTCCTCCTTGCGTAATACAGTTTCAAGTTGCATTTCTGGATGCAGCGACGGACTGTGTTGAGTGACAATGGTTTTCCAAAGTACTCCCGAGCCCAGGTGGCTATAATTGTCACAGTAGCATGACGGTTTCTTAGGCGGTGCCGCCTCAGGGCTCGAAGATCACGCGCATTCAACAGTGGTTTCTGACCTTGCCCTTTACGCACTGAGATGTCTCTGAATTCTCTGAATCTTTTCACAATATTATGTACTGTAGATGTTGAAAGACCTAAATTCTCTGCAATCTTGCATTGAGAAATGTTCCTTTTGAACTGACTAACAATTCTCTCACGAATTTTGGCACATAGGGGTGAGCCACGACCCATCTTTGCTTGCAAAGACTGAGCCTTTGATGGCCACTACTTTTATACCCAGTCATGATACCTCACCTGCTACCAATTGGCCTGCTTAATGTGGAGTCTTCCAAACTGGTGTTACTTGAATATTCTGTGCACTTTTCAATCTTATTTTAACTCTGTCCCAACTTTTGTTGAGTGTGTTGCAGCCATCAAATTTTAAATTTGTGTATATTTACAAAATACAATTAAGTTTTCTTTGTACTTTTGTCAGTTAAATAAAGGTTCATGTGAATTAACATATCACAGATTTTTGTTTTTATTGCATTTTGGAAAATATCCCAACTTCTCTGGAAATGGGGTTTGTAGTTTAAAGTTGTCAGATGACACATCAACAAGAAGCAGCTCATTTATGAAGTGGTAAATATCCACAATAAACTGCTCAACTTTAGTGGGCACATGGCCAAGTGGTTAAGGCACTTGACTAGCGACCTGAAGGTCCTGAGCTGGAGCCCCAGCTGAGGCAGCGTCTTGTGTCCTTGAGCAAGGCACTTAACCACACAGTGCTCTGCGACGACACTGGTGCCAAGCTGTATCTGCCCTTGCCCTTCCCTTGGACAACATCGGTGTCATTGAGAGGGGAGACTTGCAGCATGGGCAACTGCTGGTCTTCCATACAACCTGGCCCAGGCCTGCGCCCTGGAGAGTGAAGACTTTCCAGGTACAGATCCATGGTCTCGCAAGACTAACGCATGCCCTTAAACTGCTTAATTAACTCAGTAGAGAAAAATAGATTTTTGAGACAACTTAATACTTGTAGTGAGTGCAAGTCTGGCCAAATAGAATTTCCGGGTAACACAAGTTGGTGAAAGTCCTGCAGCACCTCTTAAATATGATTAGATCATGGTTGTCAGAAAATTAAAGTCAGCCCAATACTAATGTAAACTTCAATTTGTGTACATATACCATTGGTCTCCATTATAAAGTGCAGCTAACTGAAATGACACTCACCATTGCTTTATAGCTGTACATAAGACGGAAGCCTTGGGACAAGCATATAAATGTAATCAAAGAAGGCCATGTCAGTTCATGATCTCCTCTTGTGCCAACATAAGGGTACCCTCAGGGTGGAGGAGCAACACTTTATATCCTGTCTGGGTAGCCACCAAACTGATGGCATGAATATCGATTTCTCCTTCCAGTAAAGAAAATCTCCTCCTCCTCTCTTCTTTTATGACCCACTCCGGCCTATTACCTCTTCTCACCTGTCTGTCATTTCTCCCTGGGTCCCCTCCTCCTTCCCTTTCTCTGATAGTCCACTCTCGTCTCCTGTCAGATTCCTCCTTCTCCTGCCCTTTACCTTTCCCGCCCACCAGGTTTCACCTATCAGCTTCTAGCTATCCTCCTTCCCATCTTCCCCCCCTCCCCACTTTTTTTATCCTGGCATCTTCCCCCTTCTTTTTTCATCCTGAAGGATCCCCACCTGAAGTGTCCACGGCGTACTCATTTCCATAGTTGCTGCCTGACCTGTTGAGTTCCTCCAGCATTTTGTGTGCGTTATATTAAATGTAAGGTTAATTTTAGGCAAACAACAGGAATTCCGCAGATGCTGGAAATTCAAGCAACACACATCAAAGTTGCTGGTGAACGCAGCAGGCCAGGCAGCATCTATAGGAAGAGGTACAGTCGACGTTTCAGGCCGAGACCCTTCGTCAGGACTAACTGAAGGAAGAGTGAGTAAGGGATTTGAAAGCTGGAGGGGGAGGGGGAGGGGGAGATGCAAAATGATAGGAGAAGACAGGAGGGGGAGGGATAGAGCCGAGAGCTGGACAGGTGATAGGCAAAAGGGGATACGAGAGGATCATGGGACAGGAGGTCCGGGAAGAAAGACGGGGGGGGTGACCCAGAGGATGGGCAAGAGGTATATTCAGAGGGACAGAGGGAGAAAAAGGAGAGTGAGAGAAAGAATGTGTGCATAAAAATGAGTAACAGCTGGGGTACGAGGGGGAGGTGGGGCCTAGCGGAAGTTAGAGAAGTCAATGTTCATGCCATCAGGTTGGAGGCTACCCAGACGGAATATAAGGTGTTGTTCCTCCAACCTGAGTGTGGCTTCATCTTTACAGTAGAGGAGGCCGTGGATAGACATGTCAGAATGGGAATGGGATGTGGAATTAAAATGTGTGGCCACTAGGAGATCCTGCTTTCTCTGGCGGACAGAGCGTAGATGTTCAGCAAAGTGGTCTCCCAGTCTGCGTCGGGTCTCACCAATATATAAAAGGCCACATCGGGAGCACCGGACGCAGTATATCACCCCAGTCGACTCACAGGTGAAGTGATGCCTCACCTGGAAGGACTGTTTGGGGCCCTGAATGGTGGTAAGGGAGGAAGTGTAAGGGCATGTGTAGCACTTGTTCCGCTTACACGGATAAGTAATTAATTTTAGGCATCTTTGTTAGGTACTGGAGATTTCTTAGCTGGCATCTAGCTTGCCACTGTCAATTACTTTTGCTTCATCATTCTAGGCACCACTGAGCTACTGCTAACTGTTGTTCTCAGAGGAGAAAGGCACAGGGAGGTTCCAGATATCTAGTTGAATGTGTGTCAACTTGCAAGCTTGTACCTTTAAGATGAAATACTATAAGTTTGGGAGGATATGCTCTCCAACAAGGTAAAGGGTAGTAGAATCTTCAAACGCTAATAGGTGGAAGCTCCAAAAAAAAAAGTCACGCTGAATGTTTCCTTGCAAATGCAGACCACAGTACGTGTGCTTGCAACACTGTGTGTCCGACAGAGTGATCAGCAGCACTGGGGCTCCACAGGGGACTGTCTTGTCTCCCTTTCTCTTCACTATTTACACCTCGGACCTCAACTACTGCACAGAGTCTTGTCATCTTCAGAAGTTTTCGGATGACTCTGCCATAGTTGGATGCGTCAACAAGGGAGATGAGGTCGAGTACAGGGCTACTGTAGGAAACTTTGTCACATGGTGAGAGCAGAATTATCTGCAGCTTAATGTGAAAAAGACTAAGGATCTGGTGGTAGACCTGAGGAGAGCTAAGGTACCGGTGACCCCTGCTTCCATCCAGGGGGTCAGTGTGGACATGGTGGAGGATTACAAATACCTGGGGATACGTATTGACAATAAACTGGACTGGTCAAAGAACACTGAGGCTGTCTACAAGAAGGGTCAGAGCCGTCTCTATTTCCTGAGGAGACGGAGGTCCTTTAACATCTGCTGGACGATGCTGAGGATGTTCTACGAGTCTGTGGTGGCCAGTGCTATCATATTTGCTGTTGTGTGCTGGGGCAGCAGGCTGAGGGTAGCAGACACCAACAGAATCAACAAACTTATTCGTAAGAACAGTGATGTTGTGGGGATGGAACTGGACTCTCTCACGGTCGTGTCTGAAAAGAGGATGCTGTAAAAGTTGCATGCCATCTTGATCAATGTCTCCCATCCACTACATAATGTACTTGGTGGGCACAGGAGTACATTCAGCCAGAGACTCATTCCACCGAGATGCAGCACAGAGCGTCATAGGAAGTCATTCCTGCCTGTGGCCATCAAACTTCACAACTCCTCCCTTGGAGAGTCAGACAGCCTGAGCCGATACGCTGGTCCTGGACTAATTTCATAATTTACTGGCATAATTTACATATTACTATTTAACTATTTATGGTTCTATTACTATTTATGGTGCAACTGTAACAAAAACCAATTTCCCCCAGGATCAATAAAGTATGACTATGACTATAATTATTGAATGTCACACTGTCAATAGCACTGCAAGATGTAAGCAAAGGCAGGATACTCTAGGGTGAAATTGGCTTATCTAGCCATATATATTTCAGCATCAGTCAGTTCTCACTTTGGTGTATCTGTTTTTAAGAGACTGATTTAGCACTGGGCAGATTCAGGGTTCCTGGACCTCCTGTTCTGCATGTGAAGCAGCTAGTACAAGTGGGCCAGTACAGTAGTGTAGCAGTGAGCAAAATGCTTTACATCGCCAGCCATCAGAGTTCAATTCCTACCACTATCTGTAAGGGGTTTATGTGTACGTCCTCCCCATGACTGCATGAGTTTCCTCTGGGTGCTTCAGTTTCTGCCCACATTCCTAAAGGTATCTGGGTTAGTATGTTGTGGGTATGCTATGGCACTTGCGGGCTGGCCACAGCAGATCCCCAGACTGTGTTTGTCATTAATGCAAACAATGCATTTCACAGTACATTTTGTTATTTCAATGTACATGTGACAAAGCTAATCTTTAAAAAAAATCTTGTCTTTAAGCAGTAACAAATAAAATAATGCATATAGAAGAGCTACTTTTTTTTACATAGAGCACCTCTAAACATTAAATACAGGATATGTGCTAGGCTTGGATTTTTTCCTTATGTTTCTTTATTCTTCTGTGTACTCTCTGTCTTGACCCTCGTTAAAAACTGCTAATGAATTTAGATTCCTTGATTTCCTTCAAGGACTTGGTGATTTTGTTGCCCTGATATCATTCATTCTCTTTAAAGTTCACACGCTGTACTGACAGCTGTAACTATGACAATGAGTTAATTTTAAATGTAACCAATGTTCTTCCATTCTGAACCCCGTACTACTGATGAAAATAACGGCCATATAACTGATTGTCTTTTTCCTCAGACCACTTATTTTGTAAACTTAATATTCTGTAACTAGATTATATAAACCAGACAATTCTGTATTTTCGTGTAGAGAATAATGGATACCTGGCAATGATTACAAAGCAGTTATTTGATCGAAGCCTTGACATGGCAACATAAACTCTGAAAAAAATGTCTGAGTGGTTTATAGCAGACATCCGAATCACTGGATTAGATTACAGGCCAGTAATCACTTTTTAAAATATATACAGTTTTAATTTTAAGTGGAGCTTTATTATATTTTCTACTGGCGGTGCATGTTCATGCCAGTACCAACTGTCAATGCACTCAGTGTTAATGAATCTAAGGGATTAATTATTGTTATGTAGTTCCTTTGATACTTAGGTAAAGGCCGGAAGTTTGAGTCAAAATATTCTGTTTGTAACCTCCTAATCTCATAGCCTGAATTTAAAATCGATAAAAATGAGTGTACAGTGAAAATTATAACTGAGCCCAAAGAATCTTATAATTTACATTCTGACTTCTGCCAGGGAAGCTTTTTGACAATAGAACTATTATGGTGTTGATCTTCACATGACAAATGTTTTTAAATAACCAAAACTGGTAATTAAAAAGGTAGAACAATCCTGCATGAAAGCCATCCCCTCTCCCTTTATAGTTATGACTGTATTCCAATTATACTTCTGAGCTGGAACTATCAGCAGTTTGACAGGAAGTTGATGCAGAAGTGGAAAAGATTAACGGAGTATGGCCTTGCTTTGTACTTGGGTACACAAAGTTCATGTAACTAACTTGGGCCTACCATGGTTACATGGGGTGGAAGTGCAGAGAGAACTCATTTAAAATGTAAAGCAAGAATACCTTCTGTCTAACTTCAGTAACAACATTGCTAAAAGATTACCATATAACCATGTAACAATTACAGCATGGAAACAGGCCATCTCGGCCCTTCTAGTCTGTGCCGAACTCTTACTCTCACCTAGTCCCACTGACCTGCACTCAGTCCATAACCCTCCATTCCTTTCCTGTCCATATAGCTATCGAATTTAACTTTAAATGACAACATCAAACCTGCCTCAACCACTTCTGCTGGAAGCTCATTCCACACAGTTACCACACTGAGTAGAGAAGTTCCCCCTCGTGTTACCCCTAAACTTTTGCCCTTTAACTCTCAACTCATGTCCTCTTGTTTGAATCTCCCCCACTCTCAATTACAGCTCAAATTTTTCAGTATCATCAATAATATCTAATGATTTTAATACTTATAATTAATTCCAGTTGAAAAACTTTTTCTTTTCGTTTCTGTAATTTTCTAGCTTCTCAGGGCAATTTCATAAAATGTAACAATAAGCTATAGCTTAACAATATCCTGAAAAAAACGTAGATAGCAAAAGTCTGAAATACTTTTTAAAAGCAACAAAAAAATGCCGGAAATTGGGTCTTTGGACAGTACCAAAGTTGGCAGAATGGAAATTATTACAGACAACAACATGGAAAAAGGTTTTTTTGGGAAAAAAAAAGGCCAGGGTGAATAAAACACAAGCACAGTAAAATAGCAAAAAGTACATAAGTGGCATTAAATTAGAAAATTCTGGGCTATTCAGTTATTGCTGACAATCCCAACATTTATTCCACGATCCCCAGAAACAGCCAAGGCATTTGACTCAAACTTATTTATTGACTCTGGAATAATTTAGGTCACTCAGGGATGACCAAATTATGAATGCTATCAATGAATCAGTTTTTAAAAAAAATAAACAAATATCCAGAGCAACACAAACAAAATAAATCATCCAGTTTCATGTTTATCATGACTGAGATCATTGTCATTACTTGAATTTAAATTCTCCAGGCACTACAGATTCAAACATCTCTGCATCAGTGATTCAGAACTCTGGTAGCAAGTTCAGTAAGTTAACAAATACAGCACCACATCCAGTAATAAAAGCTCTAGACAAAATAACGTAATAATTTCCTAAATAACACAAAAATAAAATTTCATATTATGATCACTCTTTTCCAGAGGATCTTTTAAAATAAGATAACTAATTGTTTCTATATCGTTATATGGCTAGATATGAAATTGGCTGTTCTGATCTGAATTTATAAACACATTTTATGTCATTGTCAAGTGCATGCTATGAATACATTCACAAAAAAAACATCTTTGACAATTTAACACCGAGTCCTTCTAAAATTTATTGAATAATTTGCTGCAACCCCATTATCTCAAAACCCAGTGTTACTGTGGAGACACTAGCAGATGTTAGAAGTTTGAGTGTGTCAGGGGAAGAAGCATGTGAAGCTGCCATTACTAGGGAGAAGGTTCTTGGGAAATTGAAAGGTCTTAAGGTAGTCAAGTCACCGGGTCCAGATGGTGTATACTCCAGGATTCTGAAAGTGATGGCGAAAATGATCGTGAAGGCATTAGTAATGATCTTTCAAAAATCAATTGATTCTGACAAAGCTCCAGAGGAATGTAACATTGCAAATGTCACTCCACTCTTCAAGAAGGGAGAAAAGCAGAATAAATGATAAGCTAGTTAGTCTGTGGTTAGGAAGGTGTTGGAGTCAGTTGTTAAGGATGTGGTTTCCGGGTACTTAGAGGGACCTAAAATTAGATGCAGTCAGCATGGTTTCCTTCAAGGAAAATCTTGCCTGACAAATCTGTTGGAATTATTTGAAGAAATAACAAGCAGGATAGTAAAAGAAGAATCGGTAGATGTTGTGTACTTGGATTTTCAGGAGGCCTTTGACAAGATGCCACAGGTGAGGCTGTTTAACAAGGTAAGAGCCCAAAGTATTACAGGAAAGATACTAGCATGGATAGAGTACTGGCTGATTGGAAGGAGGCAAAGACTAGAACAAAGGGAGCCTTTTCTGGCTGGTTGCTGGTGACTAGTGATGCTCGCAACAAGGAGTTGTTGGGACTGCTTTTTACGCTACATGTCAATGGATTGGATGACGGAATTGATGGTTTTGTGGCCAGGTTCGCGGACAATACAAACATAGGTGGAGGGGCAGATAGTTTTGAATGAAGTAGAGAGGCTTGAGAAAACTTAGGCAGATTAAAAGAATGGGCAACTAAGTGGTAGATGGAATACGGTATTGGGAAGTGTATCGTTGTGCACTTTGGTAAGAGACCATTTTCCATTGAAATTTTGTCCCTTATCCTTTATAAACACTTACCGTCACAGATCATGTCCTAACATGAACCACCCCACACTCTGCTAAATTAGTTAACCCCAATTTTCCTCCTACTTATCTCTCTGAAATGTGGTACCCTGGGATATGTAGTTTCCAATTCTCTCGTTTTGCAACCCTAACTTGAATGACTTTTTGAAAAAAAATTACTCTCCATTTGTCATTCATTAAACTACACCTTTGTGAATGTTTTATGCATTGTGGGAAAAGGTCTTCACAAAAGTTCTTACTTTAAAGCTTTGTCATAGCAATCCTTATTCGTTTTAAGTCTGTAATTTTCCTTGATATCTGGGGGGTTTTCTGTTGAGACTGTATTAAAGTATGAATTGTTATTGTAATTATGTTTGCAGAGGAGCCAGTGAAAAAAATGCCCTATTTTGCATTCAAAGTTTCAATAGGTTCACTAGGTGAGATATTTTACTTATTTTATACATAAAAAATATTTAGACTCATACTGGAGATTTTTGATCTTCATTATTTTCCCTGTGAATTGCTAAGCATTTCACAGATTTTGATTCATGAACCAACCATTAGACTATTTTAATACTGCAGGTTAAAGTGCAGACCATAAACTAAATGTGTAAATTAGTGCAAGCTGAAGCACAAATGCAGTAAATGATCATACACAAGTACTAGAAACTGATTAAATGTAAAGGTCCAAATAAACTCTGTGGTCATTGATCTTCCACCACAGTTGCTGCTAATTATTTCCAATGTCTTTGATTTTACTTCTTGTAAAAGAGTAATGTTACTGATCATAACTCCAGCTGTAAAGTTTCAACAAATATAGAAATAAAAATCTTGTTCAAAAGAAAATCATAAGTATTTTGCACAGTACTACACATGGCAACGGTTGTCCACTGACTTCTTTGATCCATAATTTTGAATTTCAAGCTTGATCAGTTTCTGTTTTGCTTATCATTTTCCAGTTCACAGTTGCATTAATAAGACCCAAAAATGAAAGATTAGCAAATTTATACAAATAAAATTGTGATATTTCCTATATTACACTGTGTCTCAATTAGAAAATGGAAGTTTTTGCTCAAGGTTAAATTTATTTTCTATGAACATCTCAAATCAAACTCATTTAACAATGTTTTTATTGACCCAAATAATTGGGATAAAAGAAATTCCATGAACCTTCTACTGGGCAAATTTGTGGCAAAGTTAATTAATGAATGTCGCCTTCCTTATATTTAGCCAAAGCTAAAAGCAAAGTTGCAAGTATTGAGTCAGTGAAAGTGCATACACAGAGAAACAGATAGGCTCTGTAGGGCAAATTGAAAAGTTGCAACTTGATACCTGCACAGGACAGGGTTTTGTGCACCTTATCGGGAGAATATTCAAATACTGTTTCTGCATTCAGAAGGAAAAAAATGCAAACAAGTTAGCATAATATCATGTTTTGCAAAACAGCCTTGCCTAACTTCAACTTAACACATCAATGGTTCCAAATGCTCACTGGTATGAATCATATTCAGCAAGGTGATAAAGTAATGTGGATTGACCATATTAGTCAAGTATCTGACATATTTTAGCTTCTCCTGAACCTTTGTGAAAACAATACACAGAGTGTATAATATGGTCACTTTTCTGTAAGGTGTTGCAACCAGCATTAAAACCTAATTGAAAGACCTGACTTTAACGTGAAGGGAATGACAATCACAGCATACATTAAACAATGGGATGCCCACTACAATTCACTTGGCCACTTATTCTTTCCCCAGAGATCATGCTACAAAGTATAGGGCTAGATGAGGGAAGCCCATAATATTCATAATCACTTATGGGAAGATACAAGCCCCCTTTTTTTTTTGGAAAAATTCCTTCCTCCCACTGCCCTGCTCCATTATAATATCATAGATGACAAGACAGAGGAAATAGATTACCTGCTAAGGCTGACATTAAATAGTTCAGAAATGGTACGCAATAGCAAACCATAGATTTATTCTCATACATTTTCTTTCATCCAATAGAGGAAGAGCCAAATTTCTACCTTTTTGTTCACATCAGTCTGTGCTAAGTTGCATGTCCACATTCCAAGGTATTGGTGCTCCAATATGTATATTGCTTTAATTTAAACAGTATATCACTAGACTTTTCTACAGAGAGGCCTGTGATGAATTAATGTAATTTTCATAATATCAGGCAGTACATTTGAATAAAAAAACTTTTGGATTGAATATTCAAAATCCTACTACCAAATTAGACACTGTATTGCTGACAGCAAGTCCAGTGTCTTTTGAAAGGAGGAAAGAAAATTTACTTTGAGAATTATACTTAACTTTTGTGTGCTTCATAAGGAGTAAGAATGTACTAAGTAATTCTGTAGAAATCGAGAAAAAGCTTTTCAGTAGTTTTTGCCATTCCTTTATATTGTAAACAAGAAGCAATAAAACTGGTGCGAAAGAATATTTCAAAATAATCTTACTTTTGTTTCCCTCCCCCCATCTTTTTTGGTAGAAGATTCTGAAGAGCCTCTTCAATAATACAGTACAAAACAAAACTTCTAGTTGTAAAAATGCATGGCTACTATCAGCTCCAAAAGACATTTATGAATAAGCATATATTAAGTTGAAAACTGAACATCTCTAGTTTGGTTCAGATATAAAATAGGTTAATCTGGCCAAGTACTTCCGGTCTAAACAGCCACAATAACAGGTGACTCCAGAATAAAAGGCGATCCCTTCCCAATTACCACTTACCGTATTCCTTAAGCAAATAATCAGTGCTCCTCCATCATATATAACAACTGCAGAACTTTGGATCTGATTATACCATTGTGAGTTTGCTTAGTTGTGCCATTTGATTGATATAATCATAAGACAGAGCAGAATTAGGCCATTTGGCCCATCAAGTCTACTCCACCATTCAATCATAGCTAGTTTAGTTTCCCTCTCCTGTCTTCTAATGAAAAAATAAATAGCCAACAAGATAATTTTCCATCATCAATAACTGAATTACTGAGGAAAGCTTTTTCACCTGGTGAGTGGTGAGCATCTGGAATACACTGCCTGAGAAAATGGTGGAAGCAGATCTGTGATCAGAATTCTAATAAGTGTCTAAGCAAGCACTTGGATCTCCTGGATAAAGAAGGGCTGGAAGATGCGATTAATAAGGGTGGGCTCCATTGGTCTGCGTGGATAGTGGGCGCAATGGCCTGCATCCATGCAATATGACTATGAAGTAATTGAAATCATGCTTTACAGAAGCAACATGGATGTGGATGTTGGAAGTTCAAAGATCCCAATCTCAAGACATCATGCTGCAGAGGATTGTAGACTCAGCAGCTCCATCATGGCCACAAGCCTTCCCACCAGCGAGGACATCTTTAAGAGGTGGCGTCTCAAGAAGGTGGCATTCATCATTACGCCGTTTTCTTATTACTTCCACTAGGGAGGAGGTACAGGAGTCTGAAGAACCACAGTCGATGTTCTAGAAACAGCTTCTTCCCCTCTATCAGATCTCTGAACAGCCCAAGACCCCATGACTAATATCTCGCTACTCCAGTTTTGGAACTTCCAGTAATTATTTTAGTCATTTTTTTTTATCTTGCACTGTACTGCACCACAAAACAATAAATTTCATGACACATCTCAGTGATAATAAGCTTGATTCTGATTCTCATTCTATCTATTTGGTGTCATAATTATTGCCATTCTAGAAAAATATCTCATTCTTTACCATTGCAATTGTTTGTACAGAATTTAAAGAAATAATGCAGATACCTTGCTTTTTCTTGTTCTCCATTTTTCATTCTGTACCTAATTTGGCAAGTAATTCACCCACACTATTTTGAGCAAACTATTGGCAAATACCCATGGAAGCTCTGCAAATTGAGGATAGACCTAAAGATTTCCTTATATGGATGTCAAGTTGGCACAACCTCCATTCCTACCCCAGAACTTGCAAAATATATATTGGAAAAGCCTCGCGGTTCACCATTAATGTAGATCTAGTTCTGCTGCTGCTTACTATGCCAGAACAATTTTAGGCACAGGTATGGTGATACCGTAGCATGAGTAGCTTATAAAGTTGGTCTTGAAGTACACCACAGGTATGATTTTCATAAATAAATTTAGCCACAAATATCCTTCTCTCTCTTACTTTCTTGTTTGATCCTTATTGTTAAATACAATTGACAGCTTTACAAAATAATTAATCCCTAATGTGCTTGATTTATTTTCTCATAGCTGCTTAGTCAATGTTATAGATGTACCCCAAGATGGATGAAATTAAATGGTATCCCTAGAGACTGAATCACACAGCAGACCCTGAAAACAAGGGATGAGGTCCTGAAGAGATCCTATGGGGGGGGGGTAGAAAGCTGAAAAGCAGGATCTCAAGGGCAGTAGTATTTGGATTGCTGCCTGTGCCATGTGCCAGAGAGGGCAAATATAGAATGATTTGGTAGATGAACGCATGGCTGAGGAATTGGTGCAGGGGGCAAGGTTTCAGATTTCTGGGTCATCAGGATCTCTTCTTGGGAAGGTAAGACCTGGACAAAAAAAGAACAGGTTACACCTGAACTCGAAGGGAACCAACATCCTTGTTGGCAGGTTTGGTCGAGCTGTTGGTGAGGGTTGAATCGAATTTGGCAGGGTGATCGGAACCAGAGTGACAGGGCTGACATTGGGGCAGTTGGTGTACAGTTAGATGCAATATGTAGCAAAACCGTGATGAAAAGACAGGCAGACAATGAGGCAAAATTGTAGTCAGTGGAATGGGTTGAAGTGTAACATGGGGGCAAAATCAAAAATGCTGATGAATACAGGACTAAAGGTGCTATATTTGAATGCACACAATATGGGATAGGGTAAATGATCTTGCAACGAGTTAAGAGATTTACAGGTATGACGTTGTGGGCATCACCGAGTCATGGCTGAAAGAAGATTTTAGTTGAGAGCTTAACATCCAAGGATTGAGAAAATGAGGTTTGTGCTGGATCCCAAAAGAGAGAATTTGTAGAATGTCTACAAGATGGCTTTTTAGAGCAGCTTGTGGATGAGCTCTTTAGGGAAAACCATGAGAGAGGAGCTGTCCAAAGTTGATTGGAAGGGCACACCAGCAGGGCTGATGGCAGTACAGCAATTTCTGGGAGCAATTCTAAAGCTATGGGATAGATACATCCCAAAGAAGTAGCTGTCTGAAGGGAAGATATGGACGACAAGGGAAGTCTAAGACAGCCTAAAAGCAAAAGGGAGGGCATATAATATAGTAAAAATCAGCAGGAAGTTAGAGAATTGGGAAACTTAAAAACCAACAGAAGACATCTAAAAAATCCACAAGGAGAGAAAAGATATCATAAGCTAGGGGCTAGCCAGTAATATAAACAAGAATACAAAAAGTATCTTCAGGTATATACAGGGCAAAAGAGAGGAGAAAGTGGATTTCAGACAATTAGTAATTGACACTGGAGAGGTAGTATTGGGAGAGAAAGAAATGGTAGAAAAACTGAATTAGTACTTTGTATCAGTCTTCACTATGTAAGACACTGGTAGTATGCCACAAATTCAAGAGTGTCAAGTGGCAGAAGTAGTGTAGTTGTTATTACTAAGAAAAAGATGCCTGGGAAGCTGAAAGCTCTGAAGGTAGATAAGCCACCTAGGCAAGATGGACTACACCGCAGGGCTCTTAAAAAGACAGCAGAAGAGATTTTTGAGGCATTGGTAATGATCTTTCAAGAAATAGGAGCAGGAGTAAGCCATCTGGCCCATCGAGAATCAATAGATTCTGGAATGTTTCTGGAGAACTGGAAAATTGCAAATGTCACTTCCCTGAGGAAAAGAGGTAGAAAAGGAAATTATAGGCCAGTTAACCTTACCTCAGTGGTTGGGAAGATGTTGGAGTCCATTACTAAGGATGAAGTTTTGGAGTACTTGGAGGCAAATGATTTAGTAGTCCAAAGTCAGCATGGTCTCCTCAAGGGGAAATCTGTTGGAATTCTTTGAGGCAGGATAGGCAAAGGAGAGCCAGCGGATGTTGCTTACTTGGATTTTTAGAAGGCCTTTTGCCAAGGTGCCACACATGTGACTGCTTAACAAGAGCCCACAGCATTACCGGAAAAAGACGAGCATGCATAGAAGATAGGCTGACTGGCAGTGGAAATAAAGGGGGCCTTTCCCGGTTGGCTGTCCACGACTAGCGGTGTTCCATTGGTGTCAGTATTGGGATCGCTTCTTTACACATTATATTGTATATTTGTGATTTGGATAACAGAATTGATGGCTTTGTGGCCAGGTCTGCGGACAATACAAAGATAGCTGGAGGGGCAGGTAATATTGAGGAAGCAGGGAGTCTGCAGAAGGACAGTTTGGGAAAATGGGCAAAGAACTGGCCTGAGAAATATAGCACATTTAAAAGTATGGTCATGCACTCTGGTAGGAGTAAAGGTGTAGATTATTTTCTAATGGGAAGAAAACTCAGAGGTACAAAAGGACTCCTTGTTTAGGATTCCCTGCAGGTTGATTCAGAGGTAAAGTACAATGTTAGCATTCTTTTCAAGAGAACTACAAGAGAAAGAATATAATGATAAGGCTTGGTACGACATTGGTCAGAGTGCATTTGGAGCATTGTGAGCAGTTTTGGTCCACTTATCTAAGAAAAGATGTGCTGACATTGGAGGTGGTCCAGAGGAGGTTCTTGAGAACGAGTCTGGGAATGAAAGGGTCCTGTAATAAGGAGCACTTAATGGCTCTGGGCTTATACTCGCTGAGTTTAGCAGAATGGGAGGGGGTAAGAATCTCATTGAAACCTACCAAATATTGAAAGGGGTTTAAATAATGGATGTGAAGAGGAGGAGTCTTATAGTGGGCGAGTCTTGGACCAGAGGGCACAGCCTCAGAATAGAAGGATGTCCATTTAGAACAGAGATGAGGATGAATTTCTTTAGCCAGACAGAGGGTGGTGAATTTGTGGAACTGCCATAGACAGTTGTGGTAGCCAAGTCATTGGGTATATTTAAAATGTTGGTAGATAGGCTCTTGATTAGTCATGGTGTCAAAAGTTACAGGGAGAAGGGAGAAGAATGGGGCTGTTAATAAATTAGCCATGATTGAATGGTGGAGCAGTCTCGATTGGCCGAATGGCCTAATTCTGCTCCTATATCTTATACTCTTATGTGCAATGTGATACTCCATGACATGCAAAGTATATTTGGATACCATTTTGAGTATGTCCATGAGGATCAGAAGGTACTTGTGCAGAGGCAGAGTTTTGAATGTCTGTGAAGATTGGGTTTGGGTGGGGGGGGGGTTAAAGCAGACATTCGCAACCATGCCCTGGGCTGCAACAGGAAATCAATTGCAGTATATCTTTAAATATTTCATTAGCTTTTCTGTAGATCCCATATATTTCAAAGCTATAGTGATGTCTAAACACTGCCCAAGTCTGCACTCACAAATGCTTCTTCTGTTCTAATGTGCAATCTCTAACACTGCAGACTCTCTCAAATTCAAAAACACAATTTGCAGCCTTTTCCAATCACTTCCTACAGATAATTGATTGCACCTCCCCCCCCACTGCTTTCAAGATTTCCATCAGTTGACCCCTCAATTTAATGGCATAATTCACAACTACCCCAATAATCCACTAATGGAAAGTCATTACTTAACAGCTATTCAGAAGTATGGACTGAGGAAGATCTACTTCTGTTTAAGCTGCACTGTGACCTTAGCAGCCGCTAGTACAGCAGTGAATCGTAGAAGTGGATGAGTAGAATAACTCCCCAATTTAGCCTTGTTACCTGGTCTCCTGCTCTTCTCAATATCATTCCTCCCACTATCCTCCGGGATGATTAGGTGAGGGTAATATTACCACCAGTTAAAAGTAAGTGGAGCAAAAGCCAACGATAAAATTCAGAAGCCAACATTCCCACATTGATGGAGAAACCTAGAACTGATTAACTCTCCATCTTATCTGCAAGGTTAAAATTAGTTTTTGTGCTGCCTTTGCCTCAATTTCATATGCTCATCCAAAATAAATGGAAAGACAGAAAATTCAACAGAAAATGGTGGTGTTTGGGTAGGTGTTGTTACTCCAATTGGATACATCATTCTCAATTCCATTTTAGTTGAATGCATTGTCAATCTATTTTAACATTTTCCTAATGCAACTTTTAATTTACTGGTGCAAATCATCAATTTCTTCTTCACACCCTATTTGCCCATCACTATACTAAATTATTGCTGTCATAAGTACTTACTTCCTAGATTTCTCCCCAACTGGGCTAATCCTTCAGCATTAATATTTTTCTTTCAAAGATAAACATTGAATTCCCCCTCCTGACATGCTTTCTTTAAAACCGGCTGAATGAGATTCATTCCTATCTTTTCACACTTTGTACTTCATTCAAATGTGGAAAATAAGGAAAATTAGATATGAAAGTAATGCCAATATATACCCCTTTTACAAATATGTTCAATAATTTAGTAAATGTGCTTATGAGCAAGAAAATATAATCTACTATAAAATATTTCTGCATATGATGTATTTTTAAAAGTTAGTTTTAACTCCTTTCACACTATAGGCATGTTTAAATACTTTAGTTTTGGGTGACCTCTAAAAAGATTGCATCACACCAAGAGTTTGGTGACACAGTGGAATTTAAATTTCACTGACATCAAAGACAAACTGCTGAGAACACCCAAGGTCAAAGCGCAACATTAGCAGACAACAAAGAGCGATCCACAAACTTTCACCACTAGGACCTCAAGCTACAAATTTAATTTTATTTGCTTGGGATCACAACATAGTTTTAGCAGGCAAATTGTCAGTCTATGTTGCTTCATTTTCCAATAGCACTTACAACAGCATTACTGTAACTAATCTTTCATCAAATTTGCAGTAGCTCATAATCTGGAAGCATTAAAACAAAAACCAAGCCAAAGATTGCATTGTTTACCAAGTTTTAAAAAAATAATTTTTTTCAAGGAAGTATAATGATCTCGTGTTGCTTCACAAACAACATTAACATCTGTCTTCACACTCATTGTGAAATGCTCACATAGAAACAAATTCCGTACCTCAAAATCATTTGCTTTGTTGTAGTGCATGTTCAAGGCTCTGAATAGTTCAGAATCACGGGAGACAGTCAGCTCTTCAGTACTTGTTACTCCATCGTTAATAGACTGACGAGCAAACTTTTCCATCTGGATGTAGTAAAATTCTCGGAAATTGCTGAACCACTTGATAAGCTGTGAGGTGATGCACCTATTAAACTGCCAATAGGAAAGTATAACAGGATGAGCAGATTCGGTTTCAATTGCCATTATTCTTTAAGTTAATAACATTTTAAGTGTAATAAATTGATACTATATTCCATAATAAATCCAGATAACTAGTTCAAGTAATTGGACATGGAATGGTATGTATTATGCACAGTAGGGGCATTGTATAATAGGAACAGTATTCTTCTCATAGCTAATGAAAAATATTTGCATTAAAGTTATGTGACAAAGCACATAATGGTTATTAGATCACTGTAAACAACATTTTAAATACTTCAGACAATCTTTTCAGTTAATATAGTCCCCTGGTTCACTAAGGTCATATTTTATCCATAAACTCAATTCATTTTAGAAAACATGTCACTGCAAAACTTAATCTTTTTCTTCTATATTCATACTTGCAAGATGTAACCATTATTTCACCTAATTCCAACAGAACTAAACCCAAACAAAAAGTAATATTAAATAATTGGCTTCAGATAGATACACCAGATTTTCAGCTTTCTACAGACTGACGCCTTTTTAAATACTGCAGTTTTTTACATTCCTCTGAAGAGATAGTTTAAGTCAGTCAATAAAATTTCACTTTTGTATTTAATTTTCCTTTCTTCCACCCAATTATCTGTTTGTGGAAAAGCACAGCACAGCATCTTGAGAAAATAATGTGCTTTCTTCCTGGGAATACACATGGGATGCTGGGACTCCATGGGACTCCACCAGACCAGATAGGAAATGGTCTGGAAGTAAATTGCCTTTTCAACACTTGGGAGGTGCATGAAAAAGCATGACACCAGAGGCAAGAACAAAAACGTATAGAGACAGCATGGCTTAATAATAACATCAACTATCATGATCACAAAATAATTGCATATAAATGAATAAACTAGGAAACCTTATTTTAACTTAGTGAGTAATATTGGTAAATTAACACTTTGGACATCCCATTTTAATACAGTTTGAGCTTCAGTATTCCCATTGAATGTGATTATTTAACTATAACACCCCAAAACTAAAGAGAATATACTAACATTGTATGTACTTCGAGGAATTCTTTTGGAATCTGGATCAGGCTCTAGTATGCATAATTGAGTTTGAAATGAAGTGTCAGAGACTCTAGCAACAAATTTTCATTAAAATAATTTCTACATATTACACTCTACTTTTGGAAGCAAAGAATAATGCACAACTGCTACTTATTTACATATTTACTGCTACTCTGAAGGCAGATTTCTCCCTTATGAACTCATAAATTTCACTGGTGTTCTAATTTCAGTGTGGTAAAGAAGCTTGGAGTAAATATTGGGTCCTGTCTGGGGCAAAACCTGTGATCGTTCCAAAGGTCCTCTGTCTCTTAAGGAGCAATGAAACTAAACACTGAAAGCCTCCACTTCAACCTCACTTAAATGAAGTATACTGGCTTTCCAAAAAGCACGAGTAGATCCCAAGGGGAATTAGGTCACAAGATTGGGCTGGTCCCCAACATTGGAATATTAAAAAGGGGCACAGACATAACTGATCTAGAGTATAATACTACTCCTGCCACCCAAAACAACTGGAAACCAATCAAAAAGGACCTGTAATGGTAAAGACTCCATCTTGCCTATTGCCAGTATTCTTGCTGCCCTGCACTAACGGACATAATCATATAGGCTTTTCTAGTTTACTTATTTCATGAATAAAATCAAAAGTTTACATATTTCAACCATTAATTTCTAACTGGATATCAAGTAAAACAGCTATTGTATGCAAGCTGACCAAGAAATTCTGCCTCTTTTCTTTTTGCCCCCATAAAACATCGTGAGTATTTCAGGAGCTAGTGAAAAATTTACAGATCGATGCTCCAGGAATATAATGCACATTAGCCACATCTGGCAACTGAAGTGACCAAAGTGAATGGTTTTCAAACTAATCATTCTAACCTCTCTCTCTCCATAAAAGTGTTAAGGTTATGGACAATGTTCCAGATATTTATTGTCAAATTAATAGAAGTTTAATTGTTCAGAGCAGCTAGCTTCAGACTTTATTACTTGATGACTCTCTAATACTTTTATGGGGATCTATTACAAGAAATGAAGTCCCCTACTCAAACAGGGTCTTGTGCATATTCAAAATTTGTTAAATCCCTGCTAGTCAAGTTAAAATCTGTAACTTTAATTTGCCTGTATATCAGGAAGACTTTTCTCAATATAGGCATCTATCATTTTTCCCCTTTATGGCACAAAGTGTGCATTAATCAAAAATCACAGTGAGTACTTATCAAGCATTTGCTCTGGCCATGAAGAGGGCTGCCTGCTTCTATCAAGCTGACAGTTAATGGGTGTGTAATTACAATGCAGAAAGTTGTTTCTATTCCAGTGAATTTAAGATAATGAAGTGAATGAAAATTCATGGCAGTGAAGGCTAAGTAACACAGAAACAGAAGTGGAAGCTGTTGCAGTTCCTAAAGGCCAGCTTGCATCATAATTGCCTTCCAGTTGCAAGGGTCCTCACAGATAATTGACCAGAAAATGATTAAGTCATCATCAAATCACTCTGACTGCTAGAGTTCAAACATGTACTTAACCTATCCAAGAATTATATTTTCACTCTGTGTGTCTGCTCGGTCTCTATTCAGCCTTGCGGGGACCTGATTAAAAAGACAACTGAAGGACCCCATTATCTGATTTGCTGTTGATTTCAATAGAACTTAAACCCATTACTATTTGCTGAACTCTGAGTTCTTTCCGTGTTATCTCTGCAGCAAAATACACTGTCCAAATTTCCAGACACTGTGATAAGAACTACAGGCCCCATGACGACTACTGTTCCTTTTTAATTCTTTTAGTATAAGAAACAAAACATAACAAAACGATAGCAGCCTGCGCACCCGGGAATGAAAATTGCTTTGACATGGAGATTAAGCTTCAGTATTGTTACAAGATATTGTCTCCTACATGCAAGAATAGAGAAAAAAGAAAGGGTATTTTTTCTAGAATGGCCTGTAGATGACCTAATGGGACTACAAAATAAAAGTAAGTCCACATGACAGTGTTTGGCAGAAGGGAGTAAAGGGAGATTTAAAACCTATTGTTACAGAATTGAAATACCAGAGATGCACTGGCCTAAACAACAGAGCCACTCAAACATGAGGGCTCAGCATTTAAGACTTGTGTCACTTTTTGCTTATCAAACATTAGCAGTTCCTGAATTAGTTTTTTTCTAAACAAACATAGTAATCTTGATCTTTAGGTTCTCACTGGTGCATCACAAATAAGTGACCAGTACAAGAGAAGATCTCTTCTTTCTGCAACTTAATTGTTCCTGTGACGGATTAATGCTTCCCATGGGACATGTCCAATCCCAGTGTTTGCTGAAGAAACTTCCTAAATATTCAATGAGCACAGTCAAAGGACCCATAAAACAAATCAATTTGACACCTTAATCTAGTTAGGCAGCGATCGACTTGCCAATGGTGATGATGGTGGGGAGGGGCAGCAGTTGAGATTGGAGCTGTTAGCAGGGAGGTGGACAGAAGAGAAAATTAGATACTTTTTATAGGTGAAATCTATTCTCACTGATCATGTGTGATCATGAGTATTCTGGTTATTCCACAAGCACAGTGTTAATCATATGACCAGAAGCTTATAGTAACAAATGGCCTTTTTAAAATTTTCCTAATATTAAATGTTGTGTCCATTCCCTTGCAAATTATATTTTCAAATTTAAAAGCATTTTTGCAAAGCATCCAACATATGTAGCAATTATATGTAATATTAAACATTCTAAACACCATTATGCCATTTCCACTTGTGAGATACTGATATGCAATGCAAAGGTGATCTTGTGCTGAGAAATTGAGAAAAACTGGCATACACTCACTGGAGATTAACCTTCCAAAATACACACATTCTGAAAAAGAACATAGTGCAGGTGCTAAGAATTCAATTCCCTAGACAGGAGAATCCAAAACTAAGAAGAATAACTCAGAATAAGGGATTA
Source organism: Mobula hypostoma (assembly GCF_963921235.1). Lineage (NCBI taxonomy): Eukaryota > Metazoa > Chordata > Chondrichthyes > Myliobatiformes > Myliobatidae > Mobula > Mobula hypostoma. The sequence continues at coordinate 47,844,019 of NC_086104.1, forward strand.
ATTAGTATTGAAGAATGGACTTTCTTTTTTTATATACAGGGGCTGAAAATGGCTGAATTTATAGAAATTATTCAATATACTTAATGACTCAAGACACTAAAAGAACAGAGGGTAAAGGAACTCAGGGAGGGAAATTAAATGAGGTACAGAATCAAGCAGATTACTGAACTATGACTAAGGTCAGAAGATTGCTAGCTCAATCTTGCTACGCTACATGGAGTTAAAAGACTGCAGATGCTGGAGTCTGGAGCAAAAATGCAAGCTGCTGGAAGAACTTAGATGTTGGAAGTATTAGCATGATGCTATTGTAGCACAGGGCATCAGAATTCAATCCCAGTTTCCTCTGTACATCCTCTCTGTGGAACGCATGGGTTTTCCCCAGGTGGTCAGGTTTTCTCCCACAGTCCAAAGATGTACTGGATAGGTTAAATGGTCAAAGTATATTGTACAGTGATTAGATTACCGTTAAATCAGGGTTATTGGGGTAGCTGGGAAAGCGCTGCCTGTAGGGCTGGAGGGGCCTACTCCATGCTGTAAATAAATAAAAAGGGGTGGCTGACACTTTGGATCTAAACCCTGCATCAGGACACAACCAACCATCCTGATGCTGATATTGACCTGAAACACCCATTCTTTTTTCTCCTCCACAGACAAAACTTGATCATAACACATAGGAGCAGAATTAGGCCATTCAGCCCATCATGTCTGCTCTGCTGATTTATGCGTTATCGCTGATTTATTATCAGCCCCATTCTCTGCTTAACCTTTGACACCCTTGACTAATCAAGAATCTATTAACCTCCACCTTAAGTACATCCATTGATCTTGCCTGCACAGCTGCCCGTGGCAACAAATTCCACATATTCACCACCCTCTGGCTAAAGAATTCCCTTGTTATCTCTATTCCAAATGAACATCCCTCTATTCTGAGGCTGTGCCTTCTGATACAAGACTTCCCCATTATGGGAAACATCCTCTCCACATCCACTCTATTTTGGCCTTTCAATATTCAATAAATTTCAACAAGACTCCCCCTCATTCTTCAAAACTCCAGAGTCATCAAGCACTCCACATACGATAACCCTTTCATTTCTGGAATCATTCCTGTGAAACTCTTAACTCTCTCCAATGTGAACACATCCTTAAAAAAAGGGGCCAAAAATTGCTAACAATTGCCTTATAGAGCCTCCGCATTAGAATCCTGCTTTTATATTCTAGTTCTCTCTAAGTGAATGCTAATATTGCAATTATCTTCCTCACCACCGACTCAATCTACGTTAACCATTAGAGAATCCTACACGATGACTCCCAAGTCCGTTTGCACATCAGATTTTTAAATCTTTTCCCTGTTTAGAAAGTAGTCCTTTTTATTCCTCCTACCAAAGTGCATGACTATACACTTACTGACAGTGTATTCTATCTGCCACTAGTTTGCCCATTCTCCTAATCTGTCCAAGACCTTCTGCAACCTCCCTGCCTCCTCTACAGTACCTGCCCCTCCACCTATCTTCGTACCTTCCACAAACTTGTGCTACAAAGCCATCAAAATCATCATTCAAATTATTGACATACAATATAATGTGAAAAGAAACAATCCGAACACTAACGCCTGCAGAACTCAACTAGTCTCCAGTAGCCAACAAGAAAAGTCTCCCTTTATTCCCACTCTTTGCCTTCTGCCAATCAGCCTATCCTTTATCCCATGCTAGTATTGTTCCTGTAATACCATGGACTCTTATCTTGTTAAGCAGCCACATGTACAGCACCTTGTCACAGGCCTTCTGAAAATCCAAGTAAACAACATCCAGCAATTCTCCTTTGTTTATCCTGCTTGTTATTTCCTCAAAGGATTCCAACAGATTTGACAGGGAAGATTTCCCCTTAAAGAAACCATGCTGACTGTGGCCCATTTTATCATGTGCCTCCAAGTACCTCAAAACATCATCCTTAACAATTGACTCCAACATCTTCCCATCCACTGAAGTCGTACTAACTGGCCTATAACTTCCTTTATTCTACCTCCCTCCTTTCTTGAAGAGTGGCGTGATATTTGCAATTTTCCAGTCCTTTGGAATCATGCCAGAATCTAGTGATTCCGGAAAGATAATTAGTAATGCCACCACAATTGCTTCAGCTCTCTCTTTCAGAACTCTGGGGTGTATATCAGGTGACCTACCAACCTTCAGACCTTTCAGTTTCCCAAGCGTCTTCTCCCTAGTAATAGCAATTAATGCTCTTGAACTTCCGGCATACTGGTAGTGTCTTCCACAGTGAAGAATGATCAAAATACTAATTTAAAAACATAGAAACATAGAAAACCTACAGCACAATACAGGCCATTCGGCCCACAATGCTGTTCCGAACATGTACTTACTTTAGAAATTATCTAGGGTTACCCATAGCCCTCTATTTTTCTAAGCTCCACGTACCTATCCAAAAATCCCTTAAAAGACCCTATTGAATCCACCTCCACTACCGCCGCCAGCAGCCCATTCCACGCACTCACCGCGTAAAAAACTTAACCCTGACATCTCCTCTGTACCTACTTCCAAGCACCTTCCACATCCTTCCTGTAGTGAGGTGACCAGAGTTAAGCACAGTACTCCAAGTGGGGTCTGACCTATATAGCTGTAACATTACCTCTCAGCTCTTGAACTCAATCCCATGGTTGATGAAGGCCAATGCACCGTATGCCTTCTTAACCGCAGTCAACCTGCGTAGCAGCTTTGAGTGTCCTATGGACTTGGATCCCAAGGTCCCTCTGATCCTCCACGCTGCCAAGAGTCTTATCATTAGTACTATATTAGAACATAGAACAGTACAGCACAGTACAGGCCCTTAGGCCCACAATGTGTGCCAACCCTTAAACCATCATAGTTCGTCCGTCATTTCCTTGTCCCTCATTACTACCTCACCAATGCCATTTTCCAGCAGTCTGATATCCACTTTCACCTCTCTTTTACTCTTTATATGTCTGAAAAATCTTTTGGGATCCTCTTTGATATCACTGGCTAGCTTACATTCATATTTAATCTTTTCTCTCCTAATGGTTTCTTAGATGCATTCTGCTGGTTGGTAAAAGCTTCACAATCCTCAAATTTCCCACTAATTTTTGCTATATTATATTCTCTCTCTGTCGCTTTTATGTTGTCTTAGACTGCCCTTGTCAGCCATATTTGTGCCAACCTCCCTTTAGATTAACGCTTATTTTTCAGGAGGTCGCTATCCTGTGTTTTTCAAATTGCTCCTAAAAACTCCAGCCTTTGCTGTTTCTGCCATCATCCTTGCTACAGTCCCCTTCTAATCAACTTCGATCAGCTCCTCTCTCATGACTCCATAATTCCCATTACTCCACTGTAATAATGATACATCTGACTTTAGCTTCTCCCTCCCAGGTGAATTCTATCCTTTCCGCTAGTCGGCTCAACCACAATCTGCTCTGAAAAGCCACCTCATTCTACAAATTCTCTCTTGGGATCCAGCACCAACCTAATTTTCCCAATCTAACTTCATAGTGAAATTCCCCATGACTATCTGTCTCCCATTGTAATCTGTAGCCCACATCCCGGCTACTGTTCGGAGGCCAGTATATAACTCCCATCGAGGTTTTTTTACCCTTGTAATTTCTTAACTCTACTGACAAAGATTCTACATCTCCCCATCCTATGTCACCTATGTCTGTCCTTTTGATATAATGTATATCCTTGGATGTTAAGCCCTCAACTATAAGCTTCTTTCAGCCATGACTCAGTCATGATGCCCACAATGTCAGGGCGGCCAATCTCTAACTGCCGTATAAGATCATCTACTTTATTCCGTATACTGCGTGCATTCAAATATAACACCTTCAGTCCTGTTTATGTCACCCATGTTACACTGCAACTCATTTCACTGACTGCAATTTTGCCCTACCATCTGCCCGTCCTTCCTGACAGTCTCACTGAACAGTCTGTATACCAACTGCCCTGTCCTCAGCCCTATTACTCCAGTTCCCAACTCCCTCACCCTCTGAGTTCTTCCAGGAGTGTACATTTTGATGTGTTAATATTATATATTACTGCCTAGAAATTCATCTGAATTTAAAAGAAATAGTTTTACAAGCAAAATAAAATGCATAGCCTCTACATCACATCTCAATTTATCCTTCAAACCTATGATGGGTTTCTGGGCATTAATATCAGCGAACATTTAAACATTCTTGTTTATTAATTGGTGATAAAGGCAAACTACGTGATATTGGACGCTGCAAGCAATACATTTCTAGGAAGCCAGCAAATTTATGGGATTTATTACTCCAGAAGCAAATTTCTCTTTATCAGTGCACTAATCTAAGTCTGGCATTACATCAATGTAATGTAATAGCAAGATCTCAATAATAAATAAGTACACCAAATTGTTAAACTACCTGGTTTGAAGTGTTATATTTTTTAATTATTAAAAAAAATCTATTTTTATGCAATGTGCTATGTAGTATGGTGATCATATCATGCAAAGTGCAGTATCTGGAGAATTACTTTTGGTCATGGATGTAAATTTACACCATCGTATCCCATTTCTACATTGCAGGGTACACAATTACCTACAAAGAAAAAATCATTTTAATTCTGGGAACAGGGGAAAAAGGTGCAAAAAATGGACCAGTCAGAAATATTTCAAATGCCTTCTGGAAACTACTGAATACGACTAAGTCTGACATCTATCCATTATTCTATACCTGTTCCAGAATTCATTGCTAAGATTCAACCCATTTGAAATGAAGGCCTCTGGGTTTTTGTCTGGCTACCATTCAACTGTGTGGAAGTTTACATTGACATCAATCTACAGACAGGACGTTGTCTTACATCTTCAAGGCTGTTAACTATCCAATTATTGGGGGCAAACTGTGGCTGAACTAAGAAGTTAAACTAAATTCTACACAGCAAATGTTCTTGTAGAAGGAAGACATTCCAAATTCGTTTAGATTTAATAGGAAAATATGAATAAAATAAAGTATATTTTAAACACAACTTTGCCTTATATTGAATCTTGTTTACTACACTTTTTAATTATTGTCAGAGTTTTACTGCTATAAGTAGTTACTATTCAGTGATAAGTGCTTGACGTATTAAGGTGATAAAAATTGTAAGTATTCCTTTGAAACTTAAGGCACATTTTCTTGCAATTATTAAAGGACAAAATGCTATTAAAAGCCTCCATAAATAGATCTTACTCACATATTTCAACCTAAAAACTTACTTCCAATAAAATAAATGACTTCAGGCACATTTAAAGGATCTTAAACCATGCTATCAGATGGCAGTTTTATATTAACAATATGCCATTGCTGGTAGGCCTGTGTGCCTGTCACCACTGATGGTGCATCAGAATATAAATGAACTTTGAATGTCACACTTCTATAGGTCTCAAGTGTGCCTATCGGAAGGATAGAAAACAAACATATGTTCTTTTTGCCCTCTAAGCAGTGCATTCCCAGCAAAGTTAGAAGGCCAATGATTAGAATCTACTGATCTTCACAACAGCAGTATTCTTTTGAACTACCCTATTTTTTTCCAATTGATAAAGTATTGCTTAAAAGATTAGTTAGTCACACAGAGCAACTTCCAATTTTCATCCATCTATTAAAATCATTTCCAGTGTTGACTAGTTTTGATAGTGAAAAAAAAATTGCAAAATGCATTGTTGTCTCTAACTTGTGGATAAAACTTCCCAGGAGCAGATTAAAAAATAGTTCATGCAAAGTTTTAATTCTCTTTGGGCTGAATCATCCTCATGTATGAAGAACAGCTAATGGTGGAACTATTTCATTAGTGAGAATGGGAAGTGATCAAGAATTTCATCCATTTCAATTATTGAATACCTCAGGAATTTTTATCTGTCCATTGTTCAAATGTATGCAAGTTTACCTTGGCGTCAATCTAAAGGCAGGACTTTATTATACACCTTCAAAGTTGAAGGCTAAAAACTCACCCAACTTAAAAGAACAAACTTAAACTGGACTAATGATTCAATTCAGCTTCTATTTGCTCCTATAGAAAGAGATAATAAGGCAGTGCAAGATTTCGCTGGTGCTTAAGCTAGCAAACCCAGAGCAATAGGGAATATTTGGTTAACAATACTGCAGATATGTATTACTGCAAGGATGGCAATATGTAAAATTTTCATATTTAAATACGAACATCTGGTCTTTTGTTTTTTGTTGATACTTCAAAATTAAAGAGATGGAAAGCAAAGCTCACAGTCAAGGAAGGTGCAGTAAAGAACTCCATTTGCCATAGAGTCCTTCCACACTACGATCATAACTTCTTTCAAAAACTAAATTCAGTGCAATAACTCTATGACCTTGATTACTCATTTTCTCCAAATAGGCTTTAAAACCTTTCATGAAATGTCTACAATGAATGAGAATTATTGGGAGCTTTGTAAGTGCTCATTAATGAATGAAAAAATTCAATAATACTTGCCTATTATCTATAAAATATTCTTAAAATTAAATATGGAGTCTCACATCAATGTACTTGTGATTTTGTTAGTTATTTGATGAGAAGAAACTCTGCAGAACTGTGCGACTTGTTGAGTGCGTGATCACTGACAAGTACTGAAAGCAATTCCTAACTCTGAAAGAGGCGGAACATATCAAATCATTCAAATTATCAAAGTAGTAAAACTATCTTAGACTATTTTGCTGATAATTACAAAGTAAAAACTCAATTTTAAGTATTAGAATAAATTTAGTAACTATTTTGATGTTGAGCTGGAGGAAGAACGAATAGTTCAAATTAGGAAAGTAAAAATATAAATTGGGGTTAAAGACACTGGAAGCAGAGAAAGGGTGCAGCTGTGCAGACAGACTTCATATTCTCATTTGAATAATGTGGCCTGAATCTGTCAGTTTATTCGCCATCCTTATGCTCAGTGTATACTACATTAAAATCAAATTAAATAGTAAATAGAAGACTATCATTGCCATTGTTTTGCTGTTGTAATAGCCATTGCAGAGCAAAATATTCTCCTCACACCTACCTTCACATCAGAGAAGAACATCTTCAGCATATTTGAACTGGGGTACCGGGTGTAGAAGAACATCAGCTTTGCCTTTTTCAGGTGATTGGGTGACAGTCCCTCCTGTATGTGCGATGCTAAGTGTCAAGGAAAATATACAGAACATTTATAGGAAAAAAAACTGTACCGCACAAGTCTTCTGAGCGATGTTATAGTGAAAAGCCAAAATGAATGAATAAATCGAAAACTACCAATAGTTTAACAATCACATAATATTGACTTTTTCAATGTTAACCAAGAGCATACAATTTAATTCTTTCAAGGTGCAGTCCTCCCACCCCCAGACATTAGCTTGGACAGAACAGAAATACTGCACTGTCTATAGATTAATAATGGATACAACAGCATTTACAAACACAAGTCTTACAGCATTGTTACTCTACTGATATAGCTACAGTATTCATTAATTCCAAGAAATAAAACAACTATTATATTGTGCCAGAATAATTCACAACTGGCATTAAAATTTAACAAGTTAGCTAGAGATGCAAAAGAAATTCGCAAAACAAAAAGGGTATTATTATAAAGTTAAAAATTAAACATCTTTACTCAGAGCAGAGAACACAGTATGCCTAGAAACCTTACACAGAGGTTACCGGGTAGATCTAGAGATATCTGACCTATGCAAGGGTACTGAACCAAGATGTACGAAAGGTTAGTTTTCTGACAGTCAAAAAGCCCCCAGGGGCCAGCTGATCAATATTTTTTTTCTTACATTGATAAAGAAACCTATTTATCTGCAAATATTATTATCCTTCAGCTCAGAAGACAGAAGCTTCCTAAAATAGTTCCCAGGAGAAAGTTTAATGCAACGTTAATCGTAACAATCTAGCAATTCTGCTTTTCAAACAGCATCCTTGGCACTCTTTTGTGCTTTGTGCATTAGAAGGGTTTTGGCACATCTGTGCTGCAGTTCGCCCACCATTTCCTCCACAAATTAATGGCTTTATAATTTATCAGAAATGAAGATGCATGTGGAGAAAATCAATGTGGGCCCTGGAAGGTCAATTAAGGGGTGCCTTCCAGAAGTTATTTCAAAGGGCATTCTATTGAAGATTACACTTAAGAGCAAAAATGCTGCAACTTCCATGACTACACAAGTGATTTTGAAGAAATCTACACATTTATTACAGAGGTGAAATCATTGTAAGAGGAGATCAGGTCAGAGTGAACAAACTCTTAAGCAACTGGACCATGCCGATACTTTGTATTTCAAAGGCTTAATGATGGCTGAGATGATAACTCATGATTGACATGCTTCTTGTACCTTGGGAAGAGTTGAAAAACCTTATGTGACCTCCATTAGACCGATAGGGAAGACTAAAAGAGCATTACACTCTCCACTGCCATCTGTCATAATGCATAAGTGAAATAACGACGGCAAATGAAAGGAAGTATGGCAAGCTGTTCCACAGTGGTACTTGGGGTGCTGAGAACTAAAAGAATCAATGGCTGTCTGCGTTGAAGGAAACAATGCAATGACCAGAAACAGACAGAACCTTCAAAATGCTTGAAAGATGTGCACTAAATTCTGCAAGGTAGACATTGCCATATGGAAAACTGCTGAATTGCAAGGACTCTTTTGAGCTATATCCCAATTTAAATTTCTATTCAGGAATGCATTCTTTTAGAATATTTGTTAGTTTCAGTTCAACTACATAAATTTAAAAACCAACTGGTGATTTCTGCTGTGTTCAATCCCGAGGTCTGAAGGAGGCCCACTGAGAAATGGAGATTAGGGTTGCATGAATTGACAATATTATCATATTAATAGTGGAATCCTAAACAATTGATATACATTATAAGTTTTACTTTAAGCATTGAGAATCAGCGTGAATGTGATTTCAGCACTGTTGTGCTAGTTATAAATAGAATATGAAAGATAGCACCATCACTGTATATTTTCAAATTTTACATTTTAAAAATAAATTAAGAAATCAAACAGAGCACACAATCTGCCTTTAATGAACATTTAAGATGGACCTAACTTGATAAAGTAATAATGGTTTATATAGAGCCCACTTAGTTAAAGCATACAAATAACTGAACTGTAATTTGTCACTCTCATTTTGGTATGGAAGAACGAGACTACTCTAGTCACAGAATCTTCAACCTCACTTTCAATTATATTCTCATTCAGCTCTCTGTATTGCAGGCGCAGGCCTTCATTTGATGTCATTTTTTTTAAACTGGTAAACTTCGCTACCTAGTATTTCTTGTTACATTAATTTCCAGATAAAGTACAATGGATCTGAAAAATTGCTAAACAAAATATACTGGTATAAGTTAATCATTAACGCCAAAATTATTACTACAGATTTGCCACAAGGCTAGAGTCCCATAAGATCATGAGTTGAGCAAAGCAATTTAACAGGCTTACATTTGTTATGCCAGTGACACTCTGACTAACGCAAGACAATATTGCATTTAGAAGGATAAAACTCCTTGAAGATATAATTGTTATAAATATTACATTCTTGCATCTAAATAGTCTTAATTACTCCATGAATGACATGTATAAAAGTTGATAGCTACTCAATTAACATAACTACTAAAAAATCTCAGATGAAGTATCAGAAAATCAAAAATAACCACCTAATAAATAATTACAGCCTTCACTCTTCCGAATGGGATTTTACAATTATTTAAGTAAAATTTTAAGTGGGTTTTCACCTGCCAAATTGAAATTCAATTGGAAGGCAACCTGCAAATATTGGAGCATCTTTCAATTTTTTTTTAAATGAAGAGTTTTCATCAAGGAAGTGTTTACAAAATATGGTTTAACTTTATAAAACATTGATTAGGCTGGACTAGTGTGTGCCGATCTTGTCAGCACACTATGGAAAGAATGTGCTTGCTTTGGAGAGGTGCTCAGGAGATTACAAGAGCATATAATTTTTGTACGAAAATCTGCTTACTTAAGAAATAGGAGCAGGAGTAGGCCATCTGGCCCATCAAGCCTGTTCCACCATTCAGTAAGATCATGGCTGATCTGACCATGGACTCATCTCCACCTACCTGCCTTTTCCCCATAACCCTTAATTCCCCTACTACGCAAAAATCTATCTAACCTTCTCTTAAATATATTTACTGAGGAAGCCTCTACTGCTTCATTGGGCAGAGAAGTCCACAGATTCACCACCCTCTGGGAAAAGTAGTTCCTCCTCATCTCAGTCCTAAATTTAGTCCCATGAATCTTGAGGTTATGTCCCTAGTTTTAGTCTCACCTACCAGAGGAAACAACTTTCCTGCCTCTACCTTACCTATCCAATTCATAAGTTTCTATGAGATCTCCACTTATCCTTCTGAATTCCAGCGAATACAGTCCTAGCAACTCAATTTCTCCTCATAGCCTAAACCCCTCATTTCTAGATATTCATCAGGAAGTTGCCAGGATGGTACTTTTTAGTTATTAGTAAAAACTCCCAGAGGTTGTGCTGGTTTTCTTTGGAGAAGTGGTTCTAATGACTTAAAAATTAAGTGTGGCATTGATAGGATAGAGTGTAATAAACTTTTCCCAAAATGCTAAAGGACAAAAGTTTAAGATGAGGCACAAGAAGCTAAGAGGGGATCTGAGCAAGACTTTTATCCATCTCGGTGTTTGGAATCTGGAACCTACTGCTTTAGAGAATGAAGGAGGCAGACATTCACATAACATTTATAACGTATGTAGACAAGCACCTAATCACCAAGGCATGGAAGGCTATGGGCAAGTGTAAGTAAATGAGATTAGTTTAACGGGTACTCAGTCATGTAGACATGGTGAGATGAAGAGCCTGCTTCTCTGCTAAATGACTATGACTGGTTCAGGCATTTTAATACCTTATTTCTATATTACACTTGATCTTAGCCAAAAGGCCGAGAAGCGATGACCTTATTTCTATATTAATTATCATCATGAAAGTTACTTACTCAAACAATTATTTAAGTAGTTCAACATAAATCATTAAAAAAAGTTCTCACAAAAATATTATCATTCAGTAGCATGCTTTCAGATTTGACCTTGCTTTTACTTCCTAAAAACATTAGATTACCACAAAATTTTCCTGGTGTATATAACTTTACTCTAATTTGCTCTTGGGATGCAGTGATACAGTATTTATTGCTCATCCTTAGTTACTCAGAAAGCATGCTTTATTAGATTTAAACCTTTTTAAATATTGAGATGAAGAAATATTCATTAATAAGTAGTGAGATGCAAATAATCCATATATTTAGTTACTAATCTGTTATTGACTAAATAAACTTAATATGAAAATTATTTTTTTGATTAGCGAAAGGACATAATAACCAACTTGCTAGGCAGATTGCATTCCAGAAATGTGCTCTATGGATTTGTATACAAATGATAATGTAATTCCAAGCATAATTTGCAACAAAGCAATGTCAAATAATGTTGCTATTCATTGAGCTAAAATTGGCTTTAACTCATTGCTTGATGCACATATTATGGAAAACTTTAAATTACACAGTGATTCTAAGTGATATTTTGGTAAGAAGATTGGTTCTACTTTAGTAAATTTTACTCTTAAATATGTTTAGTTAATCTACATCAGTTTGCGAACACATAAGGAATTCCCATATTGGTTGAGAACAAGGAGGAATCAAGTAACTCCATTCTCTTTACTACCATGTTCTGAACTCAACTGAAGATTATTGCAAAAGTGATCGAGAACAAAGAGAGCACAAGTATAGGTAAAGGAAGTTGTTCCAAATATTTTTCTGAAAATCTTTTGATTTAACATCTTACATTCTTATTTGGATAAGAAACAATACTGCAGATTACTCCCACCCATCACTGACTGGGAAAAGTATAGAGGAGTAATATGGTTGCAGATATGCAGATAACATGTCTCACCAAACACCTCCCCCACCACATTATCTTTATTTATCTTCACTCAGGCAGGGGAATTCTATGATGACAGCCATAATTCCATTAACAACACCTGCAAAAAGTTAACTGTGACAACAGAAAAGTATGGGGAGTCATGGACTTGCAACAAGAGTCTGAGGTAAACAAAAAAAGATTCTTCTGTGGAATACTTCGAAAAAAGGTGGAAAAAATATGTTCATACAAACCCCAGTAGGAATTTGAACCAACCTGCCCTAACCTTGGCTTGCTTCTCCAGCCTCCAAGAAATCTTAAAGCGGAGATCGTTCCGTCTAACAGCATGTTTGCTCCCATTTACCAGTTCTGATCTCATACTCGTCAAACACCCAGGTTTTAAATTAATCATATATGTGTTACTTTTATTAGTTTATCTATACACCAGCACCTCATATTTCTAACTATGCTAAATACCTGCACAACTCTGAGAAAGATATACATTGCATTCTTGCGCTTAAGAATGTTTACATTCTTAATAGGAACTAAACCAGTGAACTGTGTTTCTGCAATAGAAAATGCTCTTTAGAGAGGACCCATTCTTCTCTACTGCCCAGTGGGGTGGAGGCTGGCTCATGGCAATGGAAGTATATTTCGGCAGGAAATTAACCATTCATAGAAATATTGCCTTATTTGCATTTATACAAAATAATTGAACGTGATTTAAGGTTTTATTGGAGATTATACGAACCCTTATTCTTTTCAATGTATTGCACATTTATAGCAATAATGAAAGCTGACAAAGCAAAGTGACTCATTTTAAGAAGTTTGTCGTGGTTTAATTTTTTGTGGATGATTTGTTGGAACAGCTGATATGTTTCCTTTGTTCTTTAGTAGTTCTACAGCAAAGGCATATCTGCAGTATTATACTTTTGAAGAATAGTTTTAAATAAAACAATCAAGTTAAATGTTTATTTAAATATTATCTATCAAATAAAACTCATTCATTTATATAAGTTGTTCCAGATTCCAGCATCTGCAGTCTCCTTTGCCTATATTTATATTTGACAAAATTGGAAAGGTTCAAAATTAATTTGATCCTTTAAGTTTTCCCCTTAACTACTTCAAGGTGTCGCCATGTCAATTTTTATTGCAAGAAAAAGTTATTCTCACTCTTTAAAAGTCACATGATCTTAATGGGAATATTTTTTTAATTGACTCCAGGAGCCAAAGAAAGTTGGAAAATATAATTTCGGGAATTCCAAAAAAAAATTGCATATTTAGCATTTCTGAACAGACCCCTTACAACTTCTTTCACAGCCATTCAGAAAAGTGCACCTTTGCCTCACACCAACATTAACATACTAAACAGGTCCACTGTAAGGCATTTCATGATGCTTAAAGGATTATAATTCTATTGTTGGACCTCCTTTTTCAAAATAAAATCAAAACAGCAGCATCATTTAAAAGAAAATGTTAACATCTCTTGAGCTTTTATATTTATGTGTCCAAATTGTTCAGAGGTCATTCTGTGTGGAGAGCTCTGCTTGCTGAAATGTTAAAGAGCGAGCACAGTTCAGCTAAAACCCACATTTCTTGGGAGTACCGAGCCTTGATGGATATACACAATCACTGTGTGGTGCAAAGCCATTTAGCAATCACTTAAAATTTTACGCTTTAAAATGTAGACCAATTTGAGGAAGGAGGCAGTAATTTTTTTCAACCTTGTACTAATATATCACATAACTCTAATTATAACCATTAATAACTGGCTTATACCATCCTTTTAATATTGTCATAAAATTGTTTTCAAAAATACATACTTTAATGAAATCTGCCGTTGAGGTAAATTGTTCATTTCTATCTTGTTTCATTTGAGGTATACTTTGACTTCTTCTTAAGAGAAAAATAGATTATACTATCATTTACGTCTTATACTCCACAGAATATCACAACAGAAATGTACATAAAGACTTTGCACCACAATATAAAGCATTAACATCAACATTAAACAGCAGCATCAATGTAGGACCCCCAGAATATTTTTCAAAATCTATTTCTTTGCAAATCTTACTTTCATAAATAATGCCTAAAGGATCCCCAATAACTGAGTTAGCAATCGCTCTCAGGTGTCATATCGAGCCATCCAACTATACTCCAAATTTCATCCTTACCTTCCGAAATTATTCACATTTAGTTATGTTGGCAGTGGAAATAATATCAAGGATAAAAACAAATCAAAACATATTTCCTGCCCAAAACTTGCAGATAGGATAGGGTTCTGCAGAGGTCATGGAGTTACACGCCTGTGCAAGCCACTCAAACTTATTCAAGAAGAATGGACTTTTCCTATAACACTGTCAGCATTTGTGAAGTACCCCAGAATGAATCATTATATTTAGAACAGGATGGAGTAAGCAAGAAAAATAAAATGGTAAATGGTACAGAATAAAGAGAGAGAAGGCATAACTGCCAGGGATCAGCTGTTTAGGTTTAACCTGCTTTGTTGTTTAAAGGATTGAGAATCTACAGAGCAGATTTTTTGAAATGCTTAAAAAGACAGATTTATAAAACAAAAGCAAACTTAAAGGATCAAATTTTAAATGCTACTACATATCTATACAATTACAATGCTAAAAACAAACTGAAAATTTTAAACACAGTATCTTTTATAAAAGTTCTTAATAAAAACTTATTAATAAACACATTATATTAACGAGGAGCTTGTTTTTAAACAGTGTTAGGTAACTGTTACCTTGCACAACTTATTTTGAACATCAACTAGAAAAAGCAGCTGAAATTCATGGTACACCAAATAATGTAAAGCAGAACTGACCATTTTCCCTTTTAAGTGCTTACGCTAAAAGCGACTGTTCTCCCAAGAAAGCTCTAGCTGTTTCTAGGATACTTACACATGCACAATGACTCATGTTGGAATAGATTTTGTAAACATACAGCTGCACAGAATGTGAGCACAGCCCATTCAAGGCCAGAAGAAATGAGCACAAATAAATATTAAGAAGGTAAGAAAACGTACAGCTCTGTCCCAGAAGCTCATGTGGCTCACCTCATTCTTTTAGCTTCAGCTTTGTTAAGACAGATGACATTCAATTCTACATGTCATGCAAAATAGACAATAACTGCTGAAACTTGAGCCAGCTGCCAGGTGTAAAAGAAAAAGAAAAGATGATAAATCCATAAATTAATGAAAGACATCTGCTCAGGAAAATAAAAGATCAGAGAAATACTGCACTGCAGCTGAACCTAAAGCAGTATTCAACCACCACACGAGTTTGTGTGTAGTCTGCATAGAGTTTTTACAAGGCAAATATGTAGAATTACCTGAGAGACAGATGAGTTA